>NC_083108.1:86642120-87271120 GCF_949774975.1 Lagenorhynchus albirostris
TAATCATCTTACGTGAAAATAAAGTTTGCTCTCCCTAAAAGCCCTGGAACAGTTGTGTGTCCACCCGTCTACCAAGATGAGGCTTTTCTTCAGCCCAATCACTTCTTTATTTTCAAACTGAAGTCCAGTGTATGGTGTTACTTGCCTTTCTTTTTTCTTTTTGTACAGCAGGTTCTTATTAGTCATCCATTTTTACACACATCAATGTATACATGTCAATCCCAATGGCCCAATTCATCCCCCCACCCCCCCACCCCGCCACTTTCCCCCCTTGGTATCCATACATTTGCTCTCTACATCTGTGTCGTTATTTCTGCCCTGCAAACCGGTTCGTCTGGTGTTACTTCTAAAATAAACTTATTTCAGGAATTTGATTTTCTGTTTTAATGTTAACTATTAGCATGAATGAGAGCAGCTACGACCGTGAGGACTTCTTATATACCAAGCACTGCTCTCAGTAAAGTGTGCCATTGAATCCTCAAAGGACCCCCGAGGTCAGTACCGTGATTCTCTGCACATATTACCGGGGAAGACCCCGAGGCACAGAGAAGTTAGTCACCCTGTGGGTCACACAGCTTGGGAGGCGAGAAGTCAGGACTTGAACTTGCTGTGGCAGCCTGGCTGCATGGACCGCACTAGGCCACCGGGCTTTACTGCTGCCCCGCGACGAGCAGCCCCGTAGGTCAGACGGCCAGTACAGACCGAGGGGAAAAGGATAATGGCTCTCAACAGCCAATGTTTTCAAAGAAAAAAGCCTTCTCTTTCCAAACGTGAGAAATAGCCTTTGGAAGTGTTGAATTGAAAACTTTAATACTAGAAAACTTGTAGGAATGTTCTAAACCAAAGACAAGAAACACCTACCCCTGTTAGAGCTAAATCAAGGCAAGACGGCAGCCCTCCCGGCACCCAGAACGACCTCGGCGTCACCATCAATTCAACCAACTATTACACATCTTTTGTGAGTCCAGGGCCCTGTTTATTCTGAGTCACTTAAATGTGCGACATCGTAATTACAAAATTACACAAGCGCCAGCGCCCTCGTTCCTAGTCTGCTGTTTGCCATTTCAAAGGGAGAAAGCTAAGTGATTACCCAGACCACACCACCTGACCCGAACCGCGGGGGGCAGCCCTCCAAGCGGCCGGAGGATGACTGTTTGACAGATGACGTGTGGAACGTTAAGCTTGATCTCACAGCAGCTTGTTTTGGGATTAGGACCCTCCCTGTCCTTCCCTTCTTCGGCATCAGAATTGTCCCACTCAATGCCTCTCTTCTAATCAGCCCCCTGAGCTGAGAGGCCCTCATTAGTGCCTGAGAATTAACAGGAGTTTAAAGCAGAAAAACAGATGGCGTACATGCTGGTCTCAGCATCGTAGGGAATGAAGAGCGTGACCCTGCTGGGTGAGCCCTGGAAAACGAGTCAGTGCCTTGAGGGCCCCTCAACTTCCCCTTACAGGTAGAGGGCAGAGAATGTACCACAAGCACTGCAGGCCGTGGTCAGCACAGAGAGGGGTCACCAAGCATTGCTGCACCAGGCCTGGGCCCCTGGTTGCTGGGCAACGAGCACTGAGCAGCACAAGCACGAGTCCAGCATACGTCCATCTACCCCCATTGTACAGATGAGAACACTGAGGCCCGCAAGAGGTCACACAACTTGCAAACAGCAGAGCCCAGGGTCGAACCCATGTCTAACCACAGCCCTCTGCAGCCTGCTACCCGCGGTGCCTGAAAAAACTTTGCCTTTTTGCAAAGCCTGGGGACAGTGTGGAACCAGAAGGCCGAAATCATTGCAAACCCAGTGCCATGAAGCTCTCCCCTTCTGCTTTCTTTTGGCAGTTTTATAGTTCCAGGTCTACATTTAAATCTTTATCCGTTTTGAGTTGATTTTGGTGTATGGTGTAAGAGTCCAGTTTCATTCTTTTGCACGTGGATATCCAGTCTTCCCAGCGCCATTTGTTGTGTGGCCTTGGTGCCCCAGTCAAAGACCAGTTGACTGTGTCTGTGTGGGTTTATTTCTGGACTCTCTATTCTGTTTCCCTCATCCAATATGATTCAGTTCTAGAGACCTGCTGTAAAATGTTGTGCTTATAGTTAACGATGCTGAATTATGCACTTAAAAATTCTGTTAAGAAGGTAGATTTCACATTAAGTGTTCCTACCTCAATAAAAAAAAAAGTTTAAGTAAAATAAAAATAAGGAAATTCCATGGCGGTCCAGTGGTTAGCTTTCCAAGCTTCCACTGCCAGGGGCTCGGGTTCGATCCCTGGTTGGGGAACTAAGATCTCGCAAGTCACATGGCGTGGCCAAATAAATAAATAAAATAAAAGATTGACTGAATATGATGTAACAGAAAGAGACTCACAGATACAGAGAACAAACTAGTGAGCAGAAGTGGCGGGGGAGGGGCAAAATAGGGGTGTAGGATTAGAGGTACAAACTAGCATGCATAAATAAATCAGCTACAAGGATATACTGTACGGCACAGGGAATATAGCCAATATTTTATAATAACTTTAAATGGAGTATAATCTATAAAAATATTGACTCAAAAAAAGATAAATAAGTCCTAGAGATATAATGCACAGTATGATAAATATAATTAACACTGCTGTATGTTACACATGAAAGTTATCATGAGACTAAATCTTGAGTTCTCATCACAAGGAAAAAGTTTTTTCTATTTCCTTAATTTTGTATCTATATGAGATGATGGATGTTCACTAAACTTAACGGGATAATCACCTCGTGAGGTATGTATATCAAAACATCATGCCATACACCCTACACTTGTACAGTGCTATATGCCAATTATACGCAATAAAACTGAAAGAAAAAAAGATTTTTAAAAAAATTTTAAAGACTGATTGAAAGAGAGAACATGGTTCTCTATCCGGGATGTCCCAAAGGGTAGCCCAAACTACAGGAAGGTCCCTTGCTCTACCTGGAGCTCTGAGTTTAGTCTTAGAAGCCAGGCTGTCCCAATAAAAATAACAACTTTTGTTATTTTAACAACCAACATCAACGAACATTTATTTATCCTCTTCTAAGTGCCAGGCCTTATTCACCTCATTTAATCCTTACAGAAACAAATTTATGAATCCAGTGCTCTCATTATATCCATTTCTTGGATGAGAAAACCAAGCTACATGTTCAAGATCACACAGCGAGGCAGCAAGCATTCCCTCTTAACTGAAACACGTGCTGTAACCACCGCAGCACACTGCCTCTCACTGGGAATGAGGGGTTGGTAGGAAGCCAATAGAGTCCTTCAGCTCATCTCCACCAAAGCTTTTCTCAGACCCTAGCTGATTGTACAGATTCATAGCCTCACCTGAGAGTCTTGGACCCATTCTGAAATTCCCCACTCTCCAAACACCTGATTGTCCACCTCTCACAGCTACCCTGGGGGTGCTGACTTGTGGACTGACAGTCAGTCAGATGAAGCCCTTCCCCCTTTAAAAATTTGTATGGAAACACAAAAGACCCCAAATAGCCAGACAATCTTGAGAAAGAAGAACAGAGCTAGAGGAATCAGGGTCCCTGACTTCAGACTATACTACAAAGCTACAGTCATCAAAACAGTAGTACTGGCATAAAAACAGACATAGAGATCAACGGAACAGGATAGAAAGCCTAGAAATAAACCGATGCACATGTGGTCAATTAATCTACAGAAAAGGAGGCAAGAATATACAGTGGAGAAAAGACAGTCTCCTCAAAAAGTGGTGCTGGGAAAATTGCACGGCTACTGGTAGAGGAATGAAATTAGAATATTCTCTAGCACCATATACAAAAATAAAACACAAAATGGATTAAAAAGCTAAATGTAAGAGGAAAACATAGGCATAACATTCTTTGACATAAATTGTATCATTTTTTTGGATCCATTGCCTAAAGTAAAGGAAATAAAAGCAAAAATAAACAAATGGGGCTTAATTAAACTTAAAAACTTTTGCACAGCAAAGAAAACCATAAACAAAACAAAAAGACAACCTACTGAATTGGAGAAAATACTGGCAAATGATATGATCAATAAGGGATTAATATCCAAAATATATACACTAGTATGAGCTAGTTGAGTAGCTCATACTACTCAACATCAAAAAACAACCAACCCTATTAAAAAATGGGCAAAAGAATTGAAGAGACATTTTTCCAAAAAGGAAATAAAGATGGCCAACAGGCACATGAAGATGCTCAACATCACAAATCATCAGGAAAATGCAAATCAAAACCACAATGAAATGTCACCTCACACTTGTCAGAATAGCTATCATCAAAAAGAACAGAAATAGAAGATTGGTTCAAGATGGTGGAGTAGAGAAACGTGCTCTCACTCCCTCTTGCGAGAGCACCGAAATCACAACTAACTGCTGAACAATCATCAACAGGAAGACACTGGAAATCAGCAAAAAAGATACTCCACATCCAAAGACAAAGGAGAAGCCACAATGAGACGGTAGCAGGGGCACAACCACAGTAAAATCAAATCCCATAACTGCTGGTGGGTGACTCACAGACTGGAGAACACTTATACCACAGAAGTCCACCCATTGGAGTGAAGGTTCTGAGCCCCATGTAAGGCTTCCAAACCTGGGGGTCTGGCAACAGGAGGAGGAATTCCTAGAGAATCAGACTTTGAAGGCAAGTGGGATTTGATTGCAGGACTTCAACAGGACTGCGGGAAACAGAGACTCCACTCTTGGAGGGCACACACAAAGTAGTGTGCGCATCGGGACCCAGGGGAAGGAGTAGAGACCGCAGGGGAGACTGAACCAGACCTACCTGCTAGTGTAGGAGGGTCTCCTGCAGAGGCAGGGGGTGGCTGTGGCTCACCGTGGGGACAAGGACACTGGCAGCAGAAGTTCTGGGAAGTATTCCTTGGCATAAGCCCTCCCAGACTCTGCCATTAGCCCCACCAAAGAGCCCAGGTAGGCTCCAGTGTTGGGTTGCCTCAGGCCAAACAACCAACAGGGAGGGAACCCAGCCCCACCCATCAGCAGACAAGCAGGTTAAAGTTTTACTGAGCTCAGCCCACCAGAGCAACACCCAGCTCTACCCACCACCAGTCCCTCCCATCAGGAAACTGGCAAAAGCCTCTTACATAGACTCATCCACCACAGGGCAGACAGCAGAAGCAAGAAGAACTACAATCCTGCAGTCTGTGGAGCAAAAACCACATTCACAGAAAGACAGACAAGATGGAAAGGCAGAGGGCTATGTACCAGATGAAGGAACAAGATAAAACCCCAGAAAAACAACTAAATGAAGTGGAGATAGGCAACCTTCCAGAAAAAGAATTCAGAATAATGATAGTGAAGATGATCCAGGACCTCGGAAAAAGAATGGAGGCAAAGATCAAGAAGATGCAAGAAATGTTTTACAAAGACCTAGAAGAATTAAAGAACAAACAAACAGAGATGAACAATACAATAACTGAAATGAAAACTACACTAGAAGGAATCAATAGCAGAATAACTGAGGCAGAAGAACAGGTAAGTGACCAGGAAGACAGAATGGTGGAATTCGCTGCTGCGGAACAGAATAAAGAAAAAAGAATGAAAAGAAATGAAGACAGCCTAAGAGACCTCTGGGACAACACTAAGTGGAACAACACTCGCATTATAGGGGTCCCAGAAGGAGAAGAGAGAGAGAAAGGACCAGAGAAAATATTTGAAGAGATTATAGTCAAAAACTTCCCTAACAAACATGGGAAAGGAAATAGCCATCCAAGTCCAGGAAGCGCAGAGAGTCCCATACAGGATAAACCCAAGGAGAAACACGCCGAGACACATAGTAATCAAATAGGCAAAAATTAAAGACAAAGAAAATTATTGAAAGCAGCAAGGGAAAAACGACAAATAACATACAAGGGAACTCCCATAAGGTTAACAGCTGATTTCTCAGCAGAAACTCTACGAGCCAGAAGGCAGTGGCATGATATAGTTAAAGTGATGAAAGGGAAGAACCCACCACCAAGATTACTCTACCCAGCAAGGATCTCATTCAGATTTGATGCAGAAATCAAAAGCTTTACAGACGAGCAAAAGCTAAGAGAATTCAGCACCACCAAACCAGCTCTACAACAAATGCTAAAGGAACTTCTCTAAGTGGGAAACACAAGAGAAGAAAAGGACCTACAAAAACAAAACAATTAAGAAAATGGTCATAGGAACATACATATCAATAATTACCTTGAATGTAAATGGATTAAATTCTCTAACTAAAAGACACAGATTGGCTGAATGGATACAAAAACAAGACCCTTATATATGCTGTCTACAAGAGACCCACTTCAGACCTAGGGACACATACAGACTGAAAGTGAGGGGATGGAAAAAGATATTCCAATCAAATGGAAATCAAAAGAAAGCTGGAGTAGCAATACTCATATCAGATAAAATAGACTTTAAAATAAAGAATGCTATAAGAGACAAGGAAGGACACTCCATAATGATCAAGGGATCAATCCAAGAAGAAGATATAACAATTATAAATATATATGCACCCAACACAGGAGCACCTCAATACATAAGGCAGCTGCTAACAGCTATAAAAGAGGAAATCAACAGTAACACAATAATAGTGGGGGATTGTAACACCTCACTTACACCAATGGACAGATCATCCAAACAGAAAATTAATAAGGAAACACAAGCTTTAAATGACACAATAGACCAGATAGATTTAATTGATATTTATAGGACATTCCATCCAAAAACAGCAGATCACACTTTCTTCTCAAGGGCGCACGGAACATTCTCCAAGATAGATCACATCTTGGGTCACACATCAAGCCACACTAAATTTAAGAAAATTGAAAGCATATCAAGCATATTTTCTGACCACAACGCTATGAGATTAGCAATCAGTTACAGGGAAAAAATGCGTAAAAAACACAAACACATGGAGGTTAAACAATACGTTATTAAATAACCAAGAGATCACTGAAGAAATCAAAGGGGAAATCAAAAAGTACCTAGAGACAAATGACAATAAAAACACGACAATCCAAAACCCATGGGATGCAGCAAAAGCAGTTCTAAGAGGGAAGTTTATAGCTATATAAGCCTACCTCAAGAAACAAGAAAAATCTCAAATAAACAACCTAACCTTACACCTAAAGGAACTAGAGAAAGAAGAACAAACAAAACCCAAAGTAGCAGAAGGAAAGAAATCATAAAGATCAGAGCAGAAATAAATGAAACAGAAACAAAGAAAATAATCGCAAAGCTCAATAAAACTAAAAGCTGGTTCTTTGAGAAGATAAACAAAATTGATAAACCATTAGCCAGACTCATCAGGAAAAAGAAGGAGAGGACTCAAATCAATAAAATTAGAAATGAAAAAGAAGTTACAACAGACACCACAGAAATACAAAGCATCCTAAGAGACTACTACAAGCAGCTGTATGCCAATAAAATGGACAACCTGGAAGAAATGGACAAATTCTTAGAAAGGTATAACCTTCCAAGACTGAACCAGAAAGAAATAGAAAATATGAACAGACCAATCACAAGTAATGAAACTGAAACTGTGATTTAAAATCTTCCAACAAGGGCTTCCCTGGTGGCGCAGTGGTTGAGAGTCCGCCTGCCGATGCAGGGGACACGGGTTCATGCCCCGGTCTGGGAAGATCCCACATGCCGCAGAGCGGCTAGGCCCGTGAGCCATGGCCGCTGAGCCTGTGCGTCCGGAGGCTGTGCTCCGCAACGGGAGAGGCCACAACAGTGAGAGGCCCGCGTACCACAAAAAAAAAAAAAAAATCTTCCAACAAAAAAAAGTCCAGCACCAGATGGCTTCACAGGTGAATTCTATCAAACATTTAGAGAAGAGCTAACACCCATCCTTCTCAAACTCTTCCAAAAAATTGCAGAGAAAGGAACACTCTCAAACTCATTCTATGAGGCCAGCATCACCCTGATACCAAAACCAGACAAAGATACTACAAAAAAAGAAAATTACAGACCAATATCACTGATGAATATAGATGCAAAAATCCTCAACAAAATTCTAGCAAACAGAATCCAACAACACATTAAAAGGATCATACACCATGATCAAGTGGGATTTATCCCAGGGATGCAAGGGTTCTTCAATATATGCAAATCAATCAATGTGATACATCATATTAACAAATTGAAGAAGAAAAACCATATGATCATCTCAATAGATGCTGAAAAAGCTTTTGACAAAATTCAACACCAATTTATGATAAAAACTCTCCAGAAAGTGGGCATAGAGGGAACCTACCTCAACATAATAAAGGCCATATACGGCAAACCCACAGAAAACATCATTCTCAATGGTGAAAAACTGAAAGCATTTCCTCTAAGATCAGGAACAAGACAAGGATGTCCACTCTCACCACTACTATTCAACATAGTTTTGGAAGTCCTAGCCACGGCAATCAGAGAAGAAAAAGAAATAAAAGGAATTCAAATTGGAAAAGAAGAAGTAAAACTGTCACTGTTTGCAGATGACATGATACTATACATAGAGAATACTAAAGATGACACCAGAAAACTACTAGAGCTAATCAATGAATCTGGTAAAGTTGCAGGATACAAAATTAATGCACAGAAATCTCCTGCATTCCTATACACTGATGATGAAAAATCTGAAAGAGAAATTAAGGAAACACTCCCATTTACCACTGCAACAAAAAGAATAAAATACTTAGGAATAAACCTACCTTGGGAGACAAAAGACCTGTATGCAGAAAACTACAAGACACTGATGAAAGAAATTAAAGATGATACAAACAGATGGAGAGATATATACCATGTTCTTGGACTGGAAGAATCAACATTGTGAAAATGACTGTACTACCCAAAGCAATCTACAGATTCAATGCACTCCCTATCAAATTACCAATGGCATTTTTTACGGAAGTAGAACCAAAAAATCTTAAAATTTGTACGGAGACACAAAAGACCCTGAAGAGCCGAAGCAGTCTTGAGGGAAAAAAACAGAGCTGGAGGAGTCAGACTCCCTGACTTCAGACTACACTACAAAGCTACAGTAATCAAAACAATATGCTATGGCACAAAAACAGAAACATAGATCAATGGAACAAGATAGAAAGCCCAGAGGTAAACCCACACACTTATGGTCAACTAATCTATGACAGAGGAGGCAAGAATATATAATGGCAAAAAGACAGTCTCTTCAATAAGTGGTGCTGGGAAAACTGGACAGCTACATGTAGAAGAATGAAATTAGAACACTCCCTAACACCATACACAAAAATAAACTCAAAATGGATTAGAGACCTAAATGTAAGACCGGATGCTATAAAACTCTTAGAGGAAAACATAGGAAGAACACTCTTTGACATAAATCACAGCAAGATCTCTTTTGATCCACCTCCTAGAGAAATGGAAATAAAAACAAAAATAAACAAATGGGACCTAATGAAACTTAAAAGCTTTTGCACAGCAAAGGAAACCATAAACAACACGAATGGACAACCCTCAAAAGGGGAGAAAATATTTGCAAACAAATGAACGGACAAAAGATTAATCTCCAAAATATATAAACAGCTCATGCAGCTCAGTATTAAAAAAACAAACAACCCAATCCAGAAATGGGGAGAAGCCCTAAATAGACATTTCTCCAAAGAAGACATACAGATGGCCAAGAGGCACATGAAAGGATGCTCAACATCACTAATCATTAGAGAAATGCAAATCAAAACTACAATGAGGTATCACCTCATACCAGTTAGATGGGCATCATCACAAAATCTACAAACAACATATGCTGGAGAGGGTGTGGAGAAAAGTGAACCCTCCCGCGCTGTTGGTGGGAATGTAAATTGATACAGCCACTATGGAGAACAGCATGGAGGTTCCTCGAAAAAGTAAAAATAGAATTACCATATGACCCAGCAATCCCACTACTGGGCATATACCCAGAGAAAACCATAATTCAAAAAGATACATGCACCCCAATGTTCACTGCAGCTCTGTTTACAATAGCCAGGTCATGGAAGCAACCTAAATGCCCATGGACAGATGAATGGATAAAGAAGATGTGGCACATATGTACAATGGAATATTACTCAGCCAGAAAAAGGAACGAAATTGGGTCATTTGTAGAGACATGGATGAATCTAGAGACTGTCATACAGAGTGAAGTAAGTCAGAAAGAGAAAAACAAATATCATATATTAATGCATATATGTGGAACCTAGAAAAATGGTACAGATGAATCAGTTTGCAGGGCAGAAATTGAGACACAGATGGAGAGAACAAACGTATGGACACCAAGGGAGGAAAGCGGTGGCGGGGTGGGGGGGTGGGATGAATTGGGCAATTGAGATTGACATGTATACACTGATGTGTATAAAATTGATGACTAATAAGAACCTGCTGTATAAAAAAATAAATTAAATTAAATTAAAAAAATAAAAAAAGAACACAAATAACAAATATTGGAGAAGATGTACAGAAAAGAGAACCTTCTTAGACTGTTGCTGGGAACCTTCCTAGCTACACCTAAATTGGTACAGCCACTGTGGGAAACGGTATGGATGTTTCTCAAAAAACTAAAAATAGAGCTACCATACGACCCAGAAATTCCACTCCTGGGTATACCTGAAAAATACAAAAACACTAATTCGGAAAGATACATGCACCCCAATGTTCACAGCAGCACTATTTACAATAGCCAAGATATAGGAGCAACCTCAGCATCCACCAACAGACAAATGGGCAAAGATGTGGTACCTATACACAACGGAATACTACTCAGCCATGAAAAAGAGTTACGTTTTGCTATTTGCATCCTCATGGATGGACTTGGAGGGCGTGATGCTAAGTGAAGTAAGTCAGACAGAGAAAGACAAATACTGCAAGATATAACTTACATATGGAATCTAAAAAATACAAAAACTAGTGAATACAACAAAAAAGAAGCAGACTCACAGAAACAGAGAACAAACTAGTGGTTGCCAGTGGGGAGGGGAAGCGAGGGCAATATAGGGGTGGGGCAGTGGGAGGTACAAACTACTGGGTATAAAATACGCTCAAGGATGTACTGTACGGCACGGGGAATAGAGCCAATATTTTGCAATAACTGTAAATGGAAAATAACCTTTAAAAATTTATAAATGTGAGTTCCCTGGTGGCCTAGTGGTTAAGATATAGTGCTGTCACTGCAGTGGCCCGGGTTCAATCTCTGGTCAGGAAAAAAGCTGTGTGGCATGGCCAAAATATAAAAAAAATAAAAAATAAATCATAGTAAATTTTTTTAAGTTTTTATTAAAAATTTTTTTTTAATAAAATGAAGCCCTCCCCTAAATGGCGACCTGCCATCCCACCTCGTGTTCTGAGATGACAGGGAAGCCCCTGCCTGAGCCATCCACTGTGTAAGGCACGTGCACAAGTCCTGGCCACGGTCACACAGGCCATGGAGGCTGTTGTCACCTGTGCCCTCCATGAGGGGCACGCAGTTTACATCAGGAAGAGGCCAGCCACACAGACAACCAACAGGACAGACTGGGGGAGGCGGGTGGCAACTATCAAACTGGGAAGAAGAGTGCTCGCTTCGGCAGCACATATACAAACTGGGAAGAAGAAAACAGGTTTCTCCAGAAATCACCCAGGCTGAGGGCAGGCCGCCCATATTACAGATGAGGAAGCTGAATCCCACACGCCCTCGCCCGGGGCAGGCTTCCTGGAAGTGGAGAACTACAGCTCTTCACTCACCCATTTACTCATCCATTTAAATGTGTGGCCCACCTACAGCGCAGGTGCATCGGTGAACAAGAGGGAGAGAAAGATAAGGTCTTGGCCCCAAAGGAGTGCACATTCCAGTGGGAGAGAGAGACAACAAACATGCAAACAAGACAATCTCAACTCACAAAACCGAGGAGGAAATAAAATAAGAACGTGTGAAAGAAAAGGGTGGGAAGTCTAAGGCGAGCTATTTTTTTTAACCTTTGTTTTTAATTGAAGTAGAGTTGATTTACCACGTTGTGTTAGTTTCAGGTGTACAGAATATATATATTCTCTTCAGATTCTTTTCCCTTGTAGGTTATTACAAAATACTGAGGTAGTTCCACGTGCTACACAGTAGGTCCTTGTGGTTTATCTGTTTTATGTATCTTAGTGTGCATCTGTTAATCCCAAACTCTTAATTTATCCCTGCCCCACTCCCCCAAGGGGGAGCCACTTTAGAAAGTGTGGTCAGGGTGGGCCTCTCTGAGGAGGTGTCCCTCCTAGAGACTGATGAGAAAGAGTCTCAATGCTGAGACATGGAGAGAGAGAGCATCCCGGGCAGAGGGCACAGCATGTGCAAAGGTCCTGAGGCAGGCACTAGAGTCTACAGCCACTCTGTCAGAACACTGCCCTCTTCACTGAGGACTCCGCCTCTCCCTGCAAGAAAAGCTAGCTTGTGAAGTCCTGGAGTCTGTCACCCTCCTCCTTTAAGACAAAGGGGAGGAAGTGGGGAGGCAGACTAAACACTGAGGGCCTCAAATTTGCTCAAAATGATACTTGCTATGAAACTGGAAGAGGGAGGAGGTGGCAGAAGGAGACGCATCATTTCCTCCATCGTGGTCTCAGATAAATTAGCTTTCACAGCCCTCTTGGCTTTTAATCTATTAAGGCAGACCTGTGTAACCTTGGTTAAGAGTGCAGTAAAACCCAGCCCTGAGATGCATGCTGCATTCAAAATACAATTGCATACTGTTCAGACTCGATCAGTGGCCTTATTCATTATCTAGTCTAGGAAGACTAACCATTAAAAAACATCTATATCCATGGGATGGGAAAGACTGAAAGCATCGTTATTTCAAGGGGCCTCAATATCAAGGACAAATTAATTGTGCAGGCATCACACTCGGATCCAAACTGAACAACTGGGTGTGACGCATAGGGGTTACTGGAAGAGGTTTCAAGACCAGAGGGTTCTAATCACAGGTAGCCTTCAGAGTCAGCACGGCCAGTGAACAACATAAGAAAAACCACAGGACAGACGCCCAACTCTCGAGTCTGCACGGCCACAGTCATCACATTGCTTCCGCGCATCCTGAAGTCATCCTCTAGGAAGAAAAAGTTTCACGAAGTACTAGGAAAGCGCCCTTTAGGAAATTCCAAGTTCTGCCTGACATCAGGTAGCTGTAGCCTGTGGGTATTGCCAACTTGGGTGGGTCAACCAGGTACAACCAGCTGCAAGTTACAGAGACGCTCCCAACAGTGTACTGAAGCCAGAGGCCACTTTCTCCAAGTGTTAAATACTCAGGAAAGTTGATGTTGAAGCAGCTGTAGCCTGAAATCAGCTCCCGTTGGAGGATTTACACCATGGAATCAGGCGAAGACTTCAAGCAGCACTGTTTTTTCCCACAGAGCCAGGTTAGCAGGACACCATCTCCTAAAACCCACTTCTATTATCCAGGCAAGAAAATAAATCAGAATGAAGACTCAGACTCCACGTATGCTGTAGAGTCTCCCCCCGCCCTGCGCCTTCCCCAATGCTGGCTCCATGTGATGCTGGGGGCTGATGTGTCTCCCCAGTGTCCACGTGTTGAAACCCTAAGCCCCCAGGTGATGGTGTTAGGAGGTGCGGGCCTTTGGGAGGTGATCAGGTCATAAGGGGGTGGCCTCACGAATGAGGTTAGTGCCCTTATCAAAGAGGCCCCGGAGAGCTGACTCGCCTCTCTGCCACACGAGGAGAAAACGGCCACCGGCAACCCAGAACAGAGCTCACACCAGAACTCGACCATGCTGGCTGGCAGCCTGATCTCAGACTCCCAGCCTCCAGAACTGTGAGAACTGACTTTCTGCTGCTTGTAAGTCGCCCAGCATGTGGTGTCCTGTTATAGTGGTCTGAACAGACTAAGAAAACCGATCAATACGTTCCATTTCCCTAACTATGGTAGTGAGGCAGAGGTGAGCCTAGGACCTGAGCCGGTCCAAAGGGAACTTTAAGATTGGGAAGTCACGCTCCTTCCTACTGGAATTAAGCGATCAAGCTCGTAGCCTGCGGGAGCTATTAGAAGCCATCTTGTGGGACCTCCCCGGCGGTCCAGGGGTTAAGAATCCGCCTTCCAATGCAGGGGATGCGGGTTCGATCCCCGTCGGGGAACTAAGATCCCCTGTGCCTCAGGGCAACTAAGCCCACGCACCGCAGCTAGAGAGAAGCCCACATGCCGCAACTAAGACCTGATGCAGCCAAAAAATATAAATAAATAAAATTTTTTTTAAAAAAAAGAAGCAGCAGCCATCTCCTGAGCCAGGAGGAGCCAGCTTTAGCCCAAAGACAGCACAGAGAAGGACGGAAAGAAGCAAAGTCTTGGCTGACAACGTTAAGTCTCTGGATCAAACCATGCCTGATGGCTTCCTGATCTACGGACTTGGAGGTTATTTGAGTCTATACTCTCCCTTTTAATATTTAAGTCTCTTGGAGATGTGTTTTCTTTTAATGGAAAGATTCCCAACCAATAGAAATCTGAAACCAAGCCTTGACATGTGGCTTCTCCTTGCCTAACTAAGTGGATTCACTGAAGCTCTTTCAAATTACTAAATCACTTAATAGCTCTGTTTGTGCTCCCAAGCTTGTAAGGAGAAAAGAAGAATACCGCCACCAGTGAACCACACTTCACGTTGCACCCGAGCATTGAAATCCGTGAACGCTGAAGCACGTTCACACAGCTGAGGTGGTTCATTTGTGTTTCCGCGCTCTTAATGACTTTCTGTTCCCACTGCATCCTTGAGGTGTCAGGTCTAAAGGATGCTTTTCTGGCACCAGTCAAGGGTTGCAACATACACGCACCTCTGGGATGGAGCAGCAGAGGACCGAGGACATAGCAGGGGCGTTTCAGAGCTTTAAACAGGGGCGTGTCAGGAGAGGGGCTGCCTCATTTCAAACATAAAATCATACAAAGCTACGGCTGGAAAGAGCCATGAGAGTCACCTACTCAAGAACAAGACGGAGAAAGCAGGCTCCGAGGCTGAGTGACTTACTGATGGTCTCACAACTCAGAGTCACAGAGCCAGGCCCTGGAGCCCGCTCTCCTGACCCCGGGGTCACAGGCAGTGAAATCTGGGCTTTGCCACTCCCCACATGCTGGTCTAGGGGACTGGCGCTGGCCTATGGGATTCTCGTGGGACACACGTGTGCACACGTGCGCACACACACTTCATACCATATATTTCTAGATGAAAGAGCATCACTAAAATTTCAGCACTGATTGTCACTGAGTGCCTTCGTCACTAATGACTGTTTCCTTAATTTTTACACATCTTTATTTTCTAACTCTTCTCTAATAAATAATGACAAATGGAAACAATTTCCCCAAGGCTTTCAAGACAAGAGGAGAAAGCACACCTTGTATACTGCTAATGGGAGAGAAAGTGGACACACCTATTTATCAAACAGATACGCTATCAAATCTAAGCTGTTTGTCATGCCTTACAAACATGTCTATCTTTGGAACCCGAAATTCTGCTTGGGTAAGTTTATCTTAAAGGATAATAATGGATGTGACTGAATCATCTTATCTTTTAGAATTAAACACATAGTGTATTCATTGCTTAAAGACAGAAAATCACTAAGCATGAAGATGAAAACTACCTAGTATCCCCCCAAAATACATTCAACCCATATACATGTTCTAAATACTCCAGCAAAATAAGATTCAAGCTATAAATATCAAGTGTTATCTGTGAGGATGGTGCCGAGGTATGTTTATGGATGATTTAATTTTTTTCTAAATTATGTTCCATACTACAAAAAATTCTGCAACGAATATATATTACTCTATGAGTTAAGTAAAAGCAATCTAAAATTCTATAATTTAAGATAGATTGGGAGAGTTTGGGATTGACACGAACACAGTAACTATGTTTAAAATAGATAACAAACAAGGACCAGCTGTAGAGCACAGGGAACTCTGCTCAATATTCTGTAATAACCTAAATGAGAAAAGAATTCAAAACGGAACTGACACATGTATATGTATAAGAATCACTTTGCTGCGAACTCAACACAGCAAACAAACGAACAAAACACTGTTAATCAACTATATGCTCCAATATAAAATTTTAATTTAAAAAAAAGAAAGAGAAAGAAAGGAAGGAAGGAAGAAGGAAAGGAAGAAATGGCACGTGCACAGTCCACACTGTCACAGTTGTGACAATTGTCACGCAAGACGAGTTAAATAGTGTGGGATGCAAATGCTGCTTTTCCGGTTATCACAGAGCCGTGTGGACCCCATGGTTCCTGATGGACCCATAGCCTGGAGGCACCAGTAACAGCACTCCCAATTTCACGCGCTACACGACAGGGATAAGATCAATTGGGGAGTGGGGCGGGGGGCGATAAGGGGGGAACCGATAGACAAGGAAGTAATTGAAGAGGGTTAGGGTTAGGGTGTTAGTCAGTATAAAACTAGCCTCTTTACCAAGGGAGGCACTGAAGTGTGGGGTTTAAAGGAATATGCATTTATTCCTGCTCACGAAACCATCAATGCAGGTGGTCCTACCTGGGGGCAGCTTCCCTGCAGGCAGCAACCTGGAGACCCAGGCCCCTCCCATCTTGTGGGTCCCCTGGGGGCTCACAGGCCTCACATCCGGCCCACAGGTGGGTTACAAAGGGTTGTGCTTCTCCATCAGCTTTGCCCAGAAGCATCACACTTCACCTCCTCTCTCCTCTCATTGGCCAGAACCATCCCGTGGACCACCCAGACCTGGGGCTGCCCCAAAATGGGCTCCTTAGCTGAGAAGCAGCTGAAACACCTTAGATGAACAGCCACCTCCTATTCCATGGGGAGACAGCGTGGGCAGCAAAGGAGACCCCCCAAACAACGGGCCCCCTTCCTGTGACCAGCTCATCCTGCTTTGTCCTGGACCCTCCCAATTGGCACTGAAAGTCCCCTGCGTCCTGGGCAAACCTGGAGAGTTGATCATTCTACACCTACTCAGGAGTCTGACAAGATAACCTGACAAGGGGTGGGGGCCTGAGGCCTGGCTGCCCTGCCCAGAAGCGGACGCAGAGGCCTGGGAGCCCTGCACTCAGTGACTCTCACAATGGCAGGTGCAGAAACCTCCCCCACAGGCCTCCCGCCCATACTCTCAGCGTAATCGAAATTGGAACCTTGTCCGCAGGTCAGAGAGTAAATAGGAACAGGTGTTCCAAGGCTCTGAGAGAAGACAGGTGTACACCGAGTCTACAGCTGAAGCTGAAGATGCCAGAGGTGGAGATGTACCCAGCAAGTGTGGGGTGAACTGATTTGATAACTTGCTCGGGAAGATCCAGCGGGGCTGGACGGGGTAAAAGGAGAAAATCGCATCTGCTCCTTTGGCACCGAAACGGAGGGCCATGTCCTGGGTGGGTGGCTTGCAGGCTGGGCCACGGGGTATGTCTCTGCCCCACACGTGCCCTGTGCTCCCTGGGGGCCGACATGCACCCCTTCTCCCAACAGCCAGCTGCCAATTCCATTTGTAAAGTCCTCCAAGGTCATGTTGAAGCACCTGCAGCAAAGTGTCGTTAGCTCCCAGTCTGGGCTCCGGATAGACCTGCTTTCAACCTGACACCCGTGCTGTTTCCGCTCAGCACAGCCCTCGGCATCTCATAGCATCTTTATGTGTGGACTCTGCCAGGGAAGCCCTCCCACAGGGTGTGGCCCAGGGGCAGGGTCCCTCTGTTTATGGGGGGTGCGCACTGTGCCCCATCATGCAGTGCAGTGGGCCCATATGCCCTGAGCTGGCGCCTGCGGTCCATGTGGAAACATTCTGAAGACCCTGCTTGCACACGCAGATACTGACCCCACCCTCCTGCCCAAGGAAGCCCAAATCTCACTTAATTGTCTGAAGTCCCTTTCACCACTTCAGTAAACAGGAAGGGTTAGGGTTGTTATCTTTTTTTTGTTAATGTTTATTGGAGTATAGTTGCTTTACAAATTTGCATAGACGTGGAAGGACCCAGAGACGACCGAGTACAGAGTAAAGTACATCAGAAAGAGAAAAACAAAAATCGTATAATATCGCTTACATGTGGACTCTAGAAAAATGATACAGATGAACTTATTTGCAAAGTAGAAATAGAGTCCCAGACATAGAGAACGGATGTATGGATACGGGGGGGGCGGGGGGGGCACAGAGGGGGTTGGGATGAATTGGGAGATTGGGATTGACACATACACACTACTGATACTATGTATAAAATAGATAACTAATGAGAACATACTGTATAGCTCAGGGAACTCTACTCAATACTCTGTGGTGACCTAAGTGGGAAGGAAATCCCAAAACAAGGGGATATATGTATACGCATAGGGTTGTTTTCTTAACAGATCGTTGTTTCCTGGGGGCGCGGGGAGCGACGAGGAGAGAGATTTCGCTTCAAAACAAGTGACAGCATCTAAAATTTATATTTCGCATTTTAAGCCTGTGCCCCGAAAGGAAATTGCCAGGAATAAATGCAAGCCTCCTGACCTTGGAGGCAAATATCAAAGAGATTTCAAGCAGCATTTCCTTGAACAAAAATTTGCACAACCCTGTCTTAAAAATAAATAAATAAATAAATAAACCTGCTGTGTAAATGTCACAGGAAGGATGCTAAGTGCTGGTGAGAAGGCTCCAGCAGAGAGAAGGGCCACAACCTAGTCCAGCACTGAGAGTCCAGGCTCTGGGGTCTTATGAGAATCTCAACTTCCAGAGTGATGCTTTTTGGAGGGGCATTTTGGCGTTTGCATCCCACAAAGACTGACACTTTTCCATTTCACTCTGCAGAGAAACGGGGCTTCCAAACATCTCCCAGCACTGCCTCTGGAGCCCTTACCACGGGAAAGGGGGGGTAAGAGCAGGGAGCACCCCTCACTGGCCACCAGGGAGACCCTGGGATTCTCAGGAAGACAGGCTGAAAAGAAGAAATCGTTAGAAAGAGGTGCACGGCCCATGATAAGACAGGCAGTGTGATGATGGCAATAAGGATGCTGATAGACATCGTGAGTTTTTCCCGTGAGCGGGCAAGAGTTGTGCGTGTGGTATCTGGTCACCTGCCAGTGTATGAAGTCATTTAGTCCTCACTGCCCCCTGTTAAGCAGGTAACACTGTCATTCTCATTTTATAGATGAGAAAATTGTGAGCAACACCAAAGTTGAGTTACTCATTCACAGCCCATAGTCCGGAAATAGAGGGGCGGGTCCAAACCCAGATGGTCCACTTCCCACGGCACCCTCCCGGCCCCAGCAGCGCCATCCTATGACCTAACAGCACGGTAGCGGCTCCAAAGGAAGAGACCCCAACTTCACCTGCGCAGAGTCTAGACTCAGCCTCTGAGCTGCGTCTGCCCAAAGAACCAGCCCTTTTGGACCAATGATCCACACACCACAGGCACCAACCCAAGTCAGGTCCTTCCCAGGAGAGACGAAAAGCTTAAGTTTAAATGAGGCTGCATGTGGGCCTGGGTATTCTAATAACTAAACCAGTGTCCCACGAGGGACCAAAGACAGAGGATACTCACTGCCTGAGAAGAGTCAAAGGCATCGATACGAGGTTTCATCCGAGGGGACGGGAGAAACCAGCCTTACAGCGAGGGTTTCTCGGCGGCAGTGAGAGCAAATAAAGCTTTATTTTATTACACTCCTGAGTCCTTCCTGTTCGACCTCAGAGCTTTCATTCTTTCACAAAGTATGTGGTTTCCAGTCCCTGAGGTTACTTTGAAGCAGCCGCCTGACTGTGTTTCTTTTTAAATGTCCCTTTTGGTATATATTCTATCTTGCTTTACATATGCATATGCTGAGAATATTCAAAATCAGAGAATAAAGGCTGGACGGGAGCCAAACCATATTCCAAACACGCGTATATTTAGGAGCAGATAGTTTCTTTCATCTGATGCTAAACCCCAAGATGCTTGACTTCCCTCCTCTCTCCACTACTGTATTTGACCTTCCCAGCACCTACAAAAGACACCCTCACTAACAACTAGCTCATGAGAGGGGCTTGGCCACAGGGAGGAGCCTGCAGCACCTGGGGGCCCGAGGCAGCCTGGTGAGGTTGGCAGAGGCGGGGAGACCTGCATAGCCAGAGGACTTGAATTTGGACCTCCAGGTTTCTCATCCGGCTGCAACTCTCTCAGCTGACTTCACCTGCCTCCCCAGGTGCTGAAGCCAGGTGCTAACCCTACCCTGAGACATACTCCTGCAGGCAGGAGTGGGAAATTTATTATTTGCATTTAGATACATTTAGATATAAATACAAAGAGACCCCAAAACTCTTACATCTTTTCCTTTGTGCGTTGGGAGAAAATGCAGCCTTTTCCACTATGACAAAAAAAAAAAAAAAGGAGACAACATTTTGGAAAAAACGAGACCAGGAGAATCATATTTCACCAAGTAAATTGACAAAAGGTCAGAAAGCTTGATCTTTGCCACTGGTGTGCTTTGTCTGAAAGCAGAGCTGCCATTTAAATATTTATAGGCAAGAGCTGCAGCTACACGTCCAGATCCGAGCCAGGCTGCGACCACTTTTTGAGAAATTAACCAAGTTCCCTTCAGAGGGAGACTCTGTGAAGGATTCCGCCAAGCGCTCACTGCTGTCCCTGGACCCTAGAAGAACACAAGTGATGCTGCGGGGTGACAGACCAGGTGGAGGCTGCAAACGTGCAGCTGAAAAGATGCTTCAAGCCTGGCTCTGCGGCACGTTCACCCTACAGTCCTCCCCCTCCTCCGTCTCCCCCTCCGCAGCATTCCAGCACCCGTGCTCCTGGTCAATCATTTTAATGCCGCCTTTGAGAAAAAGATCAGAAGATCTGAACAATGCAAGATCAAGAGAGGCGTGCGTGAAGCGGGCAGGCGTGGCCTAAGCCAGGGCCGTCCAGGAAAAAAGATAACGTGAGCCATATGCGGAATCTTACACTGGGGGTAGGGGGAACTTTTAAAAAAGTAAAAAGTAACAGATCAAATAATTTTAACAGTACACTTTCACTCAAATATCCAAATAGATCTGTAACCAGTATAAACATTGCTAATGCTGTTTCACATTCTTCTTCTCCAAGCCTTCGAAAACCGGTGCACATTTGGTCATTACGCGTTTCAATTCAGACTGGCCGCATTTCGAGGGCGTAATGGCCACTTCTGTGATGCGCAGGCAGGGCTGAGAGGCAGGAGAAGAGGTGGGAAGGGCGGGAGTCTGGATTGGGGAGGAGAGACTTGGGGAGGAAGGAGCGGTTGCTGGCATAAAACCCCTGAGACATCGGGACACAGGAGCGCTGGCAGTAGTGCCTGGGCTCAGTCACTGGGATTTAATTAGCCCAAAGATTTTGCCTCGTACCTCTCTCTTCTTTCCTTACATTCTCCTCTTCGGCATCTCACGGAAACCTCCAGTTCAGTGACTGTCTTTATACAGATGCCATATGAGCAAGGGAGCTGAGGGAATGTGTAGGGTCCCTGAGAAGGTTCCAGTGCACACTGCACGGTGGGGAATCGTGGGAGACACAGTGGGGTGAGGTGGGGGGGGGGGTGATAGAGCGGACATGAATGTGAGGAAGTCTGGTCTGCACTGCGGGAAGCATAGTGAGAGTCTCCTGGCTCTGGACCAGAAAAAGTCCGCATGCAGGATTCATCTGCCTTGAACTCTGAAACCGGTGGCAGAAACGCTCTCTCACCAAACACTGAAGTCTGCAGGAGGGGCAACTGCTTTTGTGGCCAGGAAAGCCTTCACTGGACCCTCTGCTTCCTCGGACCATTCAAGGGTAAGATGCCAAGAGCCCGTGTACCCTCATGAGCAACTTTCAACGGCAAAGCCCACCGAGGCTCCTGGAAATGTCACTGCCACGGATGAGAAAACACATTTCCGGGTCAGGGAGATCTTGTATTCGGACATCCCTCGCCTGCCCTCTTAGAAGCCATATGATCTCCAAAATTATATAACGGGATGGGGAAACGGCTCTTAAAACAGAATACAAACAGAAACTAGGGAACTGAACTGTATTTCAAATGAATACAAGAGCCCGTGAAGGGCAGAGGGGGGTTCCCTAAGTAACTTATAAATGCAGTACTCGGATGTGCCCAAGACAGAAAGAGCTGTGAATACATATTAAACCCTCCTTAGCGGCACTTTTGTCTTCTAGGGTTGAGCATAGGAGTAGATATCTGGCGTAAAATGGAATCCAGGTTTCTCACTGTCAGAGAAGGGGGTAAGACACGTGGAAGGCAGGGGTGGAGGGAGACTGCAGGAAACCTGTCGAGTCAGATTGGGTTTGTTCCAGTATAATCATGAACTCATGGTTTCAGTAGAGATAAACAGATACATAGATAGACTTGGAAATAGAAACAGACACAAATACACACACTCAAACACACATACACACACACACACACACACACCCTAGCTCTGGCTGCTGAGTGGTCCTAGAATCATGACACCCCAGTTGCAATGATCACACCTAGCACCCAGATTTTGGTTTCTAAATATCATTCTCCACCAAAAGAAACAAAGCCTCCTTCAAGAAATGGCTTATATGCGGAATCTAAAAAAAAAAAAAAAATGGTACAAATGAACTCATTTACAAAAGAAATAGAGTTGTAGATGTAGAAAACAATCTTATGATTACCGGGGGGAAAGGGGAGGGATAAATTGGGAGATTGGGATTGACATATGCACACTACAATATGTAAAAGAGATAACTGACAAGGACCTACTGTAGAGCACAATACCGCGTAGTGACATATATGGGAAAAGAGTCTTTAAAAGAGGGGATGTATGTATACGTATAACTGATTAGTAACACAACTATACTTCAGTAAAAAAAAAAAAAAGAAAGAAATGGCTAATTCCAGGACTGGAGCAGGGCAAGCAGAAGCTGAGCTGGAGCGACCTAACAAGCCAGAAAGTAAAGAAGAGCTAAAAACCGATGGTCACACATCAAAATGACACAGAAACCAGCTTGAAGGAGTTCCCAGTGCTCGTTAAGGTGAGCACTAAAATAAATAATGATAGTAAATGTAACCCTTGAATAAAAGAATAATCCATTCATCTAAACTGATAGAAATAAACATCAATATAAAATGGAGGGAAAGAGGCACGTGTTCCCTTATGGAGGAAAACCAACTAACAAGTACTGAAGGAATGATAGAAGAATCACCACTTTGTAACTGTCACAAACAGTCGTTGATGTGGATGAGTCACCAGTGGACGCTGAGACATGAAGAACAAATATTTACATGATCTCAGTGCACCTCCCCACAAATCACTCGCCAATTTACAAAAGGGACCAGAGCAATTCTACAGCAAAGGGGCTCAGTGGGCGGCACCTCAACCAAGTGACCAAGTCCACATCCTCAACAATACGACAAACTCACATCCTGTGTTCGCGCTGCCAGGATACACCACGACACAGGCAGCATCACCGCGGCAGTACCCCTGCCGAAATGCACAACCAGCATCTTGTCATGAGAAAACATCAGACCAACCCGAAGTGAGGAACGTTCTATGAAATAACTGGCCTGTATTCTTCAGGGATAGTCAAAGTAAGCAAAGACCAAGAAAGGCTGAGAAACTGTTACAGAAAGGAGATTAAGGAGACAGCACAGCTGTATGTAGTGTGTGATCCTGGGTTGAATCCTGAACAGGAGAAAAGAAGAAGGAAGGGAGGGAGGGAGGGAGGGAGGGGAGGGGAGGTAAATGTCCCTGTGGGGAGAAAGCAGACTCGACACACCCTACTGCATCCTCACCTAAACGGGGTAAATTGAAGAGAGTTGAACAGGGGAATTGTTTACAGAGTGGTGGGCAAGGTACAGGAACCAAAGACATGGGGAGGTCCGCCGGGCCAGTGACATCTGGAAGCCCACACCCACCCCAGAAGAGAGAAGGGGAGGAGTAATGACCACACTCCAGGGAGAGCAGAGGTGGGAGAAAGGGCCAGGGCAGGCGCTGTGGGTTTAAGGAGGGACGGAGCAGATACCTGGCTGTCCCAGCCCCAGCCCTGCACGTGAGGACAAGGCAGGCCCTGGAGGTCAGCCTGCTGGGACACGCGCAGAATGCAAGCACCGCCAGCACACACGCAGCTGCTGGTGTGCAGAGAGAATGTGGCTGCCTTGGCCCCTGGTCCCAGAAGCCAGTCTCTGAACCCTTGGGATTTCCCCAGGCACAGGAGGCTGCCAGGGCCATACCTGAGCTGATGCTAACGAGGTGGGTCCTGGTGGGACCACAGGCTGTTTCAGGGCCGGGGCGGGGGTGGTCACGCAGGAAAAACCTTGTGACCAGAGGGCTGGGGCTTTGAGTGAGGTGATGTCAGCCTGACCCTCCAGGACGGGAGGGGCTGGGGATCGTGTAGAAATTTGACCGAGCTCTTTGCAACCAGCGTCAGCACCGCACTGCAACTATACACCCAAATGCTGAGCAGACGGTGACATTTGAATGCTTCCAAGGTACCAGGTGCTTTACCAACAATATAGCATTAAACCCCACGAACAGCCTGTAAGGTCGACCTTCTTTAGCATCCTCACTTTACAGACAAGGAGGCTGTGTCTCAGAGACAGCGATCTGGGATTTGAACCCACACGGCTCCACAGCACGCACGAGAGAGACGGCTGACGGTTTTGTGTCCTCCCCACACTGCGGCTGCTACAGAGGACGTGCGGGGTGGGACCCACTGAAGAGAAGAGGGAAGAACTTTCCACATGGGGAACAGCCCGAGCCTAGCTTAACAAGACAGGACATTCAGCCTTGGCCAGGGGCTTCCCTGGTGGCGCAGTGGTTGAGAGTCCGCCTGCTGATGCAAGGAACACGGGTTCGTGCCCCAGTCCGGGAGGATCCCACATGCCGCGGAGCGGCTGGGCCCGTGAGCCATGGCCTCTGAGCCTGCACGTCCAGAGCCTGTGCTCCGCAACAGGAGAGGCCACAGCAGTGAGAGGCCTGCGTACCGCAAAAACAAAAACAAACAAACAAAAAAAGAATATATATATATGTATAACTGAGACTCTTTGCTGTACAGCAGAAATTAACACATTGTAAATCAACTATATTTCAACAAAAAAATTTTTAAAAGATGTATCCACATCCTAAACCACGGAAACTGTGAAGTTATATTATTGGAAAAACTGCTGAAGTGCAATTAAAGATCTTGAGATGAGCTCATCCTGAATTATCCAGGTGGACCCTAAATCCAGTCACTGCACAAAGAAGACAGACACACATACGGAAGAGGAGAAAGCGGTATGACCACGGCGAGAGACACTCAAGTCACAGGGCCACAGGTTGAGGAGCGTCGACGGCCACCAGAAGCTGGAACAGGCAAAGGGTGGAGTCTCCCCGAGAGCCTCTGGAGACAGTGCCGTCCCACAAGCACCTGGGTTTCTGGCCACTTGATACTTCTGACAGCAGGAACTGTTGCTTCAAGCCAGTTTGTGATCCAGTTTTGACTGGTCACAAATGACCCAGTTTGTGGTCATTTGTTACAGCAGCTGCAGGAAACTCACACAGCTCCTGGGATGCTCAGAGAAGCAGATCTTCCTGGCAGCGACCATCGCGTGGGCACGTTCCTTCAGGAAATTCGTGAATAGGGTGATGGAGAATCTCATAACAGCATCAATGTTTCTCTTGCTCGTCTGGCCCCAGCCTCCAGGCCCCTACACGTGTTTTTCCCCTCCCTCTGGGACACCCTAAGATCTCAGCGCGAATGTCACACGTGCCGGCACCCTGAAGCTGGCTGACCTGACACCTAACCCCAACATCTTTCTCCCACTAGGGAGGCTAGAAAGGATAAATACTAACTTACCCAACTTTCCCGGCAGCCCTCGTTGTCATGTGGCCTAGGTCTGCCCACCGGCTCCTAATAGTTTCTACTCTTCCGATAGGTGAGCTACATGGGGCTGGTGCCATTTTCCCCACTGTGTGCACAGATGTGATGCCTGGAGCTACAACAGCCGTTTTGTGACCTTGAGGGAAAAACCACGAGAGACTTACAGAGCCCCTGACCCAGTGTCAGCAGCTACCTGCTTCCAGACTCCTTATTAAGTGAGCAATTAAACCCTCATTTGTTTCAGCCATGGTATGTCACATTTTCTTATTTTAGATGATACAATTCCCAACTGATCTATTTCCTCACCCAAGTGGACTTCCATAACTACCCTAACCAACATTGTCCCCTCCAGACAGCTATCTCTACCACGTGACACTGATTCATTTCCTGTGCTGCAGGAACTAAAGTTATCTTGTTACTTTATTGCCTCTCTGACCTCCTCTACCGCACAGCTAGAGTATAAGCTCCATGAGAACAGGAATATTCTCTGTCTTATTCACCACCTTGTCCCCAGGGCCTAGAACGGTGCTTGTGAAAGAGAATACACCCAGTGAATATTAGTTTAGTATTCAACCTCAGCCCTGTGGAAGTGTGGGGCTGGAGAATTATCCATTGCACAGGGCTGTCCTGTGCACTGTGGGACGTTTAACAGCATCCCTGGTCTCTGTCAGCTGGCTACCAGCAGCACACCTTCTCCTGCCCCCAACACTATGACAAACAAAAACCTCTCCAGACATCACCAAATGTCCCCCAGGGACAAAATCTCCTGGTTGAGAACTGCTGATTTAATGAATGGATGAGTGAATGAATGAATGGCCTGCTGTAAGTGCACACAAAAATTATACCCTATGAGATGCTGGCAGATCACACAATCTCAGGAGAAAATGCCACTTAGAAGAAAATCATTTATCATCAGAGGAGTCAAATGATATGATGGTCAACGGGCCAGGATCTTTGCTTATTTGCCCTCTGACATAATTGGAGATGGAAGGTGATACGATTTCAGGATGGAAAAGGGTGGCATTTTTCTCTCTCCCACCTCCGATGGAAGCTTAGAATTCCACAGATTCGCCAAGGTTGTTCGGCTCAAAATGCGTCTCCAAGTCTCTCAGTCGACGCTCTCGAGAGTTCTAAGATAATTCCAGTTAAAACCTCAAATCCCTCACTAAAACTGCACTGCTCTAATGCTAAGGAAAGTTCCACAGATGGAGACAGAAATAAATACACGCTCCTGGCCAGGTCTGATTCTCGCCATACGACTCATTAAATCAATTAATTCACTTGCTTGGCAGGCTTATTTACAGAAATAAGAAATCATTTTCCATCAGCAAGTCTGAGGGTGGCTAAACGCCATGTCCAGATTGGCAGGGTGAGCTGAGCTCCTAGGCACCTCGTTTGGTTGAACCAAACCTTACATTTCTTGACGCACCTTTAAGGTTCCCAAGCACTTTCAAATTCACCCAGGACCCCTCCCCTCCTGTAACAGCCTTGCAGTGGCTCCTCTGGAAGGTGGGAGATGGAAGAATGAGGGAGTTCAAAGGCTTGGCCAAGTTACCAACAGAGCAAGAACCGCAACCTGAGGGATTTAACAGTACATCCTATGCCAGGGGCCGAAGGCGGAAGGCAGGCAGGTAGTGGGGGTGAAAGAGGCAGGCTGGTGGGGAAATTTTAATTTAAAGAGTTGCTGCTCCCCCATGCAAGCTGACTGTGGCCACGCAGAAACTGAGAGAGCGTTGCCAGAGCCTCTGACTTTCTTCAAGAAAAGTGTCAGGAATCTGGAATATCAACGAGAAATGTTGGTGCCTTTTTTTAACATTGGCCGTGTCTTCAAAACTGAAAACACAGTGTGTTTGCAGACCTTAGCAGGGCATTTAGATCGAACCGTTGCGGTCCTCACCTTTTTTCTTCCCACACCTTCATTCCTTAAGTGGCAGTTTCGACTCACTTCCTTCTTCTCACTTAGGAATTTGTTCTGCCCTCACACACACAAGGAAGTCCCCAAGGAATGGGTAGTCTATGTCAGAGAGGAACACGAGATTCCTCAAAGGAACAGCTCCCACTTGGGAATCTAAGAATCACAGCGCCCGCTGCTGAGCCTTATAGAGAAATATACCTGGGGCTAAACTGTTAGAATAGCCACAAAACCGCTCTCTGTTTGGGTTCCCAGGAAAGCACAGGAACTACTGTCAGCAGGGGAGGTGGGCGCCCAGCCCGGAAAAGCCCATCTCAGCCCAGGAGCTGGGCACTGCCTGCCTCCCCAGGTGCTAGCGTGTCAACCTGGAGCAGGCATCCCTCTCTCTACCCCAGGCACAAAGAGGCCAAACGCCCATTTGGTGAAGCCCTGGACAGTGATCCACACCCCAAATCAAACTTCAGGCTGGAACCAAGTGGCCGAGACGGTGTGGAAATGTGTCACCACTATGCTATGAATGAATTCCAACGGCTCATCATCTCACCGGCTGGGAAACCTCAGCGCTCAGTGGACCACTGAGGTTTGGACGGAAGACACAGGTGGGCTTGTGCATAAAGCACACGGGTCGACACAAGTCCAGCTTCCAGCCGGGAGGAAAGACACAAGTCCAGCTTCCAGCCGGGAGGAACGTGGCTGTATAAAAACTGAACAGAGCTTTCTCTGGGATGAGGACGTGACCACACAAAGCATGGCTGCCACACAGGGGACAGAGCCAGGGCGGGTGGCTGGTAACACCCGCGCCCACCTGGGCACAGGATCCCATCGGCAACGCCGGATTAACCAGGAGTGAGGGCGGCCTGTCCCCAAGGTCATCGTACCCATCCCTAACATTTACTTGGTGGTACTTACTCCAGGAGGTTGTTTCTAAATTAAGACAAAATACACACACCATGACATTTACCATTTTAACCATTTGAAAGTGTGCAACATGGTGACATTAAGTCCATCCATAACGTGGCACACAAACATCACCACCATCTACTTCCAAAAGTTTTCCGTCACCCCCAACAGAAGCCCCACCCCCTGTTCCCTCTCCCCCAGCCCGACATCCACTCATCTGAATTCTGTCCCTATGGATTTGCCAATTCTAGACATTTCATTCATTTTTTTAATTGAAGTATAGTTGATTTACAATGTTGTGCTGATTTCTGCTGTACAGCAAAGTGACTCAGTTACACACATATAAACATTCTTGTTTTATATTCTTTTCCTTCATGGTTTATCCCAGGAGACTGGATATAGTTCCCTGTGCTATACAGTAGGGTCTTGTTGTTTATCCACTCTATGTACAATAGTTTGCATCTGCTAAGCCCAAACTCCCAATCCCTCTCTCACCCCCTCTCCCTCAGCCACCACAAGTCTGATCCCTATGTCTGTGAGTCTGTTTCTGTTTCGTAGATAGGTTCATTTGTGTCATATTTTAGATTCCACATATAGGTGATATCACATGGTATTTGTCTTTCTCTGTCTGACTTACTTCACTTAGTAAGATCATCTCTAGTTGCATCCATGTTGCTGCAGATGGCCTTATTTTGTTCTTTTTTATGGCTGAGTAGTATTCTGTTGTATACATGTACCACATCGTCTTTATCCATTCATCTGTCGATGAACACTTAGGTTGCTTCCATGTCTTGGCTATTGTGAATAGCGCTGCTATGAACACAGAGGTGCATGTATCGTTCTGAATTATAGTTTTGTCCACGTATATGCCTAGCCTAGGACTGGGATTGCTAGATTATATGGCAACTCTGTTTTTACTTTTTTAAGGAACCTCCATACTGTTTTCCACAGTGGCTGCACCAACTTACATTCCCACCAAGCATGTAGGAGGGTTCCCTTTTCTCCACACCCTCTCCAGCATTTGTTACTTGTAGCCTTTTTAACGATGGCCATTCTGACCAGTGTGAGGTGACACCTCATTGTAGCTCTGATTTGCATTTCTCTGATAATCGGTGATGGTGAGCATCTTTCCACGTGCCTACCGGCCACCTGTATGTCTTCTTTGGAGGAACAGACGTTTCATTTAAATGGACTCGTGATACGTGGCCTTCTGTGTCTGGCTTCTTTCACTCAGACAACATTTCCACGTTTCTTCCACGTCGTGGCACGTGGCAGTGCTTCCCTCCTCTTTGTGGCTGAGAAATGTTCCACTGTGTGGATGGACTACATTTTGTTTATCCCTTCACGTGTCGATGGGCGTGTGGTAGGATTTTTACATAATGTTCTCATTCACCCATTTTCATAGATCGAGATTATTATACCCATCTTAGAGATTTGATAGATAAGAAGCAAAGTTCCAGAAGAATAGATCATTGGTCCAAAGACACAAACTCTAAGTGGCAGAGCCAGGGCTGGAACCCAAGCCTCCCTGAAACACCACCCAGGTGGTGCCCAAATAGTGGTAGAAAGAAGGACGAACGTCTTGCCCCACGCTTCTCACTAGGCGGATCTGGCCGGGCAGGGACCCTGGGCGCTTCTGGCTTCTGTACAGGGACAACCACCCCCAGTCCCCTCCCTCCGCCCCCATCCCCACCAGCAGACTGCCTCCCGGCTGAGCTGAGCTCCCTGGTGGAGGCACACTCGTCCTCACCTCCGTGCCTGTGTTCAGAGGTTCCCGCATGCCCCCAGTGCCGCGCTGTCCAGGCGCCCTTGGCCTTGCATGGAAGCGGGAGAGACCTTCCTCCGCACAGCCTGGCCTCTCCTCAGCCCTGCAACCTCCCCAGGCCTCCTCCCCTCTCCTTCCCCCCTCACTGAGTTCCGGACGCCTCCCATGAACCGTCACAGCTCTCCCACGAAACTTCGCTCTGAGAATTGCATCCCTTGGACTGGTGTCAACGACAGATCACGGAAAATCTGTGCCCACAGATCAAGCAGAACAAAATGCTGGTTCGGAGGCTGCCTTCCCCCAGGTCCTGCCGGCACAGCCCTGCTGGGGACAGCCCGGCCAGGGATAAAACACTCGCTCACCTGCACCCAGATCTTGCTGCCTCATCCCGCTGCCCACATCCAGCATCTTCTCCTCCCAATAAAGGAAAACCCTTTCAGCCTGCCCTCGGAGCCACCTGCAGACCGATGCTCAGAGCCCCCCGACTGCAGTGACCCCTTGCCGCTCCCCTGGGCAGCATCCTCTCAAGTGATGCCTCCTTGCAAGGCCCAGGTGTGCTTCTTATTTTATGTTCCTCACCAATTCCACGTGTCGCTCACTTCGAGACGGTGAAGAACCACCTCTGCTTCTCGTCGTCCTCTTCGGCGCAATGAACAGTACACACTCTACACCTCTTGCAGGCTTGTTTGGAGCCCAAGACACTGAAACTGTTGCACAGACAGGATCCATGAGGCCATCGCAACCTGCATCCCACGCGGGAAGGAGATCCACACCAGGGCCCTGACTGTCGGAGTCCCATTGCTCTGCTGGACCGATGAGCTGATCTCTGCACTTAAGTCACTGCTGAGGTTAAACGCGCTCGCTGTGCCGGGAGGGGGCCGAGTCTGAGGCCAAGGTGAGGAGTTGACGATGAAGCAAATGGCTGGTACAGCGGCCCTGGCCTGGAGCCCACAGGCCTGCACACCGGCGGGGGCGTCGGGAGCTATCGGGAGCCTGGCTGCATCTTCCAACACCACTCGACAAGCCAGAGTGGCACCTGCCAGCTGGCCGGACCCCACGGAGGCGCCCTGGCAGCCAGGGGCTGGGGAACCAGATGGCTTTGGTGGCTCGGAGGAGAAGGGTGTGAACTGGAAATGGTGGCGGGAAGAGGCGCTGCCCAGGAGGAAGGGGGCTCAGCGACGGCGGAGACGGGCGGGGGGGACGGGCCGCAGCTTTCACGATGCTATTTACACGTAACCATCCGCACACACCAGCCTAGAACGCAGATGATGCCTGTAACCCCGGCGATGCGGTGACGCGAGACCAGCTTCCAGGAGAAATCGCCCTGGACAGAGAGCGTGCATTTTCCTTTTCACTAATTCCTTAATGTTCTTACCTTTTTAAAAATGAAAATATCATTTTCACGCTAAAAATCATGCACGCACACACACGTACGTGTCGTAGTCTCTGCACATTTCAGTTTGCAATTTTCTTTCCTGAACTACAGGAAAATGAAAGGAAGAAAGAATATGTGTGAAAAGGTGGTTATTGTGTGTCTGTTCCATGTGGTTTTCTGGTGTTTATTTGACCAGATGTTTGTTTCTTTTACTAAAAGCTCCCAGGGGACTGGACCTTGGACAAAAGAGGTAAATAGGAAATAAAAGCAATGCTTCCTCAAAGCGAGATAATTTAGGCAAAATGGAAAGGTAAGAAGGAAGAAGGTTAAAAATTAAGAATCTCCTGCCATCGAGAGCATAAGACGTCCACTTTCTGCCCATATTCCCGTGTGGAAACACACATGGACCTTCACTGAGAAGTGTATTAACTGCCTAGTTTCATACATCGATGGGAACGTTTATTGAACGTCTAGCATGCTTTGGGCGTGTGCTTCAAAGAGAGAGAGTGAGCGAGAGACAGTCCCCGCAGCACGATAAAGACCAACAATTAGCCCCCAGCACGCACCCAGGAATGAATCGAGGTAGCCCTCGAAGAAAAGCGGGATTTTACAAAATCGCCACCATGAGACCCAACAGAACAAGCCCAAAGGGCCACACGGCCTCAGCCCGCAGGTTAGATCAACTGTTCAACCCAATTCATACCGAGGGAAGAAGGGACACGCCATAGGGGTAATCAGACATCTTGTGAAATCATGCATATTCCCATCGGGCTTTGCTGCCATCCCAGACGTGGTTCCCAGCTCCCAGCCTCGTCGGCGCCATTATTCCTGCCTGGAACTTACACCAGACCCCTGACCATCTTGCCCGGCGGGTTCTCTGCACAAGCACGCAGCCCCTTAATGCATCAGTCACGTCACGGCATTCGCTGAGGCTCTGCCCGCACAGCAGAACCCACGGTGGGTACCACGCGATCTACCCATCCCCTCCCACACCCCTCTCCCCGCCTCCCAGCCTCACTGGCTTTCTCACTCTTCCGACACACCAAGCTCGCCCTGATATCAGGGGGCACATGGAACATTCTAGAACACTCTGGAACACTCTCCCCCCCCCGGGGCCCCACTCACCATTCAGGTCTCCCCGTCTAAGGGCCTCACCCAGCCCATGCCGGCCACTCTCTCTCACGTCCCTGTCTTCACAGCACCTGTCACCACCTGAAACCATCCAGGTCTGGCAGGAGGCGCCTGGGACACGCTTAGGGAATGGACAGAGCACCTTCCTCCTGGAGAGCGGACGCGTGACTCAGACGCCACGGCCACCGCTGGAAACTCCAGAGGAAGATAGAAAAAGGCTGAGTTTTTCCTTCCGGGAGGATGTGACGTCACGTGTCAGGAGCGCATGGGCGGGGCCGCCCCCCGCGGCTGGGACTCCTCACAGGTCGTTAGGAGATGCTTGAAGACCAGATGCTGGTCCACGGGGAAGCGGGTCACAGGGATGACTTCCTCCCAAATGGGTGCTCTGTAACTCACACGCGGTCCCCCATGAAAGGGGTGTGTTTGTTGAAGGCGGGAAGGTGTAAACGGACTTCGCTTTCCTCGGAGGTGAGCTCTTCAGACCGGCTGCCGCCCCCTCCCCACAGGCTCAGGGTAAGTATAAAGCGAGAGGCCGACAGCGCCTCCAGGAGGCAGGGCTCAAGGGATCCTTGCCGTGCCTCGGCAACTCCACACAGGACCCGAAGGAGGCCTGCGATTCTGTCAACCTGCAAACGAGGTGGCTGTCCGAGCAGGCTTGCCACGGAGATGCTGGAGACGCGAGGGGGATGGGGCTCCAGGCTTCCGTGTGCAGAGAGCCTGCCCGCGAGCAGGGCCCCGGCATCCGCATGCTTCCCTCCCTCCCGCTTCCCATCCAGCCTTCCTTAAAGGCCAGGACGGAGGGGGCCGGGGGGAGGGCAGCTGCCGGGGGCCCCTTCTGCTTAAGAAGCTGAATTAGGTGGGACCCACCCCAGCTCTCAGGAGAGAAAAACAACACAGCAAGCGTGCGGTGTGCCGCACGGACGTGGTCGAAAACTATTTTTAAGTAGCGATCGGCTGGAAGTTAAAGGCTCCTTCACGGTGTGAATGGGGCTTGATTCACCGCCACCCCGCAGGTAGCTGCAGCTGTGTCTGGGGCGCGGCAGGTCGCCGATAAAGGCTTCCCGGGTGAGTGGGAGCCTGTCATTAACTGAGGGACGTGGTCTGTGGGTGCCTCGAGGGGTCTACGAAGTCAGTACCGGATGCCGCCACGAGGGAAAAGGAGAATCTATTTGTTGATGGTTGCACAGAAAGAAGGACGCTGGCCATGTCTCAGACACCCACCAGCGAGAAAGGGATTCGATGGGGCACTGGCGGGGCCGATGGGCAGCTGAATGTGGCAGCGAAGGCAGCCTCCGGGGAGAGCCCTCCAGACCCGGGGACGAGGGGCGGCTTTTATTCCTGCTTCTGGAAGAAAGCCTCAGGGTTCTCAGGACAGAGCAGGAAATAAGTCGAGTTCACAGCTGGAAGCCTTAAATCCATGGCCTCCTGGGGCAGGTGGGAAGGGAGAGGGTTCCTGAACAAGGGGGATTGGGGCGACACACTCGCAGGCACGGCGGCGGTCCGAGTGCCGCGGGACCCACCCAGGTCCAGCTCTCACCTGCCGCCCAAACCCCCGTCTTTGCCGCGCGTCCTTTCCAGCCTCTTCCTGCCTGCTGCCCCTCCACCCACTGCTGCTTTACGACCAAGCCTCTTAACTGACTGGCGCTGAGCAGCGGGTGTTGAACAGCGAACAACAAGAACGATTTGATGAGTCCTTTGTTCTCTGTTTTATTTATTAAATTGTGATTAAAAACCATTAAAGGCGCCCCGTCCTGATGCATAGAAATAAATCTCACAAACACCCTGGAGGTCTCCTTCCGGGTGGGTCCCACTTCCCGAGGGCGGCCCCATCTCCTCTCTCAAGATCCCAGCCCCACCCATGCCCTATCTCGCCGCAGGACGGCCAAACGTGAGGTTCAGGAAAGGAGTTGTTCAAACGTCAAGGCATGACCGACCGATTGGATTGTGGAATCGATTTAGGAGGTCTTAACACCATTTGTTTAAATAGAAGGGGATGGGATGGGGTGAAATTGAATAGACACTCACCTACAGGTTAGGAACTATTAACATCTCCATTTTACAGACAAGGAAACTGAGAGGGAAGGTCACTCCACGAGCAAGTAGTGAAGACACGATTTAAACACAGAACTGTCTCCTATAACACTCGAGCTGCCCCCCCCCGTATTTTTATTATAGCATTCTCAAAAGTGACACATCTGACTGCCCTTCTCCCTGTGAGCTTCATGTGATATGACTTTATATGCAATCATCATGTACCAATTTGATTGAATGAATGAATGGATGAATGAAATGTGAAGAAAATGCAGAGGGTGATCTCTAAATTCATTTGACCACTTTTCCTTGCACCTCCGATCTTAAAACAATCAGCAATGACAGAAGCCTGCATCCTGAAGGGACTCATGTAATTACACCTTTTCATCCCCACCCAGGAGGGCAGCTTAAAGATGAAGTCACCCAACGATAATACACTTTTAAAAATGCGCTTCCGGATTTCCCTGGTGGCGCAGTGGTTAAGAATCCGCCTGCCAACGCAGGGGACACAGGTTCAATCCCTGGTCCAGGAAGATCCCACATGCCACGGAGTAGCCAAGCCCGTGCACCACAACTACTGAGCCTGTGCTCTAGAGCCCGCGAGCCACAACTACTGAGCCTGTGTGCTGCAACTACTGAAGCCCGCATGCCTAGAGCCCACGTTCTGCAGCAAGAGAAGCCACCGCAATGAGAAGCCCGCGCACCACAACGAAGAGTAGCCCCCGCTCGCCGCAACTAGAGAAAGCCCGCGCGCAGCAACAAAGACCCAATGCAGCCAAAATAAATAAACAGATAAATAAATAAATTTATTTTAAAAAATGCACTTCTTAGAACTTTCTTTTTATTTTTTTTAAAGATTCTTTTGATGTGGACCATTTTTAGTCTTACTGAATGTTACACTATTGCTTCTGTTTTATGTTTTGGTTTTTTGGCCACAAGGCATGTGGGATCTTAGCTCCCTGACGAGGCATCGAACCTGCACCCCTTGCATTAGAAGGCTAAGTCTTAACCACTGGACCACCAGGGAAGTCCCAAACTTTCTTTTTAAAGATAATTTAGACAACTGGGAAAAGTCTGAGTACACGCACACACACACACACACAAAGCCAATTCTAGCATAATGACAACCTACGATAGAGAGGATCAATCCAGTGAAATTAGGTGAACCACAAAAGTGACGGCTGTTTATCCTATGTGCTTCCCTTTAAACGCAGTGACCCTCAACGCCAATGAAACCCAAGGACTGTGTGGAGAATCCACTCGTAGGTCCATCACCAGAGAGGCTTAAGGGCCAGAAAATAAATGTACGCTGGGTGAGGAGAGCAGGTGTTCTGAAGACCACTGGTCTACCCAGTATGCACTCACCCTTCTTCCTTCTCACAGAACTCCAGTTGTATTGCAGGCGGTCACGCCCCAGGAAAACAGCTGTTATTTCCCAGCTTCTGGTGCAATTTGGCAGGTGTGACACCTGGCAGGTGTGACAAATGAGAGATAAGCAGAAGCCACTGAATGGCGTCTCCAAGAACACACGCGAAAGGGGGTGCTTCAACCGTCCCTCCCTTTTTCTTGCCCTCCATCCACTTCCCCTTCTTTCTGCCTGGAATGCGGACGTACCGGCTGGAGCTCCAGCCGCCATCCTGAGAGCATCAAGATGAGGGTCACTGTCATCAGTGACGACAGAGCAGCAACCTAGGACCCTGAGTCCCCAGTGATTCCAGGAAGCCCACACACCTGGAAGCTCTGGATTCCCCACATCTGACATTTTTAAGCCACAAAAGTACAAAGCCGTATCTTGTTTGAGGCACTGCATTTTCTTTAACGTGCAACTGAGCGTAATCCTGAATGATGGATCTAGGACACCATGGACCAGAGGGCCATTCCATGCTGCAAGAACCGTAATCCTTGAGTGAGATTCTCCAGGAGAGCAGCCCTGACAGCCCTGCCCGCCGATCCGATGAGGAAGCCACGACTCCCGACTCAGCTCGCTCCTGTCACTCAGCCAGTGAACGCGTCCTGCCCAGGTGGCCTCCTACTAACTTTCCAATCCGTGCACTTCCTTCATGCTGCGATCCTCATCCGGGCCGCCAGTAGCTCCCCCCGGATCACGTGACCAGCCCGCCCAGCGGGCTTTCTTCTAGCCACGCCTCCCTTTAGTTCGTGCTCTGCCGAGAAGGCAGAACAGTCTTGGGAAAATGGACATCTGACTGTGTCATCCTCTTCCTTAAAGGACTTCAGAGGCTGCTCCTTACCTTGAGGATCAAGTGCCCAGTCCTGACTGCGGCTTGCAACCCAGCCCTGCCTCGTCTCCAACCTCAGTCCACAGTCCTGACTGCAGCTTGCAACCCAGCCCTGCCTCGTCTCCAACCTCAGTCCACAGTCCTGACTGCGGCTTGCAATCCAGCCCTGCCTCGTCTCCAACCTCAGTCCACAGTCCTGACTGCGGCTTGCAATCCAGCCCTGCCTCGTCTCCAACCCCATCGTGTGGGTTCTCCAGGGAGGGGGATGGCCTGGGAGCGTGGGGTTGGCAGACGCAAACTATTACATTTAAAACAGGTAAACAACAAGGTCCCACTGTGTAGCACAGGGAACCATATCCAATCTCCTGGGGTAAACCATAAAGGAAAAGAATATAAAAAATAAAGAATGTCTGTGTGTATATAACTGAGTCACTCTGCTGTAGAGCAGAGATTAGCACAACACTGTAAATCAACTATACTTCAATTCAAAAAAATAACAGAAGAAATTTCTGTGGGATTTCAAAAGACAGGCAGGAAGTCATCACGGCTGGAGGCCATTGGCCAGTTTTATGGAAGGAATAACTCCGAGCTAGGCCTGGGTGGGATCAGAAGGTGGGCAGGACGGTCACTCCCGCAGGAAGGAGAGGCATGAGCCAGGCGCCTCCAGGCTCTAGGCTCCCAGTACATTGGTACAGCCTTTCATCAGGCCATGCGGGGATGCCCGCATAGAGTTGTAAAGATGTAGACCAACCGAGCAGGTCATGTCCCCTCCGTCCACGCCTTGCCTGGGTCACACATTTAACTGCTCATCTTGGCTGGATCCACTTGGGCTGCTAGCGCAAAACACCACCGAGGGAGGGAGAAATGCATTGTCTTGTAGTCCAGGAAGCTGGGTGTCCAAGATCAAGGTGTGGGCAGGGTTGGTGTCTCCTGAGGCCTCTCTCCTTGGCGTGGGGACGGCCGCCTTCTCGCTGGGTCCTCACGTGGGCTTCCTCTGTGCGCGCACACAGTTCTGGTGTCTCTCTGTGTCCCCGATTTTCTCTTATAAGGACACCTGTCTTCTTGGATTAGGGCCCACCCTAGTGACCTCCTTCAGACTTAGTTCCTTAGTTTCAAGGCCCCCATCTCCTTTAAAGAGCAAACAGAGTCATGTTCTGAGGTCCTGGGGGTCCTGGTTAGGACTTCAACATATGGATTGGGGGGGTGGGTACACAACTCAGCCCATAACACAACCCCTGAAGAAATAAGGGCTCCAAAGAACAGAGAGGAGTAACAGTAGCGAGGAGGAAGGACAGCACCTTTGGAGGGTGGAGAACACTCAAGGGAGAACTTCACAGTTGGCTTGGGGTCAGAACACGGGGCCTCGGGTTCCAAGGTTCCTGAAAGGGGCACCGAGCATTGGAGCATTTTGCTAATTCCAGGCCCTGAAGGCAACAGGACCCAAATCATTCATCATTCATGATGGGCAGCCGCAGAATTCATTCGTTTTTCTCCAAGATCTTTGGGCCGAATAACAGTATGTCTTTTAATAACGGATCCTTAAGTTCAGTGGGAAAAATAGGTTTACAACTGATTCTGTGACCTTAAAATCAAAGAAGGGGGGTGTGCAGCTGTTGCAGCCTGCCTCTCCCCCACCATAGCTCCCGGCCAGCGGCACTTTCTGCCGGGCACGTGCCGCTCAGCCCTGCTGGCTGTACGTTCGACCCTCACACATGCACGTGAAGGGGGTCGGGAGCTGTAGAAAGAAGCACTGCAGGCAAAAGCGCCCTTTAATAATAGCACAGCCTAGGAGAAGCTCCCTGACAGCACTGGTTCCAGCTGATTTCAGCCAATAATCCAGTATGAGAAATTTCTAGAGTTCCAGTTAACCAAGCAACTGCTCTTCTTAACAAAAGAATGGGATTGACTATTTGCATTAGAGTGGGGAGAAGAATGTAACTTATAGCCGGACACTGGGGAATGATTTTAGGTGCATTCCAACATTGGCCCCACCAAACTCAGCAATGAGTCAGTCAGTAATCAAGGAGCTGGAGGAGAAAACAGGTGGAAACGGGGTGTGTGTGTGTGTGTGTGTGTGTGTGTGTGTGTGTACGTGTGTGTGTACGTGTGAGAGAGAGAGAGAGAGGGAGAGAGAGAGTGAGGGAGAGAGAGACTGTGTATTTGCCCTTCCTTTCCCCACCGGCATTTAAAGAATGTCTTCTCAGCTATTAATTTCTTCCAATAAGAAACACTGCACATTGCTTAAGAGAGAAGGCTCTGGAATCAGATGACCTAGATTAGAATCTTGCCCCCAGCCCCACCCCCAGTTACAAACTGTGTGACTTTGAACAAGTTACTTAAATTCCTGGTGCCTCATCCAAAGCCCATTCCTAAAACCGGAATTCAGAAGAGGGCTGTGGAAATTCAGCAAAATTCAAAACTCAGAGAGCGTCGAAGAGGACCTGGCTTTGTATGTTAACAGCAGCAGCAGCATCTATTTCTCCTCCTTTTTTCCTGGGCCGAGACGATGAGACTGGGATTTCCAGCCATTCTCTCATTTCAGTAAATGCTGCTGCTTCGCTTTAGGTGCCCCGAGAAGTTCATGATAATAGGATCTTCCCGGTAATGCTTGCAGGTCACTGGGTCACCTCAGCGGGCACAGGCTGGATCGTTTGTCTCGAAGCCTAAAATAATTGCTGCAGGTGCCAGTGTCGGAACCAGGATCGCCGGGGCAGCCATTCGCGCCCTGGCTCATCTGCCTTTTACGGTCGCCGCTCATCATCACGCAGGGGCCCCTCACTGCCCAGCGCGCGTGCGCTTCACTTATTGCACAGGCTGCCCGAGAATCCTTGATTCGCTAATAAGAAAATGACAGCCTAGTGTCAGTGTTTGAAAATTACCTTTAGGAGTCAGGCAGGAAGGGTATTTTTAAATGGTCATCATTTTTAAAAAGCGTAGACATGCCTTTTGCCATCCCGCATCCTCTCCCCGAGCCACCCGCCACCCAGCCCTGGAGGCTTGGGGACGGCGGACCCCATCCTGACTCAGCGCCAGCCTGGGCTCTGCCGCCTGGCTCTGGTGGGGCGCAACGTCAGGTGCCCAGTAATCGGGATCTGAGAGGCATTAGCTCACGTGACCGGGCTGACCTCTCCTGGCCCTGATTAACTTTCCAGCCATGAGCTGCCGCCTGCAGCCTGCTCTGGGCTCACGCTGACTTTCCACATTTTGAATAAGATTCAACAAGTCACACTGGTGGAGTATTTGTGTGTGTGTGTGTGTGTGTGTGTGTGTGTAGATGGAGATTCCTAAGGGAGAAGAAAGAAAAACAGAACAGCACCCCATAAGAGAACACTGTAGGAAGTGCAGAGGCGGGGGTAGGAAGAGGGGTTGGCTTAGGAGAGAAAGATCTAGAAGCAACAGGAGGAATCACAGCCCCAGGTCACTCAGCACGAGGCAGAGGCCTGGGGCCTGACAGCTGGGGAAGGGCGTCCCTCTGGGTGCACTGCGTCTGTCACGTGCTGGGGAAGGAGACGGCTCCACTTTGGTTGTGTTTTGACGAGAGCTTCAGTGAAGTCCTCCTACAATGTCCCCGTTCTGTGCCCCAAACGCCCCAGCTGAGCCCCCTCCTGGATGGAGCGGCACGGGAAGGCCCAGGGGCCTCTGGAAAGTGGGTGGGGGACCTCGTGGCCACGCTGACCCTCCCCTGGCACCAGGACCACGGGGGAGGGTGCCGAGAGGCGCCAGAAGGAGGGCTGAGCCGCCAGAGGCAGGGGTGAGGGGAAACCGCCTCTGCAGGTCCTGGGTCATGGCCAAGCCCCTCCCCGCGTGGGCTTTCAGACAGGCTGAGCTCCAGCCTCTTATCTGAAAAGCAAACAAACACACCTGCAGAAGGCAGCCTTTACACCCAGGAGTCCTCTTCTGTCGTGTGGCACTTTCCACGTTTTGACCTGCTTCCTAAACGAGCTCCCGGTGATGAATCTGCCTGCCGGCCTCCAGTTTTCCCAAAGCGGGGAAGGCCCACCAACGAGCGGTGAGCGGCCTCGGGCAGGTCTGAGATCCCCAGACTCCGCGGTCCATCCACCCCAGTTCAAATCCCAGCTTTGCCACTTCCTGGCTGTGTGATCTCAGGCTAACTACTCCACCTCTCTGTGTCTCAGTTTCTTTGTCTACACAATGGTGATGGTAGCAATGGCTACTGTCTGAGTTTCCTCTGGCAGCAGTAACAAATTACAGCAAACTGAGTGGCTTAAAACGACAAAAATTCATTCTCCCACAGATCTGGAGGCCATAAGTCTGAAAACAAGGTCTCCGGGGCTTGGGGGGAGGGTCCTTCCTGGCTTCTTCCAGCTTCTAGTGCCCCCAGGCTTTCTTTGGCTTGTGGCCGCATCCCTCCAGTCTCTGCCCCAGGGTCACACGGCCTCCTCCGCTGTGTCTGAACGGGTGGCGGCATTCAGGGCCACCAGACCATCTAGGATAATAAGCTCCTCCTCTCAAGGTCCTTTTAACGTAATCCCATCTTTTGCCATGTAGGTAATATTCACTCTATTGCCATATAAGGCAATAGTCACAATTCCAGGGATTAGGACACAGATGCATTCAGCCTCCTACACCTACCCTGTAGGGCTGCTATGAAGACTTAACGAGCTAAAACCTGCCAAGTGTCTACGACGTTGCTTGGCACCCAGGGAGAGCTGAATGCCTTTGTCAGCTGTCGCAGCGTTAGTTATTGTTATTATTATTATTAACCTTTTTTACCAAAACAGGGTAGGCCTCAAGGGCCGAGCCTAGGCGAGCAGGAGCAAACCTCTAGAAAACATTAGACGTCTCTTACCTTCACTATTTTCATTGTTAGGCTTATTTCATCTAAGATGATGTGAAGATTTCATTTATGGTAATCACATAGAATTGTTTCTTTTTAGCCTCCGTAAATGTCTTTAAAAAGGAAAACGAGTCCATTGAAACAGATACTAAGTCAGCAATAGCATAGGCTTCAACACCGGGGGCAAAAAGAAATTCCGAAGCTGGCATTCCGGGGGGGCAGGGGGGGCATCCACCCCACTCCAGGGATAAAGGGGCAAGCAAAGCACTGCGGCAGCTCACAACACACAGGTGCACGAGGTGGGGAGAGGATGCCTGCGTGACCCCAGCTTGGGAAACACGGGCGTGAGATTACTGTCTCCACCTTGGAACCGTGGTACCAGCCTGTTCATTACAAAACAAAGACCAGAACCCAGGGCTCCTGGGGCAGCTAACCCGTGTTTTCCAGTGCATGTTTACTGCTGGGGAGGAAGGAGTTATGTTTCCCCCATTTGTTTGTTCCAGGATTGTGAGCCACAGGACCATCCTGGGGGTGGGGTTGGCCCGGAGTGGACACAGCTGTCCCATGGGCCAGGCGCACCGATTAACCCCCCGTGGGCACCCTTGTTTCCGATGTGCTCCTCCTTGATGAAAAATCAATGAGGGCGTTTCCTGCCTTTGCTGCTGGGTTTGAGGCTCCCGCCGTTCCTCCCTCTCCCTTGCTTCTGCAGGCCTCCAGGTCGCCGTGCAGGGGAGAAGGAAGGAGGCTCGGGCTCCCCCCGCTGCAGAAACGTCCTGTCTGCCCAGACCTGGGCAGGGCTCCAAACGCAAGCATCTACCCCAAGGCCCCATGCGGGAGATAGACAAAGGGAGACCGAGCCCATCACAGCTCATCCACCCAGGCAGGGCCACACGGATGTCACTCCGTGCACAGTCTCTTCCTCCCACACAGTTTAGGCAGCTCTGCTCACAAGAAAAGGAAAATAAATAAACTGCAGAAAAATCTACTAAAAAATCTAGGTTACACTGCCCAGGAGACAACAGTCAAGACAAACTTCAAAGGACCAGTGCAATTGGCACCTCTGCTCTGGGCTCTCGAAACAGATCAGGACTGCGGGGCCCGACGTCAAGCCTGATTGTGACGTGAACTAAGCCGGGGTCCGGGCTTTAAAGGAGCTGTTCCCCAGGTCAACACGGCAGCAGGCATTTCATAAAGAAGCCACACGGGAGCCCAGCCTCCCCTCCACGTGGCCGTTTCTGCACAGTACGCGCGTCACCAAGATGAAACGTGGCTGCTTAAACATTCAAGTTGCTGAGAGCGGGGAGAATGTGACATTTTCATCCCGTTCCAGTAGAGGGCACCGCTGAGGGAGGGGGCCTGTGCAGGGGGTCAGCTCTGCTGTCAGTCAGTTGAGCAGGTGCAAAGCTTACAGGGACTAACCCCCATCCAGGGCAGGGGGTGCGGGGAGAAGGCCCCCGTTAATATATCAGGTGCGATTCTGTCCTGTTGATACTATCCTACTAATTCCATTGTCATTTTACTGCCTGGTCTGTTTAGAATCCAAGAATCACAGCAGTGATGATACTAGCCAGCATGTACTGAGCCCTCACTATACGCCAGGCCCTGTCCTGAATGCTTCACATCATGTAACTCACTTAATCATCAAAACGCCCCATCTGCAGTCTCCCCATCTGAATGAGAATAATGGTAATAGCTAATATTTACTGAGCGCTTACTAGGTCCTGAGCACTTTTCCTGTATTAGCTCGATCCTTTGAGGAGGAGGTAGATACCATTGTTCTCCCGTTTTTAGAGATGAGAAAATGAGGCACAGAGAGGTTAAGAAACGCACCTGTGGTCACACAGCCAGGAGATCACAGGGCCAAGATGAGAACCAGCCAGGGTGGCTCAAGACCAACCACGGCCAATGGCATCTACTGGAGGCCATTTCGGACAGTCCCGTTTGGGGGACTAACTCCCCTTGCAGGTGCCGTAGGGAGAGACGTAAGTGCGGGGGCAGGCCAGCACGCTCCTCAGTGGCAGTGTGGCGAGGTGGTTAGCGCATGAGGGCCACAGTGAACCCTGGCTGCTTCACTCGCCGGCCACATGAGTTTGGGCAAGTGGCTTCCCCTCCCTGGTCTCAGTCCCCACCTTGAAGGTGCGGAGAATAACAGCTCCCGCCTTAGAGCATTAGCTATTGTTAGTACCGCTGTTATGACTGGACCCCAAACAGGCTCATCACAACTGGAACTGTGAATCAATAATGCATTATTACTATGGTAATAATCAACAGTGGAATTATTCAGAAAACACCAACGGTCCCCAATGTGGCAGGACCGTATTCTGACAGAGTGATGGAGGCCTTCACCCCGGACCTCCTGCACCCCAGGGAAGAGGGAAAGAATATTCTGGACCAGACCTGCTTAGGCTCAACCCTGATGGCAGAGCTGACCCCAGCCAGCTGTACGCTCCTCCCCGCGCGGAAGAGAAGTTAACTGTGAAATCCTGAAATGCTAGCGAAAACACCGAGTAACTGAATTTATCCTCCAGTGATAAGATTAACTTTCCTGCTCTTGAGGAAAAGCGGAGCTAAAACAAGCTGAGTTACAGACAAGAAAGCAGCCCCGGGTGCCACGGACCTTCGGGAGTCACACGCCACCCACATCAGTGCAGCTGCCTTGCTTACAGCTCTGACCCTGCACGCACGCCGTCTGCACACCCAGGCCTCACCCGCCAGGGAATGCCGGGCTGGGCAGGGGGAGACACCCATGCCCGGAGGAGTCGTCCACCCTCCGAACAGTGACCACCTGAAGGAAGGCCAGAGGAAGCGGCCCCCGACAAAGGACAAGGGGAGCCCGCCCCGCCCTCGAGGAGAGAGGAGGAAACAGGTTTCCTGCAGGGGGTGCGGCTGCAGAGGGAACCAGGCCAGAAGAGACCAGCCCCTGGAGCCCCGAGCCGCCCCACAGTGCCCGGAGCCTTTGAGACCTGCCTTCAGGGGCCACTCAACCCTCCTGGAGTGGGTGCTCTGGGATGCGGCACAGGCATCAGGATTTTAAAAACAGATTTATTGAGATAGAGCTCACATAGCATCGAACTCATCCATTAAAAAACAAAAAAAGACACAGACCTACTAGAGCATGGGCTTGAGGACACGGGGAGGGGGAAGGGTACGCTGGGACGAAGTGAGAGAGAGGCATGGACATATATACACGACCAAACGTAAAACAGATAGCTAGTGGGAAGCAGCCGCATAGCACAGGGAGATCAGCTCAGTGCTTTGTGACCACCTAGAGGGGTGGGATAGGGAGGGTGGGAGGGAGGGAGACGCAAGAGAGAAGAGATATGGGAACATGTGTATATGTATAACTGATTCACTTTGTTATAAAGCAGAAACTAACACACCATTGTAAAGCAATTATACTCCAATAAAGATGTTAAAAAATATAATAATAAAGTGTACAGTTCAGTGGTTTTTAGTCTATTCCCAGATACATGCAATCATCAGCACGGTCCACTTCAAGACATTTTCATCCGTTTTAGAACATGTTCGTCATCTCAAAAAGAAACCCTACACCTTTATCATTTCCCAATCCCCCCCAGTCCCCAGCCCTGAGCCGCCACGAATCCACTTCCTGTCTACGGATTTCCGGTCCTGGACATTTCATGCTGGTGGAATCATACAACAGGTGGTCCTCTGTGCCTGTCTCTTTTCTCTTAGCATCATGTTCTCGAGGTTCACCCACGGTTTGGGAGGCATCAGAACGTCACTCTTTTCACAGCTGAACAGTATTCCCGTGCGTGGACCTACCAATTTTGTTCGTCAGCAGGCATCTGTAGTTTTTCAAAGATCTGAGAACCGTTGCTGGAAACAGAGCCGTGTGTAACTCCATACTGTTTCTCCTCCCTGCTTCCTCTTCCCCCCTTAGCTGTACCCTAGATTTCTTCCCGCCGATTTGTTCCCCCTTCTTCCCTTCACATCCCGAGTCTGATCTCTTCTCACTATGGCCACTACTGTGCCCTGACCTGAGCTGAGACCCCACCGACGCACCCCCGGGTGGCTGTGTCGGCCCCTCCCACCTCCTTGTCCATGTCTGTCCTGCGGTCCACCCACACACAGCCGCCGGAGCAGCCTACTGAAAACAGGCAGACCATGCAACCCCCTGGGGGCCTCCTGATTGCTTTTATCCTCGCCGGGAACAGATCTGAGGCCCTTCCGATCACTACTGCGTGACCTGGACCTGCTTCCTCCCAACATGTCCTCACCCTGCGCCCACCACCTTCCAGACGTGCCGGCCAGCTTGCTCGTCCTCCCTCGAGGAAGGAAAAGGTGGGCCGCAAGGGCAGCGCCACACGGTGGGTACCCACTGGCTTCCAAGCTTGGCCGACCCAGGTTTGAAGCCTGGCCCGTCCCTGTCCAGCTGTGCGACCCTGGAAGGGTCCCTTCATTTCTCTTAGATGATTGTCTTGTCTGTACGATGGGTCTAAACTAGCACCAAGGCCCACCTCGTGAAGCCACAGTGTCGCACATGTAAAAAGTGAAGGCACGCGGAGATGTCCAGCCAGCGGCACACGTATTCCTGCATCTGCAGCTTCAAGAACTGTTCAGACAAGTTCCCTTATTGAATTCTCAGCCTAAAAAATGGCCCAGAACTGGAAAGAAGGGACACCACCCAGAGCTGATGGGCTTGGGGACTGTCCAGAGCCTGGGGGTGACAAAGCCACCCAGCCCGCCCTGCTGTGTGTCAGCTGAGCGCCTACTACGTGTCAGCCACTTGCTGGCATGGGGCATCTGGCCACGGCTATGTTCAAGCAAAGTCGGGGGACCAAAGTCCGAAGTGACCCCCAATCCTCAAGATGGGGTGTCTGAGTGGCAGGTGGCACTCTTCACTTTGACGTCCAGAGATTTCCAGAGGCAGTGCAGGTTTGGGAGGGAAGGTGAGGTCGGTGGGCACCAGGTTTTAATCTACCTTGACAGGCAGTTTGAGACTCTCCCATGTGGCTGCTCCGTGCCCACGACCCTCCAAACGGCCAGCCCCGCGTGCTACCCGGAAGGACAGCAGATTGGGTGTGGTGACCGCCCGTTGTCCGTAATAATGAGGAAACATCGACAGCCTTGTGCAAGTACATGCGGCTACTCTAAGGTATGTTTTTTGCAGTTTTTTTATGTCATGGAAGAATGCCAACCTGATCATGTAAAATGTTTTAAAAACATAATTCAAAACAGTTAATGGAATAAAAATCCTCATAGAGAAAAGAAACAGAAAAAAATGCCAATATTAACAATGATTATGTCTGGGTGACAGAACTGTGAGTCATAAATATTTTCTTCTTCCTGCTTTTCTTTTTTTTGATACTTTCTAACTTTCCCACAATGAACAGTCATTACTTTCAAAATAAAACTTAAAAGATGTCATTAAAAAAACCAAATTCAATTCGCAGAACCCATGCCGTGAGCTGGGGAGGGACTGTCTGTGTGGTTTTGATGTCAACAGAGGCTCCCCTGTCACCTGTCCAAGCCCCAGGCTCCAAGCTCACCGGCATCCCCACCCCGGAGCAGGTCCCAGCTAACTAGGTGGATGCACAGATCAGATCCTGGGCTCGTGAATCTGAGCCCTTTACAGACCTGGCACTAACAACCCAGACATAACTTCCTAATACTCCAGGGCTCCTTCGCTGGGGGCTGGGAGGTAGGAGGGAAACATCAGGAAAAACCAAACAAAACCATTGCCCGATTTTTCTCTGCATCTCTGAGTCTGAAGTAACAACGGAGCAACATGATGGGGAGTGTTTCTGTGTTAGAAACAATCAGCCAACAATAACCATCCCAATGGAAACCAACTCTGCTGAACCAACTGCAGCAGACAATTCTAAATACCGTTATCACAGCATCCATGTCTTGGCAACAGGAGTATTTCATCCGAGGGAATCTTACCAAAGTCCCGCCGCCAGATCGGCAGCTACAAGCCGCCCTCTAAAGGCCTCTTTTCCAAAAGCAGGACAACTGGGTTTGCTTTGGCGGCACAGGATGGGGGATGGGGCAGGGTGGGGACAGGAGGAAGGGAGAACCTTTGCACCTCAACAGCGGGACCCCCCCCATAGCCAACTCCCTGAGGATGGAACTGGCAAAGTACACCCGCCCACTGGTTTCCAGACACTCCTGGGAACTCACAGCTCATTCTCAGTGTCCACGGGTGAAAGCTTGGGGACTCCAGACCCTTGTCATCCCACCTGCTCCAGAAACATCCTGTCAGCACTTCCTGCACAGCCATCTAAAAGGAATGAAGACACCCTTCCTTCCTGCAAATACTCAGGGTCTTTGCACTGGTACCTGTACAGTTGGATTCTTCTCGTCATTCAGGGCTCAGCTTAATGTCACCTCCTCCAAGAGTCCTTCCAGGATCACCCCACCACAGTCTCTCAAGTCAGGCTGCTGTAAACCTCTGTATGGTGTTACCTCCACTTGTTGGTTATTTATTCACCTGCTTGTTGTCAAACAAACACACACACACACTAATGTCATCTCCATAAGAACAGGGACTTCAGCTATCTTGCTGGCTGCTCTGTGCCCAGCCCCTAAAATGCTTCTTAAACCTAAATAGACATTTCTCCAAAGAAGACATACAGATGGCCAACAAACACATGAAAGGATGCTCAACATCACTAATCATTAGCGAAATGCAAATCAAAACTACAATGAGGTATCACCTCACACCAGTCAGAATGGCCATCATCAAAAAATCTACAAACAATAAATGCTGGAGAGGGTGTGGAGAAAAGGAGACCCTCCTGCACTGTTGGTGGGAATGTATAGCCACTATGGAGAACAGTACGGAGGTTCCTTAAAAACCATATGACCCAGCAATCCCACTACTGGGCATAAACCCTGAGAAAACCATAATTGAAAAAGATACATGTACCACAATGTTCACTGCAGCACTGTTTACAATAGCCAGGACATGGAAGCATCCTAAGTGTCCATCAACAGATGAATGGATAAAGAAGATGTGGCCCATATATACAATGGAATATTACTCAGCCATAAAAAGAAACGAAACTGAGTTATTTGTAGTGAGGTGGATGGACCTAGAGTCTATCATACAGAGTAAAGTAAGTCAGAAAGAGAAAAACGAATACCGTATGCTAATGCACGTATATGGAATCTAAAAAAATGATACTGATGAAACTAGTGACAGGGAAGGAATAAAGACGCAAACGTAGAGGACGGACTTGAGGACACGGGAAGGGGGAAGGGGAAGCTGGGAGGAAGTGAGAGAGTGGCATGGACATACATACACTACCAAACGTAAAATAGATTGCTAGTGGGAAGCAGCCGCATAGCACAGGGAGATCAGCTCAGTGTTTTGTGACCACCTAGAGGGTGGGATAGGGAGGGTGGGAGGGAGATGCAGGAGGGAGGGGATATGGGGATATATGTATACATATAGCTGATTCACTTTGTTATACAGCAGAAACTAACACAACATTGTAAAACAATTACAGTCCAATAAAGATATAAAAAAATAAATAAATAAAATGCTACTTAATATTTAATAGGTGCTCAGATGTTTGTGGGATGAATAAGCGAATACACTAGGCATATAAAAATAAAGGTCACAACCACTGCCTTCCAGGAACTTCATTTTAGAGGAGAGAACCGTCATGGTTCTCATGGTGAGATCTCACCCTCTCATGGTGAGGGTGAAGAGAAAAACAATGCACAGGCAGTAACCAGATCAAGGGGAGGGAGGGGAGGGAGGGGAGGGAGGGGAAGGAGGGGAGGGAGGGGAGGGAGAGGAGGGGAGGGAGGGGAGGGGAGGGAGGGGAGGGGGGAGGGGAGGGAGGGGGAGGGGAGGGGAGGAGGGGAGGGGAGGGGATGGAGGGGAGGGAGGGGTGCCCACCCCACCCTGGGGCATATCCTGTAGGTCATTTCATTTCCTTCATTCATTCTTTCCAAAAAAATATTTATTGACCACCTACTCTGTGCAAAGCACTTGCTTGGGCGGAAAAGCAGACCATAAAAATGCCAGCAGATAAGATATTTTCAGATGAATGTCCTTAGGCCACTCTGCTCCCTCCATCTCTCCGCAAGCCCTACTACCCCACATTGCCACAGACTCTGTCACCTCACACGCCTGTGTCCCTGCATAGCCCCTCCGGCCCTGGAAGTCGTGACACCTCTCTCCCGGGTGGGTGAACATTAAGAGTAGGTTATTTGACAAGGTCCTACTGTATAGCACAAGGAACTATATTCACCATCCTGGGATAAACCGTAATAAAAAAGAATATTGAAAACAATGTATATACGTGTATAACTGAGTCATTCTGTTGTACAGCAGAAATTAACAAGCACTGTAAATCAACTACACTTCGACTAAAAATAAGAGTAAATTAAAAAAGAAAGAATAGGTTATCTGGCCTCTCAGAATCCCAGAACAGACCCAGCTTCTCCCATTTTAGGAGCCTCGTGGCCCAGTGAAAAACTAAGAAATGTCAAGACAGGTTTAAATTGTTACTTTTCGGGTATCCATTTAATAATTAATGTATGATGTGTTAATGTATACACATAATGTATTAATAATACATTAACTATAACCCAACAAACTCTAGCACAATATGACTGACCTATGAAGAGGGATCCACACAGGTGGGTGGTCCAGTTGCTGGGAATGGTTTAAGGTCACGTGAGAAATGACTTTTTCTTGGAGTCTTCTCAGTGGATCTTGGCGACTGAAACCGTAGCTTTTAATGTCAAGGGTTAATTTGAGACTCTTTGTCACTGCGAGGCTGGGCGAAAGGGTCCTCCCAGATCCCCCTGAGGACCATATCCAGTTCTCAAAGAGGAAGACCCATTACCTACGGAGCCTGAGACACAGGGCAGGCCTCCTAGGACGTACGAAGAGACACAGCCCAGTTGCCTGGACACCCCCCACCCCGACACCCACAGATGCTAGTTTGGAACCGTAGTGTCTGTGAATGTTCACTCCCAAACATCTTCAGGGAGGACCGGATCTACAGGGGCTGGAGAAAGTCATTGCCAGCATTAGAAAGTCAGACAATGTGAAGTGTTGGCAAGAACTTGGGGAAAGATGACCCACCCTGCAGAGCAAGCTGGAAGAACTTGATGAAATGAAGTCGACACGTCCCCTCTGCCCCAGCGATCCACTTCTGAGACGCACCCAGAACGATTCCCACGTGGGACCGTAAGGCACACGTGCGAGGATTCTGCCGCAGCATCGTCTGTGCAGCAGGGCTCTGGGGCCAACCTGGTGGCCTCGATGGGGATGGGCAAGCACAACGTGGTCCATGAGCTCTATGGAATATTTCCCAGCAGTTAGAAGTAACTAACCAGAAATACACACAGCCACATGGATGGACTGCAAAGGGACAGGGCTGCATGAGAGAAGCAGGAAACAGAACAAGGTCTAGAGCACAATGGGATTTATGTTCATCAGAACACCTGCGAATACAGCAGCACTAATATTTCACATAGATGTAAACTCAAGGGTATACATCAAACATGTTGAAGGGACTGGCTGTGATGGAGAAGGTAAAGGAGGTGGGGACTGGGGTGAAAGGGAAGAGGCCAGGGAGAGACAGAGACAGAGGGTAAGAGAGGGGGAAAGGGAAAAGGAGGCCCTGCAATGACAGCATATTAAGGACCGAGGAGTGTGGTTCACCCAAGGCAGCGGCACCAACACCAACAGGCCGTTGCTTGTCAGCACGAAGCCCAGCTTGGAGCTTGGAGCAAATGCCATAACAAGATCAGGCAGCTTTTCAAACCGATGGGCACAGGCAAGGAGAAGTTAGGGAAACACTGCTCATAGAATACAACGATCAAATTCAAAAGGAACCAGAGAAATGAAGAACAGAGTTTTCTAGAAGTCGGTGTCAGCCACTCCGGTGCATCCACCACAGACCAGTACAGCAGTGCATCCTTCACTGGGCTCTCAGAACCACACAGGTTCCAACCTTCCAGCTACACGGAAAAGGCTGGGAAATTCCGCGGTAAAATCCTCCACGTCTCCACCACCGGCATCAGCTGCTCGAGTGGCTCTGGAAAGGTGTCTGCGCGGTACAGAGGGAGTTCCAGCATTTACGAGCCTAGACCCACCTGAGGGGCAAGGGCCCTGCCAGGGTCACACTTCATTTACATCCGCAACCAGAGCCAAGAGCGCGGAGGACGACTCCTGCAGATGCCTAACCGCGGTGGGGTCACGCCCTAGCCCAGCGCTTCTCAGAGTGAGGTCCCTGGGCCAGCAGCGTTAGCACCAGAGACTGCGAGACGCAAACCCTGGAGGACCCGTCCCTAGCTCTCCTAGCAGAACTGTTCCCACTGCCCGCCCTCCGATGACTCGGGTGCCCCCCACTGATGAAAACTTTAAGCTTCGTTCCAAAACACAAAGGAGGGAGGCCTGGAAGTGGGAGCTCAGGAAAGAGCCTCCCTGCTCTGTGCCCCTCCCTCCTGCCCTTTGAGCACACGCTGTTCTCCTCCCAAACGCCAACCAGGCCCCGAGCAAGAGAAATGAGACTAAAACCCACAGTGGAGAGAATCAGCTGAATTGGTTTGCTGCCCTTTTTTTTTTTTTCTTTAATTGCTAGTTCTCAGCCCAGTCTGCACAGGGCCTCACGTGGGGAAGCTTTCGGACTCCCCCTGCCTGGGATTCGGATGTGGCCGGGTCCCCGTCTTCGCAGGCGGGGTCTGCGGGGAGCTGGACACAGGCCTCTGGCTGGGGTCTGGCCCCTACGGCCCCACCATCTCCCCTGGCATGCTGACAGCGCCAACCTTTCCCTGACCCACTTTGTCATCTTCTCAGAAGGGAAGGGTGGTAATATCAGCTGGCGGCCACTTCCCTGAAATAACCTCAAAATGCTTTGCTCTGTGTCCCGGGTGCAGGGCCGTAGGGCTGGCCGAGCAGCCCTAGACCCTGAGGCCCAGCCCAGTCACCAGGGCCGTCTGCCGGCCCACCTCCTACACCACAGCCCCGCACCAGAGACACAAGCCCAGATGGCGCCCAACTGCCCGCCCCGAGGCTCCCACACCCCACTCCCAGGTACGAAGCCCCAGATCCCAGGGACCAGCAGCTGGGGCCGGGACAGAAGCCAATTCCAGGAGATCCCGGAGCGGGGCTGGGCGTCTGGGATGGAGAGGAGGGTCCTACCAGCGGGTCCCCAGCCCCCAGGACTGGCCACCTTGCAATCAGGCTGAGCCTGAAGGGCGCCCCTCCCACTGGCAACGTGTTCACTCCTGGCTCAGAAACTGGACGGCAGGAGAGCTGGTCCACGGCCCACATACTCAGAGGCTCGCAAGCCGGGACAGCCCTCCTCGCTCCAGCCCACCTTCCATTTTCAGAGCCCACCCACTCTTGTCTTCCTCGGCCTGCTCCCCCGTGGGGACATTTTCTGTCCCTTGATGAGGTGGGGCCTCGCTAGTGAAAGGTGATGATGCAGAGAGAGGTGAGGGTGGACCCCTCTCCCCAACGCCCTCCCCTCCTCCCTCAGCCGGCCATCCGAAGAACCCGGGGACACGCAGACCCTGCCCCGCATCCCTGCATGACCCCCCGGCAGCCCCGATCCCCTGGGCCCAACGACCGGTGCTGAGCTGCGTCCACCCAGCCCGTGGGGACACCCTGGGGACAGCAGCAAGCCTGACTCTACAAAGGCCTCAGCGTGAGGAGAACAAGCCGCACCCTGACCCCACTGGACCTCCCAAACCCAACTTCCCTCCGGGCAGGTGGTCCTGTAAACACTGGATCTCCAGGTGAAAACACGGCTTCCAGGGGGAGAGTGTGCCCCAGCAAACAGCCTGCCGTGGGCGCGCACACACACACACACACACACACGCACACGCACACGCACATTCTGCCGGGAACATCTGTTTTGACAAACATATTATTCAAGTCAGTCTATGGGACATGAATTGACAAATTCTCAACGTGCAAGTTCCTGGCTCAATGCATTTCAAATCTGAGCCGAGCTGTGGATGATACAACTCTTATTTTTTAGTTGTTGGCCCCCAACCCCTTCCCCCTTCAAGCCCCACCCCCAGGAAGACCACTTCCAGAGCCCCCAGAGGCTCAGATGTGAAACAATCCAAGCTCACACTTCTGAGTTCGAAAGGCACTGCCTGGTGTGATGTCCAACTTCGCCCAGAGGGGCTTTTCTGCAAAGCTGAGGGGTAGGGGGGCGGGAGGGGTCTCCGGGAACCCCACGGCGACAGAGAACCTTCAGCCCTGCCCTGGGAAACCAGATCCACGGGGACCAAGCCGCAGCACCCCACATCCGCGGGAGGAATCGTCTGGAAACGGTCCCCCCCTCCCCGCGGCTCTCCTGCACCCGGCGTCCATGGCAGCTCGGTACCGGGACCCCGTGCTGAAGGGCAACCTCAAACCGCTGGAAAATAAACTTTGTCGGCGCAGACAGTTTCCGGCTATCGCCCGGAGATCACCGCCGCTGCAGCGCCGGGTGCGTGCGGAGGGGTGAAAAGGGAAACGTGAAGCTATTTTTAGGAGAAAAAAATAAATCTCAGCCTACCTTAGAAGCAGCAGTGCCAAGACTGGGAGGGTCACCCAGAGACAACTGCAGTCTGCTGTGTCAGATTACAAACTGGGGCCGAGGGAGGGAGGGGAGGGAGGGGAGGGAGGGGGGAGGGGAGGAGAGAGCGAGAGGGCCTTGGTGTGTCTGCGCCGCTTGGATTCGGCTAGAAATGATTCATTAGTTTTCTGCAGGCAAGCAAGCAGGCCCACAGAGAGGAAGGCGGGGGGGAGGAATCATCCGCCATGCAGCGGTACCCAGAGCCTAGGAAACGTCAGTGTTTAGACACACACACACACACACGCGCGCGCACACACACGCGCACACACACGCGCACACACACACCCCAAGATGGCTCTCGTCTCCCTGCCAGTGTCTTTTCCACTGAGCTGCGGCCCAAAGCTGGGACAGAAATGAAGGCGAAACAGCTCTCTTAGCCAAGCAGGGCTCGGGGTCCGGTGGGTGATGCTCCCTCCCCGGAATAACAGCACTAGCTCTCCCCTGCTGGCTGCCGGCGGTGGGGGGGGGGGGGGTGGCTCCTGCAACCAACCGGCCCTCCGGGCTGCCAAGGGGAGGGAAAAGCTGCCCTCGCGCGCCCCACGAAGCTCAGAAACTCAAGTGCAGCTAGGAATTAAGTGATTATGTGCAACCAGCCACCCAAGCTGTTCAGGTCTGCACCCGCTGGTCTGGCTCCCCCGCTGCCCCCAGCCTCCCGAATCCAAAGAAAATTAACATGTGCTCTCTTCATCCTCCCAGAAGTTCAGACCCTTGCACAGAGGTACCAGCTACCTAGCAACGCGGCAGAGACAGTGACAAAATAGGAGAATGTGCGTGGACTTCACACACACACACGGGCACACACAGTTTGTTCCCTGGGGTGAAAACCCCATCATGTGTGATTTAAAGATGCTAAATAATTTAGCTCGTGAAAGGAAAGCCCCGTGTTGGGTCCCATGAACCCGGACTGTGTCTCTGAGGGGTCCCAGTGCCGCCTGCCTGGACAGGGACCGCGGGGTGGGAGGCAGGCATACACTAGCTGCAGGTCCTTTGTACAAAAACGAAAGGGTCTCCCGAGATGCTTTCTGTTGCTTCTCCAATTAACAGGCTTACCAAACGGGCATCGGGAAAATCCAACACACCCTCCACCACGGTGGTTGGGTTGTTTGCCTTATACAAACCACCATGAGCTAAAAGCTAACTGGGGAATTCCCTGGCGATCCAGTGGTTAGGACTTCGCACTTTCACTGCCGAGGGTGTGAGTTCGATCCCTGGTCGGGGAACTAAGATCTCACAAGCCTAGCGGCGTGGCCAAAAATTTAAAAATTTTTTGAACTTCTTAAAAAATAAATAAACATAGTATAAAAAATAAAAAGCTAACTGGCCAGAAGGACACTCCTTCCCCAAACGACTTCTGTGTCACCGTGGTACACAGGTGGAGCGGAAGTTTTCCTAATCAGGACCCGCTTTTGCTTCCCAAGGATGGAGAGCGCCTGAATTTGCCTGCAAGACGGAAGGCTTCCTACAGCTCCGTATACGCTAGGCCAGTCCCAGCCTCTTTCTGTTGGACCAAGAGCTCTGTGCCCCTTTCAGGAGGGGGAAGCAAACCGCCCCACCATTTCCTTTTTTTTTTTAGAATGAAGTAATTTAATTATGAGGGTCAAGGTCATAAATTTGTCACCAAACTCTAAAATACTAGCCACAGAAGCAATTTGCAAATGCTGCTCTTTAATGTTATTGAATGTAATTAACAGGTCACATGGCAACTTGACATTTAACTCTCTTTATGAAGCGTACGCCATTCCCTTTTTCATTCTGCAGGCAGAGCCATCAGTTCCCAGTAACCACGACCAGGGAAGAGGAGGCAAACGCTTGTACACCCCTGTTCACAGCAGCTCCTTTCACAACAGCCAATGGGTGGAGACAACCCAATGCCCGCTGATGGGCAGATGGATCCACAGAAGTGGTCTGTCCGGGCAGTGGAATACTATGCAGCCACCAAAAGGATGGAAGCACAGACACAGGCTACGGTGCGGATTAACTGAAAACATGCTGGTAAGGAAACAAGCCACCATCAAAAGGATGGAAGCACAGACACAGGCTATGGTGTGGATTAACTGAAAACATGCTGGTAAGGAAACAAGCCAGATACAAAAGACGACGTGTCATATGATTTTATGTAGATGTAACGTCCAGAATAGGCAAAGCCACAGAGACAGAAAGGAGATGAGTGGGATGGCCGCCTGGGCCTCGGGGGAGGGGGAGAGAGGGGAGGGGGAGGGGCTGCTAATGGGCACAGGGTTTCCTTTGGGGGCTGTGAAAACATTTTGGAATTAGACACAGGTGGTGGTTGCACGACATTGTGAAGGCACTAATGCCACTGAATTATTCACTTTACAATGGTTAATTTTATGTTACATGAACCTCATCTCAAATAAAAAAGTAAAAAAAAAAAAAAAAAAAAAGCACATGAATTGGGAGTCACGCTGGCCAAAGTCTAAATCCCGACTCTGTGTGACCTTCAACAGGTCAGTCTGTTCCCTCAGCTACAAAAGTATCGTATCTGCTTCTTAGAGAGCATCCACCCATAGGGCTATCACGGGAGAAAAAGAACAGGGTTGACGGAAGAAAATAAAGCTCTGCCCCCCTTAGAAATTTTAGAAAAGAACTCGTTCTTTGAGAAGGCCATTCAATGGTATGAATATGGCTTTCTCCCCCTCTTTTCTCAGCAGGTTGTTTTGAAGCAATCCATAGGTCAGACAGGCCTAAAGTCCAAGGTTCTGAAACAGTTCACCTACAAAAGCACATACTTTTCAGATGCTGAATCCTCCCCACGCCGGGCTACGGCCACTTGAACCAGCCTTGTTCAGACTCCAGAATCACTCTCCCAGCATTTCACGTCAACGGAAGTTGCTCCCCCGAGGCTCTCTGTGCCCACGTAGGGGACCAGGCACGCTGAGGCCAGGAGAGGACACGGCCCCGCCCAATCAGAAAAGGAAGGCAGGTGGGAATGTAAGTTGGTGCAGCCACTATGGAGAACAGTACGGAGGTTCCTCAAAAAACTAAAAATAGGACTACCATAGGATCCAGCAATCCCACTCCTGGGCATATACCCAGACAAAACCCTAATGCAAAAAGATACACGCACCCCTGTGTTCACTGCAGCACTATTCACAATAGCCAAGACATGGAAGCAACCTAAGTGTCCATCAACAGAGGAATGGATAAAGACGATGTGGTATATACATACAACGGAATACTACTCAGCCATAAAAAAGAACAACATAATGCCATTTGCAGCAACAGAGATGCAACCAGAGATTATCATACTAAGTGAAGTAAGTCAGAGAAAGACAAATACCATATGAGATCACTTATATGTGGAATCTAAACTATGACACAAATGAAGCTATCTATGAAACAGAAACGCACTCACGGACACAGAGAACAGACTTGTGATTGCCAAGGGGGAGGGGTGGAGGAGGGATGGATTGGGAGTTTGGGGTTAGCAGATGCAAACAATTATATATAGAATGTATGAACAACAAAGTTCTACTGTATAGCACAGGGAACTATATTCAATATCCTGTGATAAACCATAATGGAAAAGAATATATATATATATATATATATATAACTGAGTCACTCTGCTGTACAGCAGAAATTAACACAAAATTGTAAATCAACTACACTTCAATAAAATTTAAAAAAAAAAGAAAAGAAAAGGATGGCAGTGATTCCACCTCTGGGTACCATGTTCTAACTTCACAAAAACCAGGTGAATTCTGGGCTTAAGACACTGTTGAATGTAACAAAGCAGAGAATTTCACAGGCAGAGGCTCTTGGGTAAGTCACGATGTAGAGGAAGCCACGCTGCGTCTGTGAAGAACGAGGGCATGAAGACACAGCGGGAGAGGATCACCAGGTCTGGAAGATGGGCTGCCAGGGCCGAGACTCGCTTCCTTGAAGAAATCAAAGAAGCTCACCCCTTCCACACTTATTGGAGGCAACTCAGAAAACAGACCCCACAAAGGCACCCCTATTAACCGGGCCTGTCCGGCTGTTAAGAGCTGCTATAAATAACACGCCGTTTGCTTATCTGATCCCGAATGCAAAGAGTGTTTGCAAGACGACAGAGGAGCGCCAGATGCAAAGTTGCATAGCTGCTGCCCAGAGCCTTCCAGTCGTATATATGGAGAAAGCACAGCTGAGCCGGAGGAAGCACATTTGGACCGGCTCTCCGAGGAAATGCCAGGTGTCGGCGGCAATGTGGTTCTGAGGGTTCAGCATTAAAGCAGCAGAACCGGGCTTCCCTGGTGGTTCAGTGGTTGAGAGTCTGTCTGCCAATGCAGGGGATGCAGGTTCGTGTCCCGGTCCGGGAAGATCCCACATGCCGCGGAGCGGCTGGGCCCGTGAGCCATGGCCGCTGAGCCTGCGTGTCCGGAGCCTGTGCTCCGCAACGGGAGAGGCCACAACAGTGAGAGGCCCGCGTACCGCAAAAAAAAAAAAAAAAAGCAGCAGAACCTACGATCGTCGTGGAGCTAAGAATAGGTCCTGAACGTCAGGGTCTCAGCAGGCCCTGAGCTGCCACAAAGCACAGGGGGCTTTCCACTAGGCCAGTTCCAAGGCCAGCAGTGAGGTGTGCTCACCTAAGTCGCTTTCAAGTCGCTTTTGTAGATGCTATGATGGTCTACTGGGAAAACCCATGTGAACCAAGAAACTGCTACAAATAAGAACAGAACGGAATGGAATAGTATAGAATACAACAGAATAGAAAAATTCTTCATGTATTCCTTGATAGAATACAACCATATATTATTTTTGTTCCCAGAAAAAAAATTGCATATCATTGCATTTAATATTAATAATACGTAAAAATCAATAGCTTTCCTGTATAGGAAGAACACCCAGTTAGGAAATATAATGGAAAGGGAACAAAATCCCATTTCCAGTAGCAGTCTGCAAAATGAAACACATTCCTATGAATGATTTGCACCAGAAATATGTAAGAAATACATGAAGAAAACTGAGGAACAAAAGAGGAAAATTGAATAAAGAGAAAAGTATACCCTATGCTTGGATGGGATGCTTAGATTCTATAAAATTCTCCCTAAATCAGTCTTAAAAATTAACGTCATTACACAAGATATACAGGCAGGATGTTTTTAGACCTGTGGAAGCTGATTCTAAACTCTGTATGAAGATAAAGGCACGAAAGTATAACTTGGAAGTTTTTAGGGTAGAAAAGAGTAAGGAAAGAAAACCAGCCTTACCAGACATTATATGTAAATAAAACTGTTGGTCCTGGTGCATGAACAGATAGGCCAATAGAACAGACTTGGATGAATAAATCCTATCACATAACAGCATTTACTATATGATAAGGTGTCATTTCTAATCAATAAGAAAAGGCTGATCATTCAATATATGATATTCAGAAAATGGGAAAATGTTTTTAAATTCTTACACACAAAATCATTTCCAGATGAATCAAGTATCTAAACACATAAAGGAAAAATGAGACATCTTTGAAGAAATCATGAATTTTTTTCATTACTTTAAAATGAAGGAGGACTTTCTAACCAAGACAGGAAATCAGGGATGATGAAAGGAAAGGCTGATTAAATTTGACAACATGGAAATTTAAAACTTCTGCACAGTGAAAAAAATGCCATAAATAAAATCAAACGCTAAGTTACAAACCAGGATAAAATATTTGCAACACAAATTTCAGACTCAGGTATGGGTCCAGGTTTTGCGGGACCTGGAGTTTGTTCAACTTGGGGACCCTGTTTAAGAAAAATAAAAACAAAAAACAAACCCACCAATGCAAAATGGTACAAACATGATCACATCTAAAGAATGAGAAAATAAATCACAACAAATTCCAGACTTTAAAAAGCTGACGAACCCCATAAATATCACAAAATCTAGGAAAATAACATTGTTTGTTTAATTAAGTGCCTGAGACACCTCTATAATACTTTTTTTTTTACATTTATTAGCTGTGTAATGTTTAATGACCTCTCCATATGACAATGATTCTGTGGCATTATTCTCTTTTGAGAGAGTAAAAGAAAAATTCTTTCCCAGCATAATTCATCAAATTTGGGGTTTTTTTAAAGTTTTTTTTGTAGTTTAAAAGTTTTCTTCATATGTTCCAGCAATCCCACTCCTGGGCATATATCTGGACAAAAGTATAATGCGAAAAGATCCATGCACCCCTATGTTCACAGCAGCACTATTCACAACAGCCAATGGAAACAACCTAACTGTCCATCGACAGAGGAATGGATAAAGAAGATGTGGTGCATATACACAATGGAATATTACTCAGCCGTAGAAAAGAATGAAATAATGCCACTTGCAGCAACATGGATGGACCTAGAGATTATCATACTAAGTGAAGTAAGTCAGACAGAGAAAGACTTATAGGTGTAATCTAAAATAGGACACAAATGAACCTGTCTACAAAACAGAAACAGACTCACAGGCATAGAGAACAGACTTGTGGTTGCCAAGGGGGCGGGGGGAAGGGGATGGATGGACTGGGAGTTTGGGCTTAGTAGAGGCAAGCTATTACATTTAGGATGGATAAACAACAAGGTCCTACCGTATAGCGCAGGGAACTATAGCCTATATCCTGGGATAAAGCACAATGGAAAAGAGTATAAAAAAGAATGTATATATGTGTATAACTGAGTCACTTTGCTGTACAGCAGAAATTAACACAACATTGTAAATCAACTATTCTTCAATTTAAAAAAAATAAACTATCTAAGAATTTTTTTAAGTTTTCTTTAACAAATGTATTCCACATACAACTAACTTTAACAGTAGTTCCTGAACTACTATTCCAGGATGTGTCCAAAACGCAGAGGAATTCTGATCAACTTTATTTGATTTGATTACCATCAAAAAAGAAAACAAAATGTACAACGGGTTATATGGGTGTTGGCTGGATTACCGACGATATTTCAGACAGGAAAACTTCCTGTTGGTCATGCGTTGGTGAGAAAGGCTTCTCTGCTTACAGCTGTACATTGAGAATTGGAAGACTTTTCCATGGACTGGCTTTCATCTCTGTACATCTCAAACCTCTTTTCTCATCCACTCCCCACATGCTTTCAGCGTCAAATGCCTAAGATACGCTCACATTATGATATGATCTTTGGCTCCACAGGGTGATGAAGGATAATTCGGTAGGGAGGGCCATAGATGTATTCCAGGATGGCCAGTGATCATTTATACCCAGAAATGGCAGAAACCCATTTAACATATCTCATTAAACCCCAATTAAATGTCACCTTAACTGGACTTTCTCTTAGCTAGATGTCAAAAATGCCCACAGCCTGTCTAACAAAACGAGCATGAGGGAAACTCTCAATGAAAAGATATAGTTGTCTTAAATGACTGCAGTTAAAATAACTTAGCTGAGTAAATTTTGTGAACATGTTGCTAGGATCCTTTCAGGGTCTTGTAAGGGTTTGTACAGGTGAGGACAACTGAAGCTTAGACTTCACTGGCTTCATGTAAATCTGCCTCTTGACAAGCTAAGGACTAAGTTCCTTAATATAAAAAGAGCTCTTACAAATCAATGAGACCTACAATTCAATTGAAAACTTGGCAAAGGCTGTATATACACAGCTCAGCACCCCCCAATAAAAAAAATGATGAGGTGCTGCCACAATGCAATCTCCAAAACATATTCAGTGAAGAAAGAAAAAAGCAAATAGTGTGTATGCATTCTCTAGTCTGCATATAATAAAGGAACATCTATACGTGCACAGACTGTTTCAGAAAGCTTACAACACATGAGTGGCTGCCTCTTGAAAGACAGACGAGGGACGAAGGGTTTGAGAGTGAAGGCTCTCTTCTACTTTGATGCAGTGTGAATTGCTTACCAAGGGCAGATACTCTTTCGTTTTTACTCCAAGTGCTATTATTTACTAAAACTCAATGAACTGTAAGCCTAACATGGGTAAATTTAGCTGTATTTAAAATTAAAAATATAGATATTTTAAAACATGATTATTAAAAAGATATTATGTAATAAATATAGAGTAAATTAATATATGTGTGTATATATATATATATACACACACACACACACACAACCAACACACACACACACAGGACTAACACACACACACACACACGGGACATAATGAAACAAATGCCCATTATTTAACATTTGCTTTACTGTAGCTACTGGATTGAATAGGGATAGAGGTAATGCGGGGTAGTATAAAACTCTAAAACATTTACACTAGATTTGAAATGTGTTACTGTTACTCTTTGCATCAGGTTTACCCCATAATCCTGTATAAACCTAAAGACTGAACACATCAAACTACTGCAATAGAAAGATAAGCAGAAAAGCAGCTAAGACAAAAATGACCCTGGGTAATCCACCAAAACAATGCTTCCCGTGTGAATAACGGAAGGTTCAAATCCATGTTAGGTCTGGACGCACCCCAGGCGTCTGGAACCCCGAACAGCCCCTCCACCCAGCCTGAGCATGTTGAAGGCCACACTCGCGTTTGCTGGGGCTTCCCACAGACATGGCTGCTGGTCATCTCTGCAGCCTAGCAGTACTTCCTGCGCTAGCAAAACCAGTCCTTCAGGGCACAGTGGCCAGGCCATGGACCACGGGGCATCTACTCAGGCAGCTTCTGTGTGCGTTTGTGGAAATGCTTAGGAAGCTGCTGTCCAGCACACAGCAGACACCCGAGTCTCCTTCTGTTGGAGAAATGGGCTCTGAGAGAGAGAAACAGACAGACAGACAGAGAAGGGGAGAGGGATGGACAATCCCTGGCTGCAGGGAGTGTTCCACCACCCTGAAACTCTGCCTGTAGCCATTATGCCCACCACCAGCTGTTCTGAGCTGCAGAGTGAATACCCAGCTGGAGAGAATCAGTATTTCCACACCCTCAGTATGTATCTAAGGATCAGCCTGGTCTCTGTTTAAATGCATCCACTCAAGGCGTTTACTCCCTCGAGGAATCCTTTCCAGCTCTCCCTGTGCACCCTGACCTGCTCCAGGCGCTCAGAATACAGCCCAGATGAGACCCAGTCCCTGCTGTCATGGTACATGTGTCCTCGGGACAGGGAGGGGGACGACGCACAGATACAGAGAGATCAGGAACCTGGAACGTGGGTTGTGATGGGGCCACAAAGACACGTGAAGCTTGGGACTTCCCTCGTGGTCCACTGGTTAAGACTCTGCGCTCCCAACGCAGGGGGCCCGGGGTTCAATCCCTGGTCGGGGGACTAGATCCCACACACCGCAACTAAAGAGCCCGCATGCCACAACTAAGACCCTGCGCAGCCAAATAAATAAATACATATTTTTAAAAACCAGACACTTGAGGCAGCGAAGGGGGTGGACAGAGGTGGGCTGGCGGGGTCAGGATGTCCACGCTGAGAAGGTGACAGCAGAGCTCAGACCTAAGGCGAGGGAGGGAATAAGCCGTAGATGAGGGGCATCTCCAGGTGGGCACAGCCAGGGGGAAGATGAGAGCACGCCTGGACTGGCGTGGGCGGGGGGCTGGGGAGCGCACAGGGCCCAGGGCTGTTGCAGGGGGCACAGGACGGCGGCTGGAGGCGGGGGGGAGAGCTTTACCGTGTGCACTTTATTAGACGTGGCAAGAACTCTTATTTCTCTGAGTGAGATGCCAGTCACTGGAGGTTCTGAACACAGGCGCACAACCTGATGTCCTCTGTTTTCAGAAGGTCGCCCCAATAGTCCCCGGGTGGGAGGGCCATGCCTGGGGGCCAGAAAGTCACACATCCCCTTCTCCTCCACTGACTCCAATGTTACAGAGTTGAGTAAGGGCCAAGAAAGAAGTCGGTGTAGAGAGAAGGAAACTTGGAAAGAAGCAGCAAGATTGCTGGGGCTCCCATGTCAGAAGCAACAGTGGGGGGACTTCCCTGGTGGCACAGTGGTTAGGAATCCGCCTGCCGATGCAGGGGACACGGGTCCGAGTCCTGGTCCGGGAAGATCCCACATGCCGCGGAGCAACTAAGCCCGTGTGCCACAACTACTGAGCCTGCGCTCTACAGCCCGCGAGCCAAAACTACTGAGCCCCCGAGCCACAACTACTGAGCCCACTAGCCACAACTACTGAAGCCCGTGCGCCTAGAGCCCGTGCTCTGCAACAAGAGAAGCCCCTGCTGGCCACAACTAAAGAAAGCCCACACGCAGCAACGAACGCAGCCCAAAAAAAAGAAGTGACAGGCGGGAGGGAGGTGGTGGGTTCGGGGAGGCTGGCGTTTTCCCAACATCACTGTCCAACCCCAGCAGAGGAGCCAAAGGACCTGCCGAGAACCCGCTGGCCTGGCCCTTCCCCGGCTCAGCCCCTGTTCTCACATCCGCTAAGACAGAATGCTCAGACCCAAAGATCCCAGCCGCGGTTTCTCCCGTTTTACCTTTCTCCTGCTCTGAGCGCGTGTTTCTCTGGAGTCCCAGTGGAGAGTGGTTTCCAGCAGCTGGAATTGCTTCAAAGGCTTACAGAGAGCATTGCTTGACACCCCACAACACAAGGCACTGGTGGCCCCTGAAGGGGCCCAGATGGGGGGTGTTTCAGGCTGTCTTAGGCAGCCGTGAATCGTTTCACCTCCTCTTTGTTGGCTCCCGTGAAAAAACATTTAAGAATATCCCACGCAACAGCAGAGGCAAGGAGTGGAGGGTGAGTTTGCGCCTGTGATTTTAGTTGGTTGGGAAACTCCTATCAGGAATTTCAAAACTGTGTATCTTGCTGAGCCCAGAGACAGTCCAGAAAATCAGGGAACCCAACAGGCTAAGACAAAATGTGCTGATCTTCCCTAGATGCTGCTTTAGTATTGATAGAAGAGCCTGAAGTTTACATCAGCGTTTGCAGTCAGATGCCTACAGGCGGCAAATGGACGGAGGGTGAGAAACAGCTTCCCAGTGCAGATCCGTCTCGTCCGACTTTTTTATTTGATTTTATTGGAGTAGAGCTGATTTACAGTGCTGTGTTAATTTCTGCTGCACAGCAAAGTGACTCAGTTATTCATATATATTCTGTTTCATACTCTTTTCCATTCTCATTTATCCTAGGATATTGAATACTGTTCCCTGTGCTCTACCGTAGGACCTTGTTGTTTATCCATCCTATATATACTAGTTTGCATCTGCTAATCCCAAACTCCCAGACCTTCCCTCCCCTCCCCCTCTCCCCCTCGGCAACCACAAGTCTGTTCTCTATGTCCGTGAGTCTGTTTCTGCTTCATAGACATGTTCATGTGTGTTGTATTTTAGATTCCACATAGAAGTGATATCATATGATATTTGTCTTTGACTTCCTTTGCTTAGTATAATAACTTCTAGGTGCATGCATGTTGCTGCAAATGGCCTTATTTCATTCTCTTTATGGCTGAGTAGTATTCCATTGTGTGTATATATATGTACCACATCTTCTTTATCCGTTCCTCAGTCGATGGACGCTTAGGCTCCTACTTCTAGCAGAGACATGGGTATTTAAAATATGTCACCTTCATTGTATTCTACTATAATAAAAATGACAAAAATTCTACTATAATATAAACAATAAGAACGAGGCATAGTATTAACAGTTAGGTATAAGTTAATAGAAGGAAACTAGCGTCCATTGACAAATAGAGTACGCTGAGGGCATTCGTTTGCTAGGGCTGCCGTAACGGAGTACCCCAGACTGGTAGCTTAAACAACAGAAATGTACTTGTTCACCATTCTGGAAGCTGGAAGTCCTAGACGAGCGTGTCAGCAAGGCGAGGCCTCTCTCCTTGACCTGTCGGCGGCTGTCTTCCCCCGTGTTCTTCCCGTGTCTTCCCTCTGTGCGTGTCTGTGTTCTCATCTCTTCTTGTAAGGACACCAGCCAGACTGGATCACGATTCGGAGGTACTGAGGGTTAGGACTTCAACCTCTGACTTTAGGGGGACACGATCCAACCCATAACAGTGAGAGGCCGTGAGCTCAGCATCATTAAGAGTCACTGCCACGCCCAGGATGGCCTCGCCAGGCCCCTAGGACACAGCTGCTGCCCAGAGGTCAGGGCCACGAAAGGAGATAGTGTCTGGTGGGAGCTGAAGCCACAGACACACGGCCACGGCTACACGTGGGTCTCAAAGCAGGGCAGTGGGCGAAACCGCCGGCTTCTCTCTGCTTCTGCTCCCCCGTCTCTGGCCCATGCCGCCCCCCCTTGGCCGAGCCCCCCTGGAGCCACTTAGCAAGGACACCTGGGCGTGCAGGATGGGCTGAGGGCAACCAGGCGGGGGTCAGTGTAGGGGGGTGTTCCAGGGTCGCCCTGTGGGAACCTGATCTTCTGATTCTGCAGGACACACCGGGCATCTGCATTTCCATCTGCTGTCTTCCCATTATTTTAACTCCGTGTAGGTCTCCAATGGGCAGTTTCATTTAAAGTGACAGAGAAGACTGATACAGGGTTATTCAGACCTGAGTCACTCTGTTACTCTCCTGGCCTGGCAGCACCACGGTGGGACAACGACTAGGGACCCCGGCGAGCCACAGGCGCTCACAGCCCCCACTGGGGTCCTGGGTAAAGGGGGCACAGGAAGACGCATCGGAGAACTCAAGGGCGAGCGTGCGCTCGAGCTGAATTCCCAAAGTTCCTAAAACGGGATCTTCAGCAAACAGCAGCAAGGATTCTGATCTCACAAGGCCACGTCCCCAGCCCACGACGGGTCAAGATAACACGACACATGACAACCGTCAAACCTGCACAACCTGAGACGGATGAGATGGGGTTTGGGTCCAGCCCACGGGGAGGGTACCGGCCAAGCTCTCAGTGGAGAAATAATGTCAGATCCCCTAACCCCCATCACGGTCTCTGTGACCGCACCGAGGTCTCCGTTATTTGTGTTTGGTCCCTAAACTTTTTTTTTAAGATTTATGTTTTCATGTAGACCATTTTTTTTAGAGTCTTTATTGAATTTGGTACAATGTTGCCTCTGTTTTTATGTTTGGGTTTCTTGGCCACAAGGCATGTGGGAGCCTAGCTCCCCGACTAGGGATCGCACCTGCACCCGCTGCGTTGGAAGGCAAAGTCTTGGCCACTGGACCGCCAGGGAAGGGCCCATAAACTTTTTTCACTGAATCTGATGGCACGACTTTTTAAACCGTATGCAAATCTACTTTTCTGACTTCTGTTGAAAAACTAGGTTGACGGACAGGGACCCTGATGCCCTGAGGTCACGAGCTGACAGTGCGAGCAGCGTGTGCTCACTCTTCTCAGGCCACCAGCTCTCCTGTTCGCCTCAATCCCACCTGCCTGGCCCCTGGGAGCATGTGAGTTTCTCAGCTCTGAGTCACATGACCTAAGGCCATTGACCCCTGCCAAACTTACGGGCACATCACATAGATACAGCATATTATACAACAGAGGAAGAAGGAAAACAGATGTGTCCCCGTGGGGAGGGAGACAAACCAAGGGACCCCTTTCCTCAGAGAAGACCTCAGGGCAGGAGAGAGACCCCCCCCTCGAACTTGACCTCCATCTGACCCCACCCTGTCTCTAACACTTGACTCCAGTTTGACCTTTCCTCCTAAGAAGATTCTCTTCCCTTTCTGGGTGCTCTCAGCTGTCTTGTGAAAGGAACATTCTCTTGGGATGAGAGAATCTGTAGCTCCGTTTTTTAATGGAATTAACTCAGCCTTTTCTGGACAACTCCAAAAACTCAGAAATCAAAGCCACAGGATGAAGCGTCCATTTTAACTTCTAACACGAAGTTTCGATCCCCTTTGGAAAGGAAAAATGTCAAAGTACAGAGTGGTGGTTGAAGATGTCAATCTTTACTTCTCCCTCACCATGACCCTCCCTGTCGGATTAAAAGGGAGGTGACACCCCTGCTTTCTCCACTGGGGACCCACTCTTAGTAGAACCAGTCCGAAGGGTATTACCATTGGGGGACAGTCCCGCATAGGAATCTTCCACAAACCTCCCTCCTTGAGAAATAAACCAACAGACTGTCCCCAACCAACACTCGAGCCTACTTTCCCAAGACATCGCTTACAACCATCCCCCGCAAGTAGCTTTGGAACTAGAAGGCTGGGGCTCTTGAACATCCCAGAATCAGCTACCAGGACACTACTGTGATCCAGAACTGGCCTGCCTGTTTCAGGCCAGATACCCAACCTGCAGAACCGAACAGAGCTAAACAAATCAGGTTAATAACTACATCCTTCCAAAGCGACCACATTCCTTGGAGTGAGCCTTTACCGTGACGGAGGTTCTTTCCTTGGCATGTGGCTAACTGGGGCACTAAATATAAACATCCTGATGTGGTTCATTTTCCCCCTGGGATTTCGCATTCTATGCCTACAAGAGATAGGAATTCTAGAAAGCGATTCCCTAATTGTCAACACTTCACAAACGGGAGGAAAAGAAACATGATTTCAGGGTCACGTGAACCCATCCATGTGGGAAGTGGTAATTGGGAGAGTTCAAGCCCCACCAAAAATAATTTCAGTTAACTTCAAAGTGTGCAAAGCAAACAAATCATGGTTCCTGGCTGGGGTCCTTCTTGACAGTTTCTAGGGGAAAACTTCTTGACAGAACTAAAGGGGAGGGACTTCTCTGGTGGTGCAGTGGCTAAGACTACAAGCTCCCAATTCAGGGGGCCCGGGTTCAATCCCTGGTCAGGGAACTAGATCCCACATGCATGCCGCAACTAAGGAGCCCGCCTCCCACAACTAAGACAAATAAATAATAAATAAATACTTTTTTTAAAAAAACGAACTAAAGGGAACTTGGCCTTTCAAACCTCAGTTGATGTCACAGCAACTTTGAGATCGTACATCAGGTGCTACATAATTTGATTCATCCTTTGAAAATCCATGCCCCAAAAATTAAGACCCTGAAGCTTCGAGGTCAGACCCTATAAAGTAAGAATATCACCCATAAGGGAAAATTCCTGGGTTTAGGGGTAGATCACCGACAGTGGTACAAGGTACAGGTCAACAAGCTGTGGCCCATGGGCTAAATCTGGCCCACCACTTGTTTTTGTAAATAAAGTTTTATTGGAACACTGTCCTACTCATTTGTTTTCATTTGTCTATGGCTTCTTCCACGCTATAAATCACAAAGATGAGGAACTGCAATAGAGACTATACAGCCAGCAGAGCCTAAAATATTTACTGTCTGACCCTTTCCAGAAAAAGTTTGCATTCCCTGGTCAAAGGTTTTCAAACTTTTTGATCAGATATCCCTACTGATAAAAAGTATGGACCGTGCAGCCCTATTATACAGCTAAGATATGGGATATTTATATAGCTTCAAATATCTTCCCACAAAGGACAGGCCAAAATCACGTGTGTCCTGGGATAACGCCCTAAGAGGTCACCTCAGCATCACTTGGGAAGCAATCACACCAAAAATGCAAAAGTAAATCGAACCGTGAGGAAACTCGGCAAACCCGAATCAAGGGCGAGTCCTCAGAATGATCGGCCTATCTGTCCTCTTCACACGTGTCAAGGTCACACAAGGCTGGGAGGGGCTGGGGACGGTTCCAGATTAAAGGAAACTGAAAAGACATAATGACAACATGCAATGTGTCCTGGACTGGACACGGGGCCAGGAAAGAAAGTGGCTGTTTAGGGCATTATGGGGGCAACTGATCAAATCTGCACAGGGGCTGTGGGTTAGACACTGCTAATGCATCAGTGTTAAATCTGCAGATCATTGAACTGTGGTCATGTAAGAGGATGGCCTTGCTCTTAGAAAAAGCACACTGAAATACTTTAGGATCAAGGGACAATATATCTGCAATTTACTGTCAGATAGATGGTTGTGAGGGAAAATCTCTCTCCTTCTCCCACTGTGTGTGTGTGTCTATAACAGATGATTGTGTGTCTATAAACAGATGACTGGTAGATAGATGATAGATAGATGACAGATAGAGAGATAGATAAAATGATAAAGAAATGGGGGTAAAATATAAATAATTGATGAATCTGAGTAAAAGATATAAAAGCATTCTTTATGCTATTCTAGCTGCTTTTCTGTAAGTGTTAATTACGTCAAAATAAGACTTTTTAAAATGCAGGACAAAAATCCCCAAAAGCACCCCCAAGGACAGAGCTCTTGTCTTTGACTCATTCCTGGCAGCTCATGCCCTCCGCGTTCATTTATTTTCAGGCCAATAGCGCAAAGTGGATTTACCCTGCGGCCCCCAGGTTGGTCCCTCGGGCTCCCCCTCTTCATGCCCCAGGTACTGATTTCTGGGTGCCTGCCCAGCCTCGCTTCCCTGGGTACCTGCTGCAGGGGCTGGGTTGCTCCGTGGAACTTATGACCTTTGGATCCGGTGGAAAGCAGCCTTTAGAGTGTGTTGTCCTTTTCCCAGATGAGACACAGCATGGGTAGTTCTCTTAAAACAAAAAAAGAGAGATGCTGAAAGTTGTACAAATTTTGCTTTGGCTGGTGTGGCCTATACTGCTGCTAATCCTTTCTAATGTCCTTCATCCCTTTTCCCTGAACTAACAAGATACCGATTTCTTTAGGTGGCAATGTACTCAGGTTCTGCAGAAGTAACCTTGTTATGCTGTTCTGGCCAAGGAGCTGTGCTGATTGGGGGTCAGGAAGGAAGAGTCTGGAAAAAACGTTTGCCTTCCTCATAAAGGGGAGTAGATGAGGTTACTGTTATCCCCCATTCTATTTCCTGTCCCGATTAGAGATGTGATGGCTGGAGCTGTGGCAGCGGTCTTGCAATCATGAGGGAAAGGCCAGGGGGCTCATAATGACAGTCTTGCCATCCTTGAGCCATTGAATCATGGCCAGCAGCTGCCTACTTCTCATGTGAGAAAAAGTAAAGTCTTGTTTGTGTAAGACACTGTTAGGGGTGTATTCTATTGCTTTTGTCAAACCCATTTTTAACTGATAACACAATAAATCTTTCCCTTTTTTATCAGGCTCCAGAGAAGAGTTGTGAGAAAATATACTGCACGATATTCTCTTGGGGTTCCTTCCTGTTCTCCCTCCCACAAGAAGAGAATTTTCAGTTAAACTGTGGACTTAATTCTTCAGTCCTGATTCAGGCAAAAGTCCCACAGGGAGGGTTCTCTGCATAAAGTTGAAGATTCCTATTTTCCTTCCCCAAACCGAACATTTTCCACTTCTGTTTAATTATTAATATGCTGCAGATATATTTAAGATGCGACCCCAGCATAAAGTGTATTTAAAACTCCAGCAGGATTTCCATTACGCTGATAAATAAAGAATGAGTCGCTCCAGCCTGCCCTCCCCTCGTTGCTCAGCTGCTCCCACACGCTTCTCGTTTTGCTGGCAGCTCTTCCGCCTGGTCTGTTTGTCCAGCCAGTTGATAGGACGATCACAAGGGTCACGCTCGGAGGAGTTGGAAGCCCAGGACTCCACGGGGAAGATGGCAAATGTGAACGCCAGCCAAGAGGCTGTGCGTGAGGTTCGTGTGTCAGGACAGATCTAAAGAGGGAGACTAGTTCCAGAAACAGATTCTCTCCAGCCTGACTCAGGATGGGGCACAGAAAAGGGTCCAGCCTCTGCCTACTGCCCACCCTAGACCTCGTGCACGATCCAGAAACACTAGCAACCGGAACGCGTAGACCGGGACAGGAAAAACCAACAGATTCCTGGGAGCGGAAACAGCAAAGTGAGACTTGGGCACCAGCGGAAGCTCCAGGATGAAACATCAGTGTCAACGTGGCTCAGTCAACAGTTTATTTCCCGCAGGTCAAAAATTCTACAGCTGCCAAGTATTCATCTGGGTTGAGATACTATGATTCCACTACAGTACAACACAAATGAACCTATCTACAAAACAGAAACAGACTCACAGACATAGAGAATGGACTTGTGGTTGCCAAGGGGGAGGGGGGGTGGGGGAGGAACAGACTGGGAGTTTGGGATGAGCAGATGCAAACTAGTGTATACAGGATGGATAAACAACAAGGCCCTACTGTAGAGCACAGGGAACTGTATCTAAACTCCTGGGATAAACCATAACAGAAAAGAATATAAAACAAGAATGTACGTATGTGTATAACTGAGTCGCTTTGCTGTACGACAGAAACTAACACAACATTGTAAATCAACTATATTTCAATAAAAATGACAAAAACCGAAAAAAAAAAGGATACTATGATTCCAAAATCCCCAAACAACTGGACATTTTTCTGGATAGATTACAGGGGATGGGAGACCTCAGCAGCTTTGTAGTACTTTTATAAAAGATTGCACAGAGCTGGCCATGGAGGAATGGGCAACAGAAGAGGTAACTTCTGGTAAAAGCAGAAAAAGAACCTGGTGTATCAGGTGGAGAAGGTAGCATGGCACAGAGATTCCTGCGGCACCAGGGAATGGGCAACACTGACAGAGGTCTGGGGGTAGATGGGGGATTAAGGGAACAGGTCTCACCAAAAGAGATTTGGGGACACCAGGGGACAGGCATCACTTAGAGAGACCCTGGGGACACCAGGGGACTGGGCACCAATTTATCAGATTCTGGGGATACGAGGGGGATAGGCATAACTGACGGCAATCCTGGAAGCATCAGGAGGTATAACTGTATCAGATGTATGAAAGGTGTTTGCACAGTTAACCTTCCCCTTGTTCAGCCTCTGCTCCATCATAAGATGGCCACACCCTTGGCAGTAGCCTTGCCTGCAGCCTGATCCCCAGAGTGAGACATTTACAGGAGACCCCGCTGAACCCCGAGCCTGAAGCAGAGCCATCCATGCATGCCTGGCCCACTCTGCTGGGCTTCACTTGACCTGCACACCCTGATATGAGAAGCCAAGTGCTGTCTTCTCTGACTCAGAGACCTGGGAGTGTTTGTTACGCAGCAGTCGCTGATGACTAGCTTCCCCTGCTGAAGAGGGGCTACCCATGTCATGGAGGGGAGCAGAGAAGTCTGTGATCTGTGCTCAAGAACAACAGTCAATCCATACAGCCTATTAATCCCATCTGCCTTTGGACAGAAAGAAAATCATTATATGGTAACGCAAGAGATTTTACGCTTCACATGGGAGGTTACCCCAGGGTGTCCCATTATAATTTCATAGACTGAATATCCATGTGTATCACCAACATGTGTCTACAAATGTGAGTTAACATAGTAATGAGCTGTTCGCTGGTTCATCACAACATGCATGACAGACTCCTCAGCCACCACCACCCCAGCCTGCCTTGGTTGTTTCTCAGGGCGCCTGGGGGTCTCCGTCCCACACGTGGTCCCAGTTAGTCCTTGTTTTACAAAATCAAATAGACAACCTCCAAAACACACACACAGACATGTACGTCTTATTTCCTTTATTTGATGTCAGGGACTCAAGAATTTATTCTGTTTTTCAACTGTATCGTATATGCCACTCCGTTGTACAAGCATCTTTCACTTCATGCCTCAACAATCCTGAAGAAAATCAGAAGCCTGGTGGGAAATTGCTTTCCAGGATCCTATTTTCTACTATTTCAAATTGAAAAAGTTATTACACGTTACACATCAACCCAAATGCCCCAACCAATTTCCTAAATGTTACTTTAAAAAAGCAGTAAAACTCCTACCTATACATAACAAACTGTCCTGGGAGCAGGTAAAAATCTTACAGCATCAATTCCTGACTATCACACAATTCGCGGTCCCTCTGGGATATGTGAGCTGCACGGCCCTTTAGCCTTTCCAAATACCTACACTTGATTTTGAAGTTCTACCACTTGTATTTCGAGTATACGTTGAAACTTTGTCCTCTTATCATTTTGTTTAAAATGCCATCTTGAATCGTGGGATCCAAAATTTATATTTCTCTTTAAATACATATCTGAGAAGTGATATATTTATATCATATACCTTATTATATTCTACATTATATATGTAATATATACATATACATATACATGATGAAATTTGGTATTAAAAACCAACAAGTGTACTTCCGGGAACATATTTACGGGTGAGACACTGGGTGGGGCATGATTGAAATTTCAGAGCTGGGATTCCAGATTCTCCCGGCGCTATCTGAATCTCACATCCTCCACTACGAAGCTCTGTGTCCTAAAGTATGCTGTGTAAACTCCGTTTTTTCTTGCATGAAACAGAAATACTATGCTGTATACCTGAAAGTAACGTAATATTGTAAATCAACTATACATTCATTTAAAAAGCAGAAATAGGGCTTCCCTGGTGGCACAGTGGTTGAGAGTCCGCCTGCCGATGCAGGGGACAAGGGTTCGTGCCCCAGTCTGGGAGGATTCCACATGCCGCGGAGCGGCTGGGCCCATGAGCCATGGCCTCTGGGCCTGTGCTACCGGAGCCTGTGCTCTGCAACGGGAGAGGCCACAATGGTGAGAGGCCCACGTACCACAAACAAACAAACAAAAAAAAACAAAAAATAAAAAAAATAAAAAAATAAAATAAAAAGCAGAAATAATATTACCTAACATGTAGCACTGTAAGGATTAAATGAAATTAATGTGTATTTTTCACAATAACTGGCCCCCGTTCTTATGAGAGGAATGTACATGTACATCCCCTCTCTTGACCCAAGAGGGCCATGTTCTTGCTTTGGCCAATGCACTGGGAGCAGTTTGTGTGTGTGTCACTTCCAGGTAAAATGCTTTAAGCGTCACCTCTGGTTTGCTATTTTCTCTGTTTCTCTGTTCCTCCACAGTCATGGGAACGTGCATTGAAATGGATCTCCCTTCTGCCCAGGTCCCTCAGAACTACAGTGAGCAGAGCCCCCTGGTGACTTGTAACAGGCAAATGCATGGTTCAAGAATATACATACTTTTAAACCACTGAGATTTGCAATTCGTTTGTTACAGCAGCAGAAGCTAACCCATCCTGACTGATTCTACATGGCTCATATGAAGCGTGTGATAAATCTAGCTTGGGTAGCTTTGGAAAAGTTGTTTCCTCTCTTTTTTTAATTTAATTTTTATTTTATAGTGGAGTCTAGTTGATTTACAGTGCTGTGTTAGTCTTAGGTGTCCAGCAAAGTGATTCAGTTATACATATACATATATCCATTCTTTTTCAGATTCTTTTTCCATATAGGTTATTACAGAGTATTGAGCAGAGTTCCCTGTGTTATACAGTAGGTTCTTGTTGTTTATCTATTTCATTTATAGTAGTGTGTATATGTTAATCCCAGTCTCCTAATTTATTCCTCCCCCCCTCCCCACCTTACCCCTTTGGTAACCATAAATTTGTTTGCTATGTCTGTGAGTCTATTTTTGTTTTGTAAATAAGCTCATTTGTATCCTTGTTTTAGATTCCACATGGCCTGATGAAAGACTGTACCAGCCTATTGGGGGCCTAGAGCCTGGAGGCGCCTGGCTCATGCCTCTCCTTCCTGCGGGAGTGACCGTCCTGCCCACCTTCTGATCCCACCCAGGCCTAGCTCGGAGTTATTCCTTCCGTAAAACTGGCCAATGGCCTCCAGCCATGATGACTTCCTGCCTGTCTTTTGAAATCCCACAGAAAATTTTTTTAATTAAAGTGTAGTTGATTTACAATGTTGTGCTGATTTCTGCTGTACAGCAAAGATTAGCTGTATACACATATCGACATTCTTGTTTTATATTCTATTCCATTATGGTTTATCCCAGGAGACTGGATATAGTTTCCTGTGCTATATACAGTAGGACCTTGTTGTTTATCCGTTCTACATGTAGTAGTTTGCATCTGCTAATCCCAAACTCCCAATCCTTTCCTCCCCTACCCGCCTACCTTGGCAACCACAAGTCTGTTCTCTATGTCTGTGAGTCTGTTTCTGTTTCACAGATAGGTTCATTCATGTCATATTTTAGATTACACCTATAAGTGATATCATATGGTATTTGTCTTTCTCTGTCTGACTTACTTCACTTAGGATGATAACCTCTAGGTACATCCATGTTGCTGCAAATGGCATTATTTCATTCTTTTTTATGGCTGAGTAATATTCCACTGTATATATGTACCACATCTTCTCTATCCATTCATCTGTTGATGGACATTTAGGTTGCTTCCATATCTTGGCTATTGTAAATAGTGCTGCAATGGACTTTGGGTACATCTATCTTTTCGAATTATGGTTTTCCCTGGATATATGCCCAGGAGTAGGATTGCTGGATCACATGGTAGCTCTATTTTTAGTTTTTGGAGAAACCTCCATACTGTTCTCCATAGTGGTTGTACCAATTTACATTCCCACCGACAGTGTAGGAGATGTTTCATCTCCTGAAGCTGCAGTTTCCTCGTCTGTGATACAGGAGTGATAGTATCACACCTGCCTGCTAGCACTGCAGTGGGACAGAAATGCACAGTAACACGGAAAGCCCACAGCACAGTCAGGGGCTACTATCATCGTAGTCATATTATCATCATCTTTACCATTTCAAAGGTATTCAGTGAACACTTTTAGAATTTAGCTGAACTAGATTTACCTACTCTCATTAATGGGGAACAAAATCTATTGTATTTGCTCTGAGAGGCCCTACCCATCCATCTCTGGGCTGTGTGTCCCAGCTCACAGCATCTTCAACTGACCATACCGCGTAGATGATACCTGTCCTGTCGTTGTCACTATTATGACTATTGTTACTCTTCACATCTCCTCTACAGGTCGGGATCTAGGCCAATAAGATCTGATTTTATCCTCCTGCTTCATCTTCTTTCTCCTCGGAAAATAAAGCCGCGCAAAATTCTTAGCGAAACTTTCCACTGTTTCTCTCTCCACCAATAACTTCTCTGGCTGTCTTGCAGATCCTCTTCTCACTGTTTCCACATGCCTGAGATGAGCTGATTTTTTTTGAAATTGTGAGTTTATTGTGGTTCTCAATGCCTTTTTATTTTCTAATTTTGAAATAGAGAGACAAGTCAGTTTGCTTTTTTTTTTTTAAGTACAACATTGGCTCATAAGTGATGCCTGTTCATGAACAAATCACATGTAACACTAACAGCATAAGCTGTAAAGTCTGAAAAGGCCTTCTGAGGGGTTGAAGGCTGAATTTTTCTTTTTTTAACTTTTATTTTATATTGCAGTATACTTAATTGTTGTGTTAGTTTCAGGGGTACAGCAAAGCGATTCACGTGTCTATCCTTTTTCAAATCCTTACCCATTTAGGTTGTTACAGAATATTGAGCAGACCTCCCTGTGCTACACAGCAGGTCCTTGTTGGTTACCTATTTTGAAGATAGCAGTGTGTCCATGTCAATCCCAGTCGATTTTTAAGGGCAGGTGTTTATGAAGCCTTAGCGGCACTCGGGTGCCCTGGATGGTAGTAATTCGTCCTTGTGTAGCTGGGAATTTCCCCCATTCCAGCCACAGGGAGCTGAGCCAACACAAATGCCGAAACTGCGGACGGGCCGTGTGAACCTGAGGTCTCTGAGGACGTGGGACTCACCTGGGCCGGCCTGGCCACAGCTTGAGGCACTTGCTGCCCTCTGGCGCCACCTACTGGTTCTCTTCCCCCTCCATCCCAGAGCTTCCTCACGCTCAAAAATCAGAAACAAGGGACCATTTTGAGCTGGTCGCATTCTCTTTCATCAATATAACAGTTGTGGGAGTGGAGAGATGGCGTTCTGATTCCTAAGGTGGTACATCCATGCTTGCCCTTTGTAGAACATACAAAAACAGCCCAAGGATAAATCCCAGCTATAAGCAAGGCCCTCCCACCCATAAGGCACCACTTTGAAGTAACCACTGTACTTATTTTTGGTACCAATCTTTCCCGTTTACCTTATGACATTATTTTCTTATGTGCATTATATGCATATTATATTTATTATAGGTATTTTCTCTATACATATAACATTAGGGGAAGATTAGTGTTACTTTATTTTGTTTTTCCTAGATTTTGTTTCGTAACCTGACTGGTTCCACTTAATACACACTTTCCCACAAAATAACTTTTTCTTTTAAGTCGAGGGGTCTAAACATGGTCATCATAGAAACATTCCGTCACTGTGTAATATCCGCCTCCCATTGTTTGATATTTCACTTGGTTCTGCATGATACCCTTGGATACAAACTTGCTTGCTAGGAATTTCATGGTTTCATGATTTCATAGCAATTTATTCCTAGGAACCAAATATCCGGATCCACCGACTGTAGGTTTTTATATGGCTCTGGGTTCTCACTGCCTAACTGCCACCTAGGATGTACCAATTTGCATCCCCACAAGCAGCGCCTCTTTCCCTGCATCCTCACCAACATCTGGTGTTATAATTTGCTTGGGGGGCAGTGCAGTCCAGCCGCAGACCAGCTGTGTGACCTTGGGCCAGTCACCTAACCTCTCTGTGCCTCCGTTTCCTCAACTGTACAGTGGGAATAAAGGGAGTAGTGATGCCTCCTAGGCTTGTGTGAGTCTGGAACGAGCCAATATGTGGACAGCCCCGAGGACAGCGGCTCACGCATAGGGCAGTGTAAGCGTCGCTCTCCCTGTTTCCCTCGGTTAACTAGAGAAGGGCTGCATTTCTCAGTAATCTGTTCGGTTGGGTGGGTGTCATTACCCCAAGCTCACAGCAGCTCTCTTGAAACAGTATTATTTACTTGTGAGCAACACTGGTTTCTCTGACATTTACCGTCAGGAAGATCTGATCTGCATTTTACCCAGCGGAGTAGAAAAGACTTTAGGATACTAACCTGAAGGGACAACTTCCAATTGTATGGCCTTTTAGAATTTGAAAAGCTGCTTCTGATTTAAAAATAATAATAACAAGATGTATTCATAGATAGTATGACGGGGAGGCGGATACATTTGAGCCAAAGCAAATACAGCAAAATGCTAATTGCAGAATCTAGATGCTGGGCATGCCTGGGCTCGTGGCACAGCTCCTTCACGTTTTTAAGTGCTCGACAAATATCTTAAAAGACATTAATGGGGGGAGGTGCTTTTGAGACATGATTTCATTTCTTCACTCTGACCAAGCAGATTGCTTGGTCTCTTGAGCATATCTGTCTTCCCTGGCTGGGTTCTGAGTGCTGGGGTCATGGGGTCTTGCCTGTGACCCTTCCCCTTTGTAAATCTGCTTCCCCCAGCCAAAGACTAATGGCCCTGGGGGCTCCAGCCATCCCTCACCCACACACATGTCTCCAGTACCCGCCCCTTCAGGGAGGGCCACCCGACACTGACAGCCACGCACAGCCCTCCCCTGACACACCGGAGCGGCACCTCAACTTCAACCAGATCAAAACCAGAGGCACCATTACCATCAAGAACCTCAAGTTCTATGTATACACAATGGAATATTACTCAGCCATAAAAAAGAATGAAATCATGCCAGTTGCAGTGACACGGATGGACCTATCGTACTAAGTGAAGTCAGTCTGACAGACAAAAACAAATATCATATGATATCTCTTATAGGTAGAATCTAAAAACTGATACAAATCAACTTTTTTACCAAACAGAAACAGAAAACAAACTTACGGTTACTAAAGGGGAAAAGAGGGGAGGGATAAATTAGGAGTTTGGAATTAGCAGATACACACTATATAAGATAGATAAGCACCAACGATTTACTGTATAGCACAGAGAACTATATTCAGTATCTTGTAATAATCTATAATGGAAAAGAATCTGAAAAAAATGTATATATATGTATATATATACACACACACATATATATAACTGTATCACTTTGCTGTACACCTGAAACTAACACAACATTGGAAATCAACTTCAGTTAAATTGAGAAAAAAGAGCCTCAAGTTTCCCCCAATCCAGCCCCACTCCCACCCTCTCTTGCAGCTCGCAGCCCAGCGCTGGCATCGTTTGTGCTGCAGCATCCCAGCACCACCTTCCCCTCTGTCCACGAGAATAAAATAACCCCATCGCACGTCAGCACTGCAAGCACCGGGGCCGATCTCTCAGGACACGACACCCCTGAAGAATCAAGGTCCAACCCTTTCACCACCTGGCCGACCTCAGCTTCCCGAGGGAGAATTATTAACAAGACAGCGGCCGGGGCAGAGTGAGTTCACATGGCACAGGTGGTTTGTACGGTTTTGAGCTTGGGGACGCCGCAGGGGCTCAGACCACCACAGGGCCTGCGGACAAGCTCACCGCTAAATCACTGGCTCCTGCTCTGGTCACCTAGGTACCCCTTCCCTCCTTGCCCCGCTCCCCGTTTCCAATAGGATTACGAGACGCCACTAAGCATTGTGGGAAACTCCCTCCAATTCCCTTCTCAGGAGGCCTTGATTATGAAAGCCCAGGCCCGGTGTTTTATTCCACCTATTGACCAGAGAGTCCCCTGCTGTCTTGGGATCCTTCACAGGCCTGAATAGGCTCTAGTTTACAAAAGCAGTCGCGGCGGGGGAAGCTTTAGACGGTGCCGTCCTACAGGTAACCATTGTCTGCGGATTATTCATGTCCTGCTAACTTTGGAGGCCTGAAGTCGGAAGGGGCCCGCCTTCAGAAGCGATGATAAACAGCTCTTAAAGGGTCGCACAGGTCAGTGAGAAATGGGATTTGACTGACACCGATTCTATTGACCCAAGGATTTTAAGAACAGTTGTCAAGGAGAGAAAGAAGCCGCATTCCACAGCTGGGCAAAGAGCCTGGACTCAGGGACTGTGACAGAGCGCCCTCTGCTGCTCATTCAATGCTCTGCAGGCCGTGAAAGCAAATGCAGAGGAAAAACCCTCGAGACAGCAGAGGCCACGGGGACCAGCTAAACGTCCTCATAGTCCAAGCCCTGCGTTTCTTTAATAAGTTTTTTTAATGCACTTTCATTAGGCTATGATTTACACCCCCATTGTAAAGGGAGAGTTGGATGGTTTTTAGTACATTTCTAGTTATGCAACCATCACCACAATCCGGTTCTGAAATGTTCCCATCACCCGGCACCGTTTCCATCCTCAGGAAACCAGAGCTGCTTCCTGCCTCTATCGTCGTGCCCACCCTGGGAATCTCACATAAATGAAACCCTGCAGTCAGCAGGCTTTTGCATCCGCTTCCTTCACTTCATGTAATGATTCTGAAGTTCATTTATGTCGCTGCAGGGCTCAACAGTATTCCTTCTGTAGAGCACAAGGACCTCTGCTCACTACTGTGTAACGACCTCTATGGGAAAAGAATCTGAAAAAGAGTGGATACATGTATATGTAGAACTGACTCACCTTGCTGTACACCTGACACTAACGCAACATTGCAAACCCACTGTACTCCAGTACAAAATGGAAACAGATTTTAGAGAGTATTCCTCTGTATGGATTGACCACGTTTTGTGTATCCCCTCACCTGCTGGTGGACATCTGGGTTTCTGACTTTTATGAATCATGTTACCAAGAACATTTGTAGACAAGTCTTTGTGTGAACGTGTGTCTTCATTTCTCTTGGGTAAATACCCAGGAGTAAAATTGCTGGGTCACATAAGACTATGCTTAGCTTTTTCAAAACCTGCCCAATTGTTTTCCAAAAGAGCTGCATCATTTTACATGCCCGCCAACAAAGTAGGAGGCTTTTAGTTTCCCTGCGTCCTGGCCATCACAGCCCGGGCACGCCTGCTTCCCGCCTCTTAGGGAGGGATCCTTTTCTCTGGACCTGTTCCCCATTCTGGGGGCTCAAGTCCACTTAAGAGGTTCCCCCTCTCTCTGCCCCACATTTGACCCACAGAAGGGAGGTTCTCTACAAAACAGAAATAGAGTTACAGATGTAGAAAACAAACTTATGGTTACCAGGGGATAAGGGAGGGGAGAGAGAAATTGGGAGACTGGGATTGACAATAAACACTATTATACATAAAACAGATAACTAACTAATAAGGACCTACTGAACTCTACTCAGTACTCTGGAATGGCCTATATGGGAAAAGAATCTAAAAAGGAGTGGATATATGTATACGTATAACCGATTCACTTTGCTGTACAACAGAGACTAACACAACATTGTAAATCAACTCTACTCCAATAAAAATTAATTTAAAAAATAAATACGAAAATAAAATCAGTTGCAAAATTTTTTTCTTTATTGAAGTAGAGTTGATTTACAATGTTATGCTAATTTCTGCTATACAGCAAAGCGACTCATTATACACATTACATTTTTGTATATTATCCCGCTGCTTCTTTTTATTTGTTTTTGTTTTTTTTATAAACTTATTTTTTGCTGCATTGGGTCTTCGTTGCTGCACGCGGGCTTTCTCTAGCTGCAGTGAGTGGGGTCTACTCTTCGTTGAGGTGCGCGGGCTTCTCATTGCGGTGGCTTCTCTTGCTGTGGAGCACAGGCTCTAGGCACGTGGGCTTCAGTAGTTGTGGCTCGTGGGCTCAGTAGTTGTGGCTCGCAGGCTCTAGAGTGCAGGCTCAGTAGTTGTGGCGCATGGGCTTAGTTGGTCCGCGGCATGTGGGATCTTCCCGGGCCAGGGTTCGAACCCGTGTCCCCTGCATTGGCAGGTGGATTCGTAACCACTGCGCCACCAGATAAGTCCCTACATTCTTTTTAATATTCTTTTCCGTTATGATTTATCCTAGGAGATTGGCTATAGTTCCCTGTGCTATATAGTAGGACCTTGTTGTTTATCCATTCTAAATGTAGTAGTTTGCATCTGCTAACCCCAAACTCCCAGTCCACTCCTCTCCCTTCCCCCCCCTCCCTTGGCAACCACAAGTCTGTTCACTATGTCTGTGAGTCTGTTTTTGTTTTGTAGTTAAGTTCATTTACAGCTGCAACATTTAAATGCCCTGGTGGTGCAGTGGTTAAGACCCTGCACTCCCAGTGCAGGGGGCCCAGGTTCAATCCCTGGTCAGGGAACTAGATCCCACATGCATGCCACAACTAAGGAGCCCGCCTGCCACAACTAAGGAGCCCGCCTGCCGCAACTAAGGGCCTCGCCTGCTGCAACTAAGACCCGGTACGACCCAATAATACAATGTTTTTTTAATAAATAAAATACATGCAAAGAAGTCTCACATGAAGACCCGGACGGCCAGCTTCTCCTGAAAACGTGGCCGTTGCCGGCAAGCCTGCCCCGTGCTCCTGGCTGGCAGCAGTTAGCTGGCACTGGGTGGCAGCTGCCGCTTCAGATGAGCCTTGTGTCCTGGTCCCCACAGTCCACCTCCTGCTGCCTCTGCAGCCCTGAGGTCAGGGCCATTGCCATGTGCCCCGCTGGGTATTTTTAATCATATGGTTAGAATAAAATTGGGAAACTAACCAGTCCTAGAGCGTATTTGGAGAAAAAAATGGGAGAAAACAAATTTTCCCTGTGAAAGTAAAGGCCATGTCTCTGTTTCGTCCACCTGCTCGAGGTCACTCATTTGGGTCCCCCGTGATGCCAGTGGCATTTGAGCTGGTGACTCCTGGCTCTGAGCCTTGATTATTTCATTCTTCCAACAAACAGGTACTGAGTTCAAGTCTAGTAAATGGCCCCCAAAATACACATACAATGGCTCGTGAGATGCAGCCAGACTGCATCATCTGAATGTTAATTATCCATGTTGATATTAAACTTGACCAACGTTTGATCCCAGGACAGCTTCCTTCTGGTACCCACAGCCCAGGAGGTTTTCTCCTGGGATATTTCCCACCATGTCACTCCAAATGTTTGCTTCAGCCAAAGGTAATTTAAAAGCCATACAGTAACTTTCAAAGTTTCATTGTTAATTATTCGTCCTTTATTCTTCAGCAAAAATACTCAATTCTGTGGACAAAAGTAGGTTTCAAAGTACTGTTGTGTGATGTAACACAACCCCGAATCAGGTCTGAGGTCTATGGTCTCAGAGACTTCGGCCAGTTCGACAGCATCCAAGAATCCAGGGTGGATTTTCCCACCAAAGTGCCAAGCTTTGAATAACTTTTGCAAAGGCTGGCACGTGATGGAACTGTTCCTAACAGGCTTGGCGTCGACTTCCAACGATCCATTCACTTGTCGTCCACAAGGAAATGCAGTTTCCCTCTCACGGAAATGGTTCATTTTGTCATGAATGAACAGAAGCAGGAAAATTGAATCAAACTAAGGTGTGTTTCACCTGCTAGAACCGTCTCTGAACATTTAACAGATGAGAGCCTGGGAGGCAAGAAGATTTGGGGTAAATGGTGTGGGTTCCACCCACCGTCCCTGAAGCTCTCCTCCCCACCCCCCGAACCCTCCAAAGGGGCAACGGTTGCCAGATACTTAAAGTGATGATTTCTCTCAGTGGTTTTTTTTTTTCAGTCACAAAATTTTAATCAGTTGCTAATCAGCACTGTGTTCTTACTTTTTAATTTTTATTGGAGCACAGTTGAGTTACAATGTTGTGTCAGTTTCAGGTGTGTAGCAAAGTGAATCAGTTATACATATATATGTACCCACTCTGTTTTAGATTCTTTTCCCATATAGGCCATTACAGAGCACTGAAGAGTTCCCTGTGCTGTGCAGTAGGTCCTTATTAGTTATCTATTTATATACAGTAGTGTGTCTATGTCAATCCCAATCTCCCAGTTTATCCCTCCCCCCTTCTTCCTTGGTAACCAGTTTATTTTCTACATCTGTGACTCTATTTCTGTTTTGTAAATACGTTCATTCGTACCGTTTTTTTAGATTCCACATATAAGCGATATCATATGATACTTGTCTTTGTCTAAGTGTTTTTAAGGCCACATGAGCTGTGGTTGTGTGACACCCCTGGAGGAGAAGGTCTTCTTATTCCGCAGGACAGTGGGATGGGCCCGCTCCTGGGGCACTGTTTTGAAATCCCGGAACAGGCCTTCCACGGGAATGCTCTGGTCAACAATGATGATCTGCAGGGGTTGTCACGAAGCTTCAATACTGAGATGAGCAACAAATGTGGAGTGTGACATATCCTGTGATGGACCCTCCTGTGAGGGGCAGCTCCGTGTTCTCCACGGGTCCAGTCTCAGCACCCCAGAAGCTTCTCCCGACTCCTCAGGCACGGGCTAACCCAACACCCTTCTTACATATGGGGAGACCGAGGCCCAGAGAAGAAGGCAGAGTCAAGAAAAGATACCATCATCAAAGTGGCGGTGATGGGATGAAACGTGTCTCAGAATCTATGAAAACTGATCATTCAACGATCTCAATCAAGCTTATTCACTGACAGAGCAGGCAGTGAAAAAAGCAGGTGATGTCATCTGAAACTGTGCTGTTCGAGACTCGTTTCTTTGAGGGGAAGCCTGGCGTCTACCTGTTCAAATGAAAATACGTCCCCAGTAGGGTTTCAGCTCCACAACAGCCAGGCCCCATCCCAGCTTCTCCCTCAATGGAGACACCTGGTCCTTCATCCCCGGTACTTGGCTGGTCCCCTGGTTCTGCCAGCGCTTCCCTGTAAACACCCCCGTGTCTGTCCTCTCCTGCGAAGCCCACGGCTCCACCCTTGGCAAGCCCCTGCCGCAGGCTTCTGGAGACCCCCAGTCGCAGTCTCTACGGTTACAATTCGTATAGAGACCTCACGGGGAAAAGCCATCACTGAGAAGGTCAGTGGCATTGTCCGGAAGAGGGCAACGTGGACGCCCCAGTGGGAGCCTGGCTCCCGCCATGACCTGTCACCTGTGAATGTCTCAGCTCCGCCCTCTGGCTTCTGTATAAGGTGTAGGGCCAAGTGTGAAATTTAGACGGGGAGCAGGAAGAAGTGCCGTTAGAGACACTAACATAAGACGCGGCCGCATCTGCGTGCTCTCGCTCTCGACCCCTCTTGGTGGTTGTTTCTCTTTATGAGTCTTTTAATTCATTATTGTTTTTTTACTTGAAGTATAATGATTGACAATGCTGCGTTAATTACCGCTTACAGCAGTGACTCAGTGATACACATACTTACATTCTTTTCTTTATACTCTTTTCCATGATGGTTTATCTCGAGATATTGAATACAGCTCTCCGTGCCATACAGTAGGACCTTGGGGTTTGTCATGGTGTCTTTATTTGCTACTTAATGTCATGCTTCCTGGGAGATGAAGATACTCTCGAGGTGAGAACAGACCTGCCCAGATTCTGGGGGTCCCGTCCCGTGACTCGGCACGCAGTCCACCCTCCAACAGCCACTGGACCCGGCAGGGCCACTAGACCCAGTCCCCTTCCCCAGGGACCCACTGACCCAGCCCACATTGGATGGTAACCCCCCCAAAAGTTGGCAACCTCCACACCAGGAGGCACTCGGTACCTGGACTGGGGCAGGTGAGGTTCCACCGGCTGAGTCGCCCGCCAGCCACTGCCAGGCCCTGCCTGAGACCCCGCAGCGTGTGTGCGCCTGGCCCTGACCCCCTATGCTCAGCCCAGCCCCCGAGGAGGACAGAAGGCAGACGGCTGCGTGTCACAGAGTGAGGGCGAACGGGGAGGGCCCAGGCATGCAGGGTGGCGGGGTGAGGCCCGGGTGCCCGAGAACCCACCCCAGCAGGCAGAGGGGGCAGCGCCCGAGGGCACAGCCAGCCCCCCAGGGCGAATTGTCCCGTCGGACCACAGATACCCGCTCAGCAACAAAAGGATTAAGAATTGTAAGACGGCAAGTGTTATGGGCCGAACTGTCCCCTCCCCCCAAGCACCCAGGACCTCAGAATCTGATCTTAGTTGGAAATAGGGTCCTTGCGGATGGAATTAGTTAAGATGAGGTCATCCTGGGGTGGAGTGAGCCCCTAACCCAGCAGGATTGGTGTCTTATGAAAAAGGGGGAATTTGGACACAGACCGGAGTGCAGAAAGAAGGCTGTGAAGACACAGGGGGGCACAGGGCTGCCTGCAGGCCAAGGAGAGACGCCCGGGATGGATTCTTCCGGACGGAAGGAGCCAGCCCTGCGGCACCTGCCCTGTGAGACGATTCATTCCTGCTGGTCAAAGCCGCCTGCTCTGCAGTGCTTCGTCACGGCTGCCCCGGGACACTTACGAGACTGCAGCGCGCTGAACCCCCAGCACAGGCCCTCCTGAGTATGGGGCCTCGTGTGACCACACCGGTCTCACCCAGGAGGCCGCCTGCTGGCTTCCGAGTCCCACTAGCGGACGCCTCCTGATTTTGCCTCCTGAGCGTGCATTTCCCCTCTTCTGCTAATGGCACCCCGATTTGGGTGGGAGGCACCCCCAGCTCACCATGTGCATTCTTTGGGGGGGTGCCCCAGCTCTGGGCACCAGGCTATCCAGGTGGCCATCACCGTCCCATCTCCCCGGCCACGCTTAGCAGACACAGGAATGGGAAAATGACCCGACCTGGACAGCGCCTGGGAGTTCTGCTTGATTCGAGGGACAAACAATGAACTTGGAGATGGCCTGACCGAGGAAGAACTAACAGAGGGAAGACATTCTTAAGCTCTGACGTGTTTCAGGATCATCTCGGGGGCTGAGTGACACACATGGCTAAGCCGGTCCCCGAAGTCCGTGGGTCAGCAGTTCTGGGCTGGGACCAAGAATCCGCGTCTCCAGTGACCTCCCAGGCGATGCCGACGCTCCTGGCCCAGGAAGCCCGCTTGGAGACCCACCAACAGAGTGGAAAGCGGAGCCCAGAGTAAGGGCAGGAGGACCCGGCCATGCCTGCATCCATCCTCTCCCCGGGCTGTTATGAACGTGAGCTTCTCTCACACTCACGGGCCTGGGTGCTTTACCTCCTCCGTCAAGAGATTCTAACGGATGCCTTCTGAACGACCGGCCACCCCTCCTGCCTCATTGCACGTCCTCCCCAGGACGCTGAGGAGCTGCGCCGCTCCCTCCGAGCTCGCCCATCATCCCTCCGACAGCTGTCACACCCTCTTCTCCTGGAACCTTCTCCCCTCTTGGTCTGGCAGTCACATTCCCAGAATGTTCAAAAGCCCAGATCAAGCCATGTGACCTCAGAATTCACCAGCTCGGCTATGACTGTACCTTGATCGTCCCAGCAGAGCCGGGAAGTGCGGGGGCCTGGCTTTCTCCAACCCGAAAGGGATGTTTCTCCAAAGGTTTCCCGATGGCGGGCTGGCTCCGGGTGGCCGCTTTAGGCTGCGGGACAGGATTGTGTTTCTGAGAAGCAGCTCGGCGTCGGGGAGGGGTGTGGTGACTGAGGGCACGGGGGCCGAAGCCGAGGGCTGTGGGTTCACATCCCACCTCTGGGACGTGACTCCCACGCCTAGCTCACAAAAGGGGATGCGGCTTCTGCCTGGTGCTTCGGAGGTGCTCACTCAGATCCAGCCGCCATGCTGTGCGGAAGCCCAGGACACGTGCAAAGACCACGTGCAGGTGTTCAGCCACCACAAACCACCAGATGTGAGGGGGATGGAGCTTCCGCACCGCCCCGGGCATCGCCTGATTGCAGCTGCTGAGTGAGCAGAACGGGAACCCCCGCGGAGCCCTGTCGACCCCCAAATCACGAGAGAGGATGAAGAGATGACTGCTGTGGTCTCGGGTGCCTGGTTTGGGCGTAAACTGTTACACAGTGATAATAACAGACACACAGGAAGGAGGGCACTAGGTGACAGCAAAGGGGGCCTGTGTGGCTTTCACTGCCCGACGTCTTAGTCCATTCAGACTTCTATAACAGAGCACCACAGATGGGTGGCATTTCTACACGGTTTTCTCATGGTTCTGGAGGCTGGAAACCCAAGGTCAAGGTGCTGGCAGATCTGGTGTCTGGCGAGGACCAGCTTCCTGGTTCATAGTCTTCTCACTGTGTCCTCGCCTGGTAGGAGGGGCGAGAGCTCCCTGGGGTCTCTTTTATTTGCTTTTTTTGTTTGTTTGTTTTGGGGTTTTTTTTTTTGCGGTACGTGGGCCTCTCACTGCTGTGGCCTCTCCCGCTGCGGAGCACAGGCTCCGGACGCGCAGGCTCAGCGGCCATGGCTCACGGGCCCAGCCGCTCCGCGGCACGTGGGATCTTCCCGGACCGGGGCACGAACCCGTGTCCCCTGCATCGGCAGGCGGACTCTCAACCACTGCGCCACCAGGGAAGCCCCCTGGGGTCTCTTTTATAAAGGCACTCATCCCATTCATGAGGGCTCCCCACTCATGACCTCATCACTAAAGGCCCACCTCAAAACACCACCACAGTGGGATTACGCTTCAACGTGTCAATTGGAGGGGGACACAAACATTCCTTCTTTTGCACCCAGTATCCGTTCTGCTTCCTTCTGGAAACAGCTTCCATCTTCCCTCTGAGAACCACCACTGTCACCTTCCATCCATGAGCGCAGGGGGTGTCGACCCCATCCCCAGCTCCAGGGCTGAGCACACGACCCAGGCGGGCAGAGCAGCGTCCCTTGGCCGCGGTGCTGTGTTCAGAGGTCTAACCGGGACTGAGTCTCAGTCCCTAGATAATTCAAGGTGCGAGAGGGGCCACAGTTACTGGGCGGCTCTCCCGACAGGACGCTGGCCTGGAGTCGTTGGTGCCCTTGGGAGGAGCTGCTGAGCGCAGGGCCAACACGGGAGGGGCTGCAGGAGCGGGGGGACCCGGACGGGTTGGGGGAGACGAAACCAGTGGCCAGAGTCGGGCCCTTCGGGGTCTGGCCATGTCTGAAACCAGGGCTCCCCTTCGGGCTTCTGTTACGTGAGCCAGAAAAAGCCCCTTCTTTTGCTGAGGCCGCTTTGACTCAACTATGTGGCCCGTGCAGAACTAAAAGAGGCCCTGAGTGACACAGACCTGATCGGGGAGAGAGAACGCGGGCGGCTGGGCGCCGTCTGGGCGACTCATCCCGCGCCATCCACACCGCATCCCGCTCGCTCTGCGTTTCCAAGACGACGGACCAGACGCCAGCTGCCCCTTCCCGTTTCTACTGCGCCCTGTCATCCTCACCACGGGCACGTCCAATATAAATGGAAGAGTGGCTGCAAGAGGTTTTAGGGCCACCGTTAACGAAACACCCCAAACGGGGCTTAAATCACCAGCGATGTCTTCTCTCACAGCTCTGGAAGCAGGAGCCCAAGGTCAAGGTGTCGGGTGTCGGGTGTCAGCAGGGCAGTACCTCCTGGGGGCTTGGGGATGGAAGTTACCTCTTCTCTCCGGCCTCCCGGGCTGCGGCATCCTTGGGCCCCTCAGCTTGTAGTGCGTCACTACGGCCTCCGCCTCCACCCTCGCCCGGCCTCCTCCCCGCGTGTCTCCTCTATGCGGGCGCATCTGCGTCCAAGTTCCCCTTTCCTTTCTCTTACAAAGACACCACTCGTTGGACCAGGGCCCACCCTACTCCAGCGTGGCCTTCTCCAAACTTAACCATCTGCGAAGACCCTATTTCCAGATAAGACCACGTTCACGGCTACCAGGGGCTAAGACATAAACTTATCTTTTTAGGGGATGCAGTGAAACGTACCACACTGGCTGTGAAATGCCCACCAGTCCATTTCTTCGACTTCCATCTATGCTTCCAGAAACAAAATGCTGTCCTGACTTCTCCCTCCTCGTGCAAGTTTAAAGCTCAGCGAGGAAGACGCTCAGCTTGGACTGTGTCCAGCTCTATGGACACTAACGGCCTTCCCATGACTTCCCGTGTGAAACGGGGCCCAGGCCTGGGGTCACCAAGGTCCCAGGGGCCCCGTCTCCCGGCCCCACCATCCTTAGCATGCAACCCCGTTTCCATGGTTACAAGAGGCTGCAGGAGGGAGTGTGGGAAGGGTGAAGGACAGAGGACAGAGCCAGGAGCTGAGCTTGCCCTCTGCGCTCTGCCCAGACCTTCCAGAAGCCCACCTGGCATCTTCTGCTCGCCTCTCGCTGGCCAGATGCGTCAGGTGGCTGACCCTGGCAGGAAGGAAGGCAGAGACGTGGCCTGTCCCCTCCACGCAAACCAGCCCCATTAATACAAAGACGGCGAGGCTGGATTTGGGGAAGTCGACATCTTCTCAAGGGCTTTTCTGGGTCCACAGCCCTTGTCGTCCTGCCAGCCAGCAGCTGCTCCCCAACCCCCCAGAGCGCCCCAGGTCTAATCAGCTGGTCCCACCCGGAAGACAGACTGGGCAGACACAGCTCTCCTGCTTTTTCTTGCTCTCTCCCTCCTCCTGTCCCCATCCGCCCACCCAACTAGTCATCCTGGCAAAAATAGAAAATGTTTAGATGGAGACGGGAAGGGAGGAAGCCTTAGGTCTGGTGGCCCAGAAACCCCAAGACCCTGGTCCCTCAGGAGATCAGGGCGCTTCTGGGGGCCAAGGAGACAGCAGGATGGGGAGAAGCCCTCCATGTGGACAGTCGCTGAGCATTTTGTGTGTGCTTTCATTTGCTTGGCGTTTCTGCTCGCACGGGATACAGCCTCCCTTTCTGGTACCCAGCGCCCTGATTTCCCACCTGCGACCTCCCCAAACCGCCTCTGGCCCATTTGAGTGGAGCTGATACCAGCCCCACCCGAAATCGTTATTTGGTGAAAGAATGAACTAGTGAATGGCCCATCCGGGCTCTGGAGAAGTCGAGCACATCACTGCCGCACCCCCCGCCCACGTTAAACAGAGACACACCCCCCCCAGCTCACTGTTAGCCAGCGCCCTGCACACGCTCAGCATCTCCCCGCCCACAGCTCATCTTCGCTGTGCTGGCAGGTGTGAAGCACGGCATCCCGGCGCCACCTCCCGCCAGCATGGTGCCTGGTGGGAAGCAGGCGGCCACAGCGCATCTGTCGGACTGCTACACCAAGCCAGGCGCGCCCGCCCGACTAGAGACAGACCTGGAGTCCCCAGGGGGGTCTGGGGACCGGACGGGTCATTCACCCCGTTACTCGCACTTGCCTATTCATCAGCTGAGCAGTATTTCATTCACTTCACAGCAACGGAGAACCCACCAGGCACCAGGAGGTGGGGCCGGCCCAGGGACAGAAAGGTGCACAAAGGTGGCACCTGCCCCTTCCTGGGGGTCCCGGCAGCCCTTGCTGCCAGGTGGGACTGTTCCAACGGGGCAGTCACAGCCACACACGGCCCCTGAGCGCCTGCAGGGTGGCTGGCTCAACTGGGAAGCTGGGTTTTATTTTATTTTTATTCTAATAGCCACCTGTGGCTAGCAGCTTCCCTATTCGAACAGATCTAGGAGGAAACAGACACAAAAACTAGAAAACGCAGTAGAGAAATTTCAGTGCTATTTCATTCCTTCTGTCTGTCCGTCCATCACAGATATTCCAGTGAGCACCAGCCCTGTTAAGAAGTACCGTGAACGAAACAGAAACAGCGCCCACCCTGGTGGAGGTTACATTCCAGAGGGAAAGCGAAGACAAGAAACTCGTGAACGAATAAAACAACTTCCCACAGAGACGAGCGCTGTGATGACAAACCGGGTGGAAGCGTCGGGGGCAGTGGCTGCTTTAGACGGGGTGGTGGGGAAGGCTGCCCTGAGGCGGTAACGTTTAAGTGAGGCGCACGTGATGAGAAAGAAGCGACCATGCAAAGACAGAAGGGAAGAGCATTGTAGGCACAGAGAACGGCAGGTGCAAAGGCCCTGAGGTCGGAGGAACAGAGGGGAGTCCTAAGTAAGGCTGATGGAGAGTGACCAGAGGGGATGACGGTGGGAAATGAGGTCTGTGAGGAAGGCCGAGGTCAGACCACCAAACTGACCAATGCACAGTCACGATGCTATTTTAAGCGCAGGCAGTTACCATGTGGTTGACCCAACGGATTGATGGACAGCTGCCCACTGGCCCAAAGGATGTGAAGTTCGGGGCCCAAGGCTGTGAAACTTCTCTCTTCAGAGTCTGCTACACAAAGCAAGAGACAGTGCGATAAACTCCTTAAAAAGTGTTTTCAATGCTGGCCAGATATCCTCTGGCCAGGAGGTTTTAAAGAAAACTCAGTGCCGGTCTATCCATACAATGGAAAATTATTCAGCCACACAAAGGGACGAGTCACGGACACATGCTACCACATGCATGGACCTTGAGAACGTTATGTTTAGGGAAAGAAGCCACACACAGAGAGACACATGTTGTATGACTTGAAACATCCAGAAGAGGCAAACCCCCAGAGACAGAAGGTAGATTCGTAGTTGCCAGGGGCTGGGTGGGGAGGTGACCACCAGTGGGTTTCCTCTTGGGGTGAGGGTGCTGTGTTGGAATTAGAGGTGTCGTAAATTACTAAATGCCACTGAATTGCAGGCTTTAAATGGCTCATAAAATTACTAAAATGTTGAATTTATGTTTCATGAGTTTCACCTCAATAAAGATTTAAAAGAAAAAGGCTGTGCAAGACAGAGAAGAACTCAAAGTGGAGTTGAAGACAGAGCGCTTATTGGGCGCCTACTGTTTGCACCCTTCAGGATGTTTCTTACTCGCAAATTCAGTCCCCACTCTGCGAGGACGGCGCTGCGGCCAGCAGCTCTGATTCCTGAACGGGGCGGCCTGAGGAAGGTCCACACTGCGGGACTCGGGCTGGCATGGGACAGGAGAGGAGCAGGCCATCAAGCTCCGCTAACACCCTTTGCTGGAAAGTTCCATTCAAATGGATTTCCTAGCAGCTGCCTGCTCTCTGCCGCTGGTCTCATGGATTCCGCCACCAGTACTGCACCCGTTTTATGACTCTGTCGCACACAGTTCAACACTGTTTATGGGAAGTCCTTCCTTATTATTCTTTTCTATCAGAAATGTCCTCTTTATTCTTCCTAGATGAATTTGAGAATCAGTGGTTGACATTTTCAAAGATATTAGAGGAAATATTTTCCTCTTAAAATATGGAGTCTTTCTACCCAGAATTATGACGTTTATCCTCATTTATTTAAAAGTCCTTCTACATCCCTTGTAAGAGCTCAGTTTTCTTTAAACAAGACACCAAACTTCTCACCTTGCATATTAAAAAAAAAACCCTTGTTATAACGTCAGAATTAAAGATACTAAATTTTTAAAAATGATGAGAATTTAGATGAAAGAAGACAATTATATCTATGAAAATCTTGAGCCCTGTTAAATATAGATTCTTAGATTAAAAGAATAAGTAAATGAATCAGTTCTGTTTATCTTAGGGAAATGTATCATTTCTGATAGGTTTTTAAATATTCTGAAAAGGGTCCCTGACAATTCCCCTCCACCCCCTCCTAGACCGCAGGTGGGGACCACTGCTCTGAGCCACCAAAACGTGGGGCTCCCCTCACTTACCCATCTCCCAGGCTCTTCCCCAAGGCAGCGATGGGACCCGAACCCAAGCCTGGGGCCATGTGCCATCCCCGTCGGGGCCGACACGCAGCGTGCCCTGTAAGAAACCAAGAACACGCAGGCGAAACACGAGAATCACTTTCAGGTCCTCCCAGGACCAGGAAAGGGTCCCAGAGAAGCCTCAGCGTCACTCACAGGACAGCCTTCCTCTGGGCAGGGGACGGACGCAGCACGGGAGGGGCCTGAGGCTTCCTCTGGACCAGGGGACGGACGCAGCACGGGAGGGGCCTGAGGCTTCCTCTGGGCAGGGGACGGACGCAGCACGGGAGGGGCCTGAGGCTTCCTCTGGGCAGGGGACGGACGCAGCATGGGAGGGGCCTGAGGGACACAGGCCCTGGGCATGCTGACCACTGGCACCTCTTCTGACAAAGAGTCTTTAAACATTTGTTCTGTATTTAAGGGAAGGACGCAAGCCCATCCCCACTCCCAGCACATCCCACCCGGCAAAGTCGAGCCCTCGGCTAACGAGATCCACTTTCCTTGGCAGGGATCTGGGAGGCGGCCTTCGCTGCTTTCCCATCGCATTTCCGTGATGGCTCAAGACGTCTTTACGGGGCCAGCCCCGGTGTCCAGCAGCAACCCTGGCAGGTGAGACAGCCTTCCTGAAAGGTCTGTGACCCTGACCTGCACAAGAGAATCCCCTGGGCCATCCTTCCAAAATATACACGCTCCACCCCAACCTTCTGAGCAGGAATCCTCCGGGTCAGGTGCAGCATCTGTATTTGAAAAGCTGCCCCAAATGATTCCAATGAACCCCACTAATAAAGAACAACCCAGCCCTTCCCGGGCATCAGCGTAACTTCAGCTGCAACGAAGCACGAAGCCGTCACCTCCTCGGACCCTTGGGTTCCTCACGCCGGACTGTCTGGGGGTCACGTGTGGAAAGAAGATGTGATTTTCCCTTAATCCGTTTATAGACCAACCACCCCTAGGCAAGCTCCAGACCTGGGCCTCTTTGATGGAATAATGAGACGCTTCTCGTCCTGCAAGGACAGGTGCGACTCACCCGGAGGGTCATCTCGGTGATTTTTCAACAGCCTTGGTTTGCTCGATAGCTTGATACGAAAGGAATTCCATGGGAGGAATTCACAGAACACTCAATTCCTACTACTGGAATTTCTTTCAGTATCACAGGCAAATAAGAAGTTAAAGCGAGATAAATATCTTAACTTTAAAAAACGTCGGGCCGTCATGTAAAACAGCAGAGTCTACAGTTTCGTCCTGATTAATCTGACAGAACCTTAAGTGTGAGTTTTTCATGGTGCTGATGTGTCTGGAGTGTGAACGGGGGGAGGCGGCGGGAGCACGAATCTGCCTTCTTCCTACCAGATGAGCATCTCCGTGCCGCGCGGGCTGCAAGGCCACCGAGCTGGGGTGCGCACCCCCGGAGATACGGGAACGAGGAATGCGGAGTGAGTGTTTAATGGGGACAGAGCCTCAGTCTGGTAAGATGGAAAGAGTTGTGGAGACGGATGGGGGTGACGGTCGCACAACAGTGCGAATGTACTTCAGGCCCCTGAGCTATGCGCTTAAAAGGCTTAAGACGGGAAGCTTTATGTGTATTTTACCGCAATTCTTTAAGATGCTTGGCTGCCAAAACCAGCTCTTCCCTGGGGGTCAGGATCCCCTTCCTTTTCTCTACTTTTCAGGAGTTAAAATTGATACCCAGGACTTCCCCGGCGGCCCAGTGGTTAAGACTCTGCGCTTCTGCTACAGGGGGCTCAGGTTCGATCCCTGGTCGGGGAACTAGATCCCACATGCCACGTGGCACAGCCAAAAAATTTTAAAAAAAAAAAGAAAAAAAGAAGAAAGATCCAAGGTCACAGATTATCCATCCTCTCTGTAGCTGGGAGACGGATTATCATGATGTGGCTCTGCCTAGAGGTTCAGAACTCCCTTTGGGGACCTCCCAGGTATCACAAGGGGTAAAGAGATGAGTAGGATGTGCTCCATGGAGGAGGCTGGGGACATACAGCCCAGGGACACTGCGTGTCACGAGGGGTTCGCGTTTATTCTGATTCAGATCCTTCTTTCCTTCAGAATCCAAATATAAAGTCAAGTGTGATAAGTCTTAGAAAGAAACACATGAACTATTCTGGGAGTCCAGAGAATGAAGAGCTTCTAGTGTAACCCATGCGGGCCCCAGGGCCCTGGTGGACCAGGCTGCATATAAGGAGATGCTCTTCGTGAAGCAGGCAGAATAAGGAGCAATTCCAAGCTCTGTCCTTCTAGCGAAGATTTCAGGCATCTAATTCACAATCCACAGCCACCTTGTTAAATCCACTCTTCATTCTGGGAAGAGTTCCGGATGCGGAAACACTGAAGCCACTCCTCTGAGCATCTTACTTCCTTTGTCTCCAGTTCTCCACACCTGGAAACCTCTCACTGATTCCCCCACATTAGCCCACTTCCCCCAGAAAAATACCCTTCCTAGCACCCAGCTTCCAGGAATTTTCAGTTCCTCTTTCTTGGTTTCCCCTCTTGTTCAATACTGCGGCCTCTGGGTCTTTTTTCTGTTTGATTTCTCTCCACTTCACCGGTTTCGCCCTCGTTCCCCACCCCCCACCCCGGGACAGAGACGGCTAGACCCGGGCTAGCACACAAGCCCCCCCCCTCGTCCTCTCTTGTCTTTTCCCTTCTCGCCACCCACTGCCCTGACTCTGTCCTGCCTCGCGAACAATGGAGCCGCGAGGGAGGCAGGTGCTCATGACAGGCAGAGGAAGCTGGCTGAGTCAGGCTCTCCCCGTGGGAGGGCTGGTGGGTGGTCAGGGATGTCTGGAAGCACTCACGTCGTGCTGGGTTGTGTCTGTTCACGGAGAGCACCCGGTCTGAACAGCCCCGGAGGTGCCGACAGCTGGACAGATCATCCCGATTCCACACCATCGCTGTCCCAGGAGCCAGACAGGGGAGCTCCGCAGCGAAGTCAGACTCTGCAGGAGACCTCTCCCCGGGGCAGGGGTGTTTGCATGCTTGGTGTTTTCTCTGCTGAGATGTTGCCCAGAATACTCCGCTCACGACTCTGCTTTCCAATCTAACTGCTGAAGGAAGGGGTTCTGACGGGCGTCAAGTGGGTGTGCAGAAGCGTGAGTCACTGTGCTTCAAACACAGTAGCTGGGGTCACAGGAGGCCATCCACCGTGGGCACCAGCTTCCCGACTGGGGAGAGAAACCTCTCAGCCATCGCCCTTGAACCAAAAGCCTCAGAGCTGCTCTGGGTCTCCTGGGTCCCTTAGCAAGCACTTTATTTATCCAGGGATCTCCAAACAGTTTATATCAGACATGACTTTCCTATAAAACAACACATGCATCTAAAAGAATCCCTACTAACAGGAATTTCTCTCAAGAAGACATACAGATGGCCAACAGGCACATGAAAATGATGCTCAACTTCTCTAATTATCAGAGAAATGCAGATCAAAACTACAACGAGGTACCACCTCACGCCGGTCAGAATGGCCATCATCAAAAAGTCTACAAATGACAAATGCTGGAGAGGGTGTGGAGAGAAGGGAGCCCAGCCCTCCTGCACTGTTGGTGGGAATGTAAGTTGGTGTAGCTACTATGGAGAACAGTATGGAGGTTCCTCAAGAAACTAAAAAAAGAGCTACCATATGATCCAGCAATCCCACTCCTGGGCATATACGCAGACAAAACTCTAATTCAAAACGATACATGCACCCCTATGTTCACAGCAGCACTATTCACAATAGCCAAGACATGGAAGCAACGTAAGTGTCCATCAACAGATGAATGGATAAAGAAGATGTGGTACATATATACAATGGAATACTACTCAGCCATAAAAAAACGAAATAATGACATTTGCAGCAACATGGATGGACCTAGAGATTGTCATGCTGAGTGAAGTAAGTCAGACAAAGACAAATATCATACGATAGCACTTATATGTGGAATCTAAAGTATGACACAAGTCAATTTATCTACGAAACAGAAACAGACTCACAGAGAACAGACTTGTGGTTGCCAAGGGGGAGCTGGGGGGCAGGGATGAATTGGGAGTTTGGGATTAGCAAATACAAACTATTATATATAGAATGGATACACAACAAGGCCCTACTGTATAGCACAGGGAACTCTATTCAGTATCCTGTGAGAAACCATAATGGAAAAGAATATTTAAAAGTGTGTGTGTGTGTGTGTGTGTGTGTGTGTGTGTATAAAACAGAACCACTTTGCTATACAGCAGAAATTAACACAACAGTGTAAATCAACGATACTTCAATAAAAATAATAAAAATAAACCATTTTAAATAAGGAAATAAATAAAAGACATCCCTACTCTATTCGATAAAAGACACTTCAATAACCTAACTGGTCTTCCTCTATCCATCCTTGTCCTGCTTTAGATATGTCTCACACAAGAGTCAAGGTGGCGCCTCTAAGACATAAATCAATTTCTGTACACGTTCTTTCCGTGGCTCCCATTTTTGTCATAGTGAAAGTCAAGTTCTTACAGTGGCCGCAAGGTCCTGAGTGATCTGGTTCCCCACCCCCCAACCCCCCAACACACATGCACACACACACGCACACACGTACATGCAGCACACACACAGGCACACACGCACACACTATCATCTCTCGTCACACCTCCCGCCACCTCCTGCCGCCAGCCTTCAACATTCCCGGCGTGCACCCACCTCAGGACCTTTGCACATGCCGCTTCCACAGCCTGGAAACTCTTGGCCCAGAAATCCGAACGGACCACACTCTGACCTGTTTCGTGTCATCACTCAGAGACCACCTTTTTTTTTTGCGGTACGGGGGCCTCTCACTGCTGTGACCTCTCCCGTTGCGGAGCACAGGCTCCGGACGCGCAGGCTCAGCGGCCATGGCTCACGGGCCCAGCCGCTCCGCGGCACGTGGGATCTTCCCGGACCGGGGCACGAACCCGCGTCCCCTGGCATCGGCAGGCGGACTCTCAACCACTGCGCCACCAGGGAAGCTCGAGACCACCTTTTTGTCAGACCTTCTCTGGCCCTCCCACACCCCAGCACTCCTCTTCCTCTGAGATTTATTTTTCTCCAAAACTTTTCTCACACCTGGCGTAGATCTTACCTAATCATTTTGTTTATTGCCTGTCCTCTTCCTCTAGATTTTGCCCGGACGATTCACCGCTGTATCCCCAGCACATAGAATACTGCCTGGCATGCAGGTGTTCTACAAGTATTTGTTGAGCAAAACAGCTTCGTGTTTTGTGAAATAACAGAGGAGGGGAGCGTGCACATCTCTTGTGGGAGGGCAGAATATTGCTGTGTGTTTCCCACATCAAGAGAATACAACCTAAGAGGCATGATGAAGGCAACCATACTGGGTGGAGGATGAGGGATCTGATGAAGGGTCTGAGTTGGCAGTTCTTGTGTTAGAGGCTCAGATGCAGACACACAGGAAACTCCTGAGCAGGGACCAGGAGCAAGTCGGGGGAGCAGAGGTTTCCTACCTTCCTTCTCTGCCTGGAACAGCAGGAGCCCTGCCCGCTCCGGAAGCTAGACTCCCCCACCCCCTCCACCTGGAGCCCCCTTGCCGCCCACTCTCCCTTCTTGCAGTGGACAATTGTCCAGACACCAACTGCAGCTCAGAATCACAATGTCCCGGAATCTTCTCTCTAGAAAAGTAACTCCTAAAACTCCATCAAAGCCCGGGTAGGGTGGGAAGATGCCCAGATCCTTCCATGTGAAGAGTCTCCCTCCTGCTGCCCGTCTTGAGCTGCCAGCTCCTCGCCCTCCGGGTTGTCTCGGCATCAGCCACCAGCTCTGGACACACTCCTTGCGGGGGGGGGGGGGTCCCAGTCCAGTGGGGGCATCGTCCACGTTCCTGTGACAACTCCTCTGAGCAGAGACACGGAAAATTCGGCCTCCCGCTGAACGGCTCTGATGCCACAGTCAGGGCAAAGCAAACAAACCCTGTGTCTTACCGACAAAAGAAACAAACCACAAGAATCTCCTCCTCTAGTGGGATGACGCCCAAACTGCACAGCCGCCCAGAAGCAGCCACAGAGCATCCACAGTAATTTATTTTTCCAGTCATGAAGAATCCCCTTTAGGATGCATCGTCGGAGGGAAGACTTCTGTTTCCAGTCTTTTCATAAGCCTTTTGGTTACATACAAAGGTAAAGCCAAAAGCCTAGTCCAGATTCAGAATGTTCAAAAAATCAAGGTCACATGATAATAATTAACACATACACTGTGTGTCAGGTGTAAATCTAAGCGCTGTACATTTGCCATTCACTTAATCCTTCCATCAACTCCATTTAACAGATGAGAAAGCCAAGGCACAGAGGGGCTAAGCAACTCGCCCAAGATCACACAGCAAGTAAGTGGCAGAGTCTGGATTCAAACCCAGAAAATCTGGCTCCAGAGCCTGAGATCTTCACACTCAATCACCTTTCTAGTTCCATAGGGTAAAAAGATCCTCTTCCTTGTGGGAAGAATGACCTCACTGGGGGTTATTACATGTCTGGGATTGGGGTGCCCGGATTATCGGGGCCGTGGTCAAGGGCACTTCCCTTGGGAACTGGTAAACTGGTCCCTACCAGGGCTTCCCTGGTGGCGCAGTGGTTGAGAGTCCGCCTGCCGATGCAGGGGACACGGGTTCGTGCCCCGGTCCGGGAGGATCCCACATGCCGCAGAGCGGCTGGGCCCATGAGCCATGGCCGCTGAGCCTGCGCATCCTGAGCCTGTGCTCCGCAACGGGAGAGGCCACAGCAGTAAGAGGCCCGCGTACCGCAAAAAAAACAAACAAACAAAAAAAACTGGTCCCTACCAAATGCCGGCACACTGGGGAGCAAAGAGTAATAACCACATGAACCCAGTCACCCCATTAACACCTTCCCCCCCTAGATGGCCATGGCCAGTTCCAGCATTTGCAAAATCCAGTACTACAAGGGCTGGCAGGACATGTACCCGAGTGAAGTGGGAGAGGCGACAGGCAATAGAGAGGGGTGGAGAGTGTGGCAAACTGGAAAGTACCAACCTCCTCTGGGGCAACCATTTGTCAGCTGCCATGGTGGCTGCCGTGTGGCCACATCTTCAAGTGTGTAAAGAGGGGCAGAAATCTGGCTCTTGATGTGAAAAGCTACCATTTCAAATGCTGGGGGCCAATCATTTTGAAAATGTACACACTGAATGACAAAACAGAATACGTCAAGGAGGATGCACTGTGGAGGGCCCTAGTCATCCTTTGGGTATGACATCCATTTTCATTGACTGGTACCTGAGCACAGTCTGTTCTGATTGGTCAGTAACAGGTTGGCACTCATTCTGATTGGTCAGCACTAAGCTGGAACATTCTAATTGGCCGGTGCCTGTACTCAAGGCAGTCCTATTAAGTAAGTATATCTGAGCATTTTTTCCCTAAGGAGAAGGGCCATAGCTTTCAGTAGGTTCTCCGACTTGTCTGTGGCCCCTGAGGAGCTAAGAACCATCTATTTAAACACTCTGTTTCCTTCATATGTTTTCATTTCTACTGTTTCTGAGCACTGATTATGCTTAATGCTGGCAGACCTTTTACCTGTTCCCATGCCAGCTCACTCTTGTCAGATCACGATTTTGCATCAGGAGCTGGGAGCCAGCCCCCAAGGCTCAGTTTTGCTTGATCAAGGCCGATCCCGGCCACTTCACTTCTCCTGTCCCATAACTGGCTTAGGAATGGGCCTGCCTTCCAATTCAGCTGTTGAGATACTGGGGCAAGTGGGCTGGGGGCAGAACTGGGGAGATGGAACATTTATTTTTAAACAACACAGGAAAAATAACGCTGTATTCTTTTCTGTTCTGTAGATATTTTGCGTCCGTCTACGCGTGGATCTCTGGCAGCCATTCTGCAACCACGAGGAGAACTAGCTTGAGAGACGGAAAGGTCCTTGATGGTACAGACCCAGAAAATGAACTAGATCAGGAACTGTCCTGAATCTAAATTTCTTAATATGTGGAATACTAAACTTTCCTTGCTGTTTAAAGCCATTTCAACTGGGTTTTCTAGTACTGCAGCCAAGAGCATCGCCTAAACGATATACTAGTTCTAGCTATATGAATCATATATATTCTTAGACTACTAGCTATTTAGAGCATTTCAAGGGACCTTCCTGAGATTACCTGCTGTGTTATTAATCCCAATAACTGAGCTGGGGGGGACTTGGACACTTTTTTTTTTTTTTGGACATCACCTTTTCTGATTCCCACCTTTTCAGATGACAAGCTGGACCATGAGGTTGGAACGTACCCATGATCACCAGCCAGGCAGTGGCAAAAGCATTCTGACTTGGTCTGGGCACTTCCTCCTGGACGACCCAGTCTCAGATTTGCAAAGTGTCAGGCTCCCAACAAGGTGTGTGCGACAAAAGGAAAGATAAGTGAAAACGGTAAGTTAAAATCTAAGCTGCTGTGCCCAGCTTTTTCCCAACACATTTAGGCTCACGTCCCACGTGAAGGAAACTGAAAACGGGAGGTAATAGATTAGAGACTCAGGGAAGCAAAAAAGACCAAGGAATCTATAAGCAGACCCATAATCAAAGAAAAGGTTCGCCATTCCTTAAAAGCTTGGAAAGTGTGTGTACACTCACGTCTTTTTAATTATTCATAGTCTGATTGTATTGTTTTTAATTATTCTTTTTTAGCGGTATTTTCTTTTGACTAACCCACCACCAGCCATCATCCTGTTGTACAGATGGGGTTCCTTCATTCCTGAAACGCACTGCCGTCAAATGTTGAGAAATGATACCCAATCTGAGAAGGCACCGTGTTCAAGAAAGCAGAGAAAGGGACTTCCCTTGTGGTGCACTGGTTAAGAATCCACCTGCCAATGGAGGGGACACGGGTTCGAGCCCTGGTCTGGGAAGATCCCACATGCCGCGGAGCAGCTAAGCCCCTGAGCCACAGCTACTGAAGCCCGCGCGCCTAGAGCCCATGCTCCGCAACAAGAGAAGCCACCTCAATGAGAAGCCCGCGCACCGCAATGAAGAGTAGCCCCTGCTCGCCACAGCTAGAGAAAGCCCGCACACAGCAACGAAGACCCAACGCGGCCAAAAATAAATAAATAAATAAATTTATATATAAAAAAAGAAAGCAGAGAAAGCCTCCCCTTGGAGGTGAGGCTGGTTCTTGCACAGAATGTAACAATCACATGGCTCTGTGTGACCTGTCCGCGGTGCTGTCCCTTGTTTGTTTATGTATGTATGACATAATGTAACAATCACATGGCTCTATGTGACCTGTCCGCGGTGCTGCCCCTTGTTTGTTTATGTATGTATGTATGTATGTACGCGTGCATGCATGCCTCGCTGTGCAGCATGTGGGATCTTAGTTCCCCGACAACGGATCAAACCCACGTCTCTTGCAGTGGAAGCGCAGAGTCTTAACCACTGGACCGCCAGGGAGGCCCCTGTCACTTGTTTACACGATCTGCCATGCTCTGCAGTGCTGACCCCGGGGGTGGACTCACCTTTGCTGGAGCTTGTCTAGGGAGGACAGGAGAATGGGAGGTGGGCTAGATCTCTGGGAGGAAAAAGAGGAGGATTCACACCTGATGGCCTCAATTGATTCCGGGAAATAAGAGGTGAAGTCAGTCTGGGCAAAGAGCCCTGGGGAGAGCGGTGCCTGATGTAGGAACCTGTTCTTCCAAACATCACCCCCCCCACACACCGTGAGCATTGATGCCTGCACAAGGGCTCTACTCCCCTGTCCAGCCTAGGCGCTGCCCCTGCCACTCTCTGCTTCTGCCCCGGGTCCCACACCCTGAAGGTCAAGGTCTTGGTTGCTACAATTAACCCCTCTCTCTCTTGCATATCACTTCTTCTCTCTACATTCACTTCCCATTCAACACAGAACAAAACAAAACCCCATGGATCTACATTCCCCCCAGCTCTCCCCCAATTTCCCTGCTCTCTGCATAATGAAGCTCCACTTCCCTGAAGCCCTTCACCAGCCGTGTCCATGCTCCCAAGCCCAGGGGTCTCCGCCCCCCATGCCTTCCCAGCAGCATTAACTCCCTCCTCTCGAAGCACGTTCCTCCCAGGATTCCGGGTCGTCATGCTCTTTATTCTCTCACTGTTACCCCATCTCAGTCTCCAGGGCTGAATTCTCCTCCGTGTCCAATCCTCTCACTTGGAAACATCCTAGTTTTCATCCTTGGACCACTCCTCCACACCCTCTCCCTAGATGATCTCATGCCTACAGTTTAAGTACCATCAATACTCGGATGCCTGCCGAGTTTTAGATCACCAGCCCCTCATCTCTTGAGCTCTGGTCTCCCATATTCAACTGCCAACTTCACTCCTTGACTTCCGTGTCTAACAGGCGCCCCAAACAAGCATCACCCTTGATTATCCGCTTCCAAACACATTGGCCTCCGAGCTCTCCTCCTCGTAGCCAACGGCCTCCCCATCCACCTGCTGGCCTGGACCGAACACCTGGCTGCCATCCTTGCCTCCTCTCTCTTCTAGCCAGGGTCCCTCCAAGAAACAGATTCATGACAGATGGTTTAAGTGAAGAGCGTTTACTGAAAGGGCTACTTTCAGAGAAAGGCTGGGGGAGATACATGTACAACGGACGCTAAGGAGCCCAAAGACCTGTAAGAGGATAAAAAGAATTCTCAGAGGCCAGGAAAGCTGCGTCCCTTCATGGCGAGAAGCGTAATCAGGAAACTGTAACTGAGCAGGAACCCTCCCACATGTCCCCCGCCTCTTGTCTGTAGACAAGCTTTAGCCTCCCAGGCCTTCCCCCAGTTCCCAAGAGCAAATTTAATCAGAGAGTGAGGAAGTGCAGAAACAAACAAAAGCAATCGAGCAAGACAAAAGGAAAACCGTTTGGCCATAAAACAAAATCAAGGGCCTTTAGCTCCTCCTCAAGGGCTACAGATAATATCCTGAGTCGCATCCCTGAGTTATTTTACAAACACTGAAACGCCTACCAGGATAACAGCATGCTGCCCACAAGCACGTAGACCTCAGAAAGGCTGGAACCAGAAGGCTGAGGATGTTGGCTCCCGATCACCTCCCCACCAACCAATCAGAGGTATGTGCACGAGCTGATCACGTACCCTGTGACCCTCTCCCTCACGCTGTCTTTAAAAACCCTTCCCTAACAGCCAAAGCCAAACTCAGAGGGTTTGGGTCCTTTGAATATGAGCTGCCCGCTCTCCTTGCTTGGTGCCTGCAATAAACACCACATTTTCCTTCACCACAACCTGGCGTCAGTAGACTGGCTTAACTGCACGTGGCGAGTGGACCCAAGTGTGGTTCTGTAACAAAACAACAAAGCTGCTGCTAAGGTATGAGTGTCTGTGTCCCCTCAAAATGTATATGTCGACATCCTAGTGCCCCAAGTGATGGTAGAGGGGTTTGGGAGGTGCTTAGGTCACGAGGATGGAGCCCTCAGGGATGAGATTAGTGCCCTTATACGAGACCCCAGAGAGCTTCCAAAGGACACGGCGAGAAGTCTGTGACCTGGAAGAGGGCCTCACCCAACCTTGCAGGCACCCTGATGGTAGACTTCTAGCCCCCAAAACTGAGAAATAAATTTTCGTTTGTAAGCTACCCTGTCTGTGATATTTTGTTATTGCAGCTTGAGTGGGCTAAGACAGCCAAGAGAGATGTGGTTCTAAGACAACCAAGAGAGAGGTGGGAGCAGTGAAGAAATACCCTAACTATTTCCTCCTACTAGTGCTTCGCATTGGACAAACTAGTCAGAAATCAGAGAGTCGGAGGCTGGATGATGTGGTCCCAGGGGTCAGCCTCTGGAGGGTAGAGCAGGAGGAGGGCAGAGGAGGGACAGAGGTGGCACAGAGAGAGAACAGCAGGCCCTGGTACTGACCTCAGAGGGCCCAGAAGAAAACAAAAGCCGAGGCCCACTTGAGAGCAGCCTGAACCGTGAACACACTGCCTGCTCTCCTACAGATCCATCGGCAGAAGACGAAGCCCTCCTGGATCAAGGTGGTCAATTACTGGATGACCACTAAACCATGCAGACAAAGGGACAACCCTCAGGAACGTAGGCTTAAGATAAGGACACGAATTAAGGAAAAAAACTGATAGCCACACACCATAGAGTGAGACCTCACAGATCCAGCCTAGGCAAGTTACTAAGCAAAGAAACAAAGAAATAAACAAACTGAGATGCAGCAGCAACACGCCTTAAGTGGGAGATCAGGATGCGGTTAACAGGTAAATAATGCAGAGACAATATATTATCTAAAAGGTCCAGTTTGAGACAAAAGATGATGAGCTATGCAAAGAAACAATAAACTGGGACTCATACTCAGGAAAAAAGCAATCAACAGACAATGTCTCTCAGTGCCCCCAGATTTTCAATGTAGCAAAGAGTTCATAGCAACTATTATAAATCTGATCAAAGAACTGAAGGAAACTATGCTTAAAGAATTAAAAGTATGACAGTAATGAGTCAACAAATAGAGTCTCAAATGGACAGAAACTACATTTCTAAAAAAGACCCATTTGAAAAAATTATAGAGTTGAAAAGTAGGATAACTGAGATGAAGAAAAATATACTACAAGGGTTCCACAGTAGATTCAAGGTGGCAGAAGAAAGAATCAGTGAACCTGAAGTTACAGCAGTAGAAACTACCCAATATGAAGAACAGAAAGAAAAAATATAGTAAGTCCCCTACATACAAACCTTCAAGCTGCGAAGTTTCAAAGATGCGTACGTGTGAGCCGTCAGCGTCCGGCGTGAGTGCAACTGCAGGTCGCCCTCCGTCTGCTATGGCTGACGGTCCTTCAGCTCTACCATCTCCCACCTCCCTCCCTCCTCCAGTCAGTAACTCTTCCTGCCTGTTCACTCGATGCCAGCCCCTGGATGCCAGCTGTTGTAGGGCACTACTGTACTTTTCAAGGGACTGCACTATGAGATCAAAAATGTTTTTATTTTTTGTGTTTGTTTGTTTTTTATGTATTATTTGTGTGAAAAGTATTATAAACCTATTACAGTACAGTACTATGTAGCCGACTGTGTTAGTTGGGTACCTTGGCTGACTTTGTTGGACTTAACGAATAAATTGGACTTACAAACGCACTCTTGGGACGGAGCTCATTCATATGTAGGGGACTTACTGTATTGAAGACAAATGAAGTGACCCTCAGAGACGTGGAGGAGAGCGTCAAGAACACCAATACACATGTAAGCGGAGTGCCAGGAGAAAAGAAGAGAAGGAGCTGGAGAAAATACTTGAAAAAATACTGGGCAAAAGCTCCCCAAAATGTTCAGAGATCCATACCTGGACCCCTCATAATCAAACTCCTGAAAGACAACAAGAAAACCCTGAAAGCAGCAAGAGAAAAATGACATCTGATACAGGGGAGCATCAATGCCATTAAAACCCAAACGATAACAGCTCAGTGAAACAACGGGGAACAGAAAGCAATGGGATGACATATTCAAAGAGCTGAAATCAGGAAAGAACTGTGAACCAACAAGTCAACGTCCAGAGAACGAGCCCATCAAAACTGAAGGTGAAATTAAGGCATTCCCAGATAAAGGAAGACTGAGAGAATCTGCTACTAGCAGACTGTCTTACAGAAATACTAAAGGAAGTCCTTTTAGCTGAAATAAAATGATTCCAGACAGTGATGTGAATCTGCAGGGAGAAATGAAAGGCACCAGAAATGTAAATAGGTGTGTTAACATAAAAGGCGCTGCAAAGACAGCTTTCTCTTAACTTCTTTAAGTCACAAGATTGTGTAAAACAATCATTTTACCCAGAATACACAAAGAACTCTTACAACTCAAAGATAAGACAGCCCAATTTTTAAAGTGTACAAAAGATATAACGGATCTTTCACTAAAAAAGATATATGAGTGGTTAATGAACACATGAAAGGATGTGCAGCATCATTAAACGGTGGAGAAATACAAATTAAAACCACAGTGAGATAGCACTCCACACGCACAAGCATTGCTATACTAAAAAAGATAGTCGAGACCCAACGTCAGGACGCGGAGAATCTGGAATCCTTACCCATCACTGGGGCGCGTGTTAAATGGTACAGCACTGGGAAAACAGTCTGGCAGCTTCACATAAACTTCCATATGACCCAGCAATACCACACCTAGGAACCTACCCGAGAGAAATGAAAACAGATGTCCACAGATATATGCACACAAAGGTTCATAGCAGCATTGCTCGTAATAGCTAAAACGCTAAAACTGGAAATAATTCAAATGTCTGTGAACTGGGGAATGGATAAACCAAGTGTGGTCCACCATAAAAAGCAATAAAAAGGAACACACTACTGATTCAAGCTACAAAATGCATGGCCCTCCATTACGTTATGCTAAGTGAAAGGACGCAGATATTAAAGACTACGTACTGTATGATTCCAAGTATTCAATACATGAAACGTCCAGAAAAGACAAATTTATAAAGAGAAAGCATGACCAGAGGCCCCTCGTGCTGGGAGCGGGAGGCAAGGATTGGCAACAAGTGGACATTTTTGATGGAAATGTTCCGAAGCTGGAAGATCGTGATGGTCACACAAGTCTACAGATTAACTAAAAATCATAGCATTATGCAGTTATGATGGATGAATTCATGGTAAATTATACCTCAGAGAGCACGTAAGGGACTTCCCTGGTGGCGCCGTGGGTAAGACCCTGCACTCCCAGTGCAGGGGGCACAGGTTCGATCCCTGGTCAGGGAACTAGATCTCACATGCGCGCTGCAGCTAAGGAGCCCACATGCTGCAACCTAAGACCTGGTGCAACCAAATAAATAAATAAATAAATGGCACTCTTATCACCCCAGGCAATACACTCCTATCACCCCAGGCCTTCGGCCTCTGCCCTTTAAGCAAATTGAGACCCTCCCCTCCCCCCCCACCCCCCGCCTCACTGTACCCAGGCCTCCAGCACAAGCCAGGGGCTCAGAGTTCCACGTCTGGGGAAGCACAGAAAGACACGGGTGCCGGGAGCTACGTGGACCAAGTCTTGGTCCTGCAAGACCCAGCCCTACGACCCAAGGCCACCCCAGCTTGCAGACGGGGACTTCTGGGGGGCTTTGAGCCCAGGGGGAGCAGATCCCCTCTGGGCACATGGGAAGCAGGTGGAGAGCTGTGTCCACACGCGGCCATTGTCCTCGGCCTCCCGCCTGCCTCCCTGGCCACACCCCATCACTCGTATCTTTGCTGCGGGGTGTCACGGTCCCCCATCCGGGCTACCCGTTACCTGTGCTCCGCACTTCAGGCAGCCTTTGCTGTCTGTCCGCCCGCCGCCCCCCCCGGGTACACTGGACACTGAGACCCTCAACTGGATCTCCGTCCACAGTCTCACCCGCTGCCTGGCCACCTGGCCTCCCGCTCGGCAGGCGGGACTGTGCCCGCAGCTGCTCCTCCAGGCTGTTCACTATCAAGGCCTCCTTGCTGCCCCACCAACACTGAACCCAGTCATCTCAGACCGTCCCAAATCTGCCCTTGGACGACAGGGCCTGGACCTGCCCAGGGAACTCCATGACGAGCCGGAAGCACGACTAGCACGGGGACATAACAGCAGCGCTACCGCCATGCCAGCCGCTGTCTCCATAGGGGTTTCTGCCCAGGAGCGTTCTCCACAGTCTCCTTCCAGAAGGACCAGCTTAGGTGAGGTAACCGTAAACCTCAACTACAGTCCGGGAAGGCTCTCCAGGACTCCCACCCTCCATTCCGCAGAGGAGGGGACCGAGGTGTGGGGAAAGAATATTGCCTGCACCCTATGTTCACAGCAGTACCATTCACAACAGGCAAGACATGGAAGCAACCTAAATGTCCATCAACAGAGGAATGGATAAAGAAGATGTGGTGTGTGTGTACACACACACACACACACACACACACACACACACAATGGAATACTACTCAGCCATAAAAAAGAACAAAGTAATGCCATTTGTAGCAACATGGATGCAACTAGAGACCATCATATTAAGTGAAGTGAGTCAGACAAATACCATATTTGTCATGATACTTATACGTGGAATCTAAAATATGACACAAATGAACATATCTACAAAACAGAAACAGATTCACACACACAGAGAACAGACTTGTGGTTGCCAAGGGGGAGGGGGTGGGGGAGGGAAGGATTGGAAGTTTGGAATTAGCAGAGACAAACTAGTATATATAGAATGGATCAACAACAGGGTTCTACTGTAGAGCACAGGGAACTATGTTCAATAGCCTGCTATGAACAAAACTGGAAAAGAATATTTGAAAAAGTGGACATTTATGTGTAACCGAATCACTTTGCTGCACAGCAGAAATTAACACAACACTGTAAATCAACCAGACTTCAATTAAAAATATATACATCGCCTGCCATTTCAGTAAACAGTGAATGTTGGCCACTCTCAAGCCATCACCACTGTGGCCGCCCTGACTGGGCACCCTGAGGGGATTCAGGATGGAGAAAAGCAGCACACTGGCCCTAGACAGCTAAGGTGCACATCCAAGGTATCACTTCAATGAGCCCAGACTCTTGCATCCCCCATACATAGAAAAGCACTAAAATCATTACGCTGAGATGTGTCTGTTTTTGTGATTAGCAGCAATCTCCTGATGTTCGACTACTTGTTTTGTTTTTTGTTTTTTTCCAACAAAAACTCCTATACATCCTGGCTACTCCCCGACCTCTTTGGAGCGGCCCCTCGGAGCGATCTGAGAGGCCGTACCCCGGGCTTACAGCCTCAATAAAGACACCAAATAAAACATCTCCACTTTTAGGTTGTGCATTTTTCTGCAGTCGACAGAGGTCACAGGCCCGCCGGCTGAACCTGCCGACCCACTGCCCTCGCTCGCGCGGACCACGCTGCCTTTTCTGGAACTTACCCCTTTCTCACAGGCCGGCCCTTAACCGTTTTCCTGGTTTAGAAACCTGCTCGTTCAAGGGAGGCAAGACCGGAAATGACGACCGGATGTTGCCCGAGCGGCGACGAAACGACGGCCGTCTACGGCCGTAGACGTACGTACACGGCGTCCTCTCCGGAGGCGTAGGTGCGTCTTCAGTCCGGCGGCAGCTCGGACGCGGGCCGCCTCCGCAGAGCGCGCCGTCCCGTCCACATCACACCCTGCGTCCAGTCTTAAGCAAGGCGGGCCCCGGCGCACAGCTGTGCGGCGTGCGCTGCGCTCTGGAAACCAGGCGGAGACGCCCCCAGGCCTTGCTCGGCTGCCCTCCAGAGGCCGGGCTTCGCCCTCGTCTCCCTCTGGAGTCCGTTCTCCCTGAAGCTCACCGTCATGGCCCAGGGAAACGTGCTGCGTGTTAGCTGAAACAGTAGCCTCAGTTGTCACAGGGGTTCTCGCCAAGCACACGAGTCACAGCCAGGAGAAGATACAGACTGACCCCCGGCCTGCCCCCCGACCCTGACCCCTGAACCCCCGGGGGCCCGGCCCCCTGACCTGGGGGTGCCACCCTTTAAACCTGCGGAAGGATGTGGGCTTCGCTTTAGGGAAGAAATTAACAACAATTCGTTGGAAGAGGTCCCAGAAAGGACGCGGCCGCTGGTTGACTCGCAAGCCAGCCCCCGCCCCGTCCCCGGATGTCCGCTCCACCCTCCGGGGCCACCGTCGACAAAGCAGGTGTGGAGACCCTGGGGCGGCGTGGGTGCCCGAACCCTGGGAAGGCGTGTCTCTCTGAGCTCTGAGATGCGGCCGGCGGGCGGTGACCTTGCCCCGCAGTGCCCCAGACAAAGCCTCCAAGGGAAGCTGAACGGCCACCTCCCACCCGGAGGGGCTGCTTCCCCGCCCTCTGGGTACCTTTCCACCCGGAAATGCCCAAGGGTGCGAACCCGAAAACTCCATTCAGGCGATAAGCTTCGTATTCTTGAAGAAGCATAGACAAAGGCACTAAATTACTGAATGTGCACATCAAGACTGCAGCTTGAAAGGAAAGTCCCTGCGAAATAGAGGAAAAGGCAGTTACAGGTCACGTGTCGGGGTCCCCCTCCATGGACTGATGTGCTCCAGGACTAGCTTATTTGTCTTTTTTTTTTTTTTTTTTTTTTTTTTTGCGGTACGCGGGCCTCTCACTGTTGTGGCCTCTCCCGTTGCAGAGCACAGGCTCCGGACGCGCAGGCTCAGCGGCCATGGCTCACGGGCCCAGCTGCTCCGCGGCATGTGGGATCCTCCTGGACCGGGGCACGAACCCGCGTCCCCTGCATCGGCAGGCGGACTCTCACCCACCGCGCCACCAGGGAAGCCCCTCTTTCTTTTTTTATATTCTGGATTTTGAACATCACTTTCCAGCATGGTTAGAATTCAGTAAGGGTTATGGATTAAGGAAATTCCACCTAATAAAAACTAAAAGAGGATTAAGGAAAGTCTAGAGGCTAAATAACTCAGAATATGGGGGGAGGGGGTCGCCCTGTTAATAAATGTTCATGAGAACCTGTCAAACTGGCAAAAGCATTCAAAGCCAAAACCCCTGGATTGGCAGTTGTTGTCAATAGCAAGAATTCAGGTGGGTTCCTTAGTATGTCCTGCTGATATCTGAGACACGAACCACAGAAGCTTGTAATAATAACAATAGTAATAAATAAAACAGTCAAAAATTTATCAAAAACACCTAAAATTATTAACTCACATTATATCATTACACATAATGGCCAGAGGTGATTTTCATAGTAGAATTTATTAATGGATATGCAATAAAATATCTCCCCAAAAATCTTTACAGAAATGAACACGAGGCAGAAAGTAAATATTTCTTTTTTGGTTCTCTGAGATTTTTTTTAATGTAAACATGAAATATTTGAAGAAATGATAAAAAGTAACAAATGAACCTGTATATGTATTTTTAAAAATCTCATTTCAAATAGGTACATGAGGCTTAGACATACAAAATATGTTACCTGATGGATGACTTAAACACCTAAGTACAAATCAAAAAGCACTTCCATATCTTCAACTAGAAAACACAGATTCAGTAAGTACTTCAAATCCAGAAAGAACGTCTTGAAAAAATACAGTAAGAATTATTATGAGAGGTGGGGACTAAAAAGACTTAACTTGAAGGGAACAGTGGGACACAGGGGGAGCACAAAGTTCCTCTGCACAGGGACATAATCATACAGACAAATGTTTGGATGTACAAAAGTTACATTAATACAAGCATGATCTCTAGAAATTTAAATATCCTTCAGGACAAGTCACACCTTCAACTTAAGCACAAATCAGGGAGCGTGTCCCACTGACAGGCTTTTTAAAGATTTAAGATATATGCTAGAGCCAGGATACTCCCATAGGAATTTGGACCACACAGTGATGACCAGCAAGTAAATAAAATGCACAAATACAGACTTAAGCCTAAGCTAAGCAGTTAGATGTATAAAGTATGAATGAGTGAAATTCATAATTGTACTGAATAAGGAACACAGTTTCTAAACGGTCCAATATAATTCACACAGTTTGCAGTCAAGCGTATCTATATCAGTTTTCAAGCCAATGTTAAATAGTCTTGTGCTTACACAATCACATACAGAAGTAACAAGAGTTAACTATATTCTGAGTATCCTTCACATATTCATTTAAAATTTTGACGAGATGCTATCTTATAGATGTCCATTCACTAGTAAGATTTCATACATTTTACAGTCTAAAAATAAAGCATATTATACTAAAAATAATGAGTAATAAAAATGTTAATTATCAAAGATTCCTGTAAACTTTGGGAATTAACTTTTAAAGTTCAGCAGAAGAGTAGGTACTGAACAAGAACATTTAGGTGATCTGTACAACGGTTGAAATTTAAAAGAATTACGTAATGTCTGGGAATAATCCCCTTGCGTTTAAAATTTGGTTTTATCACCATCTTAAATTGAGACTTTATCAGTGTTAAACAGGGAATCACAAACCTTATTTTGTAATGAGTAAAAGAAGAGACCATTGTCTTTACAGTGCAGTAACTAATTTATTATCTTGGGTAATGACACAGCTAGAAATGGAGCTGAGTACAATAATTGAGCTTTTCCCGCAGGGTGTTGGGCGCATTTAAACCTTATAAATCAATTTTAACAGAAGGCACTACAAAGGCTTTTGGGGGAACCTTGCAACCAATGTCTTCTAGGCCGAGGGCAAACTTTGTAAACAACTGTGCAAAAATGGCTCTAATATCATGAACCTTCCTATTTCTTTTAAAAGGCAATAGTTAATATATAAAATTGGAGTAAATTAAGATGTTAATATATTAAACAATTTATAAACATTTAAAATTATAGATATCTTACAAAACAGCTCTGTGATAATAAAAATAAATTTTGCAAGCATAAACACAAACAGTACAAAAACGTCTCAATCAGCATGTTAGCTGGGAGAGGGAAGAAAGTCTTAGACCTCACATCTAAGAGCTTCATAACATAAGACATTCCTAATTAAACCTCACATACATTTTTAACACTGAAATATAAAAAAAACTGAAAATTTCAATAATTCCTTATTTTAAGGCCACTGAAACCAGTTTCACATTGTTAATTTTTCGTGGTGTGTTACGTAGAGTCTGAGGATGTCTGGGTTAACTCATCACATCCATTCTGCTTTTCTCACCAAACAATACATTCTGTTGCGTTTTCTCCTTGAATTCACTAATAAAAAGTCAGCACTCAATGCCACATGTCACAATGTCTAGGATTCATTCATGAAATGGGAGGAGGCTCATTTGCTGCAGATGTGGTCTGACTCCAAGGATAAACGGCTCTTGGGACATGGTTGCTATGACAATGTTGTTGCCAGGATAATTCCAAGGATCACAAGCAAAATAACTACGCAAATAATAATGAACATCATTTTCTGCAAGATAAAGAAAAACATTTATTAATTTGCAAGATATCAAAGGAAAGAAATCACTAACGTCATTTCCTAACAAAATTCTCCTGGAATTTGAGATGTTTAAAATACAAGCCCATCATCAAGAAAGAACCCCTACAGGTCATAGAAAAGGGAGGGGTGGGGAAGGAAAGTTCCAGAGGCAAAGCACTAAGTTATAGACACATGTATATTAAATGAATTTAATAACTTAAAATACGTATTATTAAGACAACAACTATTTACTCCTGGAGGTAAAAGGCAATGTCTACTTGACACCATGTGGGGTCTTCATGAACACGTTCTATTGATCACAAGAAAATCCCAAACAGTTATTTCTTGGATGCGTTGTACATCTTTTTAAAACTTTAAATGGATTTATTTCTCACTTGCTGAAAAAAATCTTATTTATACCTTTTTTTACATTGAGGTGTGATACAAGGAAGAAATCAACAAGCCATTAACTCGGTCTCCTGCTGCATCCGGGGCCCAGAGCAAGGCAATATTAACAGTAACTTTTTGCTGTCTATTAACAAGCCCTCGCACAGCTGAAAAGCTAAACAACCTTTGGCTTAAGAAATCTAGCCTCTCCGGGAAGCCCGTCTGGCCTGCGGGAGAACAGGAGGAATTCACGAAGATGAAAGGCACACCACGCTGTCTGACTTCCAGTTCTCTTTGTAAACAGCAGAGATTCATCATTTTAAATTACAGTTACCGAACTCATGGCACACTTTCATCTGAGAAATCACAGCTGCTCAAACCGGCCAGCTTGGCAGGTATTAGCCTGCCAAGAGCGCCATCCATTACTGCATGAAGGGGAGCACGGCCAGGCCCCTCGGTAAGCCTTCACGTCCATTATGCAGAACCCCGGGACCACTGCCTTCAGGACATCACGCCCTCAAACTTCCTGTTGCTTGTTAACGTTACGTGCATTTCCTGGAAAGCGAGGACGTGGTCCCGACCATGTTCGCATCGTCCTCACGTGTCTCTCGGGGAGCCTCTCTCAGCACCTTTCTAGACACACCTTTTTCCTTCAGCCTATCACCCCTCCTTTCCCACTGGCATCGCCCTTCAGCTCCAGAACCTGCTCCATATGCCCCTGTCAACCTCACTGCACCTAACCACCTTAGAGAACCAGGAGACTCTGACTCTCACTGCCGAGTCTCTGGGTAGCACGTAAGTGCGTGCCTGCTTCCACATCTGGCTTTCAGAGGTGCTCTCCTGACTTCCACGATAGCTGAGCTCCTGCACTCTCAATGCCATAGATTTAATGACCATTCTTGCCCAATAACCTGCTCACAACTCAAGCCAAATGCCTGGACTTCTCCTTGGCCCACGCACACCCCTGGGAGTCAAGCCACCACCTACTACACGTAAATCCTGGGCCACGTGTCCTCTTAGCAGTGTCGTTGGATAGAAAACCAGGCACCCTGGCCTCGCTGCAGGGCTCCAGGGAGTAGGATTCCCTCCACACAGGCCTACAGGCCCCGAGGAGGGCTGTGCCGAACTACCTGCTGCAAGAATAGTTTTTCAAAAGTATAATTAAAGACACCAACCACTGCGTTTGTGTTAAAAAAAAAAAAAAAAAACCTGTTGGTGTGCTGTCTGATGTGCTTCTTATTAATGAGCGTTGTTTTGTGTTCATTCGTGCTTAAAGGCATGAAGGTACACCACCGGGCCAGGCCCAGGGCACACAGCAAAGCCCAAGGCTCCCAGGGAACCCTGCTGGGAGGAGCCTGCCCTCGTTCCACCGCATCACCACAGCATCCAATCTAAAATTAAGTTTATCTTTAGTGGAAGCACATCCAACTAGCCATATTATGGCCACTAGGAAAAGCTAAGAAAATACATAGTTCATAAAAAATTATAAAAATAGTTTTTAAATACCATCATTATTAATGAAGGGAAATCACATATACCACTTTTTCAGCAGACGTAATAGGAAAGCATGGAAGGATACATGAACATCCTGCCTGATGAAAACAGAGAGCCTTCCTTCCTTCTGCCTTCTGAAAAAGTGGATCGCTAACAAACTCAACATCCCAGAGCTTCTAACGGGAACTACCTCGAGTGCAAGGTGGTGGCTCATGTGAACGCTGGGACAGTAACTGCAAGGGCCCCTCGCCTGTGGCGGGTCCTCAGTGCACAGATGCTCACACTGAGAAACTCCTCGTCTTCTCTTTAAGAAAGTGCCAAGTGTCTACCAAGCCAGCAGTTGCTTTCACGATAAAATAATGAATTCATCGAGGACCACTTGTCACAATCTAGATATAATTTTAATCACAATGATCACGCCAAACAAACGTTTTAAGATAAATAACTGGTATGTCCAAATTTAATACACCAGGCAGCATTCTAACTTAAGAGTTAATGCAAGAAGGATGATTCCAAATGCATAAAAAAAACGGAGGAAAAACACAAAATCTACTGAAGTTTGGAGAGGGGTGATACTCACACAGAAAACAAAAATAAAGATACTCTAAATAAAGAACTGAATATCTTCTGTATTCCGAATCCTTAAGAATTAACAGGCATGCTCACTCAGCACAAGGTTTCTCTTTAATGCGGCCACATTTACAACCACCTAGACGCTGACAAATGGAAACAAGGGAGACGAAGTCTTTCAATTCCACTGAGTGTTCTTCACAGCTCTCGTTCCATTCCCTCTAATTCCACAGTAAAATGATGAGTAAATAAATAGAGTTCACAGAGCAACTTTCGGCTGTTGCACTTATTGAAGAGTTAAAACTTAAGAGATAAATTAAACATTACAGTTTAGTTTTTTAATTGAGAATTAATCCTCACTGCTAAGGTTATTCCACTAATGAAGGGCTCCTTTAAGAAGGGAGCATCCTCCTGGACCAAAAACAGAAGACTGGAGAGTCAGGGGCTGCCGCCTGCGCCGCCGTCACATTTAGTAACAGACGCAAACCCAGCCGAGGCTTCGAAACCACCAGGGAGACGACCCTGGTTTAGAAGTGCACAGAAGTCAGGCAAACGCTCCGCTGGCAGCCCTCTCATTGCTTTCCAGTAGTTGTTAATTGGGCAAAGTACCACCATTAGCTAATTGGGCGAGTGAACAAGCAGATTAGTTGAGTTACTTACTGCCGCGCCGGCAGGGAGGCATGCACGCTGACGTCAGCCACCACATCACGTGCCAACTGATAAGCCAATAATTAGAGCAACCACAGCCACCAGAACTAGTGACACAGCAACAATTATCCACTTTTTCTGTCAAAGAAAAGCAAGCCGATTACATCGTGGTTAATTCCACACCGCCGTGTTAGAGGACATCATTCATTTAAAATCAAAGACTCTATTGGAATTCGTTTTAAAATCTAAGTTATGGGAGATCGATTAATTCTGCTTGACAACTTTCAGTTCTCATAAAGACGGGTTTTTAATTTAATGAGGTCAGACTACTTGGAGATAAACTGTTATAGAACTCGAAATATTAGGTTTCATCAATGAGAAAGCTGCATGACCACATTCTTTCAGTAAATTTCTGATGGACTGAGACATACAGCTGATTTTTTTTCACGTATACAGAGCTATGTAGCCAGGTCAGTGAACTCAGAAATCAGTTATCTATGTAATAAGCCCCTACACTCTTTTCTTTCTTGTTTGTTACTGGCCGTTAAGTCCTTCACTGCCCCTGCCACACCGTGTAAAACAAACCACACTCCACTAGTGCCGTCTGGTCTCTCAGGGGCTAACTCAGCTGCCCCGGGAATGGAACCAGGACACCGGGAGAGGGGAGGGACGGCCAACATCTCAACAACCACGCACCTAACAGCAGAGGGAGAAGCTGAGCAAGCTGTGTGTGGTTTCAGATGCCAGGCCTTGAGTCAGAGAGACGGTGATTATTTTTGAAACAAAACATCACGTTCTGACCAGTGGCCACTCCAGGTAGCGCACTGCTCCCAGCCACCTGCCAGAACGAGGCTTGCTCTGCCGGTTCAGGATAAGACGTATCCCCCGACCACCTTTTATCTCTGTAAAACCAGGGAACTTCTCATGGAAATTTTCGTTGGACTGACGTGCTGTTTAGGTCATGGAGAAAGGAAGGGAACTGCCCTTTTTAAATGATTTTTTTTAAGTGAAAGTCCATTTCGTGCCTGGACCAGCCAAAGCGCTTCACACGCGGACCTCATCACCTCACTTTACTTTAAAGGTCAATATTTCAAAAGGTGGTAACACGGAATTATGTAAGAAACCATGTCTTACGTCTCAGAGATAATTAACACTCAGATATTCCCAAGAAAAAGCAGGGTGCGATGCTTTGCAGGCTGACATTAAAGCCCAGACGCGCACCTTATTTGAGAACGTCCATGGACCATTGTTACGGGTAAATCCGCGCTCAGAATCTGACTATGTTTCCTGAACGTTTTGAAACTCCCTCTTTACAAGGAGTTTTTGAAACTCCCTTTTTTGCCATCACATTGGAAACCTCCCCTGACTGGCACTGAGACAGCCGTCTCCCAGCAGGTGGGAGGGTGACAGGCCCTGAAAGCACGGGTTTGGTGCTTCGTGTTGCTCCCTTCCACACTGGAGAGAAAGGGACCAAGAAGTAACGGGTGAGGTTACACAGTGAGACACACAGTTTTCCAGTCCCTGAATCAGAACTTAATTCTGTGGTTTCGCTGTTTTCTTAGAAGAGCTTTCACTCACACACGACACACGTTAAGATTCAGATAAAGATACTAAAACTCGTTTACAAAGCTTCAACGCGAGTGCTATGTAACGTCTTTGGTCCACGGTCTCAAATAATTCTCTTCTTTCCTCCAAACCGAAGGATTAGCAAATAACGTAAACAAAGAATAAAGTGCTCACTGCGTAAGATGTGTAACCAATGGTTTTTAGAACTTCCAGTCCCATGAGTTTCGTTATGTCCCTCCACATAATGGCCCAAGACACAGAGAACTCTGGAATTGGAACCCATGCAACTGAGAAAAGCAGAGAGACCGACTTCGGCTGCAAAGGGTTTTCATGACTTAAAACCAACAGGGTTCACAGTCAACATAACTTATCTGATAAACTTCAAACGTTTTAGCAAAAAGAATTACTTCAGTATTCAAATGAAACATTAATGTAAGAAGTTTTCATTTCTTGGAATACCTGTTAAGTGGGCTTGCATCGATGTACGCACACTCAAAACCAAATCCAGAGAAAAACGCACTTTAATTCTTAAGGACCAAACTCACCCTTCTTGCTTTGCTTTGATATTTAATAGCTTTTTTCGTTTCTTCTTTAGCATGTTCTACATAGTCTGTGGCATTCATAACGTTTTTTTCTATGTTGTTGATCATTTCACCCTTAAAACAGAAAGTTTCAAACTTAGGAGATACTTTCAAATGACTTAATTGTGTATCTTAAGACAGCCACAGAGCAGCGGTAAAGTTTCCACAGGAACATAACGTGCGTGTAATGGACACCGAATTTTTTTTCACATTTACGAAAAGATGAGACCATTATAAATGTACAATATGCAGAATAATCAAAATCCAACTTATACTATAAAAAGAACTAAAAGGGATGGGCAACAATGCTGATAACTGAAGGCATTATCATGTAGACTTTGAGATATGCTTTAACATGAGAACACTCTTTAAAGATGGGCGCAGTGAACGGGAGGCGGCTAGCTTTAGGCTAAGCGAATATTTACTATTATGCACGTACATACGGTGGACGAAGAATGACATCTTTTCTAATGGGTAGAAGATTGCTGCAATTTCTTCAAAATACAGTAACCTCAGAATAGCTTACGGTGGCCACTAAGCTGACTAAATTAATGAGGTGCATCCAGTGAAATGTGGGGTGACAGACACATTACCTGGTCTTCTGTCCACCGGCAGACACAATCTGCAGCAGTGAGTGGTAAAGCATTGAAGAATGACGCAGTTAACTTACTCATTCACACATGTACACTTACTAGTAAGCTTTGATTAAACGCACATGTTGAATTAGACGAGCCAATATAACGCGGCACTAACAGACTTCTAAAAGGAAACAACGGAACAAAGCTAAGAACACATCGATTTTTCTAATGGCAACTAATGCATCTGACATCGAACAATCCTAATTAAAAGTCCAAGGCGCTCTAAAATCTTTAGTAATAACAAAACGAATCACTGATTGTCTTATTGTCTAACTGGTTTCCTTCCTGAAAACAAGAAGCTGGTGGCAGCCAGACTCCCAGCTCTCCCCCTTCTGCGCAGTGAGTGGCGCACCGGCCCTCCCAGCAGAAGGGGTGAGCTTGCCCCGTCCCCGCCCTACACTGCAAATGCACCGCACTGCAGCTCTGCACACATTTTTATGACAAGGTTCCTCAAAGTAAACACTGTTCTTCAAATGTTAGTGGCGATGTGGAGGATGAACCTGGCACCTGGACGGACTTCCCAGTGATCCTTACATAACCCAGGCAATGAGAAATAGGCCAGTTAGACTCGAACCTTCTTAGAGGACACAAGAGATCCTGAAACCAGCCTCCGCGGGAGCGAGGACGTGAGTGTGACGTGAATCCTAAGATGACTTGGTACGAATGCTCCCCCTTCACGGGGCGGTCAGCTGATCTCAATGGCCCACTGATCAGTGAGTGACCGAGGGCGAGTCTCGCGCGCTTGCAAAGTCACGGAGGACCTTCTTCAGCATCACGAGAGGAAGCGCAAGCACAGCCATAAACCTAACTGGAACCACCGGCTTGTGCTTCACACTGAATTTTCTGTTTTCAAAAATCTGTATCAACTTCCTCAGTTCCTCACAGGGTCTCCTCACACCCCCGTCACCCCGTGCCGGTGGTACTAGACACCGCGTAGCAAGTATAAGCTTCTAGTTACGTCACAGTGTATCCCCTTTGGGGCTTATTCTTTCATACATCTCTCCCAATTGTTACTCTAGTATATGGTCCTTACAGAAAACTTGAAAATACATATATTTTAGAGAAGAAGACTAAAATTCCCATAGCCCCACTGTTATTATAGTGCTTGGTATATTTCTTTCCTTCTGTGAGTACTGTTTCATGCAGCTGAGTTCATGCCGTATATACATACGCGCAGGAGCGCAAGGGCGAGTGTTGTGTCCTCGCGTTGGTCCATGCACGTGCGAGGCTGAGCATCTCCCTCTCACGCCAACTTGAAATCCTGGCACATAACGTTTATGTATTTCATTAAAAGTCCACCATGAACAAAGACGACGCTGCCTGCGGCTGCCTAACAGGCTGTCCCACGGACACACCACACACAACTTAAGTAAACCAGTCCCCCACTGTGGAAAGCTGAAGCTGTTTACAGCATTTCAGTCTCACGTGGCAATAACACTACAACTGCTGAATTACGAGACCGCATCCAGAATACTGGCTTTCTCAGGTATACTGGAATCAAACGTAAGATTTTACAGAAAACAGCTCTCTGTCTCGGAGAAGCAGAGACGTGTGTGACTACCTGAGTCTCAACGAGCACGGCCATGTCCACGAACAGCTCGTGCAGCTCTCGGATGCTGGTCTCCAGCCTCATAATGTCTTTATGACGCGACTCAATTTCATTGAGAGCCTGTCTAGTAATCTGTGAATCCGATATAATCTTTGAAAAACAAAAACAGAAGAGAAATACTAATGAACTTACGATTGCTCTGGAAGTTAAAGAAAAAAAATCATCTGTATGTATACAAACACACAAGGCCACAAAGCCACCTGCATACTCACGTCCGACGTGAAAATGGAGGGATTCCCACTTTCCAGCATCTCTTCTAGTTCATCATCAGTGGTAGTTTTTCCAGCTAAAATATTAACAATTAAAAACTCCATTCAGAATGCAGCAATATTTAAAAATGACTTTTGCACCCATAAGTTAGCGACTAAAATCTGAGTTGTTAATATTTTCAACCAATGTTTTTCTAACCTCTCCAATGTATTTTCTTAGGCAAATATTAACGATGAGAGAAATTAACATAAGCCTAAGAAGGAGGAAGAACTGGAAAACACTCATGAAAAATCTTATAATTGGAATGACTAATAAAATCCAATTTTAGTCTGAATAAGGAACAACTATAAAAACGAAACTGATAATACATTCTGGCGTATCAGTTTTCCTACAAGTTTAACTCTGGCTTATAGGAAAAGGGGGTAAACTAGATCCAGCATATGTTAAATGCACATAATAAAGACTGCAAAATTAGCATCAGAGGCTCTAATACTTTCTGTAGTTTGGGCGTTAATACTTTTTCCTTGAGTTAAGTGTAGTAATGCTGTGTATGAACAGGTTCACAGAAGTTTGGAAAAACCCAATTGAAACATCATAATAATTAAAATATCAGTTAATGTGAATATTCACAGCAGCATTATTCATAATCACCAAAAAGTGGAAACAACCCAAGTGTCCATCACCTCATGGATGGATAAACAATGTTAATGTGGTCCATCCACACAATGGAACGTGATGCAGCCGTAAAAAAGGGATAAAACACTGGCATTTGCTGGAGTACGGTTGAACCTTGAAAAAACTGCTAAGTGAAAGAGACCAGTCACAAGAGACCATATGTTGTACGAGTCCATTCATGTGGATGCCCAAAATGGGCAAAATTACAGAGACAGGAGAATAAGCTGGCAGTAGCCTAGGGCTCAGGGGAGAAATGGGAAGTGCCCAACAACGGGCACCAGGCTTCCTTCTGGAGTGATTAAAACGGTCTAAAATTGATTGTGCTAATATACTAAAAACCACTGCACTGTACAATTTGAGTATCATTCACATGGTACAGCAACTATATCTCAATAAAGATGTTAAAATGTCATTATTTATTTTGGGGGGCTGCGTTGGGTCTTCGTTGCTGCGTGTGGGCTTTCTCTAGTTGCAGCGAGCGGGAGCCACTCTTTATTGAGGTGCGCGGGCTTCTCATCACGGTGAGAAGGTGTGGGGGCTCAGTAGTTGCAGCACGCAGGCTCAGTAGTTGTGGCTTGCGGGCTCTAGAGCGCAGACTCAGCAGTTGTGGCACATGGGCTTAGCTGCTCCGCGGCATGTGGGATCTTCCCAGACCAGGGCTCGAACCCGTGTCCCCTGCATTGGCAGGTGGATTCTTAACCACTGCACCACCAGAGAGGTCCTAAAATGTCATTTAATGAGGTTCACGTTTACGGCTGCTCCCCCCTCCCCAAGCCCGTGGGAGACGCAGAGCAGCCCCAGTGGAAGGTGCACCCACAGGGGGCTTGTGTCACAGCTGAGGACCCTGACCTTCCGTAGTGGGGAGTAAGCAAGGCTGCCTAACCTTTATTCAGCAAGCAAACTGCCTTCTGCCCAGAGGGAACCACGAGCCGCATCTTCTAAGGCTGCCTGTTACACAGACAGACACCCGCGGGAGAAAGCCTGGAGCAAAAAGGCAGCAAGTGTCTGCTCACCAGACATGCAGAACCGCGAGACCCACAGGGAACTGTCCCCTGAGACGGGGCAGGAAGGGTTGGGGGACACAAAAAATACAGGAAGAGATGACGGTTGAGAGTCTTCCAGGTCTCATTAACGCTCTACAAGTAATCTAAAGTCCACTCACCTAGAACTTTCTGAAGGATTTAAATAAATAATAGGTTGGTTGATTCAATGAATAGGAAGCTATGAAAGCACTTTAGGCTTACATTATTGACCAAAACAGAGATGGAATTACTTTTTTGAAGTTACATACTTTCATGTCAGACCCTAAGGAAGAAAAATGTTTTTAACAGAAATAGCCTGTTCACTGACTCACTTATTTCTAGCTGGCGCTGGATCCGGCCTTTGCTTCGCTCCCGAAAGAGAGTCTGTGCTTCGTTATACTCGGTCATAGCTTCCACAAACTGTCGAGACAGCACTGAATGCTTTTAACATAAAAAAAACAGATCAATACACATTGGTCATTTCTTCTATTATAAGTGATATATAAAAACATTACATTATAGAGATTCAAACTAATATGCCACTTACTCCTTCAAATGGAAAATAAGATTAACAGCAACTTACTGTATAACACAATCTATGCTAAGAACTTTACATGCATTATCTTATTTGATTTTCACAGTAACCTTACTATACTATTACTATCCCTCATTCTATAGAAGTGAAACCGTCATTTCAAGAAGTCAATCAGCCCATAGCTACAGGCTGACTGGGTCAGGCTGGCACCAGGCAGACTGTCCCCAGAGCCTGAGCACAGAGTCCCCATTTGTCAAGCAGAGTTAAGGGGACTAAATTCCACTTTGCTGCACCATAAACCTATAGACGGTGAGGATTTTACCATGAACACTAAAATGACTGGGATAATTCTTTGCTCTTCAGAACAGAATTCTGCTGTTGGGCTGAATACACTTTTTTTCTTCATGATCTAGAGAGGGAGTCTATAAATACGATGCCTTTTTTATGCAGAAATGCTGAAAGAATTAATGTGATGGTAAAGATGAAATTATTTTGAATTTGGAAGAAGTATGAAGACCTATTCTTCAGCACTGCTTCAATCCAGACAAGGCCAACAATCCAACCTGGGTTTTGCGTATCCGAAGGTCCACTGACGTTCGGCTCCCGCTCTCATCCTGATCAAAACTCTGTTCAATAGCTAGAAACAAACAGGAAAGAGTTTTGTGGGGTTTTTTTTGCGGTACGCGGGCCTCCCACCGCCGCGGCCCCTCCCACTGCGGAGCACAGGCTCCAGACGCGCAGGCCCAGCGGCCATGGCCCACGGGCCCAGCCGCTCTGCGGCATGAACCCGTGTCCCCTGCATCAGCAGGTGGACTCTCAACCACTGCGCCACCAGGGAAGCCCAAGAGTTATCTTTTAAACTAAAAAATGAAAGGTTTTCAAGCCTAACCTCAAATGTATTTTCTTATCTTTTCAACTCCTAGTAAATTTATGAGTTTTGGTAATTGTCAGTTGCTGATGATATCAGAAAATAAAACCAGATGTTACAGCTTCACATTTCAAAGCAGGCAACATGAATCTGATCAAGTTTGGAGAATTTAACTGTCAATCCACAGGAAATACAGAGCACAGTGTAACCTGTTAAGTGACATTAAAGGGGTGAAATCAGCAAAACTCTGCAACATAGCAACATATCAACCAATCACAGGATACGGTCCAAATAAGGAACCCAATTCAAACAAACTATTAAAAAAATTTTTAAATAAAAAAATAAAAAGATCATTGGGGAAGTGTGAATTCTGACTGGATATTTTATAATAAATAATAGTAATTAATGTGACTTAGATATAATAGTAGTATTATAGGGCTTCCCTGGTGGCACAGTGGTTAAGAGTCCGCCTGCCGATGCAGGGGACGCGGGTTCGTGCCCTGGTCCGGGAAGATCCCACATGCCGCGGAGTGGCTGGGCCCATGAGCCATGGCCGCTGAGCCTGCGCGTCTGGAGCCTGTGCTCCGCAACGGGAGAGGCCACAACAGTGAGAGGCCCGTGTACCGCAAAAAAAAAAAAAAGAAAAAAAAAATAGTAGTATTATAGTTGTACTTGGGGGAGAAAAATCCTTCTCTTAGAAATACACACAGAAAACTATATGCTGATGAAGACCCAGATGTCTGGGATTGGTTGTGAAACCGGCTGGGTGAGGGCCACTGGGACCTGCAGAGCTCAAGGGCGTGGACACGGGGCTTGTGGTGGTGACCCCCTCCCCCGACATACGTCTGAAATTCTCCTTAATAAAGGTTCATTTTGATCTTCAGAAATATTCTTGATTTGAATGTCATTTTGTAAAAATTAAATACAGTCTGTCTTTCTACCACACGGAGAAAACCCACGTCTGTTTCGGTCCCACGGGGAAGCTGTGGACCTCCACCCGGCACCGTCAGCTGAGATGAATCTACGAAAGGTTCAAAGGAGCTCACCGAGTACGAGGGCATTCAAGAAGAACCCAGCAACTCATGTCAAAGGCTAGTCGCCTTCTCAAATATCTGCAGTTTAGCCCCAAATGTCATAAAATATAACAGATTAACAATTTATAAGCGAGTGCTAACTCCTGTTGGGCACGAATTAGTGCTTCACTCTGAAATTTAAGGGTTAACAGCCCTTAGGTTTAGCTCCTCGTTTAAGAATTCTAGAATAATGAGGAACTTAAACAAGACTTACTATTCCAAGTACATACAACTTATTTTAAAGCGGTCACAATCTTAACTTTTGACAATGTAAAAGAATAAAAAGTTATAAAGAAGAAAATAATAATTACCCACATTCCCACCGTCAATGATTACATGTAATCACAACTTTACACTCACATTTTAACTTGGTCCGAATTTTATTAGCAGTTTTCTTGATTTCTTTGTTCAGATCTTCAAGTTCTTCTTTTATTTCTACAAAAGTAAAAAAAAAAAAGACGTGAGTTATAATATCCAACAGCAGTGTTCAACAAACTTAAACAGAACAATATTCTTGGTAAATAGTCATTTGTTTGTTTCTTGAGAAAAACTACTGATCACCCCGGTGGTTCTGAAAGTGTGGGTCCTGGACCAGCAGCTTCCGTTACCAGGTGGGCGTTTAGTAGAAATGAAAATTCTTGGACTCCACCACTGACCTACTCACAGGAACTTCACTAGATGGGCCAGGACTGTGACTTAACAAGCCCTCCAGGCGGCTCTGGTGCACACCTAAGTTTCAGGATACCTGGTTTATACCAATTAATTGAAGAAACAGTTCCTTGAACCCAGTGCTGACACCTAGACCTGAAAAAGGAAAGCAGAAATTTAACCATATTCGGGGAGGAAAAAAGCCTCCACGTGTTTAACTTCTTTCCTGCTGTCCTCTCTCTCATCAAAGCGGGCTCCTGGCAGGAGCGTGGGTTCCTGCACCAGGGAAGGCTGAACTCACACCCCCAGAGGCCCCGCCTCCGTGTGCGGGGAAGGAGGGTCGGGGAAGGGGTCCAAGGGGAAGTGCGCGTGGAGCAGGTCTGTGCGGCGTCCACCCAGTGAGGACACGACGCACCAGTCGGGGGACAGCCGGGGATGCTGACCAGCCGCAGACACATGACTGAGGACTGAGAGTGCGGGGGACATTCCACGGGCTCACCTCTCTGGATAAGAAAGCCCCAGGGTTGTGGGTCACTCAGGACGGAACTACTGGACCTCCCTGCTAACACAGGTGCGCAGGGGCTCAAGCATTAATCACAGAAATACAAGAGGCGTTACGACGCTTAACCCTTCAAGCTACAGATGCTGGCCATGAGGTTATATTTGATAACGGCAGGATTTCAAATCTCTGAAAACAAGGGCAATATTGGGAACTAGGTCATTCCTATGAGTCCTCCTGCTGAGAACAAGCAGAAGAGCTGGACGTCATCAACCTATAAAGGCAGCAAAGAAGACTCAAAAGAAGGAAACCCAGAGAAATGAGCCCAGCAAGGGAGCTGCTTGAGCCCAGAGGCAGCTGAGGCCTTGAGAAGCCAAGGAAAAGCTGAGCTGAAGCTAAACACCACATGCTGGAGAAAGGGGAGCCGCAGGCCCAGAATGCCAGTGCACACGGCCAACCAGCAGAAATGTTTAAGAATCATCTCATAAAAAAGAAAATACTATCGAGAGCAACAGCCAGCTCTACCCACCACCAGTCGCTCCCACCAGGAAGCTTGCCCAAGCCTCTTAGATAGCCTCATGCACCACAGGGCAGACAGCAGAAGCAAGAAGAACTACAATCCTGCAGCCTGGGGAACAAAAACCACATTCACAGAAAGACAGACAAGATGGAAAGGCAGAGGGCTATGTACCAGATGAAGGAACAAGATAAAACCCCAGAAAGACAACTAAATGAAGTGGAGATAGGCAACCTTCCAGAGAAAGGATGCAGAATAATGATAGTGAAGATGATCCAGGACCTCGGAAAAACAATGGGGGCAAAGAGCAAGAAGATGCAAGAAATGTTTTACAAAGACCTAGAAGAATTAGAGAACAAACAAACAGAGATGAACAATACAATAACTGAAATGAAAAATACACTAGAAGGAATCAATAGAATAACAGAGGCAGAAGAAGGGGTAAGTGACCAGGAAGACAAAATGGTGGAATTCACTGCCGCGGAACACAATAAAGAAAAAAGAATGAAAAGAAAAGAAGACAGCCTAAGAGACCTCTGGGACAACATTAGACGCAACAACATTCACATTATAGGGGTCCCAGAAGGAGAAGAGAGAGAGGACCCCAGAAAATATGTGAAGAGATTATAGTCGAAAACTTCCCTAACATGGTAAAGGAAATAGCCACCCAATTCCAGGAAGCGCACAGAGTCCCAGGCAGGAAAAACCCAACGAGAAAGACACCGAGACATATAGTAATCAAACTGACAAAAATCAAAGACACATAAAAATTCTTGAAAGCAACAAGGGAAAAATGACAGATAACATACAAGGGAACTCCCATAAAGTTAACAGCTGATTTCTCAGCAGAAAGTCTACAAGCCAGAAGGGAGTGGCACAATATATCTAAAGTGATGAAAGGGAAGAACCTACAACCAAGATTACTCAACCCGGGAAGGATCTCATTCAGACTCGATGAAGAAATCAAAACCTTTACTGACAAGACAAAAGCTAAGATAATTCAGCACCATCAAACCAGCTCTACAACAAATGCTAAAGTAACTTCTCTAAGTGGGAAAAACAAGAGAAGAAAAGGATCTGCAAAAACAAACCCATAACAATTAAGAAAATGGTAATAGGAACATACATATCGATAATTACCTTAAACGTGAATGGATTAAATGCTCCAACCAAAAGACACAGGCTCGCTGAATGGATACAAAAATAAGACCCATATATATACTGTCTACAAGAGACCCACTTCAGACCTAGGGACACATTCAGACTGAAAGTGACGGGGTGGAAAAAGGTATTCCATGCAAATGGAAATTGAAAGAAAGCTGGAGTAGCAATGCTCATATCAGATAAAGTGGACTTTAAAATAAAGAATGTTACAAGAGACAAGGAAGGACACTACATAATGATCAAGGGATCAATCCAAGGAGAAGATATAACAATTGTAAATGTATATGCACCCAACATAGGAGCACCTCAAGACATAAAGCAACTGCTAACAGCTATAAAAGAGGAAATCAACAGTAACACAATAATAGTGGGGGACTTTAACACCTCACTTACACCAATGGACAGATCATCCAAACAGAAAATTAATAAGGAAACACAAGCTTTAGATGACACAACAGAACAGATAGATTTAATTAATGTTTATGGGACATTCCATCCAAAAACAGCAGATTACACTTTCTTCTCAAGTGCGCACGGAACACTCTTCAGGATAGATCACATCTTGGGTCACAAATCAAGCCTCAGTAAAGTTAAGAAAATTGAAATCATATCAAGCATCTTTTCTGACCACAATGCCATGAGATTAGAAATCAATTACAGGGAAAAAAATGTAAGAAACACAAACACATGGAGACTAAAAAATATGTTACTGAATAACCAAGGGATCACTGAAGAAATCAAGGAGGAAATCAAAAAATACCTTGAGACAAATGACAACAAAAACACGATGATCCAAAACCTATGGGATGCAGCAAAAGCAGTTCTAAGAGGGAAGTTTAGAGCAATACAAGCCTACCTCAGGAAGCAAGAAAAATCTCAGATAAACCGTCTAACCTTACACCTAAAGGAACTAGAGAAAGAAGAACAAAAAATAAGCCCAAAATTAGCAGAAGGAAAGAAATCATAAAGGTCAGAGCAGAAATAAATAAAATAGAAACCAAGAAAATAATAGCAAAGGTCAATAAAACTAAAAGCTGGCTCTTTGAGAAGATAAACAAAATTGATAAACCATTAGCCAGACTCATCAAGAAAAACAGGGACAGGACTCAAATCAATAAAATTAGAAATGAACAAGGAGAAGTTACAACAGACACCACAGGAATACAAAGCAACCTAAGAGACTACTACAAGCAACTCTACGCCAATAAAATGGACAACCTGGATGAGGTGGACAAATTCTTAGAAAGGTATAACCTTCCAAGACTGAACCAGGAAGAAATAGAAAATATGAACAGACCAATCACAAGTAATGAAATTGAAACTGTGATTAAAAATCTTCCAACAAACAAAAGTTCAGGACCAGAGAGCTTCACAGGTGAATTCTATCAAACATTTAAAGAAGAGCTAACACCCATCCATCTCAAACTCTTCTAAAGAACTGCAGAGGAAGGAACACTCCCAAACTCATTCTATGAGGCCACCATCACCCTGATACCAAAACCAGATAAAGACACTACAAAAAAGGAAAATTACAGACCAATATCACTGATGAATATAGATGCAAAAACCCTCAACAAAATACTAGCAAACAGAATCCAACAACACCTTAAAAGGATCATACACCATGATCAAGTGGGTTTTATCCCAGGGATGCAAGGATTCTTCAATATATGCAAATCAATCAATGTGATATGCCATATTAACAAACTGAAGAATAAAAACTATATGATCATCTGAATAGATGCAGAAAAAGCTTTTGACAAAATTCAACACCCATTTATGATAAAACCTCTCTAGAAAGTAGGCACAGAGGGAACCTACCTCAACATAATAATGGCCATATACAACAAACCCACAGCCAACATCGTCCTCAATGGTGAAAAACTGAAAGCATTTCCTCTAAGATCAGGAACGGGACAAGGATGTCCACTCTCGCCACTATTATTCAACATAGTTTTGGAAGTCCTAGCCATGGCACTCAGAGAAGAAAAAGAAATAAAAGAATACAAATTGGCAAAGAAGAAGTAAAACTGTCACTGTTTGTAGATGACATGATACTGTACATAGAGAATCCTAAAGATGCCACCAGAATACTACTATAGCTAAGCAATGAATGTAGTAAAGTAGCAGGATGCAAAATTAATGCACAGAACTCTCCTGCATTCCTATATGCTAATGATGAAAAATCTGGAAGAGAAATTAAGGAAACACTCCCATTTACCACTGCAACAAAAAGAATAAAATACCTAGGAATAAACCTACCTAGGGAGACAAAAGACCTGTATGAAGAAATTATAAGACAAGCCATTGATGAAAGAAATTAAAGATGATACAAACAGATGGAGAGATATACCATGTTCTTGGATTGGAAGAATCAATATTGTGAAAATGACTATACTACCCAAAGCAATCTACAGATTCAATTCAATCCCTATCAAATTACCAGTGGCATTTTTTACAGAACTAGAACAAAAAAATCTTAAAATTTGTATGGAGACACAAAAGACCCCCAATAGCCAAAGCAGTCCTGAAGGAAAAAAACGGAGCTGGAGGAGTCAGACTCCCTGACTTCAGACTACACTACAAAGCTACAGTAATCAAGACAGTATGGTACTGGCACAAAAACAGAAATATAGATCAATGGAACAGGATAGAAAGCCCAGGGATAAACCCACGCACCTATGGTCAACTAATCTATGACAAAGGAGGCAAGAATATATAATGGCAAAAAGACAGTCTCTTCAATAAGTGGTGCTGGGAACACTGGACAGCTACATGTAAAAGAATGAAATTAGAACACTCCCAACACCACACACAAAAATAAACTCAAAATGGATTAGAGACCTAAATGTAAGACTGGACACTATAAAACTCTTAGAGGAAAACACAGGAAGAACACTTTTTGACATAAATCACAGCAAGATCTTTTTTGATCCACCTCCCAGAGTAATGGAAATAAAAACAAGAATAAAAAAATGGGACCTAATGAAACGTAAAAGCTTTTGCAAAGCAAAGGAAACTACAAAGAAGACAAAAAGACAACCCTCAGAATGGGAGAAAATATCTGCAAACGAATCAATGGACAAAGGATTAATCTCCAAAATATATAAACAGCTCATGCAGCTCAATATTAAAAAAACAAACATCGCAATCAAAAACTGAGCAGAAGACCTAAACAGACATTTCTCCAAAGAAGATATACAGATTTCCAAGAAGCACATGAAAGGATGCTGAACATCACTAATTATTAGACAAATGCAAATCAAAACTACAATGAGGTGCCACCTCACACCAGTCAGATGAGAATCGTCAGAAAATCTACACAACAAATGCTGGAGAGGGTGTGGAGAAAAGGGAACCCTCCCGCACTGTTGGTGGGAATGTAAACTGATACAGCCACTATGGAGAACAGTATGGAGGTTCCTTAAAAAACTAAAAACAGAATAACCATATGACCCAGCAATCCTACTGGGCATATACCCAGAGAAAACCATAATTCAAAAAGACACATGCACCCCAATCTTCACTGCAGCACTATTTACAATACCCAGGTCATGGAAGAAACCTAAATGCCCATCAACAGACGAATGGATAAAGAAGATGTGGTACATATATACAATGGAATATCAGCCATAAAAACGAACGAAATTGGGTCATTTGTAGAGATGTGGATGGATCTAGGGATTGTCATACAGAGTGAATTAAGTCAAAAAGAGAAAAACAAATATTGCATATTAACGCATACATGTGGAACCTAGAAAAATGGTACAGATGAACCGGTTTGCAGGGCAGAAATAGAGACAAAGATGCAGAGAACAAACATATGGACACCAAGGGGGGAAGGGGGGTGGTGGTGGGATGAATTGGGTGACTGGAGTTGACATGTATACACTGATGTGTATAAAATGGATGACTAATAAGAACCTGCTGTATAAAAACATAAATAAAATAAAATTCAAAAAAAAGAAAATATTATCCTAAGACTCATACTATGGCCACAAGACTTCATATACCAAGCCCAGTTCTCAATCAAAAATAACCAGGAGGGTTTCCCTGGTGGCGCAGTGGTTGAGATTCCGCCTGCCAATGAGGGGACACGGGTTCGTGCCCTGGTCTGGGAAGATCCCACATGCCACAGAGAGGCTGGGCCCGGGAGCCATGGCCGCTGAGCCTGTGCGTCCAGAGCCTGTGCTCCGCAGCGGGAGAGGCCACAACAGTAAGAGGCCCGTGTACAGAAAAAAAAAAAAAAAAAAACATCCCACACGGAGCAACGGAGATCCCACGTGCCGCAACAAAGACCCGGTGCAGGCAAATAAATAAATAAACAAATAAGTAAATAAAAATAAAGGCATTTGTGTCTAGGCTTTATCTGCCTAGGTGTCTGGATCAGACCCTGGAAAGAGGGTAAAACAGCTATAAAGGCTACCAACGTGATGTTTTTGTTTTTGTTTTTTTTTTGTGGTACGCGGGCCTCTCAATGTTGTGGCCTCTCCCGTTGCGGAGCACAGGCTCCGGACGCGCAGGCCCAGCGGCCGTGGCTCACAGGCCCAGCCGCTCCGCGGCATGTGGGATCTTCCCGGACCGGGGCACGAACCCGCGTCCCCTGCATCGGCAGGCGGACTCTCAACCACTGCGCCACCAGGGAAGCCCACGTGATGATTTTTGACTGAGAATAGGGACTGTGGATTAGACAGCGTTTTTATCAACATCAAATGTTCTGAATTAGATAAATACAAGAGAACCTCCTCCTTAGGAGATGAACACTGGCGTACTCAGGGGTGGATGGTCACAAGGCCTGCAACACACTCTAAAATGAGTCAGCAAAAATAACGTGTGTGTATATATACATGTGCAATGTGTGTGTACACGCACACATATGCATACACATACACACACATACACAAAGAGAAAGAAATCAAACGTGGCGAAATGTTAACAACTGGTGAATCTCAGTGAAGGGAACGTGAGTTTTCACTGTACCGTAATTGCAACTTTCCCATAAATTAGAAAAGTTTCAAACTAAAAATGTGAAAAGAACATTTAATGGGACGAGTCCCTTGATGTAGCACGATGTTCCCAGGAATGCTGGCCCGAGAGGTGAGCTGACAAGTACTCAAGGACACACAGGTAGGCGAGGATGCCCGGGGCGGAGTGGTCTGTAACCGTGAAACCCAGACGCTGGGTGGGCCCGCAGCTCCGCCTGGTGCTGCCTGCGGTTCAGGACAGCAGCTGGACGGCAGAGCCGGCTGAGTCCCAGGGCGCTCGAGACTCTGCACTAACTGCTCACCCTCTCCATCCCCCAACATCCTTGGCTCTCGGACACACCTGAGGGGAGCACAGGCCTCGCGAGGCCAGCACAAGGAGTGAACGGGCCTCCACCCATCCAGTGTTCAGCCTGGTCCCTGCTGCTCTGCACAGCAGCAAGTCTAAGTTAAGAATCATATATGACACCAACGATGCGAGGTCCCGGCAATACCCGTCACACACTGGGAGCAAGCTATCTGTAAACAATAAAAGGCACACTGCCATCCGGCCCCAGGCCATTCTGCTCCCACAGAAACGGCCGACGATGACCACCAGGCAGCCATTAAATAAAGGGTCCTGGAACGCTCTGCTCATCAGCAAAAGAGGTACACTGTAAGGCAACAGGCACTGGGTGCTCCAAACTCTACACTTGTTTAAAGATTTTTTTTTCTTTTGAGGTGGACCATTTTTAAAGTCTTTACTGAATTTGTTACAATTTTGCTTCTTCTTATGTGTTTTGGTTTTTCGGCTGCGAGGCATGTGGGATCCTAGCTCCCTGACCAGGGATCGAACCCGTACCCACGACACTGGAAGGCGAAGTTCTAACCATTTTACGCCAGGAAAGTCCAGTACACTTCTTTAAAAGTGTATGTTTTATACATATTTTTTGCTAGAAAAATATTTACCGAAACGTTAACGGTGTTTATCACCACGGGACAGGTTACGAGCATTGTTTTTTTTTCTTCCTTTCTGCTTTCTTCCAAAATGCCCACAATAAAGCACGTAATTAACTCTGATAACATAAAACAGGTTAACTTTAAAAGATGAAGAGGATGAGGGCGGGGCGGGGGAGCCAGTCAGCAGGGCTGGACGCTAAGGAGGGAGGACAAGGGCCAGGGCTGAGGCTGCCGGCAGGACCTGCGGCGCAGCCGGGGTGAGGGGAGGCCCGCGAGACCCCTCTCGGGAAGCAACAGCCGCCGCGGGGCGAGGCAGGGCTGCGGGCAGGCATGCTTGGACGGGCAGACGGGCGGCCTTCCGGTCCAGGAGCCCAGACGGAAGTACAGCGAGAGGTGGCTCAAGGCCACATACCACAGTTGCCCTTAAAAAGGAGACACACACCTCTCACGCGCAAGCAGGAGGAAGGATGGGATGGAAACAAGGTGATGAGGGGGAAACACACTGACGACAGTAGCGGTGGGCATTTACGTGGAACGGTGCGCGATCTGTTCGCGGTAAACAGTGAATTCACGGTGGAACTGGGGTTTGAACCCACCGCTCACCTGAGAAGAGGCTTTCTACACTAAGTGGTGACCACACAGTTGTCAAGCGAGTCTGAAACGTGTACTCCAGCAGAAAAGCACAAAATGCACAAAGGAGGAGGATTTAGAGACGGGAGGCAACCGGATGTAATCGTCGTAGCTCAGAGACGAGAGGCCAGCCCAGGAGCGTGACAACGCAGACGGAGAAGAAGGGCAGATAAAATGTTAGCAAGAGGTTGTGTGACTGTTTAGGACGCCCATACCTAAAACATGCGATGAAAAGAAGGGCTCTGACTCCTGATTCAAAGGAACTACAAGCCGTGTTACTGATGAGTAACATCCCCTCCATTTTCTGATGGTGATGCCAGCCGCAACACTATCACCAGCAAGACCCAGAAAGCTGAATAACACACATTTCAGGCTCCCACCAGGTGGGTCCATGTTTTGGAGGGCCTGAAACTTACACATTTTCAGTGGCCCTCTTAAAAAAAGAAAGTACAGAAATGTAAAGTCAATAAAGAAAAGTGAGAGTAAAGGGGCCCTCTGCTAGCTTCTCAGGCAAATCTTTCTCTGGGATCTTGTCACTGAGGTTAATGAAACAACCTGGCCGGCCAGCCAGCCCTGCCTCTGCAGCAGAAGCCAACAGGCCAGAGCCCGGCCATGGGGTGGCGCCACCCGGTGGCCACTGTGCTCTGGAACCCCTTCTGCGGGCCCACCCAGGAGCCCAGGCAGGGAGGGCACCGGCACCGAAGAGCTGGAGCTCCACCTTGCCCCTCCCCACCCGCCAGGACGAAGGGCTGGGGGGACAGCAGCCCACTGCCCACTGCCCCACCCTGGGCACTTCCTAGGGCCCAGCATCGTGGGGCAGGAGTAACCGCGTTGCTCTTTACAGAGAGCAACTCAGGGAGCAGCGAGACATCACTTCTTACGCTCCGGTTCACACCCTGCTGTGAAACAGAGACAGGAAGCAACAGTCTTATTCAGAGCCCAAAGGGACTACTACGAAGCGTTAAGAGCCCCAACTTCACTCCAACATTGTTGAAGCTGCTGTAACTTGGCAGCAAAAGTTTTTTGGAGGTAAACTTCTCGAAAGAAAAAAATACAGTCATATGTATTCAAATTCAGCTTCCCCAAGAATTGAGCAAGATGTTAACAGGTGTTACACAAAAAGTTCTGTGAGCAAATACATTTGTGAAACACTCCACTAAGCAAAGGTTTCTTCATTGCAGGACTTCTCAGAGCCTTTATTACTCTGCAACCTTCCAAGTGGGGATATGGTGTGAAAAGGACTCCGAATGCATTTGGCCACAGAAGTCTTGTTTCACATACTAGCTACTGAGATTCATGCTCCAGGAACACACTTTGGAAAATATCCTTCTAAATCCTAAGACAAGGCATCTACAGACGCCCAGAGCGTTATTTTACGAGACATGCAAAATCTTGAAAATGAGTTTTTTCAATTTAATACCAAGTTATTTTTTCAATGTAAGGCCACACCAAATAACCTAACAAAGTTGCTTTCAACTTTCCTCCAAGACTGAGAATAAGCGTGTTCCCATCACCACTTCTATTCAATGCTGTACGGAAAGTCAGTGAAATAAGTCAACTGAAAATAAAAAGCATAAGAACTGAGGGACAACTGTGATTATTCACAGGTGTCATGACTGGGTGTAGAAAAAAACCTAACAGAATCCACAAACAAATTATTAAAATTAATTAAGTAATTAGGCAAGATAACGGGATACAAGGTCCACATACAAAACCCACTGTATTTCCATATATGGAAACAAGTAGAAAACAAAATTTACAGCAGATACTGTTCACGTTAAAACCGAAAGCATCACCTACCATGAAAGGTGTGTGAGACCGCTACAGAGAACCCTACAGAACATCACTGAGAGCAATTACAGAAGATGTAAGTAAGGGGACAGACCAGTTCCACGGATTAAAAGACTCAGTATTGTGAGGATATCAATTATCCCCCCAAATGATGTATGGATTCCAATTTGCAGTCTCTAGCTTATCCAGATCCATCTTACCTTTCAAGTTTTCAAATTTTGTCACTGTAGATCTAGGAAACACTTCCTTATAACTAACAATGCCCTGATGTCCAGTTAATGTTAAATCACTTGCTCACATGCTGCCCTCAACAGACACTACGAACAGCACACTCCATACAGAAGCCTTTGCTGAAGACTTGAGATCACTTTAGTCTGTTCTTCATCTTTAAACCTGCTCTAACAAGTACTGTTTTCCAAATCAACCTCTTACTAACTTTCATCTAAACACAAAATTCTATCACTCCTGTTTAACTGTGGACATAATACAGATCTAAGGCCCAGTCACTGACGTGACCCCAAAGTTCTGCAAGGCCACATCCATGTATGCTCGTGGATATCACACATCAGTGGTCCTCAGCCCGGCTGAACACCAGATCCCGCAGAAGCTGTAGAAAACCACACCGATGCCTTGGTTCATCCAGACCAGAGGCAGGAGAATCCCGAGGGGTGGCCCACCAGCCTCCGGCACTTTTTACAAGCTCCCAGCTCAATCTCACGTGTCTCCAGGCTAAGGCCTGTGCTGTGGACAGCAAGAGGGACAGGCACACAGATAGACAGACACACTTCTTTTTAAAACCAACAACTTACTTCCTTCTGGGTTTGGTGCAGAAAGAATGATGCTGTGGTTTTTCTTTACTTCTTCAACATACTGAGCTATTTTAGCTATACTGTTTCTGATCTCCTCAACCTAGGAGAGAGGGAGAGAAAGTCATCACCACTGCGGCAAATGCACATCTGCAACCACTTTCCATTACCTAAAAAGAGAAGGATAAAAGAGGAAGAAAATAAGTGAATAATTACCACATAAAGAAACAACAACCTTTTCCCATTCATTTAATTTAAAAAATAAAGGGAAATGCGCCATATTAAAATAGCTACCTTTATGGCTAAGGCAATATCAGCCACCGGGAAGACCTTGCTGGTTGTAAGAAGTTTTACAATCAAGACCCAGTATTACCACAGATGATGGCAGCCAGAGGCATCTACTACCAACGCCAGGTCTCCGTGCAGTCAAGAAGGGAGCTCACCCTGCAGCAGAGGCCGACCATCATATTCTCATGCGGGGAGGTACTGACAGCTGATAAGACCAAGCCTTCCTAGTCATTATTTTTTGCCTCTGATAGTCTAAAGTATTCACTACTTGTCTCAAAATGTAACGTATTCATTAGCAAGATCTGCCCAGATGGATTCATAACAAGTGTGGCAGTCTGAATACTGTCCCCCAAAATGTCCAGGTCCTGGCCCCTGGGACCTTGGATGGTTACCTTATATGGCAAAGGGAACTGCAGATGTGACTGAAACAAAGGGTCTTGAGATGGGGAGATACAATCCCGGATCCCCCGTGGGCCCTCAGTATGACCCCAAGGGTACTTGTAAGAGGGAAGTGGATGGAGATGGGACGAGAGAAGGCAGCCACGCGACACCAGTGAAGCACAATGGTCTGCTGCCGGCCTGGCAGGCGGAGGGGCACCAGAGGTGCAGCTCGAGAGGTGGGGAAGGCAGGGCAGCGGGCTCTGCCCGGAGCTCCTGGGGCGTGCGGTCCTGCTGGCAATGTGGCTTCATCCCGGTGGGACCAGCCTGGACTTCCGGCTTCCAGAGATGAAGACAGTAAATGTGTGCTGTTTGCAGCCACTCAGTTTGTGCGGCCCTAGGAAACTGAGCACAACTTCTCCATCTGAACGATGAGGAAAACCCTAAAACCCATCAGCAGGGGACTTGTTAGGTTACATTACGGAACTCTAACAAAAGATACGAAAACACCTCCAGGATATATTACCAAGTTAAAAACACGCTGAAAAAAAAAATACCCACAAGGTGCAGGACGGCACGTATACATGTTAGCAACGATGCAAGGAAGAGGTCAAAATAAGCAGAGATTAACCTGCAGATGTTAAGTGTTAACATTTACATGAAGAAACACTGGGATGTCTAAATAAGAAACTAAGAAAAGGGTCACCTTCCGAGGGGAGAGGTGAGGAAACCAGCAGATGAAGACAGGAGTGCGGGCGAGGCTTCTCGTGCGAGTGCATCCTCTCCCACCATCCTGATTTCTGAGCAACGGGGACGCACATCCCAGTGGGGAGGTGAGATGCCAGCGTGAGGAGCCCTACGGACTAGAGCGGCTCTTGTGCGTTTGGTCTCAGCGCCTCTTTAATCCTGAAAGTTACGGAAGACCCCAAAGAGCTTTGGCTCACGTAGGCTGTAGCTCGCTTCGGATAATTCCCATAGTGGAGAAACAGCTCCGACATGCGTTAATTCACTGAAGACAGTTAATTACAAGCCCACAACATGCCATGGTGGATGTCCACGTTCTCATCCTCAGAATGTCACCTACGGGGCAAAAGGCACCTCGCAGGTGTGATGAGTTAAGAGTCGAGATGGGAGATTACCCTGGATTATCTGGGTTGTTCCAGTGTAACCACAGGAGTCCTTATAAAACAGAAGCCAACAGGACCAAACTTAGAAAAAAGCGACGTGACAGGAGAAGCAGAGGCTGCGGTGAGGTGCCCGACGCTGGGGAAAAGGGCCCCGAGCCAAGGACGCAGGTGCCCCCAGAAGCTGGAGAAGGCAGGACGCAGCCTCTCCCCACCGGGCCTGCAGGAGGGCGCGGCCCTGCCGGCACCTTGACGGGAGCCCCAGTGGCTCGTTTCAGCTTCGGACCTCTGCAGCTGTCAGGCTCTAAGTGTATGTTGGGTTTAGCCACTACGGTTGTGGTAATTTGTTACACCAGCAGTAGGAAATTAATACAGATGTTAATACCAATAACCTATTTTTACGGAAAAAGCAGAATTCCCTCCCCCCCAAATCAGTGAAAGTACGAGCATTGATCTACATTTTTCTGCAAATCTAATTTCTAGCTTAATGGAAGGCATCTTGATTCTGATACCTGCTTCTGTGTTTAGTCTGTTGCCGTATCACACACTTGATGTAGCCTCTGGGAAACTCCCCCATTGTCCATTCACGACAGAGTGAGAGGAAAGAGGTAAACATCTTGGTATTTTTATGAAAATCGTTACCAGCCACACGAACTCATTGGAAAGGCCTTAGGGACCCCAGGGACACTGGGACCAAGCCCCACAGCACATTTTGAAAACCAAAGTTTTAGAGGAGAGTTGAACACAGAATTCTACTTGCATAGAGCAGTGAACAGCTATTTCATTAGGCCTGGGTGTTATTTCCATTTATTTACAGTCAATTTCTACAGAACTTCATACATTTCACATACTTATAATTTAATTAATCATGTAAAAACAATACACAGAATTAAAACGGCATCTTTTAAAATGTTTGCTACTGTATCATGCAGGCTTCAACACAAATGACGACTTTGGGGTTTTAGTGCACAGATCTACATTTCAACGAGGCATCATTAAAGCAGCATTTCTGAAATAAATTCAGTAGCACGCAACTGTCACAAAGTAGGAGAGACACTGTTTTACCTCTTGGAGGGTTCTGCAGTACGCATGCCACTAGTATCTGTGCAGCAGAAGTCCCAGCGTGGTCCAAAAAGAAAACTGCTGGACCACCGACTCGGGACCAGGAGGGAAGCGCCACCGTCGCTGTGGCGCCAGGTCCACCAGGTCCATTTGCGCCTGCGAAGCACAGCACGCAGGGGTCGCCCCCCCCCCCACAACTACAAACCACCTTCGCAGAGAGGAGATTCCTGGCCGCTCATTACAGCACTATGCTAGTCTTCAGCAAACACTGGCCACGTGCAAAATTCCTACCTTTTGCAATGTTCTATGTGATATGTAAGATCTGAATGCCATTTCTAAGAAAGAGTTTGTATTAACAAATATCATTTGCTTCTCTATCTAAGAAGTCATTTCACAGAAATTAACTGTAAAATAAATCAACCATTTAACAAATGAAACTGGAACTTACATTACAATCGATGGCCCTCAAACCTCCCTAACACGAGTCACCCATTTCTGTCTGCAGCTCTGAGACGCCCACAGCCTTTAAGTTACTGCAGCTTAATGACTGAGTGATTTACACAATTCTTCTATAAAGTACAACGACAACATTTAATGCTGGGAGATTCTTAAAATAAGAAATATGTTTTTCCGGAGAACTGGTATGGAAGAATTAAGCATCTAGGTACAAGGGGTAAAATCAGGGAATTAGTGATTTTACAAAGTGGGCAGGTAAGCTCAAGACAGTAAAGAGTCTCATTTCCAAAGTGAAAGCTGGAAATCCACCAGCTTAACTCTTTTGTACCTTAAAGTAAGTTCCTGTAGCTAATGATTTAATTCCATGTTTTTTCCATTAGATAAGATTGAGTACTAACATAAATGCTTGAAACCCAATGAATAGGTTCTTACACTAGGTATTCAATAAATTCTGACTGGATCTGGAAAACTGGTAACTTCTAAAGTTATCTTAGATAACTTCTAAGATATTTTTTATTAACATATTACATATTTTCAAATCCACGTATTGATAGACCGGTTTAGACTGTCAACAGATTTGAGTTAACTGAAACTTGTAGACAAGATTCAACATAATCAAAACAAGTCCTGCAAATGAAGCTTTCATCATTAAAAAATTACACTGAACCCGTTTCTTTTTTCATATGTAACAAAGTCAAAATATTTGTTCTCTGACTCAATTTCAAAAATTTTAAATTATGCAAAATTTGATCAGCTATGACTTAGAGTTAACAATTTAAACATGAGCCAGCCTAGAAACAGCCCTGGGGGGCTAAGAGGGAGAGGGAAAGGCCTCGCAGGGAAGCCCGAAGGAACGGACAGGTGTGAGGTCAGATCCAAGGGCGCGGGCCCACACGCAGACAGCCCAGAGAAAGGCCGTGCTGCCTGACAGCAACGGCAGAGCAGAGCTGCCACAATCGCATCTTTGCTTCTGGATAAGACCTCTCAGGACAGAAGTCCATATGACCTAGAGACCGGCATTCTGAAACGTGGAAAACTTCTCAGGGAGGAATTTAAAATTCAATCAAAGAGTTTAGGAAATATACAACGTGAGCTCTTTGATATGTGGGACTCACTGCCATTCTGCAGGAGGAAAGCAAGGGAAGCCTCGCTGTGTGTACCGTGCACACCTGACCACCAGCTGAGGGGCAGCACCGCCCCCAGGCCTTCCCCTCCCCGGGACCAAACCGCCCCGAGTCTGGAGAACACCGCTGGCCAAGGGTGCAGCAGCATCTCTCCGGGGCCTTCCCGTGCTCCGAGGACGCGCCTTCCCCCAGCACGGCCCTGGAGCAGCAGCCCCGCCGGGCCAGCACCCTAGCCTGCGGGCATCAGTCTCCGCATGTGCCCTCCACACCCACGATCACCATTCTCAACCCCCCATCCCACCAAGTCCATCACCAAGAAGAATGTTTTCCTAGCACTAAAAAGTCTAGAGAACGTTTGCAATTCTAACACCAACTTTTAAAAATATTAGTTAGGGTATTATTTCAAATATGACAAGTGCACAGTTACATTAGTTTAACTATGTTTAAAGAAAACAAGTCCGTCTGGGTTTCATTAAACGGCTCTTACCTGATGGAAGAAATCATCCATAAAATGGTCCTTTTCAATAACAACAGTTGTGTCTCCATCATCATTTTTCCTACACTAAAATGGAAAAATATAAAATGTAAAGTTCTGGTTTTAAAAATTTTCACATAGACACAGTGAACTGAAAGACAAGAGCAGTTCGGTACCTACAGGATCCCAACTCCCTAAGAGCACCAAAGTGTAATGACCCCGACGCATGCCAGAGCCGCGCCAGGCCACAGTGAGGCAGGCAGACCGGCTGCGCGCCCGAGAAGCAGCCACGTCCTGGGGGACGATGGCTAGATCTCTCAGAACTGAGAGACGCAGAGTCACCCATGCTGAGTACGTCCACTTAACACAGGCCAGGTTTATCCTCAACAAGTGAAACTGCTTCCATTGCACACTCTCTATAAAGATTGAAAATACTGATACCACCAGCTCACTTTTCAAGACTACGTAATAATTTTCAAGGAACTATCACATATGCTAGCTGGTACTTATCAATTTTCCCTACGTGAGTAACTCCCAGTCACGGCCACACTCATCATCAAGGAACACTTTACTGAGGAAAGACTCAGTAGCAAAGACCTGAGTAAGTAACACGGAGGAAGAAAGCAACTGACCGCTGGGAAGACCCAGGATAACACCATACTTTACAAGTCATCCATAAAAGCGTCCTTTCCAGCAACAACAGCTGTGTCTCCATCATCATGTTTCCTACACCAAAATGGAAAAATATAAAACGTAAAATTCTGGTTTTAAAATTTGTCACGTAGACACAAACAGGTACCATCAGTTTAAAATAACACTGAAGAATAAAGAATGAGGAGATGTTATTCTAGACCAATGGGTCTCCAACTTGAGGGGCATCAGCTCCGCCTAGAGGGCTGGGTCTCTGACTCAGCAGGGCTGGGGTGAGGCAGTCCATGCACTCATGACTGTCCTAGAACGTCGGGAACATCGTCACATTCTAAGTTCCAAGTGATGCTGCCGGGCTGGGTTCCCCACCCCTTGAGGGAGGCAGAAGAACCTAACGGTGGAAAGTCTCTCCTGGGAAGAAAGCAACCTCCGTCTACAGCCACGGGGGACAGGAGACAACGTCAGAACCCGGGACCTGGTACCAGAATCACAGTGTTTGTCAAGGACGTGTTACACAGCATCCACCAGCGAGAGCTGGGGACTCGGGAGGAAAAAGGAAATACACCTGCCAGAATACAGAGGAGGGAACTGTTAGGAATTGTCTCCCCAAGGACATGCAGGGTGAGTCAGCTCAGCTCAAACCCTGCGAGAGCCGAGGCGGCCAGATTTCGGGGATTCTCTCAGCCCTCGTGAAATCAGAGTCTTTAACCACAGAAAGTCAGAAGTGTGGCTCTACTGATCTACAACCCAGAAATAATGTGGAAACAAAATTCCACTAAATTTATCTAGGAAAACATCTACAAAATTTAATAAATGTGTCAAGAAAGCACAATGCAGCCTCCCTCTGCACCCATCCAGGGCCCTCACTAAGGCAAATCGATTTGGCCTAAAAATCAACAATAATCTCTCACCACCCCAGGGAGGGCTTCGGCACCTGCCTTACCCCAGGGCCTCCTCGAGGAGACAATCCAGGACGGCAAGGGAGAAGAGGCGTGCTCCTCTACGGGAGGCGCGAGCTCCCTCACACAAGGGGCTTGTGAACGACATGTTATCACCAGGCGACACCTCGCGCTGGGACAGCCGTAGGGCGGTCTCGGAGGGAAAAGCAGAGACCCACCTACGCAGGACTCCGGCAGAAGCTCCCCCAGCTGCGGGCCGGAGGCCCCGGCGCCTCTCAGAGCTGAGGGAGCCTGCCCTCACAGGCGCCAGCTGCGGGGAAAGAAGCCTGCAGTCAGGCAACACTGCCACTGCAAACGTCTTACGGGGGCTCTGCTAACAGGGCGAGCACTATGGGTTCAACTGTGCCCCCTAAACACAGATGTTGCAACCTCCCAGGACCTCAGCCTGGGACCCGTATTTGGAAAAAGGGTCAATGAAGATGCAGTCAGTCAAGATGAGGTCGTGCTGGAGCAGCGTGGGCCCTTAACCCAACGTGACTCGCGTCCTTATGAGAAGAGACAGAGACGTACAGGGGGAGGCAGCCCGTGATGACCGCGATGCACCTACAAGCCGAGGACCCCTGAGGACCGCCGCCCGCACGGGAAGGTGAGAGAGGCAAGGCAGGGCTCTGGCGCAGGTTCGGGGAACGTGCGGCCCCGCGACACCCTGGCTTCTGGCCTCCAGAGCCGGGAGGGCACATCTCCCTGGGTCAGGCCCCAGTCTGCGGGCCCGCGGCACGAGAGCCCAAGGACGCGCACGCACCAGTACGGGCTGAAGCACGCTCACGCCATCCTTTCTCCAATCAAGCGTGCTAACCGAGACACTCCTCTCAACTCTGCAGCCTGTGAACAGCGCTGTCCGGAGGAAAAACCCCTGTACCTACCAGGAGTCGCAGATGTGGGTTCTAACTGGCGACGAGGCGGGGACAACACCCATCCCGTCCCCGTCCCCGCCCCCAGAGGCGGGGCTGTGGGTTTCGGAAGGGCGTTATTTTCCCAGGGCATGCATACCCCAATAAAGGCTCTTAAAATCACTTCTGGTCCATGCTCTTAATTCCGAGCAAAAAAGCACTTAAAGGCAGATCGGCAATCGGCTAACAAGCGACAGAAAGTTATGTGCAGACCCGCCCACCAACTCCGCAGTGCTTTTCTCCGGGCTCCCAAGGCACCTGAAGTGAAAGACGGCTGCTACTGGGTACCGCGCGCGCCAGAGCACGGGTCGCGCGCTGTCTCACTGGTCCTCCAGCGCCGCCCGAGGCCTGCGAGCATCCCCACTTCACGCACACAGCACCCCATGGACGGCTGAGCACCCAGCCTCTTTGGGCACCAGGTGGGTTCGACCTCACAGATCCCACACTGCGCTCACTCCCCAACGGCAAGAGCTGCCCTCGCCTGGCTCAGTCACCGGACGACATAACTTACCTCCCACACCCGCTCGCGCGCCACTTCACGACCTGCCCTCTGCCAGGAGGGGCCGCCCTGCCCCTCTGACTCCAGCCCAAGCCCTTGCTCTTAACCCCGCCCCCGCCCTCCTCCCGGAAGAAAGGGCTGCAGGAGGGTCCTCCAGGCGAAGCGGGCCTCCCAGCTCTTCTCCGAGCTCCGGGCCGGGCGGCCTCGCGCGGGCCTTCGACACCACGCGCTCCTCGAGTGGCCCCGCACGTCACTGCCTCCCCGCGCCCCACCCAGTCGCTTCTCAGCTGGGGCGCTCATAGGGCTCAAGGGACTTAACTGTAAGTAGCCAACTCCCTGCAGATTCAACGGGGGAGGGGAGAGAGTGAACGTGAACGTGGCCTAGCAGGGCTGGGATTCCCCGGGGCCAGGGGCGCACATCTCACCCCGCTGACAGCCAGCCACTCGCGGTTCTCAGAGGCCTCGGCGTTCGGCCTGTTTCACTTTCTACCGTGAAAAATGACAAACACGCACAAAAGTGGAAGGAATGACATACTGGGCCCTCGATGGGTCCATCGCAGGGGTTCAACGACGATCAATCCACACCTGTCCTGCTTCACCTGCACGCCCCCAGCCCCACCCCTGACCCCCGTGGCACTAGACCACCTCGAGGCGAAGCCCACACGAAGATGCCTGTTGTGTGTGTGACACGGTCGCGAACCTAAGCCCGCTACTTCACCTGCTCCGGGAGAGACACTCACTCATTTCCAAGCTCAGGAGAGACGGTTTCCAACATGACACTCTCCCTACGGGCAGTCGGTCATTTTACTATCACATCACACACAGACCACACTCCGTGCAGGAGGCGGTGAACAAACAGTTACCAAAGAAACTCAATTCTTCCTCACCGCTGAAGCCCATGTCTCATGCGTGACCTTTATTCAGTCATTCGCTTCCTGGTAAATCATTCGTTTCTGTACCTGCAGACCAAGAGGGAGCCAATGACTTGGAATCTGTTTCCTCTAATGTCTTCTTTTTTCCTTCTCATTTTTAACCCTTTACTTATATTTCTTAGTTCTATCTGGAATTCTCAGAATTACCTGACATTAGGAAATAGACCTAGTAATACTGTCTTAGCTTTTCCATTAATGAAAAAAGAAACAAAGAAGTGACTACCAAAACAATGCTCTTTAGGGACTCCCCTGACGGTCCAGTGGTTCAGGGCTTCTGTGCTCCCACTGCAGGGGGCCAGGGTTCGATTCCTGGTCACGGAACTAAAATCCCACATGCCGCACGACGTGGCCAAAAAAAAAAAAAAAAAGAAGAAGAAAACAACGCTGTTTAAGCTGCTGCACAATCGCCCCATCTTCAGTGAAGCCCACGTTCAACCTTTCTAGCAGAGACGGTGTGATCCCTGTACAGTAGCTGCTGTTTACGACAGTGTACTTATCGTATATAACAAAACGATTTGTGGCAAAGCATTTACTATGAGCAGTGGGAATACTCTCCAACTTGATTTCTAAAGTGTCAAAGTGCAAGATAAACATCCAAATATCAACTTTCCATTTCTGTTAAATTTTAAAACAATTCTCCTTAAAAGCAGCAGTATATTAAAATACAATTCTCTCTGTAAAAACTGTTCTGAGGAAGAGACATCAAGTAGCTTCCATGTTTAGAGACTATTTAACAGAGATGAATCAGTTGTCACTGGAATGCCATTTAGATAATTCAGAAGCTGAATTATCACAAATTAGTAGAATCCAAAGTTGGATAAAACACTGGATTTTTCTCCAGGTTGTTCTCCAAATACACATACACTAGGGCCTTCCATGCAAATGATAATTGTGAGGAAATAATTATCTTGAAATATGTACAATGGTTTTAGTAGCTTTGCTGCTACAATACGTTAATTTCAAAATTACATTACTTCAGTAATAGACGAATACTTGTAATTAAAAATAGGTAAAAGCTGACTGTTGGCCAGGTGGTAATTGTGCCGTCGAATGTCAGTAGCATTTCTTTCCCGTATATTTATGTAATCAGTCGTAGTTTCATGCCCTAGGTAGACTATTACACTGTTTCATGTTTTATATTTTTACTTCATATTTGTCTCCATTATTAATATTATATAAATACTGCAGGTACTTACACTTTACATAAATAACACTGTATTGCACAAATGCTTCTGTTTTTCTCCTCTCGAAGGTATGTTTAAAGATTTCTCCTCATCTCTCATGTTTTGCTCACCACTGACAATCAAACTCACCACCTTCCTGTCCTTCACACCAACCTGTGCCCACAGCAGAGCCCTGGGGCTGGCCGTGCCTTCTGCCCAGTGCCCACCTCCCAGACCTGTGCCCGGCTGGCTCCTTCTCATTCAGATCTCAGCTCAGAGACCTCCCCCGATCAGAGACCCCTGATGGCCCAGCCCAAAACAGCCACGCCCACACCCACTCCCCCTGTTTCATTTCCTCCCCAGCAGTTACCGGGAAAGGCATTTTATTCCTCATTGACTTAGCTGTTTCTTGTCCCCTCTCCCATGACACATTTCAGGGGAGCAAGGACTTCAAGGGTCTTGTCATAACTCACGCCTGAAACAGTGCCTGGCACGTAGCAGCCACTCAGTAGAGATCAGCTGAAGGAATGAATGAAGAGCAGAGAGATGAGACAGAGATGGGGGTGGAGCAGAGAGAAAGCACACACAGAAGGACAGAGAAACCAGGAAACAAAGACACAGACACACACAGTGAGAAGCAGCACGGCAGACGAAAGTCAAGGACAGAGGCGGGCTTGGTTGCTCGCTGGCCCTGGTTCCATCTCCTCGTGAGGTCTCACGGCACAGCCCACCCTGAGTCTGAGGCCCCATTCTACCCTTTAATCAATCTCCCTTTTCTGTTTTAGCTAAGGGGTTTCTGTCCCTTGCAACCCAAAGAACCTTGAAGACAACAGAGTCCACTGTCATCTGCATCTCCCTAACCCTGTGCATTTTCAAAAGCAAACACATGACTCAATACACACCTAGCAGGTGCTTTGTGCAGAATCCTGAGGCTTCAGAGCAAACCTGACAGCACACATCTGCCCTGGAAACGGTGCAGAGTCTGGGGGAGGGCGCAGGAAGAAAACAGGACCTCGTGTGTGTTCAGATGCATAGACAGGAAGATCTCTGGGGACCCAAGGGGGAAGGAGGGTGGGAAGACTTCCTGGTGGTGATGTCTGAACTGAGGCCAAAAGAAGGGGTGGGGGGGGCTTCCCTGGTGGCGCGGTGGTTGGGGGTCCGCCTGCCGATGCAGGGGACACGGGTTCGTGCCCCGGTCCAGGAGGATCCCACATGCCGCAGAGCAGCTAGGCCCATGAGTCATGGCTGCTGAGCCTGCGCGTCCGGAGCCTGTGCTCCGCAACGGGACAGGCCACAACAGTGAGAGGCCCGTGTACCGCAAAGGAAACAAAACAAAACAAAACAAAACAAAACAAAACAAAAGAAGGGGTGGGGCCGGCAGAGAAAGGGGGAGAGAGACACACACATGGAGCAGCGTGTGCAAGGGCCGGAGCGGAAGGGCACATGGGAAGAACAGAGACTGGAACAAGGCGATCTGCGGGAGTGAAGGTGCTGGTTATCGCTTAGGTTCTCTATTCCTTACATTCAGAATGAATAGACTTGAAGTTAAAAACCAGAAGTAATTAACCTGTGGAAATGTACAGGCTTTGCTCTTTTATTTTGTATACAAATGGATATTTATTATACTTCCTGGAGAAACTATATAGATTCCAACTGTGGGAACTGTCTGTATGATGATACAGGATTTAGTAAATTATGAAATTCTAAACCATAAACATTCAAAATTATAGATATATTCATATATTAAATTATACATGTATTATGAAATTCTCAGTATTTTAAGTTTCAGTGAAGTACTTAGAAAAAAATGTTTTTATTTTATAAATTGGAACCTGAAACTTTACTACATAACAATCTGCACTCTGTGTGCAATCTGAGCTGCCAAAAAAGAACCTTAAAAATATCTGGGCAGTTTTTCCTGCCGCTTAAAAAGTTATACTTGTGGGACTTCCCTAGAGGCGCAGTGGTTAAGAATCCGCCTGCCAGTGCAGGGGACAAGGGTTCGATCCCTGGTCTGGGAAGATCACACATGCTGCAGAGCAACTAAGCCCATGTGCCACAACTACTAAGCCTGCGTTCTAGAGCCCGCGAGCTACAACTACTGAAGCCCGCATGCCTAGAGCCCGTGTTCCACAACAAAAGAAGCCACCGCAATGAGAAGCCCCCACTCGCCGCAACTAGAGAAAAGCCCGCGCGCAGCAACGAAAACCCAGTGCAGCCAAAAATAAATACATACATACATACATAAATTATACTTGCAATTCATCACCATGAACTCAGGTATTAAAAATAGTAATTTTCTACCTAGAAACAAATGACAATGGAGACACGATGACCCAAAACCTATGGGATGCAGCAAAAGCAGTTCTAAGAGGGAAGTTTATAGCAATACAATCCTACCTTAAGAAACAGGAAACATCTCAAATAAGCAACCTAACTTTGCACCTAAAGCAATTAGAGAAAGAACAAAAAAAACCCAAATTTAGCAGAAGGAAAGAAATCATAAAGATCAGATCAGAAATAAATGAAAAAGAAATGAAAGAAACGATAGCAAAGATCAATAAAACTAAAAGCTGGTTCTTTGAGAAGATAAACAAAATTGATAAACCATTTGCCAGACTCATGAAGAAAAAAAGGGAGAAGACTCAAATCAATAGAATTAGAAATGAAAAAGGAGAAGTAACAACTGACACTGCAGAAATACAAGAGATCATGAGAGATTACTACAAGCAACTCTATGCCAATAAAATAGACAACCTGGAAGAAATGGACAGATTCTTAGAAATGCACAACCTGCCGAGAATGAACCAGGAAGAAACAGAAAATATGAACAGACCAATCACAAGCACTGAAGTTGAAACTGTGATTTAAAATCTTCCAACAAACAAAAGCCCAGGACCAGATGGCTTCACAGGCGAATTCTGTCAAACATTTAGAGAAGAGCTAACACCTATCCTTCTCAAACTCTTCCAAAATATAGCAGAGAGAGGAACACGCCCAAACTCATTCTACGAGGCCACCATCACCCAGATACCAAAACCAGACAAAGATGTCACAAAGAAAGAAAACTACAGGCGAATATCACTGATGAACATAGATGCAAACATCCTCAACAAAATACTAGCAAACAGAATCCAACAGCACATTAAAAGGATCATACACCATGATCAAGTGGGGTTTATCCCAGGAATGCAAGGATTCTTCAATATATGCAAATCAATCAACGTGATACACCATATTAACAAATTGAAGGAGAAAAACCATATGATCATCCCAATAGATGCAGAGAAAGCTTTCGACAAAATTCAACACCCATTTATGATAAAAACCCTGCAGAAAGTAGGCATAGAGAGAACTTTCCTCAACATAATAAAGGCCATATATGACAAACCCACAGCCAACATCGTCCTCAATGGTGAAAAACTGAAATCATTTCCACTAAGATCAGGAACAAGACAAGGTTGCCCACTCTCACCACTCTTATTCAACATAGTTTTGGAAGTTCTAGCCACAGCAATCAGAGAAGAAAAAGAAATAAAAGGAATCCAAATCAGAAAAGAAGTAAAGCTGTCACTGTTTGCAGATGACATGATACTATACATAGAGAATCCTAAAGATGCTACCAGAAAACTACTAGAGCTAATCAAAGAATTTGGTAAAGTAGCAGGATACAAAATTGATGCACAGAAATCTCTGGCATTCTTCCTTTTTTTTTTTTTTCTGCGGTATGCAGGCCTCTCACTATTGTGGCCTCTCCCGTTGTGGAGCATAGGCTCCGGACTTGCAGGCTCAGCGGCCATGGCTCATGAGCCTAGCCGCTTCACGGCATGTGGGATCTTCCCGGACCAGGGCACAAACCCGTGTCCCCTGCATTGGCAGGCAGACTCTCAACCACTGCGCCACCAGGGAAGCCCTCTGGCCTTCTTATACACTAATGATGAAAAATCTGAAAGTGAAATTAAGAAAACAGTCCCATTTACCACTGCAACAAAAAGAATAAAATATCTAGGAATAAACCTACCTAAGGAGACAAAAGACCTGTATGCAGAAAATCATAAGACACTGATGAAAGAAATTAAAGATGATACAAATAGATGGAGAGATATACCATGTTCTTGGATTGGAAGAGTCAACATTGTGAAAATGACTCTACTACCCAAAGCAATCTACAGATTCAATGCAATCCCTATCAAACTACCACTGGCATTTTTCACAGAACTAAAACAAAAAATTTCACAATTTGTATGGAAACACAAAAGACTCCGAATAGCCAAAGCAATCTTGAGAACGAAAAATGGAGCTGGAGGAATCAGGCTCCCTGACTTCAGACTACAAAGCTACAGTAATCAAGACAGTATGGTACTGGCACAAAAACAGAAATATAGATCAATGGAACAGGATAGAAAGCCCAGGGATAAACCCACGCACATACATACGGTCACCTTATCTTTGATAAAGGAGGCAAGAAAATACAGTGGAGAAAAGACAGCCTCTTCAATAAGTGGTGCTGGGAAAACTGGACAGGTACATGTAAAAGTATGAAATTAGAACACTCCCTAACACCATAAATAAAAATACACTCAAAATGGATTAAAGACCTAAATGTAAGGCCAGACACTATCAAACTCTTAGAGGAAAACATAGGCAGAACACTTTATGACATAAATCACAGCAAGATCCTTTTTGACCCACCTCCTAGAGAAATGGAAAGAAAAATAAACAAATGGGACCTAATGAAACTTAAAAGCTTTTGCACAGCAAAGGAAACCATAAACAAGACTAAAAGACAACCCTCAGAATCGGAGAAAATATTTGCAAATGAAGCAACTGACAAAGGATTAATCTCCAAAATTTACAAGCAGCTCATGCAGCTCAATAACAAAAAAACAAACAACCCAATCCAGAAATGGGCAGAAGACCTAAATAGACATTTCTCCAAAGAAGATATACAGATTGTCAACAAACACATGAAAGAATGGTCAACATCATTAATCATTAGAGAAATGCAAATCAAAACTACAATAAGATATCATCTCACACCAGTCAGAATGGCCATCATCAAAAAATCTAGAAACAATAAATGCTGGAGAGGGTGTGGAGAAAAGGGAACACTCTTGCACTGTTGGTGGGAATGTAAATTGATACAGCCACTATGGAGAACAGTATGGAGGTTCCTTAAAAAACTACAAATAGAACTACCATACGACCCAGCAATCCCATTCCTGGGCATATACCCTGAGAAAACCATAATTCAAAGAGAGTCATGTACCAAAATGTTCATTGCAGCTCTATTTACAATAGCCAGGACATGGAAGCAACCTAAGTGTCCATCAACAGATGAATGGATAAAGAAGATGTGGCACATATATACAATGGAATATTACTCAGCCATAAAAAGAAACGAGGGCTTCCCTGGTGGCGCAGTGGTTGAGAGCCCGCCTGCCGATGCAGGGGACACGGGTTCGTGTCCCGGTCCGGGAGGATCCCACATGCCTCGGAGCGGCTAGGCCCGTGAGCCATGGCCGCTGAGCCTGCGTGTCCGGAGCCTGTGCTCCGCAACGGGAGGGGCCACAACAGTGAGAGGCCCATGTACCGCAAAAACAAACAAAAACAAAAAAACAAACAAACAAAAAGAAACGAAATTGAGTTATTTGTAGTGAGGTGGATAGACCTAGAGTCTGTCATACAGAGTGAAGTAAGTCAGAAGGAGAAAAACAAATACCGTATGCTAACACATATATATGAAATCTAAGAAAAAAAAATGTCATGAAGAACCTAGGGGTAAGGGGAATAAAGACACAGACCTACTAGAGAATGGACTTGAGGATATGGGGAGGGGGAAGGGTAAGCTGTGACAAAGTGAGAGAGTGGCATGGACATATATACACTACCAAGCATAAAATAGATAGCTAGTGGGAAGCAGCCGCGTAGCACAGGGAGATAAGCTCGGTGCTTTGTGACCACCTTGAGGGATGGGATAGGGAGGGTGGGAGGGAGGGAGACGCAAGAGGGAAGAGATATGGGAACATATGTATATGTATAACTGATTCACTTTGTTATAAAGCAGAAACTAATACACCATTGTAAAGTAATTATACTCCAATAAAGGTGTTAAAAAAATAGTAATTTTCTCAACAAACACCAGGGTCCTACTGTACAGCACAGGGAACTATATTCAACATCCTGTGATAAACCATAATGGGAAAGAATATGTATGTGTATAACTGAGTCACCTTGCTGTACAGCAGAAATTAAATACAACATTGTAAATCAACTATACTTCAATAAAATGTTTTTAAAAAGGTAATTTTCTCATACATCTACTAATGAATACCACATAGCTACTGTGTGTTTATGTTTATTACCCTGCAAATTCCCACAGTTGAAATTTGCAATTTTTCTATTTTTAACTATAATAAATATAGCCATTTGCATTTGCAAACTTTTCTTAAAGGTAATCAAAATATATTTGGGGTCATTATCTTACAGGACAGCAATTCCGTTCTGATTGACTTATTTCCTAAACAGTATTTCCTTCTGCTTCTTCACTCTTCCTTCCCCGGGCTGTGCACACCCACCACACACACCCAGTTCATTTCTGTGTCCCCTGCACCTAGCACATTACCTCGTAGGGCACTGGCACTCAAGTGCCTGCTGAATGGGTCATCCTTTTATTTTTTTTATAATCCAGAAACATCTTTCTGGATTTAGAGTTTAGGCAATCTTGGGCAAGTCAGTTAAACTTTCTGCACCCAGATGAATTGGCTGCTCAAAAGGAGAATCACTGCTTAGAAGCAGCTAACTCTATATTTGACAAACTGTATTAGACAAACTAACTTTTAAGTCCTTTCTGAGTAGTTACCAGTGGGAATCTTTTTCTCAGAAGGAATCCTTAGCAGCTAATAAAGAAATCTTTAGAAGGCATCACAAATATTTTGTCAATGTGGACATGACAGGCATTTTAACCACCAAAATTAAATATTAAACTTTACCTAGGAAAAAAACACCAGCCATTTAGAAACACGGTTGTGAAAGGACAGTCAACTTCTCCAAGAACTACTTGGAGAGGACACATTTCCTGGAAAAAAAATTATCTTTTATATCTGATAATTTTCAGAGACGTTTTTAAATATTAAAAGTTATCAAACTTAAGTATGTCAAATTCAATTTTAACTTAATATTTTATGCCAGGGAGAAGGTTCCTTTTTATAACTTCCTGAAAACATTTTTAAAAACTAATAAATATTAAGAGCACCTGTAATTACAGACCATTCTCTCTCTCCCACCTTCTCCCAGCGTGGCACACGCAACAGATAATTTTATGTTTCACAGCTTCTTCCATGAGAGTAGACAAGAAAGATGTTACTATCCCCACTTTATATACAGGAAAAGTGAAGTTTTGAGAGGTTTAAAAATTCTCTGCCCAAGATTCGACGACTCCAGACGTAGAAACTTCTGCTAACTCACTCTACAGCTGCTTAGTCTTCATCTACAGCAAGATGATATTGGACCAGAAGAGGTCACTTCTTGCTCTAAAATTCTAGATCAAAACATGTTCTTACCAACACTGTTGCCATGAGAGCTGAAATACACATACACTGAAGAGTCATAAATAACTGTCTTCTTTATTTTTTGCTAATCAAGCCAAGAAAAGCTTGTCACATACTCCACTGACAGATCTTTTCTACTATTCCTCAACATTCAAAAATTTGGCTATCCTCTCATGATACATTCGTCACTTCTTAACAAATATTTGAGCTTCTAATTCTAACAAGGAAAGATACTCCCTTGAGTGAGATAACAGAACAGTAATTTGCTGTTTCACAGGATGCTGACCTGCAAAGTGCAGAGGTCAAAGTACCTGACCGTTAACAAAAAAAGGAAGGAAAGAAAAATCACTATGAAGAAACTTTCTGGGGATGACTATAAAAGCATAATTTCCATAATCTTAAGAATGAATAATTCACTGCCTTTCTGAACTAAGATTCCTCATCTGGCGGACAGAACACAGATAATAATCTGACTATTCTCTCTACTTCCTAAGCCTGGGGCACAGCTAGATCCATTCTAGAAGCAAAGAAGAGAAGTTAATTCATGACATTCAATGGATGCCTTAGGGCAGTGGGCCTAGCGCAGGTCTGAGGCTGCCAGGGATTCTGTGCACTGGGAAACAAAATGCAAACGTTCAGCACAATTAGTACTTGTATTGAATATTTTTAAAGAAAAAGAATTAATTTTGTTGGCCTAAAATTTTTCAACTCTCCCACAGTATAAACATCCACTACAGTTTCAACGTCACCATCTCATTCACAGTATTGTCTGTGAAATGCATCAAACACTAGTTCAACGCCTAAGTGAACAAAACACTGTTCTCTTACTAAAATAATCGGTAATCTGCTGTCGCTACTCACTGAGCACCTACACGCTCCACTAGCTGGGCTTACTGGCAGTAAACAAGCACAAAGCAAACTATTTACAGGGGAAACAAAAGGCGCCGCTCCGTACCTGCCTCGCCGCTCCCTCCCAGCATCCAGCCCTGCAAGGCCCCCCCCGACGGAGGCGCGTCAGGTGCATTCACTCCCACCGCGCGGGGCCCCGTCTTAGACCCCAAGGACAAGACAGAGGGCGAGGGGACAAGTCCTGCTCCCCAGGAGCTGACACCCACTAGGGTGGGACGGACCATAATTCAGCAAGTAATTTCTGGTCGCGCTGAGTGCTGTGCAAGGATTCAAACCAGGCGACAGGATGGAGTGACTCCAGGGAACGAATCAAGCTGAAGAAGCGGCAGAGCCCAGCTCAGAAAAGGGGTTCGAGGTCCAGTCCGGCCGCTCCCCTGAGACGCCCTTTCAAAAGCTGTTTTCCCCCCCGCGCGGAAGCGAGGGCATAACAGTGCCCGCCTCTGGGCTGTCGGGGCGTCCGGGGGACTGGGGGACGGCGACCTACGCGGGGCGCTGCGGGCTGGGGGAGCCCTGCGCCCCCGCCCGGACCCCACCCGCTAGGCCGCCCCGACGGGCCGGCGCCCCCCGACCTGGCCTCCCCTTCCCGCCCGTCCTCGCGCCCCCGCCCCCAGCCCGGCCCGCGACCCCCTCCCGCCAGGCCCCGGACAACGCCCGCGCCCCCAGTGCTCCCGGCCCGAACCGCTATCCGCCCGCCACTCACCGCCGTCAGGTCCGGCAGCCGGTCCCGCATCCCCGCGGGCCGGGCGGCGCGCGCCGCCGCTCAGGCCTGCCCGGCGCCGCCTCCGGCCGGCCGCGAGCTCTCGGTGGCCCTGCCGCCGCCTCAGCCCGCCGGTCGCTGTTCCCTCCGCCTGCGCTGCCACGGCAACCGCGCCGGCGCGCTCTGCGTACGCCCGGCCCGCGCCGCGCCCAGGCCCACGCAGACGGCGGGAGCCTTCCTGCGGGAATGCCGCGGCCCGAGGGGCGGGGCCCGCCGGGGAGGGGAGGAGCCTTGGCGGGGTGGGCGGGGACTATCGGGGAGGGAAGGGGCCGGCCAGAGAGGGGAAAGAGGCGGGGCCTCTTAGGCCGGGACAGGGACAGGACCTGGTGGGGGAAAGGGCAGAACATCACTGAAAGTGGCGGGGCGGGGCCTGTTGAGGAAAAGGCGGGGCTGGCCATGGAGGGGCGGGGCCCGACTGAGCTGCGTTCTGGCGGCCTCTTAGCCTGGTCAATTAGATGCACCTTTTACCCTTCTTGATTGCTTTTGTGTTTTCGCATTCATTTTATTTATTTTAAAAATTCGTGGTAAATTTGGTGACAAATTTAGCAAGCCTATGGAGATGAGCTGGGTGCAGCTTTGCATATGCGTATTCTGAACCTAGGCCTTCTCTTTAAGGCTTCATCCCAGCCTTTCGTGTGAATAAAGGACAAGAGATAAAGTAAGGCCTATAATGCTTAACGAACGTAACAAAGAATATAACTTAAAATGGCATGGGATGGTGATATGCAGGGACTCAGGCCTTGGGATGCAGTTCTAGTGGAGAAATAGGATACAGAAGCAGATAAATAAATAAGCAAAGAAAATAGGGGCATGCACTTGGAGGAGAGCTGAAAGAGGGCTGGCTACATCAGAAAGGTGGGCACAAGAGGCGCCAGAGTTTAGGCCAACAAAGTTAGAGGGAACAGTCCCCAAGACCACTCTCACTTCTGACACCAACTACAAGTTCTGGGGGTTCCCCCAACCACACTCAAGTTCAATAATTCACTGGAGGGACTCAGAATTCACTAAAAACTGCAGTGCTGACAGGGTTTATCACAGGAGAAGGATACAGATTAACATCAGCGAAGGGCAGAGGTGCATGGGGGGAGACCGGTTGCACCAAATGGGAGGCTTCCGTTGTCTTCTCCTTGGGCAGTCAGGGCACATCACTTTCAAGCATTGATGTGTGTCAATATACACGGAGTCACCAACCAGGAAATCTCACCCAAGCCACCAAATTCTGAGTTTTTATTGGGGCTCCATTGCATAGGCATGACGGTTGATTGATTACCCTCCTGGTTGATCTAAGTCTCCAGGTTGACCTGTACCCATGTAACCCAAAAGTCCCATCCTAAATCACATTGGCACTCTCTGGCTAGTCCAAAGGCCCCCGGGCAAACACATACTACTTCCAGGAGTGAGAGCAAAGGACAGATTTCTTTTTGGACAAGGTTAAATTCTTTACTACCTCCTTGAATAGGTGTCTTTTGTGCTATGATCTAAGGTAAAGAAAGCAGCCATAAGAAATATATTTGAGAATAGTCTAGACAGAAAAAGCAGGGAACTTGGGGTTTGGTTCTGGGCATGATTGGGTTCTTGGATTAGAGTAGGGGAGCAGGGGAAGCAGAGACTAGACAGTTTAGAAACCAAAGATAGGGACTTAAACTTGGGTGGACCAGGGGCAAATTTGTCTCTTCTTCATTTATGACTTGGTTATGTTTTTCATAATTTAAATCAAAATCAATAATTTGATGGATATGGGTTGAACAAAATCCTCCCTTTTGACGAAGCAATTAAAATGAGGTGTGAGCAGGGGGTGAGGCGGCAGCAATTGTACAGAGCTTTTCTGAGACTGGAGTTAATATAAAGGGGGTAAAACTGAGCGAGGGTAGAAAAACACCTGGTCCTGGACCCGGCATTTGAGCTCCTGTGTCAAGCAGTACTTGAAACCCACATACCGCAGGACTTTCACGAGCCAATGAATTCCTTTTTCAGTTTTTTCACTTAGAATGAAGACATCCTAATACATTGCTGTGAGAATTTACAGACTAAGAGGTAAGCTACTTCTGAAATGTAAGGTCCCAGGGAATAGGGGCTTTGGTCTGTTTTGTTCACTATTGTGTCTCCGATTCCTACAAAATGTCAGGCACATTGTAGGCACTCAATACACAATTTGTAAAATAAAATAATAGATGTTCAAAAACTCTAATTCAAAAAGATACATGCACCCCAATGTTCATAGCAGCACTATTCACAATAGCCAAGACATGGAAGCAACCTAAACGTCCATCAACAGAGGAATGGATAAAGAAGATGTGGTACATATATACAGTGGAATACTACTCAGCCATTAAAAAAGAATGAAACAATGCCATTTGCAGCAACATGGTTGGACCTAGAGACTATCATACTAAGTAAAGCAAGTCAGAGAGAGAAAGACAAATACCATATGGTATCACTTATATGTGGAATTTGAAATATGATGCAAATGAACTTATCTATGAAACAGACTCACAGATATAGAGAAGAGACTTGTGGTTGCCAAGGGGGAGGGGTGTGGCAGAGGGATGGCTTGGGAGTTTGGGATTAGCAGATGCAAACTATTGTATATAGGATTGTATATACAATTGTATACTGTATATTGTAACAAGGACCTTCTGTATAGCACAGGGAACTATATTCAATATCCTGTGATAAAGGAAAAGAATATATATATATATATGTAACTGAATCACCTTGCTGCACATCAGAAATTAACACATTGTAAATCAACTATACTTCAATAAAATTAAAAAAAATAATAATAATAATAGATGTCCAGTCCTGGCTTTGAATCCCAGTTCTGCTATTTACTCTCTGTGCAACTTTGGACTGTGAAAATTAATAAAGGGAAACCTCACTAAAATGGAGTCAAGAGGCCAGAGCGGGTGCTCTCACTCAATGTCAATACAGATCCCAGCAGGGAGAGATGGTACCTCACATCCCCTGTGGGAAGTGACATTACTACCACCAGCGAGAGGAAGATTTTCTCTTGGCCTGGCAACAGCTCAGCCAGTGAGAGACCATCACACCTCAGCCAATGAAAGCCACTGTATTTCAAATTCCCAGTTTCTTCCAACGGACTTTTTGTTCATAACAGCCCCTCCCAAGTTCCCCTTCTCCTCGATAAGAGTTTCCTTTCTTTTGTTCTACCAGACTTGCTTGTAGGTTGCCATAGTTGCACATCCCAAATTGAAATTCTTTGCTGCTCAGGAATAAACCCATTTTGCTGGTAAAATAACTGACTTTTATTGTTTCAGGTTAACAGGACAAAAAGACTAATTTCTCTAAGCCTCAATTTTCCTGCCTGTGAAGCGGTGAAAAGGCAGCTTTCAAGCTGAAAGGCTGTGACTTTCCCATTTTGACCCTACTATGCCTCCAGAGACTGATTCACCCTACTCATTTGCCCTCTTAATTGCAAACAATAAGTATGAATGATGTCTGTTTAATCAATTTATGCTTATTACTCTTAGAAGCAATTAACAAGTAATAGAAATCTAAACTACACATGGTAAAATGTGTTACAAATTTTAAAAACCGATTGAAAAGTTATATCTGGTTAGCAACAGCAGAAAAAATTACTCAGGAAAATTAGCCTTCGTAGAAAGAATCATTAACATAAAATTAACTTCCTAAAAATGCACACTGCAAAATTTGCTCTTTAAAAATTGATGAAAGCATCAAATCTTAACAAACCTTAGATGTGCAAGATGAAGCCTGGAGAAACTGCACTGAGTAAAACTTATTTAACTACCTGCACACACACCAATACTTGCCAATGCCAGAAGCTGTAATAAATAAACGTTTTATACTGAAGAGCTGATTAATGAGTAAAACCTTGGCAGCGGAAAATACAGGGGTAGTGTACTGAGTAGCACAATACTCAGGTTTGAGTTGTGACTCAGACAGGCGGGTCTGATCCGGGTACTCAGGCAGCCATCAGGGCTCAGCTTTCATCCCGCAGGTGACTCCTCTTTACTGGGCTCCGGCTCTGGCGGGAGCCAGATTCAGTCCCAGGGAAAAAAAAAGAGCACCTTCTCTGGGCAGCAGGCCCAGATTCCCGAACTTCACTCTGATTGGATCAACTGGGGTCATTTGTCTACCCCCGAACCAATCACCAGTCAGGTGGCTCTGCGGCTGTGATAGGTCAAACTCGGTCATGTGACCTCCCTGGGACCGGAAATGCCTGACCCGAATTCACTGGCAGCGGGAGGTCTAATGAACAGGGTCAAACCCTGCAGAAGGAGAGGGGGTTCTGCGGAGCAGAATAACCACCCCATGCCACTCCATCCCAGGGAAGATAAACTCACTAGCAAGAAAGGAAAAAGGAAGACATTGTGGTCTTTCCATTGTACTGTGTAGAACCCTAATTAAGGCCTTGAATTACCCTAACACGGTTCCCTCTGGAAAACACTTTCTTAATGAATCCTTACTGATGTCAGAACGATTTTGACTAAATGTGTTTATCCATAAATGTTCCCTGGATTCTGAATGTGACATCTAAAATCCAGTCTCTGTGGTATCTCACTTGAAAAAATGGAGTCCCACAGTCAAAGCAATTAAAAATGATTCCAATCTTTATTAAGTTATCCCTAAGAATATTAAAAGAGGTCTCATTTGTAACCCCCAAGATCACTCTTTAAATCCTTTCTACAGTCTTCTAGTGTTTCATGTCTTTTATACCCTACAGTTCCCAGAGTACTCTTTTTCTCACTCAGCACCCTCTAAACTTACCCACCAGGGCACTCGTACTGGGTCAGCACTTTCCGTCCATCCACCACCATCGTTAATTTCTCTCCAATAAGTATTGGCCCTACCTTTTCCTCCGCCTCCCCCCAACAGATTATTCGAAAGCATATAATAGGGGGAGCAGTTGGATAACGTTGAATTGTCAACCAGAGCTTTCTTATCCTGCCAGGGGAAGAATGAGGGTGTGACTGCTAATACATAATTTGTCAATTTTTCCTTATTACTTCCATACATAGGCAGTCAAACGTCTCTGGGGGTCAAAATATTAGTCAGATCATGGTAGTGCGTTCAAAACAGCTGCTTATCAAGATTGAAAGAGGCCTGTGTTCCTAAGAAAGAGAATCCGATTACCACCCCCATGATGGATGGGGGTGGTTCTCGAAGAAAGGGGGTCATTGTGAGTTGGACTTAGACAAGTCCTGAAAAGGTATCCTCTCCTACAGTAGGCCACCTTAGAAAGGAGAGAAGGCAGAGAGAACGGGGGCAACGAGAAAGGCCATTAGTCATTGGGGTAAGCGTCATAATGGCCCCCTGTAGATGGCCACACCCTAATCCTTAGAACCTGTGACTGTGTTACCTTATATGGCAAAAGGGGTCTTGCAGGCACTGGGACTTTCCTGGATTAGTAGGGGTGGGCCCAGTCTAGTCACCTGAGCCGTCGCAAGCAAAGAACTTTCTGCAGGTGAAAAAGATGTGGCAGAAGGGGCTGTCAGAGAAACTGCAAATGTGAGGTGTCAATGCCCCATCACTGACTCTGAAATGAAGGGTCATGTGCAAGGACCCAAGAGACTTCTAGGCACTAAGGGTGGACACCAGCTGACAACCAGCAAGGAAATGGGGCCCTCTGTCCAATATCTGCAAGGAACTGGGTTCTACCAACAACCTGCGTGGGCTTGGAAGCCGATTCTTCCTTATACCTCCCTATAAGGGCCCGGGCATTGACACTTTGATTTCAGCCTTATGAAACCCAAGCAGAGAACACAGCTGGGCCACCCAGACTTCTGACCTACGGAACTGTGAGCTAATAGATATGTATTGTCTGAAGCTGCTGAGTTTTCGATAACTTGTTATGTCAATAATAGAAAACTAATATAGTCATTTACTAAAATTAGTAATTTAGCTCCTGGAAGATAGGGCATATTTCTTAATATTATGTGTCCCTTTTCAAGGAGTGTTACAAATAAATGAATGAAAGAATGAATAGGGCAAGGATGGTGACACACTGATCCTTCTATCTGTCCTCCCCACATAGCTGTGTTTTGGGTTGACATGAACTGAATAAATAAATCATACATTTAGGTGCCACAGCGTGAGAAGGGCCTACACAGAGCTAGAAGAGAACCAAATGCCTCCTGAAATCACGGTGGGAATCATGGACAATTCACAGGGCAGAGACTCACAGTTAAGGGTGATGTACACCCCAACACATTGGCTCCAGCCTTCTCTTGCGCAGCCTAGAATTTTCATCTAGATCATCGGTTTTATTTTTCCCACCTGATTCATCCATCAGAAATGGTTGATTCTTCAGTACACTGAAGGTGAAGCCAACACTCTGGAGGTTACAGCACACTGATAACATGATGTGCAGATTGATGGGACCATTTATAAACCATATATATAGAAAGTATTACTCACTCAGAGTAAAAACTAAAGTCCTTACAGTGGCCTGCAAGGTCCTGCCTAATCTGAACATCCTCCAAGACCTCCAGAGCCTTGTTTCCCTCTGCACTTCCCTCCACTGACTCCCAGCCAGCCATGTGCCACCTCAGGGCCTTTGCACTGGCTGTTCTTGTCTGAATGCTCTTCCCCCAGATACCTGTGTAGCTTGGTCCCTTACTTCCTTTAAGACTTTGGTCCAGTGACACCTTTTCTGCAAGGCCAGTCCTGCCGCACCCTGTTAAGAATTGCCATTTCTTCTTCACACCCTGAACCCTCTTACCTTGTTCTTTTTTCTCCTTAACACCTACACCCTCCGACCAACTATGTCCTATGTCCTCTGACCACTTATTTTGTATGCTGCTTATTATTTGTCTTTCTCCTCCGAAATGTCAACTCCATCTAGGGCAAGGATTTTTGTCCACTTTGCTCAGCAATTCTCGCCAACACCTGGAATGGGGCCCAGCACATAGGAGGTGTGTAATAAATATTTGTTGAACAACTTATGCTGCAAAATTTGCTTAATACATGTATTCATTCAAAAGTAAACTTTATTACCGTGGTGGGAAACTTAATGGCAAATTACAGGTTTGTGAATTTCTGGCCAGCTGCAGAGTTTGAATTTGAACCTAGGAAAGTTCCTGCCTATTTTAAAATTTGTGACTCTAATATATTTATTTATTTTTAAAAACATCTTTATTGGAGTATAATTGCTTTACAATGGTGTGTTAGTTTCTGCTGTATAACAAAGTGAATCAGCTATATGTATACATATATCCCCATATCCCCTCCCTCTTGCGTCTCCCTCCCACCCTCCCTATCCCACCCCTCTAGGTGGTCACAAAGCACCTAGCTGGTCTCCCTATGCTATGCGGCTGCTTCCCACTAGCTATCAATTTTACATTTGGTAGTGTGTATATGTCCATGCCACTCTCTCACTTCGTCCCAGCTTACCCTTCCCCCTCCCTGTGTCCTCAAGTCCATTCTCTACGTCTGCATCTTTAGTCCGGTCTTGCCCCTAGGTTATCAGAACATTTTTTTTTTTTTTAGATTCCATATATATGTGTTAGTATACGGTATTTGTTTTTCTCTTTCTGACTTACTTCACTCTGTATGACAGACTCTAGGTCCATCCACCTCACTACAAATAACTCAATTTCGTTTCTTTTCATGGCTCAGTAATATTCCATTGTATATATGTGCCACATCTTCTTTATCCATTCATCTGTCGATGGACACTTAGGTTGCTTCCATGTCCTGGACACTTAGGTTGCTTCCATGTCCTGGCTATTGTAAAGGGTGCTGCAATAAACATTGTGGTACGTGACTTTCTTTGAATGATGGTTTTCTCAGGATATATGACCAGTAGTGGGATTGCTGGGTTGTATGGTAGTTCTATTTTTAGTTTTTTAAGGAACCTCCATACTGTTCTCCATAGTGGCTGTATCAATTTACATTCCCACCAACAGTGTAGGAGGGTTCCCTTTTCTCCACACCCTCTCTAGCATTTATTGTTTCTAGATTTTTTGATGATGGCCATTCTGACTGGTGTGAGGTGATACCTCATTGTAGTTTTGATTTGCATTTCTCTAATGATTAGTGATGTTGAGCATCCTTTCATGTGTTTGTTGGCAGTCTGTATATCTTCTTTGGAGAAATGTCTATTTAGGTTTTCTGCCCATTTTTGGGTTGGGTTGTTTGTTTTTTTGGTATTGAGCTGCATGTACTACTTGTATATTTTGGAGACTAATCCTTTGTCAGTTGCTTCATTTGCAAATATTTTCTCCCATTCTGAGGGTTGTCTTTTTGTCTTGTTTATGGTTTCCTTTGCTGTGCAAAAGCTTTTAAGTTTCATTAGGTCCCATTTGTTTATTTTTGTTTTTCTTTCCATTTCTCTAGGAGGTGGGTCTAAAAGGATCTTGCTGTGATTTATGTCATGGAGTGTTCTGCCTATGTTTTCCTCTAAGAGTTTGATAGTGTCTGGCCTTACATTTAGGTCTTTAAACCATTTTGAGTTTATTTTTGTGTATGGTGTTAGGGAATGTTCTAATTTCATTCTTTACATGTAGCTGTCCAGTTTTCCCAGCACCACTTGTTGAAGAGGCTGTCTTTTCTCCATTATATATTCTTGCCTCCTTTATCAAAGATAAGGTGACCGTCTGTGCATGGGTTTATCTCTGGGCTTTCTATCCTGTTCCATTGATCTATATTTCTCTTTTTGCACCAGTACCATATTGTCTTGATTACTGTAGCTTTGTAGTATAGTCTGAAGTCAGGGAGCCTGATTCCTCCAGCTCCATTTTTCTTTCTCAGGATTGCTTTGGCTATTCAGGGTCTTTTGTGTTTCCACATAAACTGTGAAATTTTTTGTTCTAGTTCTGTACAAAATGCCATTGGTAGTTTGATAGGGATTACATCGAATCTGTAGATTGCTTTGGGTAGTAGAGTCATTTTCACAATGTTGATTCTTCCAATTCAAGAACATGGTATATCTCTCCATCTATTTGTATCATCTTTAATTTCTTTCATCAGTGTCTTATAGTTTTCTCCATACAGGTCTTTTGTCTTCTTAGGTAGGTTTATTCCTAGGTATTTTATTCTTTTTGTTGCAGTGGTAAATGGGAGTGTTTCCTTAATTTCTCTTTCAGACTTTTCATTAGTGTAAAAGAATGCAAGAGATTTCTGTGCATTAATTTTGTATCCTGCTACTTTACCAAATTAATTGATTAGCTCTAGTAGTTTTCAGGTAGTATCTTTAGGATTCTCTATGTATAGTATCATGTCATCTGCAAACAGTGACAACTTTACTTCTTCTTTTCTGATTTGGATTCCTTTTATTTATTTATTTTTTTTCTTCTCTGATTGCTGTGGCTAAAACTTGCAAAACTTTGTTGAATAAAAGTGGTGGGAGTGGGCAACCTTGTCTTGTTCCTGATCTTAGGGGAAATGGTTTCAGTTTTTCACCATTGAGAATGATGTTGGCTGTGGGTTTGTCATACATGGCCTTTATTATGTTAAGGTAAGTTCCCTCTATGCCTACTTTCTGGAAGGTTTTTATCATAAATGGGTGTTGAATTTTGTCAAAAGCTTTTTCTGCATCTATTGAGATGATCATATGGTTTTTCTCCTTCGATTTGTTAATATGGTTTATCACATCGATTGATTTGCGTATACTGAAGAATCCTTGCATTCCTGGAATAAACCCCACTTTATCATGGTGTATGATCTTTTAATATGCTGTTGGATTCTGTTTGCTAGTATTTTGTTGAGGATTTTTGCCTCTATGTTCGTCAGTGATATTGGCCTCTGGTTTTCTTTTCTTGTGACATCTTTGTCTGGTTTTGGTATCTGGGTGATGGTGGCCTCGTAGAATGAGTTGGGGAGTATTCCTCCTTCTGCCATATTTTGGAAGAGTTTGAGAAGGATAGGTGTTATGTCTCCTCTAAATGTTTGACAGAATTCGCCTGTGAAGCCATCTGGTCCTGGGCTTTTGTTTGTTGGAAGATTTTAAATCACAGTTTCAACTTCAGTGCTTGTGATAGGTCTGTTCATATTTTCTATTTCTTCCTGGTTCAGTCTTGGAAGGTTGTGCTTTTCTAAGAATTTGTCCATTTCTTCCAGGTTGTCCATTTTATTGGCATATAGTTGGTTGTAGTAATCTCTCATGATCCTGTGTATTTCTGCAGTGTCTGTTGTTACTTCTCCTTTTTCACTTCTAATTCTATTGATTTGAGTCTTTTTCCTTTTTTTCTTGATGAATGTGGCTAATGGTTTATCAATTTTGTTTATCTTCTCAAAGAACCAGATTTTAGTTTTATTGATCTTTGCTATCATTTCCTTCACTTCTTTTTCATTTATTTCTGATCTGATCTTTATGATTTCTTTCCTTCTGCTAACTTTGGGGTTTCTTTGTTTTTTTTTAACATCTTTATTGGATACTTGGGGTTTTTTTGTTCTTCTTTCTCTAATTGCTTTAGGTGTAAGGTTAGGTTGTTTACTTGAGATTTTTCTTGATTCTTGAGGTAGGCTCGTATTGCTATAATCTTCCCTCTTAGAACTGCTTTTGCTGCATCCCATAGGTTTTGGGTTGTCGTGTTTTCATTGTCATTTGTTTCCAGATATTTTTTTATTTCCTCTTTTATTTCTTCAGTGATCTCTTGGTTATTTAGTAGTGTATTGTTTAGCCTCCATGTGTTTGTATTTTTTACAGTTTTTTCTCCCTGTAATTGATATCTACTCTCATAGCGTTGTGGCCAGAAAAGATACCTGATACGATTTCAATTTTCTTAAATTTACCAAGGCTTGATTTGTGACCCAAGATGTGATCTATCCTGGGGAATGTTCCACGAGCACTTGAGAAGAAAGTGTATTCTGATGTTTTTGGATGGAATGTCCTATAAATATCAATTAAGTCCATCTTGTCTAATGTGTTATTTGAAGATTGTGTTTCCTTATTTATTTTCATTTTGGATGACCTGTCCATTGGTGAAAGTGGGGTGTTAAAGTCCCCTACTATTATTGTGTTACTGTCGATTTCCCTTTTATGGCTGTTAGCGTTTGCCTTATGTACTGAGGTGCTCCTATGTTGGGTGCATAAATATCTCTAATTGTTATATCTTCTTCTTGGATTGATCCCTTGGTCATTATGTAGTGTCCTTCTTTGTCTCTTGTAATAGTCTTTATTTTAAAGTCTATTTCATCTGATATGAAAATTGCTACTCCAGCTTTCTTTTGATTTCCATTTGCATGGAATATCTTTTTCCATTCCTTCACTTTCTGTCTGTATGTGTCCCTAGGTCTGAAGTGGGTCTCTTGTAGACAGCATATATATGGGTCTTGTTTTCATATCCATTCAGCCAGTCTATGTCTTTTGCTTGGAGCATTTAATCCATTTACATTTAAGGTAATTATCGCCATGTATGTTCCTATTCCCATTTTCTTAATTGTTTAGAGTTTGTTTTTGTAGGTCTTTTCCTTCTCTCATGTTTCCCGCCTAGCGAAGTTCCTTTAGCATTTGTTGTAAAGCTGTTTCGGTGGTGCTGAATTCTCTTAGCTTTTGCTTGTCTGTAAAGGTTTTAATTTCTCCATCAAATCTGAATGAGATCCTTGCTGGGTAGAGTAATCTTGGTTATGGTCTTTTACCTTTCATCACTTTAAATATGTCCTGCCACTCCCTTCTGGCTTGCAGAGCTTCTGCTGAAAGATCAGCTGTTAACCTTATGGGGATTCCCTTGTATGTTAATTGTTGGTTTTCCCTTGCTACTTTTAATATTTTTTCTTTGTATTTAATTTTTGATAGGTTGATTAATATGTGTCTTGGCATGTTTCTCCTTGGATTTATCCTGTATGGGACTCTCTGTGCTTCCTGGACTTGATTGACTATTTCCTTTCTCATATTAGGGAAGTTTTCAACTATAATCTCTTCAAATATTTTCTCAGTTCCTTTCTTTTTCTCTTCTTCTTCTGGGGCCCCTATAATTTAAATGTTGTTGTGTTTAATATTGTCCCAGAGGTCTCTGAGACTGTCCTCAATTCTTTTTATTCTTTTTTTCTTTATTCTGCTCTGCGGTAGTTATTTCCACTATTTTATCTTCCAGGTCACTTATCCATTCTTATGCCTCAGTTATTCTGCTATTGATTCCTTCTAGAGAATTTTTAATTTCATTTATTGTGTAATTCATCATTGTTTGTTTGCTCTTTAGTTCTTCTAGGTCCTCGTTAAACGTTTCTTGTATTTTCTCCATTCTAATTCCAAGAATTTGTATCATCTTTACTATCATTACTCTGAATTCGTTTTCAGGTAGACTGCCTATTTCCTCTTCATTTGTTAGGTCTGGTGGGTTTTTACTTTGCTCCTTCATCTGCTACGTGTTTCTCTGGCTTCCCATTTTGCTTAACTTACTGTGTTTGGGGTCTCTTTTACACAGGCTGCAGGTTCGTAGTTCCCGTTGTTTTTGGTGTCTGCCCCCAGTGGGTAAGGTTGATTCAGTGGGCTGTGTAGGCTTCCTGGTGGAGGGGACTGGTGCCTGTATTCTGGTGGATGAGGCTGGATCTTGTCTTTCTGGTGGGCAGGTCCACGTCTGGTGGTGTGTTTTGGGGTGTCTGTGGACTTGTTATGATTTTAGGCAGCCTCTCTGCTAATGGGTGGGGTTGTGCTCCTGTCTTGCTAGTTGTTTGGCATAGGGTGTCCAGCACCGTAGTTGCTGGTCGTTGAGTGGAGCTGGGTGCTGGTGTTGAGATGGAGCTCTGGGAGATTCTCGCCGTTTGATGTTTCATGGGGCCGGGAGGTCTCTGGTGGTCCAGTGTCGTGAACTGGGTTCTACCACCTCCGAGGCTCAGGCCTGATGCTCGGCCGGAGCACCAAGACCCTGTGGGCCACATGGCTTTGTGCCTCTTCAACTCTTCTCCCACCTTTTGGGGTCCAGTCTTGCTCAGCTGTTCATGGCCCAGGCGGCGGGGATCGGGGGTGCTGGCCGAACCATCTCTGTCAGCCTGAGTCTCTTTTAAAAGGGAAAGATAGCAGCTGGAGTGTGGCAGACAGTCGTCCACGGCTTCCCGCACTCCAGGCTTGGGCCGTACCCGTAGCAGCAGCCACTGCAACCACCACCTCCTAGGCCGAGAAACAATCAGTTAACTTATGTTTATTTGACTTAAGGAAATACTAGGGGACATTTAAAAAAATCCATTCAAATTCAGACCTCTAAAAAATGATTGTCGGCCTTCCCTGGTGGCGCCGTGGTTGAGAATCCGCCTGCCAGTGCAGGGGACACGGGTTCGAGCCCTGGTCTGGGAAGATCCCACATGCCGCGGAGCAGCTAAGCCCGTGTGCCACAACTACTAGAGCCTGCAAGCCACAACTACTGAGCCCGCGAGCTACAGCTACTGAGCCCGCGCACCTAGCGCCTGTGCTCCACACGAGAGAAGCCCCCGCAATGAGAAGCCCGCGCACCACAACAAAGAGTAGCCTCCACTCGCCACAACTAGAGAAAGCCCGCGTGCAGCAACGAAGACCCAACGCAGCCAAAAATAAATAAATAAACTTATATTAAAAAAAAAAAGACTGTCAATTGACCACAGGATTGTTTGCTCTGACTGTCAGTTGAAGAGTGTGTTAGAATTCACTTTGTCTTCTCCTGACCCAGATACAGAATGTACATTTAAATGAGGATGAATCTTTTAAGGTATTTGGAAATGCAATAGCCTTGTTTAATTTATCATTATGCAAAGTTTAGAAACAGGCTACCCTTTTTTTTTTTTTGCGGTACGCGGGCCTCTCACTGCTGTGGCCTCTCCCGTTGCGGAGCACAGGCTCCGGACGCGCAGGCTCAGCGGCCGTGGCTCACGGGCCCAGCCGCTCCGCGGCATGTGGGATCTTCCCGGACCGGGGCACGAACCCGTGTCCCCTGCCTCGGCAGGCGGACTCTCAACCACTGCGCCAACAGGGAAGCCCCCTAGGCTACCCTTTTAAAGATGGGACTGAATACATTATCTGGAAACAGCCTTATGATGTCACATATTGTCTTAATCTCCTACTGCTGCTATAACAAATTACCTCTATATTAGTGGCATAAAACAACACAAATTTATTATCTTACAGTCATAGGGGCCAGACGTCTCACTGAGCTAAAATCAGCCTTTTCTGGAGGCTCTTCCCTTTTCCAGCTCCTAGAGTTACCCATGCTCCTTGACTCACGGCCCCTTGCTTCATCTTCAAAGCCAGCAGTGTGGCATCGTTCTGACCTTTCTTCCATTATCACATGTTTTACTCTGAACACAGCCTGTGCTCCACGTTGTAGGACTCCTGTGATCAGACGAGGCCTATCTAGATGGCCTCTGCACTCAAGGTCCATACCATTAATCATAACTACCAAGTTCCATCTGCCATGGAAGATAACATAGTCACAACAGGCTCCTGGGACTAGAGCACGGACATCTCTGGGGGCCATTTTTCTGCCTACGACACATACTCTTGGCTTATTTTTCAGAGAATTATTTAATGTATTCGCTTATGTGACTGGAAAGGAAACAGGATGACATACTCCACAGATCATGACTCATGACTTCTGTTTTAGCATTGATATTATCCAAGAGAAAAAAAAACACTTGAAATGCTATCATCAGATCACTCCTGAGGAGACACTCTTTGAGCTACGAGGCTGAAATGGCACATGGGGATCATAGAGATACACATATCCCTGATAATCAGGAAAAGCAAACCAAAACTACAATTCAACACTATTTTCCCAACTTCTAGGGAAAATAGAAAATTTTGACCTAGCAACTTGACCTAGCAATTTGACCTAGCAAAATCCTAGCAATTTGACCTAGCAATTTGACCTAGCAAAATCCCTTTGACCTAGCAATTTCTCTTGAGGAATCTAAATTTCCATGACTGGAATCCCCTGGCGGTCCAGCAGTTAGGACTCTGTGCTTTCACTGCTTGGGGCCCGGGGTTCGATCCTTGGTCAGGGAACTATGATCCTGCAAGCCACGAGCGTGGCCTTAATTAACTAATCAATTAAAATTCCATAACAACAATAGCCCCAGGATGTAAATAGATATGTTTAAGGATATTAACTGCTGCATTGTTTTAGTGGGAAAAAAGCTTCAAAACAAATGACTATTGGTAGTGGAAGATCTGAACAACTTGGGATTCACCAGTGTAGTGACTATTATGTAAGAAGACAGAGTCCTGCTGCTTCACCGGCCTCCATCTAAGTGAGGTGTATACATTCAGGCACTCCTGACACGTGCTGTCAGCACTAGCAGAAGAAAGGAGTCATCACACTGCCTTAAGCTTGAACCCCAGGTCTGATCCGTTCTACCAAAGCATACTGTGAATTCACGTATTTCATAAACCCTGTGCTATGGGTTGAATTGTGTCTGCCCCAGAAAGATACACCTAACCCCTGTACCTGTGAATATGACCTTATTTGAAAATTGGGTTTTTGCAGATGTGATCAAGTTAAGAGGAGGCCGAGGGCGGGTCCTCATCTTATAAGAAGAGGAGATTAGGACACAGACACACACGGAGGCAGGGACACAGGAAGAATGCTATGTGATGTCAGAGGAAGCATTGCAGTTTATTCTGCAAACGGAGGGGCCCCAAAGATGCCAGCAGACCTGCAGCCAAGAGAAGGGCCTGGAAGATTCTCCCCGAGAGGCTCCAGAGATCATGGCCCTGCCGTGAAGACCTTAATTTCAGACTTCCAGAACTGTGAGAGACTAAATTTATGTTATTTTAAGGCACCCAGTTGGTGGTAGTTTGTTATAGCAGCCCTAGGAAACCAGTACACCCTGGAATTATCTTATAAATAGCACAGGGATGCTATATTAGTGATTACTCTGTCTTATAAGAGTTAGTTTGTGCAAAGGAAGTATTCAAAATGTACCACAATTTTTTGAGTTATTTGTAGTGAGGTGGACGGGCCTAGAGTCTGTCATAGAGAGTGAAGTAAGTCAGAAAGAGAAAAACAAACACTGTATGCTAACACATATATATGGAATCTAAAAAAACAGTACAGATGAACCTAGTGGCAGGGCAGAAATAAAGACGCAGACGTAGAGAACGGACTTGAGGACACAGAGGGGAAAGGGGAAGCTGGGATGAAGTGAGAGAGTGGCATGGACATATACACACTACCAAATGCAAAATAGGTAGCTAGTGGGAAGCATCCACACAGCACAGGCAGATCAGCTCGGTGCTTTGTGACCACCTAGAGGGGTGGGATAGGGAGGGTGGGAGGGAGACGCAAGAGGGAGGGGATATGGGGATATATGTATACATATAGCTGATTCACTTTGTTATAAAGCAGAAACTAACACACCATTGTAAAGCAATTATACTCCAATAAAGATATTTTTTAAAAGTACCACAATTTTTGAAATCCTGAAAAAATATACATATTGAAATTTTAGATATATATACTATTAAATCTATACTCGAAAACAAATATAGTGGAATTTTTCATACACACTTAAAATTATACACCTATATATCCACATGTATAAATATCTATCTATAGATACAGATACTGTACAGATACTATACTATGTATATATATATTACAGTTGACCCTTGAACAATGCAGAGGTTAGGAGTGCCCACCCTCCACGAAGGCAAAAATCCACGTATAACTTACATAATCCTCTGTGTCCGTGGTTCCTCCTAATCTGTGGATTGAACCAACTACGGATCATGTAGTACTGCATTTTTCTTTTATTAATTTGTCTATCTTTGGCTGCGTTGGGCCTTTGTTGCTGCACGCGAGCTTTCTCTAGTTGCAGCGAGCGAGGCTACTCTTCATTGTGCTACCAGGGCTTCTCATTGCGGTGCCTTCTCTTGTTGCGTTGCACGGGCTCTAGGTGCGTGGGCTTCAGTAGTTGTGGCTCGTGGGCTCAGTAGTTGTGGCTCGCAGGCTCTAGAGTGCAGGCTCAGTAGTTGTGGTTCACGGGCTTAGTTGCTCCACGGCGTGTGGGATCTTCCTGGACCAGGGCTCGAACCCTTGTCCCCTACATTGGCAGGTGGATTCTTGATTTGCAATGTTGTGTTATGTCTACTGTACAGCAAAGTGATTCAGTTATACATGTACTGAATACTGAATACTTTTTCATATCCTTTTCCAATCTGGCTTATCACAGGATATTGACTATAGTTCCATGTGTTATACAGTAGGACCTTGTGGTTTATCTATTTTATGTATAATAGTTTGCATCTGCTAACCCCAGACTCCCAATCCACCCCTCCCCCTCCCACTCCCCCTTGGCAACCACAAGTGTGTTCTCTAGGTCTGTGAGTCTGTTTCTGTTTGGTAGATATGTTCACGTATGTCGTACTTTAGATTCCACGTATAAGTGATATCATATGGTTGCAATTTTTACTGTTGAAAAAAATTTGTGTATGAGTGGACCCATGCAGCTCAAACCCCTGTTGTCCAAGGGTCAACTGTATATAGCTACTAGGTATCTCTCTACCTATATCTGGAAGTAAATACAAATACCTAGAGATCTAGATAGATACACAGACAGATGGACATATAGATAGATAGGTAGATAGGCCTAAAATGTCCAGGCCTGTCTCAACCTCTGAGAAGCCCTGTTATACCCTACTATATAATTCTGTTTTCTTATGGCATTTCCTAGCCTCTTTACTCAGACTACGCCCTCCTAAAGTGACCTGGGACACAGGATAAAAGCCTCTTTCACAGAGAGGGCTCTGGCCTACTGTGGACTGCCAACAGGCAGCTTCTAAAGTTCTTCTTGCTAAAAAGAAACAACCGTTGTTCCTGACACAAGAGGCCCCTTGCACTCCTGCGGAGACCCTGAGTTTACACAGAAATACAGCCAAGTGTGAGCCCCTCCTGTGCTCTCTGAGCTGGTGCCCTCCAGCTGCACGTCTCCTGGCAGCCTCGGCCTCAGTGCCTCTGCCCTGCCCTCCCCACCACCCCCCCAGCCCCGAATTCTCTTCCCTCCAACACCTGTGTGGCTCCTTCCCTCACCTGCAGGTCTCTGCTCAAATGTCACCACCTTAGGGGAGGGCTGTTGGTCACCCTGCCTCACTGTTGCCCCCTGCCTCTGGCATCTGTATCTTCTTTACTTGCTGTGTTTCTCCCCTGAGCAATGATCACTGTGTCACTCATCTCACTTACATGGCCAGTCCATGTCTTGTTCTTCCTTCTAGGACAAAAGATCCATGAGCCCAGGACCCTGTGGGTCTGCTTTGTTCGCTGCCCCCGTCCTCAGGGAGTGCCCGGTCCCTCGAGGTGCTCTGTAAACATCAACTGAATGAATTAATGAATGTGTATTTTTTCGTCATTGTGTCTCAGACTCACTCAACGAGAGGTTGTGAATTCAGACATCTCAGGGTGCAGGCAGGTCAGTGAGTAGAGCAGGCTGGGTGTCAGATGACAAGTGACCAATGGCAAATGACACCAGGTCTCAAGTCGGAGACATGATGGGGAATGTTGGGGTCCGAGGCAAATGGCAGTGTCTGCCCCAGCCATGGGGGGCAGCGGTATTTACCTCCAGACAGCGTGGCGATGCAAGAAATCAGGTCCAGTGCTTTCCAGTCTAGATGTTCAACAGAAACCAGGTATCTGGATTTTTACAGGAAATATCCTCACTTTTTGTGTTAGTTATCTAACACTGCAGAGCAAATTACCCTAGAAGTTAATAGCTTGAAGCAACAATGCACGGTATTATCTCACAGAGTTTCCAGGAATTCAGGAGTGGTTTAACTGCGGGGTTCTGACTCAGGGCTCAAGAAATTGCAGGTAAGACATCGGCCTGAGTGGGGCTGGCAGATCCGCTTCCCTGATGCTCCCTCACAGGCCAGCAAGCTCCTACTGGCTCTTTGCAGGGGCCCTCAGCTCCCTGTTCCATGAATCTGTCCATAGGGCTGTGCCTGTCCTCACCGTATGGGGACCGGCTTCCAGAATGAGTGAGCTCAGAGAGCAAGGTGGAAGCCGCAGAGCCTCAATGACTTAGATTCGGAAGTCACACTGTCCATTGTGACACCCTCCATTGGTTAGAAGTGAGTCACTACACGCAGCCCATGCTCCAGGAGAGGAGAATTAAGCTCAAGTTTTTGAGGGGAGACATATCAAAGAATTGTGGACTCATTTTAAAATCATCACTTTTTTTTTTTTTTTTGGCCACGATGCGCGGCTTGTGGGATCTCAGTTCCCCTACCAGCAATTGAACCCGGGCCGTGGCAGTGAAAGCCCGGAATCCTAAGCTCTAGGCCACCAGGGAACTCCCCGAACCATCACATTTAAAAACGCCGGCAAGTAGTTCAGATATAAAGCGCGCTGCTCTTCCCCACCCAGTGTAGGACAAACGACAGCTCTGAAGGCTGGATTCGTTCATGGACCGTCAAAGCATATCGTCTGCACCATTCTGTGGGATCAAAGGGCCATATGGCAATAATATATGCAATCCTCACCCTTTTGATTTTAAGGAAGACAATTTTTGTGCTAACGCTAAGAAGTAGCACGTGATCTGTGCATCTCACCCTGAAGGGTGAGAAGGAGCTAATCACGCAAAGATGTGGAGGAAGAGCATTTTAGGCAGAAGGACCAGTAACTGCAAAGGCCCTGGGGCAGGAATGAACTTGGCCGAGGAAAGATTCAGAAAGGTTTGTGTGGTTACAGCAGAATTACACGGAGAGAGACCTGAGATGGGGCAGAGAGATAGGTACAAAATAGGTCATGTAGGACCTGGCTGGCCTTGGGTTTCAGTTATCTGAGTGCGATAAATAGGAAAGCATTGCAGGGGTTAAGAGGGGAGAAGGATGGTCTGATATGTTTTCAGAAGATCACTCTGTGCCTCCCAATAAGATGCACTGAGAAGGACATAGCATCACTTCTGGGGTGTCCCGACCCAAACTGCATACGCTGAATCTAGTCCTGAGGAAATATGAGACACGTCCAAATGGAGGGACCTTCTACAAAGCAATGGGCCTATGAAATACTCAGCAAAAGGGTCCAGGCTATGAAAGACAAAGAGGAAGGTACTGTCCTGGATTCAAAGAGACTAGACAGAAAGAGAAAGACAAATACCATAGGATATCACTTATATACGGAATCTAAAATATGACACAAATGAACATATCTACGAAACAGAAACAGACTCACGGACATAGAGAACAGACTGGTGGTTGCCAAGCGGGAGGAGGTTGGGGGAGGGATGGAGTGGGAGGTTGGGGTCAGTAGATGTAAGCTTTTATATACAGAATGGATAAACAACAAGGTCCAACTGGGGCATTCCCTGGCAGTCCAGTGGTTAGAACTCCACACTTTCACTGCCAAGGGCCCAGGTTCGATCCCTGGTTGGGGAACAAGCCATGTGGTGCGGCCCAAAACAAATAAAAGGTCCACAAGCCATGTGGTGCGGCCCAAAACAAATAAAAGGTCCATGTGGTGTGGCCCAAAACAAATAAAACAAATAAAATAAAACAAAACACAGAGAGGTCCAGTGGTTGAGGCTCTGCACTTCCACGGCAGGGAGCGCAGGTTCGACCCCTGGTTGGGGGTACTAAGATCCTGCATGCCTCGAGGTGCGGCCAGAAAAGAAAAAAAAAAGAAGAATGTATATGTGGGGCTTCCCTGGGGGCGCAGTGGTTAAGAATTCACCTGCCAATGCAGGGGACATGGGTTCGAGCCCTGGCCCGGGAAGATCCCACATGCTGCGGAGCAACTAAGCCCGTGAACCACAACTACTGAGCCTGCGCTCTAGAGCCCATGTGCTACAACTACTGAGCCCATGTGCCACAACTACTGAAGCCTGTGTGCCTAGAGCCCGTGCTCCGCAACAAGAAAAGCCATCACAACGAGAAGCCCACACACAGCAACGAAGAGTAGCCCCTGCTCGCTGCAACTAGAGAAAAGCCCTCGCGCAGCAATGAAGACCCAACGCAGCCAAAAATAAATAAATATTTAAAAAGAAAAAGAATGTATATGTGTATAACTGAATCACTTTGCTGTACAGCAGAAACTAACACAACATTGTAAATAAACTATACTTCAATTAAAAAAAAAGAGTTAGGGACTAGCAGGACAGGTCAACGTAACGTGTAATCCTGGAGGATCCTGCACCAGATAAGGGCAGGAGGGAGAAAACTGCCAATTAAGTCCTGTACATTTGATAATTCGATATTCGATAACATTCGATATTTGATAACAATATGAATTTCCCAATTTTGGTAAGTGTGCCGCGATTATGTAACAGAATGTCCTGAGGTTTTAAGCAGTACACACAGAGGGGTGTCCTGTTTGCTATTTAGTCTCAAACATTGCAGTGGGAAAAAAATCATATCTATATATATGATCTACAGAAAAATGTATGTACGATATATATACTGTGACACAGCAGGCTAGGACGGTAAAGACAAATGATCAAGTAAATAATGTTAACGTTTGGGGAAATCAAAGGTAATGGATGCTGAAATTCCTTGTACGATTTTTGCAACATTCTAACTACCGGTTAAGCATCGGCTTGCAATCCACACTGGATGCCAGAGACAAGTAAGTACCTCTGTAAACTGCAAACGAACCAATCCCCCAGGAGCTCTGTCTAGAACAGCTAGTACTCTTGGTTTGGTATATATCCCCTTAGCATTTTTGCTGGAAGAAAAATGCTATAAAATGCTATAGCATTTTATAGCTATAAAATGCTATAAAAATGCTATAAACGTGTTCTCATCACCCAGAATTATATAATGGTTAATAGGCTGTCATATTTGCTTCAAATCACCTTTTAGAAAAAGAGAAGCAGACATCGCAGATAAAGTTACAATCTTCGTTGACCTCTCATCGTTCCATCAGAATCCTTTTCACCATTTCTTGAAGCGACAGCCATCAGAACTCAGTCTATATACTTGCACTCAATTTTTAAAAACCTACATTCAAGGACTAATATGGTTTCTGTGTATTTGTAAAAAACATAAGCAGGGTTATACTATATGTATAACCTCTATAAAGTTATGTATAGACTGTATAAAGCTATTATCACATCTTCCTTGAACTTGCTTCTTTTTTCTCAACGTGAGCCTTTTGAGATCTACCCAACCCTGCTGATTAGATGAGCTTCATTCTTTTTAAATGCTGTACAGTAAGTCCATAGTCTAGATAATAGATTTTATTTATAAATTTCCCTGATGGACATTTATGTAAGTTTAATCTTTTGCTATTATAAATAATGTTGCAGTGATCATTGTGATATTTGTCTTCTTGGGCATATGTGTGAATTGAACTCCAGGGCATCTCCCTAGAAATGGAACTATAAAGGTCATAAGTCATGGACACTTATGTGTTTTATGTTTCTACCTTCCCAAGTGGCCAAACCAGTTTACACTCCCACCAGCGGCATCGAGGTTGGCTTGGTGTTTGCCTGAGGGTCCTTAGGGACCCTCGGACCTGAGTTCCCAGCGGGCAGGTTCTCAGATCTGTTGTGCCCAATTTGCATCACTTGGGTTCCCAGCAGACTTGTCTGCAAGTGTGCTCAGGACTAGGTAGCTAACTCCTTGTCATTTTGGGTTCTCTTTGCTCTGGGAGGACTCCCCATGGTGGCATCTTTCCCAGGGAACTTGACTCTCCTGATGGGGCCATTAGCTGTCTGCTCTTGCTGCCAGCCGTGGATGCTTGCTTGGGGAGAGGGGCCACCATATGAGTTTAAGAATCCGTGGCTGTTCAGACAAATGCCCCAAACTGGCCTTCTATATTTAGGATGTGTGTGAGTTTGGAGGACTCCCTTCGGCCAACATCTTTGCTGAAAGCCAATGAAGGATAATAACCCACACTTGTCGAGCTGGAGGTGTACCTCATTTTCCATCTTTGACAATACTGAGAGGAGGCTGTGCCCCAGGAGAATGTAAGTTCTATGCGTGAACAGTTCTTGTCTGGACCCTTGACCCTGGAACCTAAATACTCATGGATTGCATCCCTGGTTTGTCACTAAGATGAGAAGAGCTGCCACGGTTGGAAACACTAAATTTCATCATCCTGTTTGCAGAATTAGGGCCACAAAGGCTGCCGACCACTTAGATGCTCTAAGAATAAGGTGGCCGTCTTTCCAGGGTGGGAAAAGCATCGGTCTCTGCTTCCTTTACTTCCCAGAAGGTCCTGACCGAGACGGAGGCGCGGGGGAAGAGCCGGAGGGAAGGGCGGGTAGGGAGGCCCGCACCCCAACATGGCGCCCGCCCCGGGCCCGCCGTGCCGTGTTTGTACACAGGGGCAGGGCCTTTGTGTGGGCCACCCCGCGAGTTTCCCGCCCAAGGGGGCCTCGGCCCTCTCCTTCCACTTCTGTTCCCGCGGTGGCAGCTGGGCGCGCCTCGTCGCCGTCGGCGCATGCGCGCGCGGGAACTCGCCCTCCGGGCTGGCGCACGTGGTCCCGCGGGCCGGCGTGCGTGCGCGCGACCGCCTAGCCTCCCGCGCCCGGCGCGCCGCGAACCTCTCCCTATGCGCCAGGCCAACGGGCACAGCCGCCGGAGCCGGGGCGGCGTGCGTGCGCGTGCGCGAGGGGTCACGTGGGAGCGACGCAGCGCCGTTGCCCCGCCCTCCCTCGGCGCGCGCCGGCGTCGGCTGCGTCTCCGGGCATTTGAATTGCGCTTCCGCCATCTTTCCAGCCCTCAGTCAGACGGGCTCGGAGACGCTTCTGGAAGGTAGTGGAGCTGGGGCGGGGGCTGCGGTGCGGGGGCGGGGGCGGGGATCGGGGCGTCCCAGCGGCGGCGGGAGGCGGCCGTGAGGTGGTGGCTGCGTGGGGACCCCGGGCTCCGGGAGGAGGACCTTCCTTCCTATCTGGCCGCGAGGGCGCCGGGACCCGAGCCGCGGTGGGCCGGGCGGGCGGCCGGGGCGGAGGGGAGGCCGGGCGGCCGGGCCGCGGGGCTGCAGGAGAGATCCGGCCGGGGCGGCCGGGCGGAGGGCCGGGGGGCGGCCGGGGCGGCCCGGGCTGGCCGCGGGCCGTGACCGGGCGCTTTCCGCGCCGGGGCCTCGGCGCCGAGCGGGCGCGAGCCGGGCCCCGGCGGCCGGGGGAGCCGAGCCGGGGAGCAGCGCCTCGCCGCCATCGCCGTCGCGCGCCCTCGCGGCCCCCGCGCGCGCGTGTGCGTGTGCGTGTGCGTGTGCGTGTGTGTGTGTGTGTGTGTGTGTGTGTCGGGGTGGGGGTGGGGTGCGGGCTGCCGGGCTCTGGGGTGGAGGCCTTTGTGGGCCCGGGCACGTGGGGCGGGTCCGGCCATGCGGCCTCACTTCTTTCTCCTTTGCCCGCAGTAGCATCGCGATGGCTGCGCAAGGAGAGCCCCAAGTGCAGTTCAAGGTGGGTATCCGAGGGGGTCGGGAGGAAGGGCGGCCCTAGGAATGGGGGCCCCGCGTCCGGACGGCCTTAACGGCGGGCTCTGCTTCGTGACCGCGGCCGGGTGCCGTTGGCCCGCCTCGCCGGCCAGCGTGCGGGTGCTGCGGCAGTGCCTTCGGTCCCCTGACAACCGGGGGGGGGAGGGGCGGGGGGAGGGGGCGAGCCCCGCCCTGCGCGCGGGGAAGCTGGGCTCGGAGCTCCGCCGGTTCGGGTCATTCGTGAGATGGGACGGGGCTGCTGTCTTAAGATGCTTTGTCTTAGGTGTGCTCAGGGGGCATGTAGGGTACTTCCCTGTGAGACGGCGGTCCAGAGCACCGGGACAGTCTCTCGGTCCTGAGACCCGTTCCGGTGTTTACTTCAAAGATGTGTTTCCCAACAGCTCGTATTGGTTGGTGACGGCGGTACTGGGAAAACTACATTTGTGAAACGCCATCTGACTGGTGAATTTGAGAAGAAGTATGTAGGTACGTGGGGGAAACGATGTGTGAAAACGTGTGGGAGACGGATGAGGTCACTGACTAACTTTCCACGCTTATGTTCCAGCCACCTTGGGCGTTGAGGTCCATCCCCTTGTGTTCCATACCAACAGAGGACCCATTAAGTTCAACGTATGGGATACAGCTGGCCAGGAGAAATTTGGTGGACTGAGAGATGGCTATTACATCCAAGGTAGGTATCTGCCTCGTAACCGGCCGCCTTTGAGAGGATTTGTAGCTTCCCGTCCAAGGCTGCTTACAGGTCATCAGGTCTGTCCCGGCAGACACGTGCCTCATGCTGACTGGCCATTGCGCGATGCGCTTCGGTTCAGGAGGTGGGCTGGCTCCTGAGAGCTGACCCTCGGTCGGAGGGGAGGAGGTCCTGTGAAGGTTGTCTGGTGCCATTTGATTGCATGCTTGCGTCACCGTAGGCACTGTTTTGAAAGAGGTGATGCGATGTATGTTGAGGCTCTTAATTTAAAAACTGGAAGCAACAGACAAGGTGTTGCTGCAGCCCCAGTATTTGAAAACTTAGGTTTGGGTATATATTTTGGTGGTAGTCGATGATCATTTCTTCTGCACTCCATTAAAAAGGTAGTAAACAGTTTGACCAGATCCTGGACCAGAGGCACTAGGCTTTCTATCTTATAAAATGTGGTATAAGGCCAGCCGGTTTCTTTTTAATTTCACTAGGTCTTGCAGAATATTTTTTTCAGAGTGTTTGATTTTAAAAGTGCAAAGGAAACAAATGCTTCTCATTATACCCAGCAAAAAGATGAACAAAGAAAATGCTCAATGTAAGACTTTCTCTTCCCATGAAAATCGTTGGGAATCTTTCCATGTCTTTTGCCTTACGAGAGTGCGTACAACTGCAAAGATTCTTCCTCTCCCCTCCCCGCCCCCATTCTTTACCTAAAAATCTGTTTAATGTATCACGCATACTCAGTGGCTTACCAGCTTTATCATGGCTCTTTTTGCAGGTCAACATAGGGACTTAACTGAGCTTTTAAAAATAGGCACAGTATATCCTAGTGTGTTCAGCCATTTAAGAACGTTTTGAAAGAGTAGATTGCTAGATCCTCAGAATATGGGAGGTGAGTTCCCTGGAATGCTGATTTATCGTTGATCTACTGGATACTTTCTTGGGATGAGGCAGAACTTACGAAGTATTACAGGTAGAGAGATTTCATATGGTAAGCTGGTCTTTCATGTACAGTAAAATGGACTTTTAAATAATACTGTGTATTAAAATGATTTGAGATTTTTGGAATTGGTAGAGATCTTGAAAATGAGTAGAGAAACGTGGCTGACCTGGAGTTAGGCCTGAGACTGTGAGTCCATAGTTCTTAGCATGTTTCATCCATGTAGCAGATTCTTAGGCCGACACTAATCTACTGTAAATGCTCCTTTCAGCCCAGTGTGCTATCATAATGTTTGATGTAACATCGAGGGTTACTTACAAGAACGTGCCCAACTGGCATAGAGATCTGGTACGCGTGTGTGAGAACATCCCCATCGTGCTGTGTGGCAACAAAGTGGATATTAAGGACAGAAAGGTTAAGGCAAAGTCGATTGTCTTCCACCGAAAGAAGAATCTTCAGGTATGGTTCTTAGAACTTACTGGATTTATGACCCTTAGGTAAATTATGAGTCCATTAAAGTGCTTCATCAACGTCTTTGATGTGTGGGTTTTTAAAATTAATTTTACCTCTCATTTAAACAGTACTATGACATCTCCGCCAAAAGTAACTACAATTTTGAAAAGCCCTTCCTCTGGCTTGCTAGAAAACTGATCGGAGACCCTAACTTGGAGTTTGTCGCCATGCCTGCTCTCGCCCCGCCAGAGGTGGTCATGGACCCAGCGTTGGCAGCGCAGTACGAGCACGATCTAGAGGTACGGTGTGTGCGGCTCGGTAGTGAATGCTTCTAGGTTCCTAGTGGTTTTCACCTGGAGCATGACAACGTTTTCATCTCTGTGTCTAGGTTGCTCAGACAACTGCCCTCCCGGATGAAGATGATGACCTGTGAGAAAAGTGAAGCTGGAGCCCAGCGTCAGAAGTCTAGTTTTATAGGCAACTGTCCTGTGATGTCAGTGGTGCAGCGTGTTTGCCACTTTATTATATAGCTAAGCAGAACATGTGCTTAATGTTTGGTATGCTGAAGGAGATGAATGGGCTTTGGAGTGAATGTGGCAGTTAAAAAAAAAAAAACTTCATTTTTTTGGACCTGCATATTTAGGTGTTTTGGAACACAGTTCTTTCCTCCTTAAGTTTCAAATATAAGACTGCTACAGTCACATCACAATATTCAGTGGTGGAATCTTGTTTGTTACTGTCATTCCCATTCCTTTTCGTTTAGAATCAGAATAAAGTTGTATTTCAAATATCTAAGCAAATGAACTCATCCCTCGTTTAAATGAGCATTTTAAAACCACTAACAGGGAAAATTGTGCCATGTTAGTATCTGAATTGCCTTTGCTATTACTACTTAATTTGAAGTCTGTTAGGTTAAATTCTAATTTTCTGTACATGTGAATCATTTCACACAAATGAAATGACAGGTTAACAGTATTGTATTCGGTAAGTCGTTAAGAGGTGTAAATACTGTCAATGCAGTCAGGCTAAAATAATACCTACCCCACCTGTCTTTTGGCCTAGGTAGTTTCACACCTAGGGAAGAGCTTGTTTGAGATTTGTGTGACCTGTCAGAATAAAAGTGGTACCTGTTTTAGACGTTTCAAATAGAGATCTTAAGAATTATAGTTGCTTTTATGGCAAAAGTAACCATGTTCTAATGTAGAGCTTCTCAAAGTCTGATGAAACCATACAGATGGTTGCGGGAACTTGAGGGACGTCTCATCTGTTAAAAATGAATATAAATTGTGCGTTTACTTGCCTTTTGTTTCAACGTTAACATGTTTAACGTAAAGTTGGTATGCTAGGAAGATGTTCCACGTTTACCTGCTGTTGTCAAGTACTCCCAAGCTTTAAAGATGTCAAAGATTAAGGATTTCATTGGACACATCACAGCTTTGGTGGTTTTTCTCCCCACAAAGAATTTTTGTGGGCGGTGCAAGGACAGCAGGATGCTGCAACAGAAAAGTAGGGCTTAGATTGGCTTCTCAGTGAAGTGAAACAAGACTGCCAAAGTCTCAATAGGTTAACCACTTATGTTCGTATGGTTTCCACATGTAAACATGAATTGAGTCCGTCTTGCCTGAGTTTGATCCCATCGACACCATACTGTAGCAATTAGAAGTCAAAATAAGAGCTGTTTTGCTCATGTAAGTACTACTGTACTATAGTGCAGTTTACCAAAGTTCTTTAGGTGTCCAGTTATCCTTAAATGATTACTTTCCTACCTGAAAAGGTAGGGAAAGGATCACGTCAGTATGTGGAGAACTGAAATATAAAGGGTAAAATTGGATGCGTTTTAATTTGTTAAAATATTGAATAAATATTAATAGATTCACTTACAGATTTGAATTGCTGTATATGCTATGCTATATTCAGAACCAGACTTTAACAGATGTGAAGTTTCTTCCCATGATCAGGATGAGATAACTTACACGAAGGGTATGTGTGTGTAACCTCATGTAGAATGACAAATACGCTGAATCTTAAATGTAACAGTTAAATCTTGCAAGCTACTTGGAGGTGGGAGAGAATTTACGTCATTCGTCGGAAGAAAAAAATTGCCAAATACATTGCTTCTACTTTGCCTGGATTTTCTGAATCATCTGGTGTTCAGTTATCTTGCGGGGAATGCGTTTCTGTCTCGTTTATACAAATGGGGACGTTTTCCCCTCAGTTTGAAATCTGGTCTCTAACACGGGGGAACCTTCAGTTGAAAGCCAAGCTAGAAATGGCTTCTAAGAACAGAATTGGTCGGAGTAGAAGCACACAGTGATTTTGAAGACAGTCTCATGATGTGCCCCGGCCAAGTTTTAAGACCCCACAGAATGGGTCTTTGGTCCCATCGGTCTCAATACCTAGGAAAGGGCAGAGATGGCCGAAAACGCATTGAACTTGTAAGACCAGTTGCCTGGCTGATCGTGTGCACCAGGTAGTGAGAATTTCTGGTCCCTTTTGTAAAGCATCACTTGAAGAAATTGTGTCTGACTCGGGAGTCGTGCCTCGGAGACGAGTGACGTTACCTATCGAGGACGCCTTCAGATGCCTTCAGGCGTGTGGGCGCTCTAGGCGCCCTGCCTGACAGTAACCTGGGCTCGTTCTGAAGCACCCTGCCGGGCGGGCACGTCACTAGCAGCACGTGCTTCCCACCTAGAGCCGTGTTGGGGTGAAAGGCGGCCCTGGCCCGTTGCACCTTCCCATTAGAGCGCCCTGAGCGGTCTTTGGGAAGCGGCTCGGACCTGATCCACGCTGCCGCAAGGCCTTGCACGCGTGGGTCCTGCCTTTCTGGGCTTCGCAGTGTTCTTTTGCAGAACCTCCTTTCTCGTTCCTGAAGTAAGCCCACCAGTTAAGTGCTGCAGCTCCTTTACAGCTCACGCGTTGGGTTTTAAACTGGGTCGGGGGGGTCCCTGCCGTGGCCGTATCACTGGACCGCCTCGGCCTCGGGCCGCATCGGATGGTAGATTTGTGTTAGAGGTGGTCTCCTTCGGCGGCCGAATCACCGTGGGGCCAAGGAGCGTGTCTTTTTGCTCCCTCATGTTCCTGGTGTTATTAAATCTCTGAACCCTGAGGAGGAAAGGAACTTAGGGGTTGGAGGTAGGGCTGGGGTCGATGGGATTAGGGTGGGAAGGGGCCGGGGGCGGGGGGTTACGCCATTACAGTCTGGTGGTTTTGAAGTTTTTCCCTCCCGGAATTTGTAGTTTGCACTGTCTTTGGTCCTTTTATTCCAGTTTGTCTTTGCAGGAGTGGGGAAAGGGGGGCCCGTCGGGAGCTTTGCCAGTTGTCGAGTAACTAGGTTAGGACAGTGCTGTTGCATGGTCTGGTGCCTCAGGTTGGACCGTAGGAAGTGGAAGAGGACCCTTGAATTGAGTTGGTTTTCAGTCAGCCCCCTGCCTTTAAGAAGCAAAGGAGAAGCCACCCCAGATGGGTATCTTTCTGTAATGTGGGCAGTTCACCCCCTAAATTCTGAGCTCCGTGACCAGGGATATCATGGCTGGCCAGGCAGCTTTCATCTTGGGAGGCGAGCGGTCAGGAGGCACCTGCAGAAATGTTAATGACTGTAGTGAGTACTCAGATGGAACCTTAGACAACGCTGTGAAAGCATGACAGGAATTGAATCTGAGTCCTGGGAGGAAGGGCGGTGATCTGAAGGTATTCGAGAGAGAAAAGCACGTGAGGCAAAGGGAACAAAACCCCGGGGCAGAGAACGTGGCTGGAGAGCCATAGACAGGGGTTTTCAAGCCCAGGTACAGATTTCGATACTTGGGACACCGTGGGGAGCCCCTGGAGGAGGGTCAGAGTGACGTTTCAGAAGCTGTGGCAGCAGGAGTGGGCTCCCACGGGCCAGTGACAGTCCAGGCTTGCCCCACTCAAGTCCATTCTCGACTTCGCTGCAATAGTTCAGAGAAGGGAGGGTGACACCGTGGACAAAGCCCCTGTTCATCCAGCAAGCATCTCAGCGAAAACTAAATTGAATAAATACCGGCTGGGAGTGCCAGGCCCCCTCTTTTTTGCTAGCCACCACACTCACGTTTCTTCCCCAACTTCGTTGGGGTATAATTGACACAGATTGTGTGTGTTTGCGGTGTGCACTGCGGTGGTTTGATATACCGTCCACCATCCATCACCTCACAGTTATTTTTTGTGTGTAGTAAGAACATTTCGGATTTCTCTCAGCACGTTTCAAGCGTACAATGAAGTAGTAGTGACTACAGTCACCATGCAGTACCTTTGATCTCCAGGCCCCATTCATCTGGCATAACTGAAACTTGGTGCCCTTTGACCAACATCTCCCCATTTCCCTCTCGTGCACTTCTCCGCACCCCCTGGCAGCCACCTTCCTACTCTGCTTCTACAAGCTCACCTTTCCTTTTTAGATTCCACATGCGCCTGTTGCCGTACACGATTTGTCTTTCTGTCTCTGGCTGATTTCACTGAGTATAATGTCCTTGAGGTTCATTCATATTGTAAATGACAGGATTTCCTTCTTTTTTAAGGCTGAACAATTTCCTGTCATATATGTATGTATGTATGGACGGATGGATGTATAGATAGATATATACACGCACAGTACATTTTCCTCATCCATTCATCTGCCGATGGACACTGAGGTTGATTCCGTGTCTTGGCTGTTGTAAATAAATTTGCTTCTTAAGACAAGGGGGTCTTAAAAAAATTGAGCTTCCCCAAGCAGTAGCGGTGAGACTTAAACCTATTTAAAGTTACGAATTCAAGGCCAGTTGTTTACAGACAAAACTATCGGTCAGGCGAGATGGTTATGTTGTGATCCCCTAGGCATGAAAGATGGGAAACCAAACTGTTAGGAAGCATCCTTTATTCTAGACAACACTGAAGCCAGCCTGGCAGAGTGAACTCATGGGCCATTTGGGGGTGAGGTACGTTTGCTTTTTTATTTCCTCACACGTCTGACCTTATTTTTCCCAAAGAGAAAAATGTCATATACTTTATGGATTAAAAGTTTAGGGATTTGAACAGTTAAAACATACACGGCCACCACATTTTCTGTTTACCATTCAGAGGTAACTTGTCGACATTTCGTCGACATTTCAAATCTTCCCTCAAAGAGTGGGATTGATTATACTATAATATTGTTTCATAAACATTTTTCACTCTTTATTAGGGGCTTTTCCACATCAGATGGTTTTACACCACTTTCGGTAATTACCTAGTAACCCACAGCGTGGATGGGCCATCCCATTGTCAGACACATTCTTTTGTTTGTTCGGGTTATGTTTCTCTGTTCTCTGCTCTTCGTTTGGTTTTCAGAAAGGGTCTAGCTCTTATTTCCAAATGCATTGAGCTTCCACGTCCTTTCACCTCCATGTACTACTAAAATCGTCATGTTTCTAAATTGTAACTTTTGAAGATGGTGGAAAATCAAAATTATTTTAAAAACCTTTTCCATGTGTGTTTTGCCATATCATCTTCAACCTTCTATCCCCGTGTCTGATCGATGCAAGATGCAAACATACTAGTCTGCGCTGAATTAAACACATTTTATTAAATAGTTTCCTTGTTGCTACTTATTCTGTGAATTCATGTTTTGTGTTTTCACAGACACTCAAAGTGAGGTGTGTACTCTTACCCCCTTTTCAAGTATTTATATTGTGTTATGCTCCAATTTGGAGCTCAGAAAATATTGACTGGTGATGGGATTGGATTATAGGGAGAAGATCTGGAAGAAGAGTAGGGCTAACCAAAGAAAACTGCCCAGAGGAAAAAGGATGTGGAAAGCTTAAATCTCAAAAACAAAACCAAAAAACCACATGATGGTCCAGTTCTGGAAGGGAGCTAACTAGTTTCTTTTTGTAAACAATTTTACCCCTTCAGGCATAATCTTACCTTTTATGAATAGTTGCCAGCAATTAAATAGTGGGGCTAAGGTGGCCTGTTCTTTTTTATTTTTAAATTTTTGGTTGCGTTGGGTCTTTGTTGCGGTACGCAGGCGTCTCACTGCGGTGGCTTCTCTTGTTGCGGAGCACGGGCTCTAGGCGCGTGGGCTTCAGTAGTTGTGGCATGTGGGCTCAGTAGTTGTGGCTCGCAGGCTCTAGAGCGCAGGCTCAGTAGCGGCGCACGGGCCCAGCTGCTCCGCGGCATGTGGGATCTTCCCAGACCAGGGCTCGAACCCGTGTCCCCTGCATTGGCAGGCGGATTCCTAACCACTGCACCACCAGGGACATCCCAGCCTGTTCTTTTCTAAGACCACGTTTGGCCGTTTGGTTGCTGTCAAGTCCCACTGGGCCTACTGAAGAAGGATGAGTGGGTAGGAAATATAAGGTGTCTTGTTACCTGAGTCTTCATGATTTCAGGCCCTCTACTTATGGGATTGTGTTAGAAGGTAAACTTTGTCATCACACAGAACTATTAATAAACTGGTGACTTAAAACTCTAGTTCCTAACTCAATCATCACTTCCTCTGAACACCTGGGGGCTTCTGCCTAGACCCTCTGCCACTGATGCCTCGATTCCAGAAGCAGTGCCACTGTCTCTGCCCTTGCCGGGATTAGGAACGCTGTCTCTCTATGACTACTTCTGACTCAAAGCCTGGGGCTAGAGCAGCCAAGAGGCAGAGTCCCTCAGACCCTTGCGTCTGGTTGTGGGAGATACAAAAGGGGGTGCTTGGAAAGAGACGGGCCTGACGCAGACCCAGAGCGAACCTGGGCTTCTGTTCGCACAGCAGCAGGGCCGAGGTGGGGGATGGCCTTGGGGTGGTCATTTACCCTAATGATCACACACTCTACTAAAAATGATTATGTACTTTTCAAATCATTGCTAATAACCAACTTATTCCCATTTTTTCCATAACTGCAATGAACATTTTTGTACATATGGTTTGAACTTCTTTTCCTTAGAAATGGGCAGGGGATTATCTGGTCGCAGTTTATGAAAATCATTGTGTTTTAAAAGGCATTGTCTGATTTGCAGCAACATGGATGGACCTAGAGATGATTGTACTAAGTGAAATAAGTCAGACAGAGAAAGACAAATACCATATGATATCACTTATATGTGGAATCTAAAATACGACACAAATGAACTTCTCTACGACAGAAACAGACTCACAGACATAGGGAACAGACTTGTGGTTGCCAAGGGGGAGGGGAGGGATGGATTGGGAGTTTGGGATTAGCAGATGCAAACTATTATATATAGAATGGATCAACAACAAGGTCCTACTGTATAGCACTGGGAACTCTATTCAATATTCTTTGATAAACCATCATGGAAAAGAATCTGAAAAAGAATGTGTGTGTGTGTGTGTATAACTGAGTCACTTTGCTGTACAGCAGAAATTAACACAACATTGTAAATCAGCTCTACTTCAAGAAAAACATTTTTAAAAGGCATTGTCAGCCGCCTCTTCCGGGGCCTGATTTATTTTTTTAATATCTGACATTTTCATAATTTCCTTTTGCTCATTTTGAAATATTACGGTTATAGTTTTAACCTCTTTCAGAGGAGGCCTCTTTCTGGCATCATTTCCTTGTCTGCAGGTGCGTTATTTTATTTGCTTATTTTCTCTCTTTCTCTTTCAGATACTGTCTTGTATGAGGTTCCACCATCATCCCTTTCTCTCGCTTATCTTTGGGAGCTTAGCGTCCTGCACTTTCAGAAGGGAGGGGTGGATTAGAGCCGATTTTCTGTGGGATTCGTGATGTTTAAGAAATAGCTCCCTACTTGGAAATTTCCTGGTTCTTACCCTTTCCTGCTTTTATTTGGACTCTGGTTTTCCGTTTGCCTCTTGTCCCAGCCCTGCCTACTTGGGAATCCACTCCTAGAAGCTTCTGCTCAGCGTGGGACTGTACCCGCTCAGGCTGCTGTAACAAGGTACTTTTCGTTCCTCACAGTTCTGAAGGGTTCTGCAGGGTTCAGCTTCTAGTGAAAACTCTTCCTGGTGTGCAGACGGCCCTTTGTCCTCGCAGAGCCTTTTCTCTGAGTGCTCTCCGGAGGGAGAGAGATCTCCCTCTTCCTCTTCTTATGAGGCCACCAATTCTATCCCATTACAGCCCCACCCTCATGACCTAACTTAACCTCCGTTACCTCCCTGTAGGCTCCTTCTCCACATACAGCCACCCTGGGAGGTAGGGCTTCAACACGTGGAGTTTGAGGGCCACGAACGTCCAGCTCATACAGCTTGTTAGTTTCATGTATTCATAAGCTAAAGATGCTCCAGTCCCTGCTGGTCCTTGAAGCACCACCTTCTGGTGTGTGGGATGCCTCTCAGCTGCTGTTCTCAAACCGGCCACTTTCTGCCTCTCGGTGATGAGCTTGTTGACTACTTTGGGATTCTGCTTTCAGACCCTGCCGCGGTCCTGTTGTCTTTTCTTTCCCTTTTCCCATCAAAGGTGCTGGTACTAAATGGACCATCCAGGAGCCAGTGATTTGTCCCCAGCCTGGTTTTTTGTTTCTTTGTTTTTCTTGAGATGCCATAATACTTTTTGTTTTGCTACCCTAGGTTCTCTGTCAGTTTTCATAGGCAGAGGCAGAATGAAAATCTGCCCCCATGGCCAACATCATAATCCAAAGCCCCACCTGTGAAATATTCCTGCCCAAAAGTTTAACCTGAAAAATCGATCGAATCAAGCTCTTAAACGTAACCACCGATTTATAAAAATATGGGATCAGAGGAATATGTCAAATCACACTGTTCAGATCAAGTCTGCAAAATCCAGAATACGAAAAAAAACTGAACAGAACAAACTCCTTCTAGGAAAAAAAAAACCAAGGGAGAAATGATAGCTTAACAGACACTTAAGATCAACATGAATTGGAAGCAATCTGTGGCCCTCGTTTGGATATGGATTTTGACAAAGTCGAAAAAATTATGTGTTTGGTAGACAATCCAAGAAATCCGAGCATTGATTATATATTTGATGACCCTATAAGGAGTTACGGTTAATTTGGTTTTGCTGTGATAAGTTTTTTGAAAGTCTGCTTTGGCATATGGTTGAAAATTTCTGTAATGAAAATCTAACTGATAAACGTTCTGCCTCAATCTTTCACCTGATAGCTTTAGCAGTCATTGACCAGTTCTAGATCCATCGGTTCATTAGGGATGGAAGAAAGGCCATTTCCTCGTTCTGTCACTCCTCCTAGATTTGTTGGCTGGCCTCTTTATCAGGAATAACTTCTCTTCATCAGCTGTTTGGTTGCCCTGAAGTATGGTCCATGTGGGACAGACAGAATAAATACTTAAGTCCTGTCCTCCATAAATTGTCTGAGTAATTATTTGATGCTGACCAATGAGGTTCTGTTTTTTCTTTGTCGTATCATTAGGGACACATATATTTTAATATATTTGGTATGCTTCGATATATTGTAGTCCTTACGTTCTTTTTTGATGGTCAACTTGTACTATCTTTATCCCTTGGCGACCCCATGCGGTTAGTTCCTGTGTAATTTTGATACGACCCTTCTCTCTTTTAATAACATTTTTGCTTGAGGTGGGACAAGATATCCTAGGGTCCTTCCATACATTTCCTGTTGCAGACCTCAGATTTCTCCAGGAAGTCCTAGAGAGACGCTCGTTAGAGCCCAGAATCTGAGCGCTAGGACTGTTTGTTGTTACTAGTTTGTCATTGCTTCTAGCCTTTCAGTTGACAAAGACAGGAAACAAGTCTTTTCTGAAAGGGAAAAATAGTTCATACTGTTATTTTCAAGTAAACATTAAGACTGCACTTTTTACTTCTTTGATTTTATAGTTACATCTTTTTATGCTGAAATCGTGGTTTTTAGCACTGTTAATGCTTTATCCTACTGCATCTCATAGATCTAGAATAACAATGCCAATTTTACCACTTATGAGAATAACACTGAATGTAGTTTACAATCTTCTTCTGTGTATGTGTTTTCTTTCCCACTAACAGCATGTGGTCAAAATACAGTGTTTTAAAATCACTTGAAATAATTCTTCTCTTTTTGCTCATACCATCAACTTGGTACAGAGTTAGCTTTGCTTATTTCTGTTTTGGCCACAATCATTGTTAAAAAGTTATTCAATTTACAAACTTTTACATAAAAATTTAGATTTTCTCTTTCTCTTGAGATTTGGAAAGATCTGGGGACCCCTCTCCTATTCCCACGTGGATGGGATGGGTTCTCTTGGCGGTCAGTACTCCCGCTGCTGACAGATTTTTGTGTATTTGCTTACACCCAGCCCAGGCATGGGTTTGTAGGCATTTGAATTTGTGAATTCTGTTATAAGTGGTACTTCATGGTTTTAAATCATCATTACCTGTGACTGAGACAGAAAACGTATCTGCTTTAGCAGCATTTCCATTTGAGAGTGTGTATGAGTGTGTGTATGAGTGTGTGTGTGTGTGTGTGTGTGTGTGTGTGTGTGTGTGGAGAGAGGGCTCAGTACATTTTATACAGTTTTTATGTAACATAGAAATCTGTAGATCTTCAGGTTTTAAAAGTTTTTGTTATTTTCATTCTATAGAAATTGAGTGGAGTTTGAGATAGTGGGACTCTCAACTTTATTTTAGGACCTCTATCTTTATTTTAACGAGAAGCCAGCACAGAGGGAATGGTATCTGTATAGGTTAAGTGTGGGGGACCTGGCCTGGCCTCGACATCCAAATCCAGAGTCGGATTTTTATGTCAGACGACTGAGAATTGTCGCAGGAGTATGAAGACGACAGGCTTGGAACGGCGCTTTTGGTAGCAATAATATCACTGCGATGTTGAGAAAGATGCAGATTTTGCTGGTTAGTGATCATTTGAAGATTAAATCACCATATATTTGGCAATGTTAAATCCTTACAATACTCTAGTTTAATAAAGCTCTTTGATTTATGTCCTTGTAGTCTAATAGGTATTAAAAGTAGCCGCTTGAGATAAATGTTTAAAACAAGGATCAACATTTTCAAGTGAAGAGTGAAAAATGATTACGGCTTTATTTTGAAAAATGAAACTAAAAATTATGACAGGTTTTCTATCTAATGCCATTGAGTTTGTAACTGAAATTATATACTGATTCTCCAGAAAGGAACTGTGTTCACTGGGGAGGAATACAATTTGTATGGTAGTTAGGGTCTGTGCTTCAAGTCACACTTAATTTTCACAGCATAATCATAATTGTTTTTTGTGAAAATATCTGATGAGGCCTTGATTAGTCTTGCAGGACTTGAATCCTTCCCTTGTGGAGCACCGATCACCCCTGTTGATTTCTCTTCTGCAATTGTAGCTGGTCAAATTCTGCCAGATAACTTATGTTTTGGTAACCTTGCATGAAATTTGGGCAGTTCTTCAACATGCCTTTTATCCAGTTTATCAAACCTTGCATCTGTTGCAGGACTTAAAATTGAAGGCGATTTTTACTACTCCTGATTTTTAAAACAAAATAAATTTATTTATTTATTTAGTTTTGGCTGCGTTGGATCTTTGTTGCGGTGCACGGGTGTCTCATTGCGGTGGCTTCTCTTGCTGCACAGCACGGGCTCTAGGTGCGCGGGCTTCAGTAGTTGTGGCACGTGGGCTCAGTGGTTGTGGCTCGCGGCTTCCAGAGCGCAGGCTCAGTAGTTGTGGCGCATGGGCTTAGTTGCTCCGCGGCATGTGGGATCTTCCCGGACCAGGGCTCGAACCTATGTCCCGTGCATTGGCAGGCGGATTCTTAACCACTGCGTCACCAGGGAAGCCCTGCTGCTGAATTTTTACTGTAATTCCATTAGTCGGAGAGGGCTGGAGTCACTAAGATGGGAGGTGTTTGCCTCCTGGCTTGGGCCATGACAGAGGCAGGCACTAAGCAGGGAGGGATGTTCAGGAGTCATTTTAAAAATGGTCATTTGTGGGACTTCCCTGGTGGCGCAGTGGTTAAGAATCTGCCCCCCCCCCAATGCAGGGGACGTGGGTTCGATTCCTGGTCGGGGAACAAAGATCCCACATGCCGCGGGGCAACTAAGCCCTCACACCGCAACTACTGAGCTCTCACGCCTCAACTAGAGAGAAGAGACCCGATGCAGCCAAATAAATTAATTAATTAATTTTTTAAAAAAGGTCATTTGTGAAAAATGTTGTGTTTTGGCGTTTGACCCCTTTCACAACCTCTTATTAGGAATATGGGGTGATGAGGCCCTCCTGTATGTTGTTTGACTCTCAGAGTGATCCTGTCACCAGACAAGGCCTCACAGCTAGGACACGGTGGTCATTCTGGGCCTTTTGTCACATGCTAGGCCTGGCACTGTGACAGGGACTCTGAAAAGATGACATTTTTAGAGCTATCAACAATGTGAACATGCGTGCCTTTGAAAAGTCTTAAATGTGGATTTTATTTCAAAGAACTCTCTTCTTTTGCTTCTTAAGATTAAAACAACTCTCACATACATACTGTCAGTGTTTTCTTTCACCAAAACTCAAGCAAATCCAAAAAAGTCCAGAAAGGGCCTGAGTGTGCAATGCATTGGAAAATAACAAAACAACTGATCCTGCAAATTTGTACAACTAGGTAGAATCTCTATAGCCTCTAAAAGATTAAGACGGTGATAAATTGGTTTTGATTGGAGTTAAAAATAACTCAGTTTCTTCATGGAAGGCATAGCTTTTTGATATATATTAGTGGTAACACTAATAATATATATTTTGTTTGTATCTATTTTTATATGATATGTAAATAAAATATATATTATTAGTGTTAAATATATATAAAAACATATACATATATGTATATAAAATAAAGACAACTAGTATTTATGACATGTATGAACCAGACACAATGAGTACCTTCCTGACATGTCATTTAATCCTTTTAACAATCCTAATAGATCCATACTATTGCTTTCCTCATTTTAGAAGAGAAAGAATGGATGTTTGGAAGATAGGTATTAAGACATTGTCCAAGCTTCACGGTAATGGAGTCAGGATTTTGACTCAGGCAGTCTGCTTGGCTTTTAAAACAATTTTACTGGAAATATAGTGGATTTTCAATGTTGTGTTAGTTTCAGGTGTGCAGCAAAGTAATATATATATCTATATATACTGCTTTAGGTTCTTTTCCATAATAGGTTATTACAAGATATTGAGTATAGTTCTCTGTTCTATGCAGTAGGTCCTTGTTGTTTATTTATTTTATATATAGTAGCTTGTATCTGCTCATCCCAAACTCCTAATTTATCCCTCCCCACCCTTTCCCCTTTGGTAACCATGCTTGTTTTCTATGTTTGTAAGTCTATTTCTGTTTTGTAAATAAGTTCATTTGTATCATTTTTTTTTAGATTTCGCATATAAGTGATATCGTATGATATTTGTCTTTCTCTGACTTACTTAGTATGATCATCTCTATGTCCATCCATGTTGCTGCAAATGGCATTATTTTATTCTTTTTTATGGCTGAGTAATATTCCACTGTATGTATATACCACATCTTCTTTATCCATTCATCCGTGATGGACACTTAGGTTGCTTCCATGTCGTGGCTATTGTAAATAGTGCTGCAGTGAACATTGGGGTGCATGTATCTTTTTGAATTAGAGTTTTCTCTGGATATATGCCCAGGGGTGGGATTGCTGGGTCAAATGGTAGTTCTATTTTTAGTTTTTTAATGAACCTCCATACTGTTCTCCATAGTGGCTGTATCAGTTTACATTCCCACCAGCAGTGCAGGAGGGCTCCCTTTTCTCCACACCCTCTCCAGCATTTATTGTTTGTAGATTTTTTGATGATGGCCATTCTGCCCGGTGTGAGGTGATACCTCACTGTAGTGTTGATTTGCATTTCTCTAATAATTAGCGATGTTGAGCATCTTTTCATGTGTTTGTTGGCCATCTGTATGTCTTCTTTGGAGAAATGCCTATTTAGATCTTCCGCTCATTTTTTGATTGGATTTTTTTTGATATTAAGTTGTATGAGCTGTTTGTATGTTTTGGAAATTAATCCCTTGTTGGCCGCATCATTTGCAAATATTTTCTCCTGTTCCGTAGGTTGTCTTTTCGTTTTGCTGATGATTTTCTTTGCTATGCAAAGTCTGCTTGATCTTAAGTCACAAGACACAATGAGCATTCTCCACTTTGCCACCATTCATTGACAGTTTATATTATTTACTGATTCCAGAGGGATTTACTGTGTGTCATTTGTGCAGAGGTGATTTGGGGAAGTGGAAAAAAGAAAGTGCTTTTGAGCTAAGGAGACATGGGTTCAGACCACGTGAAATCTACGGGCCCCAATTCTTTCCTCCATAGGACTGATTTCTTTCTTCCATTTTCACAGATCATCTGGGTTGTGATAGTTACTGTAAGGGTAGGAGCGGCCAGGCTGACAAAGAGAAATGCTGCAATTCATCATGTCCTCACACTGTATGAGTTTCCCTGGACATTTCATAATGCAATTTAGTTCCCACAATGACCAGAATTGACATATTTTATTCATCATCCATTTAAAGTTTTATTTTTACGGAAGATAACAAAAGTATTATGTGTCTCGGTTTCCAGGGAAAACTGTGAGAAATTGCTTTCTTTTAAAAAGTCTGCTGATGTAAGAAGAGAACAGTGAATTTTTCTTGTGATTCTCAAATCACACAGAGCTGGAATGCATCTCAGCAGCTAACTCATTTTGTATTGTACAATTTAAAAGTTTTTCTTAAGAAAGATATCCAGACGTACAGAAAATAGAATCATATAATGAACCCTATCTAGCATGATCTAGTGTCAACAATTAACGAATGCATTTATAAACCACTAAGTTTCACAGTAGACGTTATTTCATGACCATATAATTATCTCAATAGTGTTTCCCAAGCCTCGAAACTGAATGTCAGGCATACTGGTCCTGAGGATTTCTTTTTAAGAGAGTAAAAAAGTATAGGGTAAGACCCAAATACAACTGAATTTGGAATGTGTTATTTCTACCTAAGAATATAGTAAGGTGTCTCAATAAGAAAAGAAAATTTTCTTTTTAAAAGAAGACATCCATATTTCTGATTTGTAGATTTTCTTTCTAAAGATGGGCTAAATGTTTTCCTTCTATGGTGTAAAATCTTCTTTGGTTTTTCCTTTTGAGAAATAAATGGTATTTTTGATTTGTTGAAAATTTTCTATGAAATGAAAATAACCAGTTTTTGATTACACAATAGTAGATGTTAATTATATAAAAAATGCAGACTATCTATCTCTCTATATATATATGTATATTAATATAAAAGCCATCTGAAATCACATGTTCTGAGACAAGCACCTTTTTTGGCCTCGTGGTTCATGTCACCATTCATGTTCTTTTCCTCTTGCACTTTAAAAAAGGACAGTCATTCTCTTTTTCTTCCGTCCTCCTCCCACCCAGTAATCAATGGTGACAAACTGGTAGGATATCGTTCCACATACCATACTGTGTGTGTATACAGATTTAATGAGGTTTTAATGCTTTTAATGATTTGAACAGGGCATGCATAATACATTCATTTGGTCCAAAAATGAAGACACACTGAAAGGCACCCTGGTGAAAACCCCCCTCCTGGCCGTTCCTGTCTCACTTCAGCGGGTAGCGGCTTTTATTAGTGTCTTTATGTATCCTCCCATAATTTGTTTATACATAAACAAACACATAATATAGACTCTTATTTTTCTACCATTGAAAAACCCACAAAAGTCACCTTACTTACACAATATGCATTTGACTTTTTTCTGCCTACCAGTAGACCTTGGAGATCGTTTCACATTGGAGGTCATTTCACATTGGAGATCATTCCACATTGGAGATCATTCCACATTGGAGATCATTTCACATTGTGTAAGAGATCTCTCTCTGTCTCTTTTTGGTTTGGGCTGCACCGCGCGCATGTGAGATCTTAGTTCCCCACCAGGGATCAAACTTGTGCCCCCTGCAGTGGAGGGTCAGAGTCTTAACCACTGGACCGCCAGGGAAGTCCCAAGATCCCTCTGTAAATAGTTGCATCGCATTGCAGCTGTACGGCTGCATCAGAATTTCTGTAACCAGTCTTCCGTTGAGGGTATCTGGGTTGTTTATGATATTTTACTATGACAAACACTGCAGTAAGTATATCCTTGTGCAGTTGTTATTTTGTGTGTGTGCATATATATCTGCAGGATAAGTTCCTAGGGGTGGAATCATGGTCACCGATTAACTTTGATAGCTATTACTTACCTGCCTTCCCTAGTGGTTATTTCAGGGTACCTTTCCCCTGGCAAAATTGAGTTCTTATTCTCCCGTAGCTTCAATTACAGTGTGTGTTATTCAACTTTTGTAATTTCGCCATTATGATCAGTGAAAAATAGTGATTCAGCGTGGTTTTAATTTGCAATTCTCTTACACCGGGGAGAATGAACCACTTTTTACTTACAGTGGGAATCATACAGCAGGTAGCCTTTTCGGACTGGTGGGTAGCTCATTGCTTTTTGGCACTGAATACTATTCCATTGTCTGGATGGACCACAGTTTATCCATCCACCTCCTGAAGGATACCTTATTTAAAATTTTTTAAAATTTTGAATATTTTGGCTGTGCCTCACAGCTTGTGGGATCTTAGTTCCCTGACCAGGGGTTGAACCAAGACCCTCAGCAGTGAGAGCTCGGAGTCTTAACCACTCTCTGGCTTCACCAGCCAGAGAAGTCCCCTGAAGGACATCTTGGTTGCTTCCAATTTTGGGCAGGTATGAATAAAGCTACTGTAAACATTTGTTTGGACATCAGTTTTTCATCTTCATTGGGTAAATACCAAGAAGTGTGATGGGTGGATTTTATGATAAAAGGAGATTAGTTTATAAGAAACTGTCAGATTGTCTTCCACAGTGGCTGCGTTCCCCCAGCAATGAATGAGAGAATTCCCGTTGCATTGGTTTATCCTCTGGAACCATAGTCACCTGAGGGTATTTAAGGGTCTTTTTCTATCACTTTCTATGCTAATATAACAATTCTTATGAAAGCAGTTTTGGTAGATTACACTTTCTTTGAAAAATAAATATTTCATTTAGGTCTTCTAGTGTATTTCCATAGATGTAAACAAATTGTTCCCTCCAGTTTTCTTTCTCTGCAATTAATTCTCCTTTATCATTTATTTTACATTTGAATATTCTATTGTTTTTCTTAGATTAGTTAAAAAACATAAGTTCTTGGATTTTTAAGATAGCACTCACATTTGTATGTTTCTTAATTAACATTTTATTTCCTCTTTATTAATTCCTTCTTTCCCTGGAATTTTTGATCTTTTTCTAATTTCTTTAACTTTAATTTAGATATTGAAAAAATTAATTATTAACAAATTATGTTAGACAGAATATTTTTGTCTAATGCTTTCGTTGGTTTCCATTGCTTGTTTCAGAGTTGTCATTTTCTGTATAATGTGCAAATTTATTTTGTATTAATTCTAAATATTTATGAGCTACTTTTATACAGTTCCCAAATGGTGGTGTTTTAATTTTTCCAGCTTTATTGATATATATATATATATATATATAAAATATTGTGTAAGTTTAAGGTTTACAATGTGATGATTTGATACTTGTATATATTGCAAAATTATGGCCACAACAGAGTTAATTAACATCTCCACCACCTCACATAATTATCATTAAAAAATTTTATTTTATTGAAGTATAGTTGATTTACAGTTGTGTTAATTTCTGCTGTACAGCAAAGTGATTCTGTTTATATATATATACATATATATTCTTTTTAAAATATTCTTTTCCATGATGGTTTTTCACAGGATATTAATATAGTTCCCTGTGCTATACAGTAGGACCTTATTGTTTTATCCATTTTATATATAATAGTTTGCATCTGCTAACCCCAAACTCCCCCTCCATGGCTCTCCCACCCTCCCTCCCCCTTGACAAGCACTAGTCTGTTCTCTATGTGTGTGAGTCTGTTTCTGTTTGTAGATAGGTTCATTTGTGCCATATTTTAGATTCCACATATAAGTGACATCACATGTATTTGTCTTTCTCTTTCTGACTTACCTCAGTGTGATCATCTCTAGGTCCTTCTTTGTTGCTGTGAATGGCATATATTTCATTCTTTTTTATGGCCAAGTAGTATTCCATCATATATATATACATTTTTTGTTGTTGTAGGTTTTGTTATGGTGAGGACATTTAAGATCTACTCTCTTGTAGCAAACTTCAAGTACAGTAAGTCCCCTACATACGAACGAGTTCCATTCTGAGAGCGCGTTCGTAAACCCATTTTGTTCCTAAGTCCAACAAAGTTAGCCTAGGTACCCACCTAACACAATCGGCTATATAGTACTGCACTGTAATAGGTTTATAATACTTTTCATGCAACTAATACATACAAAGAAACAACATAAAAATAAGGAAAACATTTTAAATCTTATGGTGCAGTCCCTTGAAAAGTACAGTAGTGCCCTACAACAGCTGGCATCCAGGGGCTGGCATCGAGTGAACAGGCAGGAAGGGTTACTGACTGGAGGAGGGAGGGGGGTGGGAGATGGTAGAGCTGAAGGACCGTCAGCCATAGCAGACGGAGGGCGAGCTGCAATTGCACTCACGCCTGACGCTGATGGCTCAGGTGCTGGTTCCTTGCTGGATTCAAGTCTATCCACCCTCTTGAAAAAACGGTCCAGTGATGTCTGGGTAGTAACTCCTTTTTTCTCGTCGTAGATGACACGGTAGCACTGGATTGCATTATGAACGGTAGCTGCAACTTTCGTGTACCGTACTACGTTCGAGTCCTGTGTCTCAAAATGTAACAGTGCCTCCTCAGATAAAGAAAATCCCCTGCCACTTCCTGCATCGTGAATCTCTTCAGTTCTTCAGTTACTTCTTCCTCCTGTCCCTCTTCATCCTTTCTCTGGGCCCCCAATTCCATCGGGTCTTCATGAGTAAGCTCCTCATGTTGCACAGCAACAGTACTGTACAGTAAAGTACACAAAAGCACCACCAATTGTAGAGGATGCCCGCACGTGACAATGTACGCCAGACACGTGAACTAGCTTACGTGATTGGATACGCGCACGCACGTTCACATCTTTGAAAGTTCGCAACTTGAAGGTTCGTATGTAGGAGACTTACTGTACACAGTACACTGTTGTTGACTGTAGTCACCACGCTGTACATTAGATCCCAGAACCTATTCTTATAACTGGAAATTTGTACCCTTGGACCGACATCTCCCCATTTCTCCCACCTCCTGCCCCTGCAACCATCTCTCTGTTTCTGTGAGTTTTACAGTATATTTTTCTACTTGTGAAGATGTTATTTCATAATAAGACACATTTTAAAATTGATCTTATACTTTTATTTTAACTTTATTTTAAAATTTGCATCCCACTAGACAAATGGAATGTTTTTCTCCATTTTAAGTTTTAGGTGGTTATTGCTAACATGAAGAACAAAAGTTTTTAAACTTTAGTTATCTTTAATCCAATGGCTCTAACACACTCCTTTATCTTACAGGTCTTTTGCTTTTCTTCCGAGTATTCAATCCCATTTAGCAGAAAGAGGCTGTTGTGACGTTTCTAATATTTATATTGATTGTTGTATTTTCTCATGGTTTTCAATATTCCTGGAACCCCTAATCAATTTGAATAATAATGACAATTATTCGTATCAATGTCTGGTTCCTTATTTTAATGGAAAAAGCATTCGTATTTACTACTGTAAATGATCTTTACTCTTGGTCTTTGGCAAAGAATTTTTAACATATTTAAATTTTATTTATAGAGATTTTATTAGAAACGATTACCAAACTAACGATTGCCTTTTCATCATCTACTTATAATAATTTGTTTTATCCTCCTTTGATGTAACTTTTTAAGGTCGATAGATTTCTTTTTTTATTTTATTGAAGTATAGTTGATTCACAATGTGTTAATTTCTGCTGTACGATGAAGTGATGCAGTTATACATACATATATATATATATATATATATACACACACACACACATTCTTTTTTAAATATTCTTTTCCATTATGGTTTATCACAGGATAGTGAATATAGTTCCCTGTGTTCTACAGTAGGACCTTGTTGTTTATCCATCCTGTACATAATGGTTTGCATCTACTAATCCCAAACTCTCAATCCATCCTTCCCCTCCCCCGCCCCTTGGCAACCACAGGTCTGTTCTCTATGTCTGTGATAGATTTCTTAATATCGATCATCCTTGAATTTCTGGAATACATTGGTTGTAGGATTTACGTGGTGCACTTCTGCATCGTCTTTGTTAATTTTTGTGTCTTTATGAGGGGGATGGATCAGTCGTTTTCTGGTTTTATATTACCATGATCAGGTTTTGGTGCCAGGATTTGGGAACAGACTGCCTGGGTTTGGGCCCCATCGTCCCCACTCGCTGGCTGTGTGTCCACGGAATACTTATTCTTTCCCTTTTCGTGGCCTCATCTGTAAAGTGAGAATACAGGTAATACTTCTCTGGATTGCCATGAGGATTAAATGAGTTACTACACGTAAAACACTTAGAAGAGGGTTGACATACACTGTGCTCTTAAATGTCAGGAAAAAGTTGTTCTGTCTTCTATTTTAAAAAATTTATTGAGGTATAGTTGATTTATAATGTTGTGTTAATTTCTGCTGTACAGCGAAGTGACTCAGTTATACACATACATTCTTTTTCATATTCTTTTCCGTTACGGTTTATCACAGGATGTTGAATATTGTTCCCTGTGTGCACTGTCTTCTTAAAATGAAATGAGAATTCTTTATTATTTTCTCTAGTCTGGAATTATATAAGGAATTTGTCTACTGACTTCAACCTTGTACCTAAGGCCCTAAATGTCAAGCAGTCTTGAAATGATAAGGGTGCCTGATGTCGGAAGATCTGAACTGAAAGTGTTTTTAGAGAACATAGGTCATCAGTGTGGTCTTCGTGGTATCTGACCTTTTTGTTGCAGATAGAAAAATCCCTCAAATACTGAAGTTTAGGAGGGGGGCACAATAAGTCTGTGTCCCCCTCACGGAAAAGGCCAGAAAGAAGGAACGGGAGGTGTCATCTCCTCGGTGCACAGCAGCACTGTCTCTGAAACGCTCAGATTCTCTGCTAAAACGTTTGACACTCTCTCTCTCATCTCTTAAGAGCCCATGGTCAAGTTGGACCTCTGTCTTATAGGTCATTAAATAGCAATATATTCCAGGAAGATGGGAGTTTCTCTTTCTGCTTTATTTAAATAGAGTTATTCTCCAACTTGGGAGCAGATTTGTGTTTCTAAAGCGAAGACTCACACTCACCCAACTTTAAATATCAGGTTGTGTGTCATAGGGGAGTGAGAAGTAGTGAGAGTTAAGTTCCTAGGTTAGTCCAGGAACGTCTTACTTTACCAGGTGGTAGAGTTATTTTTTTTTATTTTTTATATCTTTATTGGAGTATAATTGCTTTACAATGGTGTGTTAGTTTCTGCTTTATAACAAAGTGAATCAGTTATACATATACATATGTTCCCATATCTCTTCCCTCTTGTGTCTCCCTCCCACCCTCCATATCCCACCCCTCTAGGTGGTCACAGAGCACCGAGCTGATCTCCCTGTGCTATGCGGCTGCTTCCCACTAGCTATCTATTTTATGTTTGGTAGTGTATATATGTCCATGCCACTCTCTCACTTTGTCACAGCTTACCCTTCCCCCTCCCCATATCCTCAAGTCCATTCTCCAGTAGGTCTGTGTCTTTATTCCTGTCTTACCCCTAGGTTCTTCATGACATTTTTTTTCTTAAATTCCATATATATGTGTTAGCATACGGTATTTGTCTTTCTCTTTCTGACTGACTTCACTCTGTATGACAGACTCTAGGTCTATCCACCTCATTACAGATAGCTCAATTTCGTTTCTTTTTATGGATGAGTAATATTCCATTGTATTATTTTTGAAAGAGGGCAAACCATGGGACTTAGTCACTCCTGGTGACGTCTGATGTCTCCGAGAATAAAATATAAAGCCTTATCTTGATTCTTCAGTTTATCGGCAATGACTGTCCCCATCGCTCCAGGCACATCATTATTCCGTCTGTCCCATGAATACGTCACGCTCATTCCCTTCTTTTCCATCCCGTTTGCCTGAAAGGTTTTTACATGGCTGGCTCTGCACAAGTGCACCGCCTGACCACCGTTTCCCAGCCTTGTCACAGGTTCCATGTGAGTTCTTCTGTCTTCCTGAGGGCTCTATCCCTAGTGTCAGGACCATGGGGGATACATAAATAAACTCGCTCACAGGATGGCTAGCCTGTACCAGCCAGTGTTCTCCCTCCTGGGAGCGGCAGACCAGTCAGCTCACTGCAAAGTTTTGAAAACAATATTTTGTTGCACGGCATGAAATCACTGATAGTTTACCTGGTTTTTTGGTTGGTGGTAGTGTTGGCTGCACCGCACGGCATCTCAGCTCCGGACCGGGGATTCGAACCCACGGCCCCTGCATTGGAAGCGCGGAGTCCTAACCGCCGGACCGCCGGGGGAGTCCGATAGTTTCCCTTTTGACCTACAAAATGGCAGGTTCATATGATCAAGCCTAATGATTGGACACCTTTCGGGCTCTTCATTTAAATATTTCTCCCCAGTATCCTCGAACAGAACAAAAGTCTCCCTTCTTCCCCCCCAGATGTATTTTTCTCCCGAAGCTTGCTCTATCTCCTCTCCAAATTTCAGACCATTTCTCGCCTCGTTCCCCAACCCCCCCCCAAACTAAAATTTTCATTGTCAGTCTGGCTGATCTCAGCCAGCTATTAGATGGGAAGCAGTCAGAAACAATTTGCATTCAATGAGAAAGAGTTGATAGCTCTTTGCTCTTACTGGAAGTACTGACATTTAAAAAAAGATTGTTAGTAAATGGGGTGAATCTTCAATTGACGTAATTGAAGACACTTTAACAAAGTAAAATGAAACAGTTCAACATGGTGGTCGTCTTTGTCAGGGTTTTTTTGTCTTTCTTTCTTTCTATTGCACATGACAGAACATCTAAAAGTGGCTTAAAGAGTATTTATTTTCCTGTAATGAGAAGTCTCAACTTCTGCTTCTACCCCAAAGGGAGTGATAGAGACTGGATTTCTCTCCCTCCCCTCTATACAAACACCCAAAACAAGTGAAAAGTTGGGCAAAATAGATACAACAGTGGTTTTTAAGACTTGGAACTTCAAGCAGTGAAAAACAGTGATCTCAGAGAGATGGAGAACATGTGAGATGAGCTCCTCAAATATACCAGAAGCAACTAGAGTGTGAGGGCGGAGTCCTGACACATCCAACGCAGGGAGAGAACCACCCAGTTCTCTGAGAGAGAACAAGTCTCAGAGCACACGCAAGGCTGGGAAGAGTTCCTGTCCCACCAGCTTCTAGGAAAGGAAAGGAAAACTGCATAGTTTCTGGGCATGAGGTAACGTACTCAAAAGAATTTGCTTCAGAAATGGTACAAAGTTGGACTTAGACCTAAAAGCTGCTCTAATTTTGCCTAAAAACTTGAAATCAAGACCCAGAGGGGTTAAAATTTTCCAGATAACTGAATACATCCCAGAACACAGCTTGAGAATATTTATAGGATACAAAACATCGAACCATCAACAATGTAAAGTTTACAGTGCTTGGCGACCGATAAAAAACGACAAGACATGCCAAGAAGTGGGAGAAATGTGACCCGTAATAGGGAGAACATTGATCGCAATCCAGAAAATGACACAGACAGAATTTTTAGAAAATGATGTGAAAATACTTATTGTAGCCACATTTCATTTGTTCACGATGGTGTATATACCTCATACGATCATCCCAATAGAATCCTGGTGAGCGTTTGACAAAATCCAGTAGCCATTCCTGATTGAAACTGCCAGCCAACTGGTACTAGAAGGAAATTCCCTGGGCTGGGCACATATGCCTTGATCGTGTCAAGGTGCGTTCTCTCTATATCCATGTTGAGAATTTTCTCATGAAAGGAAGTTGGATTTTGTCAAACAGTTTTTGGCATCTTCTGAGATGATCGTATGCTCTTTATCATTCCTTTCGTTAATGTGGTGTATCCCCTTGATTGATTTGTAGATGTTGAAACATCCTTACATCCCTGGAATAAATCCCACTTGATCATCGTCCTTTGAAGATACTGTTGAATTCGATTTGCTAACATTTTATTGAGGATCTTTGCGTCTGTGTTCATCAGGGATGTGGGCCTTATACAGTTGACCCTTGACCAACACAGGTTTGAACGGCACGGGTCCACTTATATGCAGAATTTTTTCTTTTCTTTTTTTTTTTTTGCGGTACGCGGGCCTCTCACTGCTGTGGCCTCTCCCGTTGTGGAGCACAGGCTCCGGATGCGCAGGCTCAGCGGCCATGGCTCACGGGCCCAGCCGCTCCGCGGCACGTGGGATCTTCCCGGACTGGGGCACGAACCCGCGTCCCTTGCATCGGCAGGCAGACTCTCAACCACTGCGCCACCAGGGAAGCCCTTCCTTCCAGTTTTATTGAGATATAATTGACATACAGCACTCCATAAGTTTCAAGTGTACGGCAGAATGATTTGACTTACATACATCATGAAAAGATGATCACAGTAAGTTTGGTGAATCTCATATAGATACACAATTAAAGAAACAGGAAAAACTTTTCCTTGGGATGAGAACTCTTAGGATTCACTCACTTTACTTTCATATAGGACGTACAGCAGCACTAATTACATTTATGGTGTTGCACATTACATCACTAGTACTTATTTACCTCATACCTGGGAGTCTGTACCTTTGACCACCTTCATCCAGGTCCCCCGCCTCCCACCCCTTGCCTCTGGTAACCACAAAACCGATCTCTTGTTCTCTGAGTTTTTTTATTTGTTGGTTTTTGAAGCATAATTGACCTACTACACTATGTCGTTTTCTGTTACACGCGTAGTAATTTGATATTTCTGTGCCTTTCAAAATGATCACCATGATGTCTAGTTACAAATATGTTGCCGTACAAAGCTATTGCATAGCCGTTGACCACACTCTCCACACTGTACGTTGCATTCCTGTGACTCACTGTGCAGCTGGAAGTTGGTACCTCCTAATCTCCCCCACCTATTTCTTCCCTCTCCCCATGCGCCCCCCCCCCCCGCCCGGCAACCACCTGTTTGTTCTCTGTATCTATAACTGTTTGTTTTGCTATATTTGTTTATTTGGTTTGTTTTTTAGATTCCGCATGTAAGTAAAATCATAGAGCATTTGTCTTTCTCTGTCTGACTTGTGTCACTTAGCATAATGCCCTCTGGGTCTATCCATGTTGTCGCAAATGGCAAGATTTCATTCTTTTCTTTTTTGGACATACCTTGCGGCTAGGGATTGAACCAGGGCCCTCAGCAGTGAAAGCACAGAGTCCTAGCCACTGCACCGCCAGGGAATTCCCAAGATTTCATTCTTTTATGGCTGAGTAATATTCAATTATATTGCGTTGGCCGAAAGTTTCGTTCAGGTTTTCCATAAGTTGGCACAGAAAAACCTGAATGAACTTTTTGGTCCTATATATATATATATATATATATATATATATCTCCCACATCTTCTTTATCCATTCATCCAGTGGTGGGCACTTAGGTTGCTTCCGTATTCTGACTCTTGTAAATAATGCTGCAGTGAATATATAGAGGTGCGTATATCCTTTCTGATTAGTGCTTTTGTTTTCTTTGGCTATATATCCAGGAGTGGAATTGTGAAATCATATAGTAGTTCTGTGTTTAATTTTTTGAGGACTCTCTATACTGTTCTGCATAGTTTATATTGCAGTTTACATTCCCACCAACAGTGCCTGAGGCTTCCCTTTTCTCCGCACCCTTGCCAGCACATCTTTCTTAGCTTTTAGAAAACAGCCATTCTGACGGGCGTGAGGTGTTTTGGTTGGCGTGGCCGGCCCGTGGGCTGGTTGGTTGTCAGGCCCTGCCTTGTGTGGAGGCTGCAGATGCCGGGGGGTCCTGGGGCTAGCACCACCCCACGGATGGGCAGAGCCGAGCTCGGGTGTGGGTGCTTGCAGAGCTGGGGGCCCCAGATCTAGTGTCAGCCTGCTGGTGGGCAGGGATGCTTCCTGACGTGGCTGGCCGAGGGGTCCAAGGCGTCTCACAGCTCGTCTGGGCCTGCTGGGGGGCGGGGCCAGGGCCCAGGGTCTCTGGCTGCAGGGCACTGGGGGTCCCGGAGTGGGTGTCGGCGGGCTGATGTGTGAGACCGGCCCTCGACACGGCTAGGGTGACAGGGTCCAGAGCTGATGGGGGGGGCGTCTGGATCCCGAGGTGGCTGGCTGAGGGACCCGAGGGGTCCTGGGGCTGGTGCCCACCCACCGGGGGGCGAGGCCAGGTCTGGAGCTAGTGCTGGCCTGCTGGCGGGTGGTGCTGGGTCTTGACGTCTGGCTGTGGGGCCCTGGGGTTCCCCCCGGGCTTGTGCCATTGACCTGGTGTGCTGTGCCGGGTCCTGGGCCCTCTGGTGGGCCGAGCTGGGTCTCAGCGTGGCTGTGAGCTCAAGGGGTCTTAAGGCAGCCAGCCAGCTGGTGGGGGAGGGGCTGTATCAGTGCCCAGTTAGATGCTTGGCCTGAGGCGTCCCAGTTCTGCTGCGGGTTAGGTCCTGGAGCTAACGTAGGACGAATAACAATGCCACTCGTCAGCACCAGTGTCCGCTCAGCAGGGTGCGCCAGTGTCTGTGTCCCCAGGGGCAGCGCCCATGGCCTCCTGCCTTTCAGGGAGACCCTCCAAGATCAGCAGGTGGGGCTGACCCAGGCTCCTTTGAAACTCCCCCTTGTGCCCCGGGTCGTGGAATGAGTGGGGCTCTGTGTGTGCCCTTTAAGGGTGGGTCTCCTGAAGGAAAAAGCCCCGCTGGCCTTCGCAGCCAGAGGCTCTGGGGGCTCGTCTTCTTCGTGCAGGAACCCAATGCGGGGCTCGGACCCCTTGTTCCTTGGGAAGAGCCTCTGCAGTTGTAGTTATTTTCCCGTGTGTGGGGTGAGGGACGGGGGGATCGACTGCAGCGTGTCTCCACCCCTCGCCCCCGTCTGGCTGTGGTTCCTTCTCTCTGTGTCTTTAGTTGTAGCAGAGCTTTTCCGCTGCGATCCAGTCTAGCTTGTCGATAGCTGCTCTGTAATTTGTTGTGATGTCGGTGCCCGTGAGAGGCGTTGAGCTCAGGCTCTTTCCTACTCCACCATCCTGGCCAATCCCTCACCGAATTTTTTTCAATAAATATATCGGAATTTTTTTTTGAGATTCGCGACAATTGGAGAAAACTTGCTGATAAACCCTGTAGCCTAGAAATATCAAAAAAAGAAAAACTTAGGCATGTCGTGAATGCATAAAACATAGGTAGACGCTAGTCATCCTTACTTAAACTGAGTGGTATCTGATATAAAATTACTAACGTGCTAGTTTCCTACTGCTTTAAGACTTTGCGTCTGCAGCACGACCTTCCCTCTCATAACTGGAGAAACTGCATGTCAGCCTATCATCTGGGTAAGAGGTTTTTGAAAAATGTAACAGTGTTTCTAGTACTGTGTTATGAATATGACTGCGATGCTGTAGGCCGTAAAAATTTTATAATGACTCATTCGTTAGTGTGTAGGCGGGGCCACCATGAGGCAATCACGCTGATCTCACTAGGTGACCATAAGGCACATGACAGCTTCTCCATTATCAAGGCCTGAACGGTTACATCTGTAAATAAGTGTGGATTTCTTTTTCACGTTATCTTTTCACTTTTTGAAATACACTTTTAAAAAATTAATTAATTAATTTATTTTTGGCCGTGTTGGGTCTTCATTGCTGCACCTGGGCTTTCTCTACTTGCGGCGAGCGGGGGCTACTCTTCGTTGCGGTGCGCGGGCTTCTCATTGCGGTGGCTTCTCTTGTTGCGGAGCATGGGCTCTAGGCACGCGGGCTCAGTAGTTGTGGCTCACGGGCTCTAGAGCGCAGGCTCAGTAGTTGTGGCACACGGGCTTAGTTGCTCTGCGGCGTGTGGGATCTTCCTGGACCAGGGTTCGAACCCGAGTTCCCTGCATTGCCAGGTGGATTCTTAACCACTGGACCACCAGGAAAGTCCTACCTTTTCACTTTTGATGTCAAGTGTTAGTAACACATAACATCTATAGTGTTTTGTATCATGTAAGGCAACATTGATGTAAGTACTGGCAGACAGATGGACATTCATCTCATAGATGATGTAAACTTACCATGTTAGCACAGTCAGTATTGTAAATGCATTTTCTCTTGCTTATGATTTTCTTAATAACATTTTCTTTTCTCTAGCTTATTTTAAGAATACAGTATATAATACACATAACATGCACAGTACATGTTAATCAACTTTGTGTTTTCAGTAAGGCCTCCACTCAACAGTAGGCTATTAGTAGCTAAGTTTCTGAGAAGTCAAAAGTTATATGTGGATTTTCCACTGTACAGGGTGCAGGGGGTGGAGTTGGCAGCCCTGACGAGGGTCAACTGTGACTTTCTTTTCCTGTAACGTCCTTGTCTGGCTTTGATATCAGGGTAATGCTGGCCTTGTAAAATGAGTTCGGAAGTGTTCCCTCCTTTTCTATTTTTCAGAAGAGTTTGAGAAAAATGGGTGTTAATTCTTCTTTAAGTGGTTGTAGAATTCACCAGGGAAGCCCTCTGGTTCTGGGCTTTTCTTTGTTGGGAGGTTTTTGATTACCGATTCAGTTAAGAACCTTTGTCAACCTTTGGTGTGTTCAGATTTTCTATTTCTAAACACCTGGGGTATAGTTGAATGTAGAAATTCCCAGACTCCACCCCATACTTAGTGAGTCAGAATCTTCAGAGGATGGGTCTGGGTATCTGTCCTTTTAAAAAGTCCACTAGGGCTACCCTGGTGGTGCAGTGGTTAAGAATCTGCCTGCCAGTGCAGGGGACACGGGTTCGAGCCCTGGTCGGGGAAGATCCCACATGCCGTGGAGCAACTAAGCCCGTGCGCCACAGCTACTGAGCCTGTGCTCTAGAGCCCGTGAACCACAACTACTGAGCCCACGTGCCACAACTACTGAAGCCCACGTGCCTAGAGCCCGTGCTCTGCAACAAGAGAAGCCACCGCAATGAGAAGCCCGCGCACCACAAAAAGAGTAGTCCCTGCTCACCACAGCTAGAGAAAGCCCGAGCGCAGCAACAAAGACCCAACGCAGCCAAAAATAAATAAAATTTTTAAATGTCAGCTTAAAAAAAAAGTCCCCTAGAATTACCTTCCCATCAGTCAAGTTTGGAAAATCACTAAGATGGTTCTCTTCTATCCAGAATGATGAAGTGCTTGTGTCATCAGACAGTTTGCCAGTGGCTGTGTGCACCACCGGGCCTGTGCATGGTGTCCTCGTGCGATGAACATGTGCACCCGCCTCCTTCATAAGCAGATTCGATCCACCATGTCTCCCGAGGCCAAGAAACGAAATTCTGTTAAAGAAAAGGAAAACCTTGCGAGTGATCTCTTTAAAGTTTAAAGGATCTATGTAAACACACCACGCAAAGCCCCCTGAGACTGAAACCCAGCCTTCCCGCGGTCAGCCCTGCAGGGACCCCTGACTTGGCCGGTGCTATCCTCCTGGATTCTCTCCCTCTCCGGCCTGTTCCCTGGTCCTCAGATGCACCCGCCTCCTGGACCCCGGGGGCCTTTGCTCTGCTGCTTTTCTCTGCCTGGTCTGTGTTTCCCTGTAATCTCTCTCTCTCTCTTTCTCTCTTTAGTGGCTTCAGATAACTTTAGTCTCTTACAGTTCCGGAGGTCAGAGTCAAAAGTCAAGGGTTGGCAGGTCTGCAGTCCTTCTGGAGGCTTCAGGAGGAAAGGTTTTCTTGCCTTTTTCAGCTTCAAGAGGTCCAATCCCTTGGTTTGTGGCTGCCCCCTCAAAGCCCTCCGACCTCTGCTTCTGTCCTCACATCTCTGACTCTGACCCTCCCCCTCCCTCTCACAAGGACCCTGTGATGACACTGGGGCACCAGGATGGTCCAGGACCCTCTCCCATCCCGAGCTCCTAGCTCAGCCACACCTGCACTGGCCTTTCACCTTGGTGAATTCCACAGGTTCCATTAGGATGAGAGCGCAGACCTCCTTGGGGGCACAGCGAGCACCTCCACGGCTTGTGTGGTACCCCGCTCCCGCAGGGAGCTTCCAGCCCCATAAGGGCTTCACGCTGGGCTCCTTCTCGGGATCCCAGTGTCAGGCCATGCGGCATCTCAGAGGGGCGCCTCCGTGACTCTGGTCCCCTCTCCCCGGTCACCCTCTGCCGTAGCAGCTTTCACCGCGGTCCCTCCTGGTCTTGTATTTTCATGTGTCCATTTAATGCCATGTATTGAGCACCCGTGTCAGACCCTGTTGCAGACACTCAAGACCATCGGCGAGCAAAGCAGAAGTGCCCGTCCTGGGGGCCTGGGCTGGACTGTCAGGCGTCCATCTACTTCTTCCAAGTACCCAGAGCCCTCTATCCAGTTCAGTTAGGAGACGCTCAGGCAGTTACTGGATGAATTCCCCTAAGAGCCACCAGGAGGCACTCACGCTCCACGCTTGTGGACACACACAGTGAGAATCTGTTAAACAAAACAAAACAAAACAAAACAAAACAAAATTGTCCATGATAATCACCCCTCCAGTTTACCGTCTGGAAAGGCGACATGAGTGAATCTCCTGTTCTGAGTGACCGCAAAACGGATTTGTAAGCTATTAGGGAAAAGAGGCCACCCGGGTGTGTACCAGGGGACCAGTGCCGTCTGGCTGCCTGGGCTGGACCAGAGGACCACGTGCCTTTTGGTGTCAGTTTCCTTAGCTCTTGCCTAGGTTGTTTGTTCACCGCCGGGACCACTGTCAGCACTCCAGAGCACTGGGACTCGGGGTGGGCTGGGTGGGACAGGCTGATGTGTCTCCTGAAATGCCAGGCGGAGGCACGGCTGACTAGAAATGCTTTACCCTGGGCTGCTTGAGCTGAGGACCTCCAGGGAGGGAGGGGGTGAAGCCCGGGGCTCGGCACACAAGGCTGGAGCCGTACTCAAGCGGAGGCTGGTCCTCCGATGCTCACAGTCACACACACCACATCGCAGGGAGGCTTTTAGGGAGATGATCGTGCACTTTGGACCTGCGTCCTGACGTCATTGAATGTTCTAAGCCTAAATGAGATTGTGTCTCTGGCAGACGAAGAGCTGAAAATAAAAAGTCAGTCCAGCGAGCCAGACTTTGCAGCAGGGCTTAGGGGAGCGCGTTAGCGGTGGAAGCACCGGGCGAATGTCTGAAGCTGGAACGTCCTCGGAGGAGTCGGGTGCTTTGTAGCGCAGCACAGCTCTCTCTGCCAAAGGCTGCCGCTCTGGGGATTCCTAAGACCTTGGAGGTTGTTAGATGCTTGGAAAGAAGAGAGGGGCAGGATTTTAGCAGCAAGACTCGGAGAGAAAAGCTGTAGCGTCTTCCTTGCTTACGTGCGTTTTCTAAGGAGCGCGGGAGTCACCTGGGAGCCCGTCCACCAGCAGCCTCTGACTCAGCAGGTGGGGGGGGGCGGGGCCTGAGGGTCTGCGTTTCTGACCAGCTCCCGGCAGATTCTGAGTCTGTGTTTCTCGGACCACACTTAGCGTTGAGGTACAGCGAGGTGGGCATCCTGGGGAGATGACTTCTACAAGGACGTAGCCTGTCTCACACCACCTACCCTTTTCATCCGCTTCCATCATGCAAGAGCACTGAGCTCCCACCACATGTCCGAGTGGCTGGAGGGGAATGGCTAGTAAACTTGAACTTGACCCCTGTCCTGTTAGGGTTATTATTTTCGTTTGGGAGACACAAAATCACAGAGATGGGCGATTCCTAGCTTTCAGTGCCACAAGCAACGAAGCATGGCAGAGAGCCTCGGACACACGTAACAGCTTGTGAGCTGTTTCAGAAGTCAGGATGGAGCCCGAGGGCTGTGGTCTGCGGGGCGAGGGGGGATCGGCTGGGGGTCTCTTAGGTGGTGGTGCTGGGGGGAGCACAAGGGAGCCACGTGTGCAAGGCCCCGGGCAGGAGGGCCCCGGGTCTCTGTGAAGAGCTGGAAGGTCCACGTGGTTGGGACACAGTGAGAGGGGGATATCTGGAGCCTCAGCTGGAAGGGACGGCAGGGACCTGGCGGGATGCTCTTCCTGATGGAGCGCTGGGTGGTCCTGCCCAGGGGGTCAACGTAAGGCTACCGCACACTAAGGGGAAGTGGGGTCTCAGGCGCCCTGCCTTTACAGTAAGTGCAGCCTGTCTCCATGGGACAGACTTATCTTTGCAAAATGTGAGTTACGTCACGGGGCCCAGGGAGCCGGGAGGCGTGCAGGCATCTCCACGTGGGGGCAGCAGACCAGCGGGCTTGTGGCTCCCAGGACTGAAACTGTGTTGCCATTGAATCCTGACGCTGAGATTCCAGATACCTTGGCAGAAACCTTCGCAAACAGCCCACATACACTGTATCCCGCTTGTCTGGCTTCAGTCCTTGTCGGTTTCCAGGTGACAATGACAGACGGAGAGGGTGAAGGGCACCTGCCTGCCTCATCTCGCCTGTCTCATCCGGAGTGTGTGGCTGACACCTCCCAGCACTACTGTGGATGTTAATTCCCACCCGGATATGTTGCAGGGGTCCTGGCAGACACACAGACGCTTTGCCAGATGGTAAAAGTAATTAAATCCTGAATTAGATCTGAGGGAGAGCAGGAAGAAGCCGTCCACTGGAGCGCTGTGGGTGGTTTGGGGACAGGTGGCCAGATAGGTTCCATCCCATCTCAGAGGCATCAGACTGCCCATCCCTTGCACCTTCAGAGGAAGGAGCAGCTGGCAAACAGCCCTCCGGAGAGGAGGGAGGAAACAGCCTTCAGGTGATGACTTTCCTGCCGGTGTCAAGGTCAGAGCTGTGAAGGGCTCTCTTTGAACCAGTGCGTGAGGATAGCTGTTTCCTGTCTTACATTTTCTTCTGTTTCTTTAGGTGGAGACAGTGAGCTTCCGATCTCCCCATAATCTCAGGGCAGAGGGGCTCAGCCAGCTTCCGAAAGGGTGCGATCGTTCAGGGTGGACACCAGCGCGCGAGCATCCCTGCGGCTCCCCCTCCAGCACCGGAAAAAAAACGCGTCTGTTTCCCTGCACTGAAATCAGAGCCGTCAGCTGAAGGCATGCGTCGCTCGTCCTGCCCTGGACTTGGCTCCGCGGGGTGGACAGGTGGCCTCGGATGTGCCGGTCCCGTCAGACACATGCTGCTCAGAGCAGGTGGTGGGAGAGTGGCTCACCCAGCCTGGGGGTCCGTGCGGGGGTCCCATCTTTCCTTTCTTGGTGGGCACCGGGTTGATGTCTTGGCTCCCGGGGCAGGTAGGTGTGGCTGGTGGAAGTGAGCGGACTGGATGCGACGCTTCCAGGCCTGACGTGGAAATCGTTTCACACTGGCAGCCGTTTCCTCGAGGTCCTGTCCACTGGCTTGAGGGAGGTCAGTGGGTCCCTGGGTCCCTGGTCACCTCACGGAGGGAAGCTGCCTGCTGAGGAGGACTGCCATTTGGGGTCTATGCCAGCAAGAAGTGAATACTGTGCGTGGGCACTGGTGATTTTGGGCTTGCTTGTTCCGGGAGTTGGCACTGTCTTACCTCACAGAGAGCTAGGCTGTCTTTCGGATTCGGGGGCTGAGGGGGCATAAGGAGAACCAGCTGGTGGCGGGGGGATTCTCCAAACTGCCTCTGGACGCGTGGTGACACCGTCGCAGGGTGGTCCGTGGAACAAAACGGCATCGAGGGTTCACCGAGGTTCCAGGGGTGCCGTCTTCAGGGGGAGGCGTGAGCTCCCCTGACCTTTCTCCTAGTGGAATCAGGTTCTATCGCTTAGGCTCAGAAATCACACACTGCTTGTGGAATTCAGCACCACCTTCACCGGCCCTTCTCTGCCAGTGCGCGCTTCATGGCCAAACGATGACCAGGCCTGGCCGTCGGGACTGTCGTAAATTCGCAAGACATGTTCCTGCAGACTTGCCAAGGGCGTGCCGCTTGGCCGTTGCATCCCATCTAGTTGTGGGGAGGAGGGGTGGCCGGCTTGACTGAGAACAGACTAAGTGTGTGTAAACATTTTTTCCCTGCTGATATCAAGCGTATTAGTCAGGGAACTTGGTTGCAAGCCACGGACCGACCCTGGCTCTCTTGTGCAAAAGGGAAAGTTTTGAAAGGATGTGGAGGGTTCAGAGCCGTCGTGGGGCTGGAGGGTCAGGCTTGGAAAATAGAACCAACAGAGGGGGCTTGGGAAGGCTGGGCTGCGGGAAGCACGGCGAGGTTGCAGCGTGAGCACGCACCGGCCGTTGCTCCCTGGGACGCAGAGGCCCGGGTGGAGGACCACACTCGCAGATCCCAGGTCACGCACGGGCTTCCCTGACCCTGCCGAGGTGGGGAAATGGAGGGTCTTGTCCCCTTCATCCTCCAGGGTGGGGATAAATGTCGCCTCCTGCTGCACCCATGTACAATGGCAAATTCCTCCAAAACAATTAAGATGACAAAAATTTCTTTCTTTCCCATGGGAAAGTCTAGATACATGTTCCTCGTTGGTGGTGCTCTGCCATGCAGATTCAGGGGTGCAGGCCCTTCCAACCCGGGCCTCAGTGCCCTCTGCCTTCAAGCAGAGAGATGGGGGAGCTGCCCCAAGTACCTCTTAAAGGCCTGACCTGCACGGGAACAGGGGAGACAGGTGACACGCGCCCTTTCTGCTCACATTCCCAGAACTGGTGACGAGACCAGTGTCACTTCAAGGGATGCCGGGAAACAAGCAAAAGAATACAGGTGAACACTGTCAGGCCCTTGCTAGAGGGCGCTCTCAGGGAGAGGATGCCTGGCTCCGACACAGATAAAAAGGAACCGGTATCAGCTCCTGGGGTTGGACATGAGTGTGTGGCGTCCTGGGAAGCTGAGGAGACAGGGTGGGTACCGGCACTTGTTGAGGGACTATTAGATGTTAGGCACTTGGCTAATATAATCTCATTTCATCCTCAGCACAACCCTTTGGAGTAAATATCACTCTTGGCACTTAACGCGTGAGAACACTCACTTAACAGGCTGCAGAGGGGTTCCATCAGCCGGCAAGAATCAGAGCTAGGACTCACACCCAGGTTGTCTACCCCAAAGCCCGGCTGCCTTTTTCCAACACGACCCAATTTAAGGATTGCTGGGCTCTGGCCTTCTCTTGGAATATACTCTCCTTTTCATTGGGAGGGTTTGGAATGAAAGTCTAGATTTGAATCAAGATAAGCCATAGGTAGTAAAAGGAAGCAGCAGGGGTGAGAGGTTGGATTTCCCAGGGAGACACAATTTGGGGAAAAGCTGGAAGGGGTGGAGGGAGGAAGGGAAGAGGGAGAGCCTGGCTCAAGTGCGGGCGGTTATCATCAAATATTTCCCTAATTACCAGAAAAATGAAGGGCCCGAGGGACGCCAAGCAAATAAAGTACAAGTGTACTAGGCGTTGGCTCTCTTGGCGAAGAAAATTTGTCTGAGGTCACTTTCAACAGATATAAAAGGAATAGCCTCACACAATGTGATCACTTCAGCCTGGCTTTTATCTGTTTCTTCAGAAACGTTGCACCTGAAGGAAGCGCCTTAGCTGAAGACGGTGGATTTGTCTGTTAATTACTTTCTATTTGAAATCGAAGCAATGTTTAACTCCACGGGGGAACGAGAAATGATCAAGAAAGCAAAAAGTAGGAATGGTCTTTTTCGGAGTTGACGGTTCTGTTTTCCTAGAATGAATGTTTTAATGTTCACAGAACACCGTTTTGTATCACTCAGGGCGATTATGGGAGCAGAGATTAGAAAGCTCCAAGAATCTCGGGTGCTTGACAGGTCTTGGAAGAAGCATCCGAGGCTGGTCACTGCTTGGCAAGGTCGTGCTCATCAATACGCAGCTCTAAGAAAAAATATTTGATCCTGAGCCTGGAATGGGGGAGGGGAGATGTCACCACGCATCTCCTTGCATTTAAACGTCTGTGAGGGCCTTTGACCCAAGCGGTATTATTTTCTTTGTCAAATCCCTTTTTTAAATTGATCAGGGACTTCCCTGGTGGTGCAGTGGTTAAGAGTCCGCCTGCCAATGCAGGGGACACGGGTTGGAGCCCTGGTCCGGGAAGATCCCACATGCCACAGAGTAACTAAGCCCGTGCGCCACAACTACTGAGCCTGCGCTCTAGAGCCCGCGAGCCACAACTGCTGAGCCCACGCGCCACAACTACTGAAGCCCGTGTGCCTAGAGCCCTTGCTCCACAACAAGAGAAGCCACCACAGTGAGAAGCCACCACAATAAGAAGCCGCGCACCGCAACGAAGAGTAGCCCCCGCTCGCCACAACTAGAGAAAGCCTGTGCGCAGCAGCGAAGACCCAACGCAGCCAAAAATAAATAAATAAAAATTTTTTTTAAATTGGTCAATATCCTCTTTTACGGAGACTGAAAACTGGTAGCCCTTGGGCCTATTGGGCCTGCATACATCTTTTCAGAATATTCGAATTAGTTGCCAATGTTGAAAAATCAAAGCGTTTTACACAAAATTTAGAATTTCCAGCTTCTCCAAAAACCCCACAGAAATCAGAAGATCCTGAAACCTGAGCCCTCATGTCTACCTGGAAGGAACTACTGTGTCCCCAGGACCCCCAGGAAAAGCTGCGGAGCCTCCAGGGCAGGTGCTGATTGCTTTTCTGCTGCCCAGAAGCCAACCAGTGTCCTTTCCTCCCTCATTCTAGCAGACGCGGTCCGTCCTCGCCAGCGTCCCTTAGCTCATGCTCCCAGCAGTGTGCGAGAGTTCAGACTCCGCCACGACCTTGCCAACGGTTGGGGTAGCCCGTCTTTGTGGTTTTAGCCGTGCTGGAGTGTGTACGGTGGGCAATCATGGTGGTCTCAGTTTGCATCTTCCTAACGTGGTTGAGTTCCTAACGTGGTTGTGTTCACTTGCTTGTTGGCCCTTTGCATCTCTTCTTTTTCGAAGGGCCAGACGCGGCTCTCTACCCCGAGCTTTCCAGCTTCTCTCTGCCCTCCCAGGAGCACCTCGTCACGTGCTTGCAGGGACACCAGCCCCAGCTGGGCAGCCCCTCTGCGTGAAGGGTGGGCTCCAGCTCCTTGGGGACCCAACCGAAGCCAGATGCGGGACAGACACGCTCCGTTGCCACCATCTTTGCCGGTCTGCCACATTTCACACACAGCCCAGGGGAAAACACAGCGAGACTTGAAGCCTTAGTTTGCTTTTCCATCAGGTGACTCAAGCCTGTGTGTCTGGCCTGGAGGCAGAGTGACTTGGAGAGGTCGTGGCGCAGGTGGACAACCATGTGGGAGGTGGGGGAAGACGGGGGAACGGAGAGAACCCACCAACGAGTACCAGAAATGTTATCCTACCTGGCGCCCTAGTACTTAGTACTGGTGCCCGTATCCTAGTACTGGCGCCAGTATCCTAGTACTGGTGCCCGCTGACCCGGTGAAATCCTCTGCTGACCTCTCAACTGTCAGGCAGAGGAGATACCCTTTGCCTGCCACCACTGCCACCACGTCATCTTCCTCCACTGCGCGCGAGTAGAGACGCCCTCACGTTACGGAGTCCAAGCTCGCGCTGCTCGCCGCAGGACAGGACAGGAAATTGGGAGATGAGGTGTTGAGGCAATGAACACGACTGTATTCGGGAAGGCTGGCAGACCGAGAAGATGGCAGACTAGTGTCTCCAGAAAACCACCTTCCGGGGTCTGGATGACAGTTTCTTTTATAGGATCAGAGAGGGAAGTAAAGTAAACAGGCAAAACAGAGAGGGAGAGGTGGGGCGGAAGTAGAGTAAAAGGGCTCTCAGTCTGTCTTCTTTCTTGCAGCCGTCCACTGGCGGGTGGGCTTCCCTGAGGCAGCCCACGATGTGTGATTATAAGAACAAAAGCAGGGCTTCCCTGGTGGCGCAGTGGTTGAGAGTCCGCCTGCCGATGCAGGGGACACGGGTTCGTGTCCCGGTCCGGGAAGATCCCACATGCCGCGGAGCGGCTGGGCCCGTGAGCCATGGCCGCTGAGCCTGCGCGTCCGGAGCCTGCGCGTCCGGAGCCTGCGCGTCCGGAGCCTGTGCTCCTGCGGAGGAGAGGCCACAACAGTGAGAGGCCCGCGTATCATAAAAAAAAAAAAAAAGAACAAAAGCAACGAACAGCAAAAGCTAAAATCAAAGAAACAGATCCAACAAGAAGTCAAAATCGGCTCCTCCCTGTTACATTTAGGTTGACGGCTGCCCATCACACACCACTTCCGTGGTCCTTACTCTCGCCCGTGTGGGTCCACTTGGTCTTTCCAGCAGGACTGTGAATTCTTTGGGTCAGGAGTCATCTGTTGTATTAATCTGTGTTCCTTCCAGCACTCAACAATGAGCCACGTACCATCCTCGTTTCTGACAGATGGCTGATTCCAGCACGTCCAACCAGGCAGTAAAAAGTAGGGACTGTGGTTTTCCAAACACAGACCAGTTTCTTCCTAAAGAAGGCGGACACTGCAACAGGGCCGCCGACGTTGCCCAAACAGTTTTTCATCTGAAGAAGCTTGAGCTGAATATAGAAGTAAATAGAGGTCAGAAGCTTTGATAACATATGACATTCTTTATTTTCTGCTTCTGAGCGGAAGTAAGGGATACATTTAGTTTATGTGGTTTGGGGGGAGGGGTGTTCCTCTGCTGTTGACTGATCTCACTCAAGTTCTTGAACCTCCTATGGGTGAATTACACGTATTTGGGAAAACAAAAGATGAGTGAAGAATTGAATCTATAATGAAAAACAGTGCAACAAGCTGGTTTTTAAAAAACGTATTTTATTGAAGTATAGTTGATTTACGGTGTTCTGTTTCTGGTGCACAGCAAAATGATTCAGTTACATATATGTGTATATATATATATATATATGTATTTGTATACATATATATATATATTTTTTTCATATTCTTTTCCATTACGGTTTATCACAGGATAGTGAATACAGTTCCCTGTGCTATACAGTAGGACCATTCTCTATATAATAGTTTGCATCTGCTAACCCCAAACTCCCAATCATTACCTTCCCCAGTACCCTCCCCCTTGGCAACCACAAGTCTGTTCTCTATATCCGAGTCTGTTTCTGTTTCATAGATAATTTCATGTTTGCCATATTTTAGATTCCTCATATAAATGATACCATATGATACTTTGTCTTACTTCACTTAGTATGATAATCTCTATTTGCATGCATGTTGCTAAAAATGACATTATTTCGTTCTTTTTTATGGCTGAGTAATATTCCATTGTATATATGTACCACAACTTCTTTATCCGTTCATCTGTCAGTGGACACTTAGGTTGCTTCCTTGTCCCGGCTATTGTGAATAGTGCTGCTATGAACACAGGGGTTCGTGTATCTGTTTGAATTAGAGTTTTGTCCAGATGTATGCCCAGGAGTAGGATTGCTGGATCCTATGGCCACTCTAGTTTTAGTTTTTTAAGGAGCCTCCAAACTGTTCTCCACAGTCAAGCTGGTTTCTTAAAATGAGAAGTCCTCCTGTATGCTCTAAACTTTCAGGAGACAGGATTTAGTCGTCATGTGCTGGAGCTATTCTTGTGAAGACCTGAAATGTTCCATATAAGACTAGACCTCTTTGCCTGCTGGCCCCTCTCTCTGTTTCCAGAGGTACATTCTTCTCTGAGCTTGCTGCCTATGCTTCCAGAACTTTCCCTGTGCCTTTACACACATTTATATGTTCTGTGGGAGAAGAATGTCACCTGCCACTTCAGTAAACAAAGGATGTTGCAGCCATAAAGCGTCATCCACAGCAGCTTCCCTGAGGGGTTCAGGATGGAGAAAAGCAGGACACTGGCCCTAGACAGCTAAGGTGCACATCAAGGGAAGCATTTCAACGAGCCCAGACGCTCGCATCTTCCCATACATAGAAAAACACCCATATCATTAACTTGAGATGTCTGTTTCTTTGTGAGGCAGTAATATTTTTTTGATGATCGACTACATGTGTTTTTCCAGCAAAACTCCTCTGCATCCTGGCTTCTCCCCGGCCTCTGTGGAGTGGTCCCTCAGAGCTCTCAGAGAGGCTGCCATCCGGGCTATAGGAAGGCCACCAAATAAAACATGATTCTCAGCTTTTAGATCGTGCATTGTTTCTCAGTTGACAGGATCCAGAGAAAAATAATGGTGTGTGTGTGTGTGTGCATGTACTTTACGTAAATGGTGTCCCTTATATCAGTGGTTCAGTAACTTGTTTCTTTCATGCAGTATTTCTTGGACATCTTACTACATTGGTACCTGTAGACCTTATTCATTCTTTTAGCAGCTACACAACACCACAAAACAAAACATGAACGTACATCTGTTTATTTAGCCATTTCTAAAGCATTTGGGGAATTCTGGGGCCTCTAAAATTCATATAATTTGACTTGCTTCCATTACCAGGGAATGCGTAACATTTTTTTTTTCTTTTTTTTCTTTTTTGGCTGCATTGGGTCTTCGTTACTGCGCACGGGCTTTCTCTAGTTGTGGCGAGCGGGGGCTACTCTTTGTTGCGGTGCGCGGGCTTCTCATTACAGTGGCTTCTTTTGTTGTGGAGACACGTGGACTTCAGCAGTTGCAGCACGCAGGCTCAGTAGTTGCAGTGTGTGGGCTCTAGGGTGCGTGTGCTTCAGTAGTTGTGGTGCACGGGCTTAGTTGCTCCGTGGCATGTGGGATCTTCCCGGACCAGGGATCAAACCCGTGTCCCCTGCATTGGCAGGCGGGTTCTTAACCACTGTGCCACCAGGGAAGTCTGCCTCGGATATTTTTAAGCTTCCTAAAATCCCAGTCATTTTGAGGTTTCCCCCTTAAGTATCGGCTGCAAGTCAGGGCTCCTTTTTGGAAAAACGGGAGTGTTCTTATTTCTTAACCCAGGTTTGACTGCTCGCTGCTTGAAAGCCAATACTCGAGAGACAAGTGTTGGTTGGAAAGGAAAGTTTGCTTTATTCAGGAGGCGGCAACCTGGGGAGAAGGCAGACAGGTGTCCAAGAAACCAACTCCAAAGATTCTGCTCGACCATGAAAGTTTTTAAAAGGAGAATCATCGGGGGAGGGGTCAGAGCCTTTGTTATCTTCTGCTGTGTGCAGACTTTCTTCTGATTGGTTGGTGGTGAGGTAACAGGGCGGAATCTTGCCCTCGGTCTGAAGTTGCCATTTTCCACGTGGGTGGGGGACTTGTTCTGCAGAAGAACGCAAAGATATTATTACATATATTCCTTGAGGAGGAGCCAGGACGCTGCCCCATCCTGTACTGTGGTGTCTTGACTGCTCCTCCTTTGTTTCTGCATCCCCTCCCTTCCCTGGTTAGCAGCTGTTTGAATCTCCCCTTTGGAACTTAGGGAAGGTCAAGGTGAAAGAAGCCTATTTCCTATAAACAAGAAATGGGGGACACAGAAAGGATTTGTTCCTTGGAGGGTCCCACAGGGTCCTGCTCCATTTCATTCTCTGCTGTGAGACCCCCTTGTCCTCCCGTATGCTCATTTGCCTAAATTAATTGGTCACTATGCCCTCTCCCATTTCTTGCTAACTGAGATTTCAACTGTCATGCTTTTTCTATGATTTTTGTCTGAAACTGGTCTGAAAACGTAATCGCAATGAGTCAGAGAGGGAACCTAGGCCTGGAGCCGCTAGCATCCTCCCACATCTCTTTACCACAAGGACAGGGTCTGGGAATACAGCTGACATTGGGAAGGCAAAGCTGCATGACAAGAGGTCATTCAAGCTCCTGGATTCGGCTGTGTCCGCAGCCAGAAAGCCCCACTGGCCTTTCCCTCCAGTGGACCAGTTGTGCATTTGCCTTTTGCCTCTATCAGATGGGTTGGCAACAGATACGACGCTCACTGGCAGAGATTCCATGGCAGATTTTTTCCACTCTCTTGCTATATTTCTTTCTGGCTGCAGCACCCTCCAAGGCGCCCTTCCTTCACTATTTCTTTCAACCTTGCAAAAGACCAAAAGGGTCAACAGTCTGTATACAGCTTAAATCATGACTTCTGTGACTGCACGATGGTCACTACGGGTACTGCGTATTAGTTCATATTTGGCTTAGGTAACATGGCAAAAAATAACCAAGCCCTCCAAATCTAGCACGAATTCTTTTCTCTGCGACTATAGCATAACCCAGTTGGCAACACATTTTACTGGGAAAGTAGCATATGGAGAAGATTTGCTACCTCCTCGTTACAGTGATGTTTTCTTGTATTCATCATTCTTGAGATCCTGCCAAAAGTTTACATCTAATGGCCTATACATCCCATTTTCCCCCATCAAATAGAAAAAAAATTGTGTGCCTTATGAATTGTTATGAACACTTTCACTGCACATTGATTTTGTTTTCTTATTCCACACGGACTCACAAATTTAAAATTCTTCCTAAGGTGCCTCAGACTTTATTTCAGGCAAAGCAAATTGTGAGTGGTACTATTTTTTCCTTACGGAGAATATTGCTGGACATATTGGCCAGCTATTTCCATGCCTTATTATGGTGGCAAATGGGAAGGGACTATTGTTAAAAGGCTCAAGCAGAGATGGAATATGAAGGGTTTTTTTTGTTTTTTGTTTTAATAGGAAAAGAAAGAAGCATTCTCTTGAGAGGAAGATGCTGTGAGACTGGGTAGATTTCCATTTCCAAAGTCTTTGAATCGTTGCACATGAAACCAGTGTAAAAAACTTAATTCCTTCAGTGGCGCGTGCGAATGTGAGACTGTGTGTATGTTTGAAAAAAAAACGAAATTGAGGCAACCATAAGTTGTGTGTGTGCTGGTGATAACTACGTATTTGTGCACTAATAGAATATAATATCAAGGTAGTAGTAACCTTTAAAAACTTACACTTCTGGGACTTCCCTTGTGGTACAGTGGTTAAGAATCCACTTGCCGATGCAGGGGACACGGGTTCCAGCCCTGGTCCAGGAAGATCCCGCATGCCGCGGAGCAACTAAGCCCGTGCACCACAACTACTGAGCCTGTGCCCTAGAGCCGGCAAGCCACAACAACTGAAGCCCACGCGGCTAGAGCCCGTGCTCCGCAACAAGAGAAGCCACCGCAATGAGAAGCCCACGCACTGCAACGTCTTCACTGCAGTAGCCCCCGCTCGCTGCAACTAGAGAAAGCCTGCATGCAGCAACGGAGATCCAACGCAGCCATAAATAAATATGTAAATGAATTTATATATATATATAAACGTACACTTCTTTCTTATGAAACATTTTTCTTTTGGAATGTTTAGGACATAGAGAGGCTGTACAGTGTAGTGGTGAAGGATGTGGATCTAGAGCAAGACTTCCTGATCCTTATCTCCCTACTCAAAAACTGTTTGATCTTAGGCATCTTACTTCACTTCTTTGGGCTTCAGTTTCCTCATCTGCAAAGCAGGGATTAAAAATAGTGTGTATCTCTAGCATCCCACTCCTGGGCATATATCCAGAAAAGATGAAAACTCTAATTAAAAAAGATACATGCACCCCAATGTTCACTGCAGCACTATTTACAGTAGCCAAGACATGGAAACAACCTAAATGTCCATCAACAGAGGAATGGATAAAGAAGATGTGGCACATATATACAATGGAGTAGTACTCAGCCATAAAAAAGAATAAATAATGCCATTTTTAGCAACATGGATAGACCTAGAGAATATTATACTTAGTGAAGTAAGTCAGACAAAAACAAATACTATAAGATATCACTTACATGTGGAATCTAAAAATACAAATGAATCGATATACAAAATAGAAAAAGACTCCCAGACATAGAAAACAAACTTATGGTTATTAAAGGGGAAATGGAGGGGAGGAAGAATAAATTAGGAGTATGGGATTAACAGTTGCAAACTACTATACATAAAATAGAAAAGCGACAAGAATTTACTGTATAGCACAGGGAATTATATTTGATATCTTGTAATAAACTATAATGGAAGATAATCTGAAAAAAAGAACACTGAATCTCTTTTCTGTACACCTGAAACTAACACAATATTATAAATCAACTATACTTCACTTAAAAATATTAGCATATATCTCATTAGGGTTGTTGTAAGAATTCAATGAATTATCATAGGTAGGTATTTAGAGAACAAGGTCTGCACAGGGTTCTTGCTCCATAGCTGTCTGCTCTGAGGATCATGATGATGAGGATGATGTCATCTATGGTGATGAGGATGATGTCATCTATGGTGATGAGGATGATGATGTCTATGGTGATGAGGATGATGTCGTCTATGGTGATGAGGATGATGTCATCTATGGTGATGAGGATGATGTCATCTATGGTGATGAGGATGATGTCGCCTATGGTGATGAGGATGATGTCATCTATGGTGATGAGGATGATGTCATCTATGGTGATGAGGATGATGTCGCCTATGGTGATGAGGATGATGTCATCTATGGTGATGAGGATGATGTCATCTATGGTGATGAGGATGATGTTGCCTATGGTGATGAGGATGATGTCATCTATGGTGATGAGGATGATGTCATCTATGGTGATGAGGATGATGTCATCTATGGTGATGAGGATGATGTCATCTATGGTGATGAGGATGTTGTCATCTATGGTGATGAGGATGATGTCATCTATGGTGATGAGGATGATGTCGTCTATGGTGATGAGGATGATGTCGTCTATGGTGATGAGGATGATGTCGTCTATGGTGATGAGGATGATGTCATCTATGGTGATGAGGATGTTGTCATCTATGGTGATGAGGATGATGTTGCCTATGGTGATGAGGATGATGTTGCCTATGGTGATGAGGATGATGTCATCTATGGTGATGAGGATGATGTCATCTATGGTGATGAGGATGATGTCATCTATGGTGATGAGGATGTTGTCATCTATGGTGATGAGGATGATGTCATCTATGGTGATGAGGATGATGTCGTCTATGGTGATGAGGATGATGTCATCTATGGTGATGAGGATGATGTTGTCTATGGTGATGAGGATGATGTCATCTATGGTGATGAGGATGATGATGTTGCCTACAATGGTGATGAGGATAATGATGTCTATGATGATGATGATGAAGATGGTGACAGAAAGGGGTGTGATCTAATCTACTTCTACCAAGACTTCGCAGTATCTAGTAGTTGGCCTGACTGAGGAGCTCCTCATGAGTGCAGAGACAAAATGTTAAAGAAAACTAAAAACATGCTTGTTAAAATCTCAGAAGGTCATGGTTTCAGATATATTTTCTCATTTTCCAAAATGAATGAAAGCTTCGCTGTGCCACTGCCTCTGCTTTGGCTCTTAAAGGTCTTAGATTCTGGACGCCTCTGGATGGCCGGTTCAGCAGGGGCACAGATTCAAGGAAAACAACACTGGTTGTAGAAACAGTCATGCTTTTGGAGCAGGGCTACATGCAAGGGTTTTTTTTCTGCCACTTATATAATGGCCATTCCTGTAGGTCTAAATAAGGTATGTGACGGTCTGCACAGTTAAGGTTAATCTGTCTTGCTGTTTTATAAGCAATGGTTTGTTCTTTTCCTACACAACGGCCTTCATGGTGCTTTGTACTCCTTGGAAGTACTTCATTCTGAACTTGCAAATGATTTTGAGAAGGTTTTCCTGACATTGTCCATGTACAGATTGGGAGCCTTTTGCCCTAGGACATACTCCAGTTTTCAAACAGATTTTGGCCAGTCCACCATCCCCCACTACAGGATATGATTTCGAACCTAAACCAACTGCTCTCAGAAAAATATACTGGGCTTCCCTGGTGGCGCAGTGGTTAAGAATCCTCCTGCCAATGCGGAGGACACGGGTTCGAGCCCTGGTCCGGGAAGATCCCACATGCCGCAGAACAACTAAGCCCATGTGCCACAACTACTGAGCCTGCGCTCTAGAGCCTGCGAGCCACAACTACTGAGCCCATGTGCCTAGAGCCTGTGCTCCACAACAAGAGAAGCCACCACAGTGAGAAGCCCGCGCACCGCAATGAAGAGTAGACCCTGCTCACTGCAACTAGAGAAAGCCTGGGTGCAGCAATGAAGACCTAATGCAGCCAAAAATAAATAAATAAATAAAGAATATACTGTTGAGTAGTTTAATATCATTAATTTAAATTGATTAAAAACAGGATTATTTTCTACATTTATAATTAGTATGTGTTATGCTCTTTGTCTGATAAGCTCTGAGCACAAATACAAGGGAAATAAAGAAAAGGATCATTCCTGCCATTATAGGAATAATTTGATAAAGAGACAGAAAAGGAATGAGGTGCATAAATGATGCCCATGCAACCTGCATAGTAACATTAATAACAGGAATTAACTAGTTTAAAGTAGCCTGTAAGAGATTAGGTTCAGGATTCAGGAAGCAGGATCTTTAATGACTGCAGAAAGAACATATTTTTCTTCAATGTTGTGGAACAATTTGCAATTGTTAAGTGTGAGAGAAACAGATGAGCTTAGGGCATAAAAACTTTGTAATTTCAAAAATTCTTCACATTCTGAGACAATTTCTTAGGTGTGGTTTAGAGACATCCGAAATTTTGGGTCACGGAAATAAAATCATTCAGACTGAGACACATGAACTGTTTAGGTATCTGAGTTCCATGACCTGGATTACTCTACTCTGTGGCAAACGTGAAAAAATCCAGTAATTAACATCAGTAATCACTGGACAGGTGTTTTCTACTGTCCCTTGACCCCCTGAGGCTGGGGGTTGAACACTATTTCAAAAGGACGATTTGAGCGTTGGCATACTTTTTTTGTCATTTTATTTTATTTATTGATTTTTAATATTTATTTATTTTTGGCTGCGTTGGGTCTTCGTTGCTGCACATGGGCTTTTCTCTAGTTGCGGCGAGCAGGGGCTACTCTTCGTTGCAGTGCACAGGCTTCTCATTGCGGTGGCTGCTCTTGTTGCAGAGCACGAGCCCTAGGCACATGGGCTTCAGTAGTTGTGGCATGCGGGCTCAGTAGTTGTGGCTCGTGGGCTCAGTAGTTGTGGCTCACGGGCTTAGTTGCTCTGTGGCATGTGGGATCTTCCTGGACCAGGACTCGAACCCGTGTCCCCTGCATTGGCAGGTGGACTCCCAACCACTGCGCCACCAGGGAAGTCCAGCATCGGCATACTTACACTCTTCTTCCCCCACCCATCTCCCCTGTACCCCAAATCTATAAATGCACTGTGGCTTTTGGTCCTCGAAACCATTCCCCCATCAGCAAAATCATTCCACTAACAGCATCTGTTTTTATTCCATTTCTCATGAGAGAAGTGTCAGACCCCTATAAGCAGTCAATGGCAGTCATCACTTTACTTTAGAAATAGTGCTATGTGAGGCAACCTGTCTTCTCTGGAATTTTTAGTGGGTTGTAAGTCTTTACGGGAAATGAGGTTGACCAGGGATGAAACGGAACAGCTGGAAGTTTGTTCAACTCTTTCCTCCCAGGATTTATGAAAGATTTTAAGGCCAGCGATACGTAGGGGTCTCTTAGCTATATTATCAACTAAATTCCAAGTGAATTTGTCTTTTTGCTTTTTAAAAGTGAAACTATATATTATCTTCTTTGGGACAAAGTGAGTTTACAAAAAAACCCGGAGGCAAAGAAACATACAAACCAAAAAACCCAATGAACGAAAAACAAAACACTGATGAGATTTCTGTCAGCCAGAAAGGGAGAGTTTGAATAAGTTCGTTCCCCTCCCTGCTTTGACATACCTACTAGCCAAAATCACATCTAATCTATTGAATTCCAAGTGATTTCATTAAACAACAGAGGTTGGTTGGGGTTTGAGGGCTCTGAGATTGACATTGGGTCTAATCGTGCTCTAGGGTCTCAGAAGAAAAGATCAAAGGAAGGGACCTTATATTCTGGAAAGATCTGTGATAGCGGAGAAGGAATAGAAACAGAGGGGGTGCTTTGTTCTTGTTTTTTCCAAAGTTACTTTTAAGGAATTGACTGTAGTGTCAGCTGCATCCTTTCCTGTTCTGTTCCAGCTCAGTTGGCAAGAGAGGTACATTCCACGGACACTTAGCAAAACACCACATTGAAAACAAATAAATATGGGTGAGCCCCCTAGAAGGATCCTAGGGAGAGGTCTATGGGGCCGTGAATGGCTCTTTTGTTAACAACTCCAGCTGCTGGGACCCAGGGATGGACACGGCGGGACCACTCCACTGAAGTGGAGATAAACACACTTCAGAAAGCAAACTGAGTAGCGGGTGTTTCCACCCCTTAAAATTACAAACCAAAAAGTCAAGAAGGACGTTTTTAGTTATGCAGGCGGTTTCTGAAGTGGTTCTTGTGGGCAATGTGTGAATTCTCAAGAGCTCCACCAGCCCATGCTGTGGAGTAGACCAAGGAGCTGTGATGTATGATACAACCTTGAGATGTGGGGACTCCAGGAGCCCTCAGGGGTCCCCGTGTCCCTTCTTCTGCCTCATAGCAGATCTGTACTTGGATCCCAAGTGGGAAGCTTTCACATTTTTTGACGTTCTCACAAGTCCCCTGAGTCTCCCAGTGTCCAGGCCACTCCTTGAGGGCCCCCAACACGGCAGCAGGGTGAGGATGTGCTCCAGCAATCTGCCTTCATGCCAGGACTCACAGCTCACACCGGTCACCATCTGAGGCCATGTGGGCCCTGGCAGAGGGGGTGGGGAATCCCTTGGAATCTGTTTAATTCTCTATTTCCAGTGGGTTCAGTACCTCCTCCCCCTGGATTCCAGTTTCCTGCTGCCACCAACCAGTTCCTATTCAGCTCCTTTCTTCTTCTTAAATTGCAGAACCACTGATGCTGAGCATTTGGTCTCTGTGCACAGGTGCCGAGTCGGATCTCAGAGACAGAGTGAAGTAGAAAAAACCAGCTTTATCGCTTTGCCAGGCAAAGGGGAACACAGCCGGCTCGTGGCCCTGAAAAACTGTGAGTCCCAAACTGGGAGGACTTACTGAGGAGTTTTATAGCAACGGTTCAAGGATGGGGTTGCTGATAAGGATTAGGGCCTGCATTCCTTTAATCTGGCCTCAGGAGATCTCCTGATGACCTTCTCCCTGGAATGAAGAATGCTTCATCAGGTAGTTAACATCTTCCATTTGTTGGGGGTTTAGTTCTTCAGAAGAGCTCAAAGATACTGTTCTGTGCATCCCTTGAGGCGGAACCAGGACCTGCCCCAAGGCTGCACTATTGTATCCTGACTGCCCCTCCCTTGTCTCTGCATCCCCTCCCTCCCCTGATTAGCAACTGTTTGAACCTGCCCTTCGGATCTCAGGGAGGGTCATGGAGGCTGAAGCCTATTCCCTACAGATAAGAAATGGGGGACACAGAAGGGCTTCCATGCCCAGGAGCCCCACAGGGTCCTGCTCGGTTCCACCATCTACCTGGCTGCTCAAACCAATAGCCCAGGAGACAGTGTAGACTTGTCAGGGTCTCTCCTTGGCCTCATCCAATCCGTTATCAAGTCCCACCAGCTTTATTTCCAAAGTACCTCTTCATCCCCACAGCCACCACCCTGTCCAAGCCACCATTCCCTCCTGGTTTGATGTCCCCCAAAGTTTCTAAACTGGATTTCCTATCTATGGTGCCCAACCTCATGTAAACCAGATGTCCTGCATGCAGTGGTGCCCTGCCCTCCAATGATCTACTCTCTATCTATACAGCCACTGAAGCAGTCTTTTAAAAATATCAAGTAGCTCACGTTCTCTCCTCTTCAAAACCTTCCAGTGGTTGCCTATTCTACGTTGAATCCATGGTCTACAGAGCTGTTCACGGTCTGGTCCCTGCATCTTCCACCTTCTTTTTGGACCTCTCTGCCTTTGCTTACTGTGTTCTAGCCACATCAGTTTTTCGAATTCTTGCAGATACCGGGCTCACTCTTGCCTTAGGGAATTTAATCTCTCTGCATCTGGCATGGTCTTCCCTCAGTTTTGCATGTTTGGTTCCATTAAATCACTCAAGACTCAGCTCAAATATCACCTGTTCAGCAAGGAAGGCCCTCCCAGACCATCATCTAGAGTCACACTTCCATTCTCTCCATCCAGTCACGAACACCAGTGTTTTATTTTATTTAAAACACTTATCACAATTTTCAATTATTTTTTTGTTTACTCATGTCTTGTGTGTTTCTCTTACAGGAATATACATTCCTGGAGGGCAGACAGCTGTTTTTCCTGTTCACTGCTCCATTCCCAGAAGAAGAATAGCTGGTATGGAAGAGTAGCTGGTATGTAGTAGATGCTCAATAAATGTTTAATAATAAACAAATCCTCTGAAGAGAGTGGCAGCGGGACTGCAGACAATGAGGTGTTTTGTCCAGGGTCTTCTAAGATGATGGTTTTATGGGTGTACGTGAAGCTTATCCACAGATCACTTCCAGCTGAAGCTTCTGTGACGGTGTGGATGCGTTAAAAACAGTATTTGGGCGGGAAGGTAGTAGTGGGTGCAAGAAAAAAGGCCACAGCTGAGCACTATTTCATGACTTCTTAGCTTCCATAATCATATGAGACAATTTCTTGTAGTAAATTAATCTCTCTCTCCATATCTCTGTGTCTCTATACATCTATCTATCTATCCATATATATATATTTATTTATATTTATTTACTTGATATATATTTACTTGTTCAGTTTATCTGGAGAGCCCTGACCAATGCATCTTCCCTCCCTCCCTCCATCCCACAAATTTGTATTAAGCCTGAATTCAATTTAATAGAAAGTCGATATGACCTGGCCTTTGTGCTCTAGGAATTAATATTCTAATAAGAGAGTTAAGGACACAAAAACTCAGAATTCAAGGCAGGATTTAATAGGGGACACAAGTTAGGTGTAGACATGATATTTTGAGGGTCCAGAGAAGGGAGGCAGACCTTAAAGTGGTTGGGAGGGTTAATTCAGGAGCCAGGCTGTCTGAGTTCAATTACCTGTTCCCCTTTTTATTACCTGTGTGATCTTTGGCAAGTTATTTAATGGTCTGTGCCTCACTTTCTTTACTTATAAAATATAGCAAAGATTACTATCTACCTCATAGAATTATCAGAAATACTAGGCAAAATAATGCATATTAAGACACTTAAGACAGCACCTTAATATTAAGTATTCAATATGTTGGACTGAGGAAGGAGACACTTTATCCTGATATTGGGTAGGATTTAAACTTAATGTGAAAATGGGCAAGGAAGTTCCAAGTGGAGTCATGTGAACAAAAGGGGCAGGAAGGGGTGAATGACGGTAGTTGAAATATTCAGTTTCGTTGGAAAACTGGAAGGGGAAGATGATGATATTGGGTAATCGTGTGGCACTATAACAGAGAGGGACATATTAGTAACCAGTCTCTTCTTGGTGAGTAATTATATATCACTGAAGATTTCTAAGCTGAGAAATTGTCTAGATGCCTTAATTTCTGCAACAATTTACTGGCTCAGAAATCTTTGGTGACCTATAATGTCTTAGCAAACACTTCTTTCCTTCTGTTTGATTTGAGTTTATTTTTACTCTTTCTGTTCTAGTCTTAACATGAAACCTTAGTTTATTGATGTGGGATCTTTTCTTCTTTTAATACACTCATTCCATGCTATAAATTTCCCTCTAAGCACTAGGCTAGCTGTAATCCATAAATTTTTATATGCTGCCTTTTCCTTTCCGCTGCATTAAAATTTTTTTCTAATTTCCCTTGAGTGTTCCTTGTTTACCTACGGATTCGTTGGGAGTCTGCTGTTTAATTTCCAAGTGATTGGAAATGTACCTGTTCCTTTTCTGTTATTGATTTCTAGTTCAATTTCATTATGTCCGGAGAGCATACTTTGTATGATTTCACTTGTGTAAATTGTTAAGGTTTGTTTTATGGCCTAGGATTTGATCCATCTTGGTGAATCTTCATGTGTAGCTGTGTGTTCCGCTGTTGTTGGGTGGAGTGTTCCATAAATGCCAATTAGATCCAGATGGTTGATCATTTCTTCTGAATCCCTTCTAACTTTCTGTCTCCTAGTTCTATCTGTTACTGAGAGAGGAGTATTGAAGTCTCCGAATCTTTTTTTTTTTTTTTTTTCTGGTACATGGGCCTCTCCCGTTGCGGAGCACAGGCTCCGGACACTCAGGCCCGGTGGCCATGGCTCATGGACCCAGCCGCTCCTTGGCATGTGGGATCCTCCCGGACCGGGGCACGAACCCGTGTCCCCTGCATCGGCAGGTGGACTCTCAACCACTGTGCCACCAGGGAAGCCCCAAAAGTCTCCAAATCTTATTGTGGGTTTGTCTCTTTCTCCTCTCAATTCTGTCATTTTTTTTTCATGTGTTTTGAAGCTCTGTAGTTAGGTGCATACACGTTTAGTATTGGTATATTTTCTTGATGAGTTGACTTTTTTATATATGTGTTATTCCTCTTTATCTTCAGTATTTCTCTTTGTTCTGAAGTCTATATTGTCTGATGTTAATATAACCAGTTCAGCTTTTTTGGGGAGGGGGTTAGTATTTCCATAGTATATCTTTTTCCATTCTCTTACTTTTAACTTATCTATATCACTATGTGTGAGTGAGTTTCTTGTGGCCAGCATATATACTTAGGTCATCATATAAAATCTAATCTGACAGTTTCTGTCTTAAAATTGGTGTGTTGTAATATAATTTACCATTTTATTATTTTTTTGATCAATTTTTTATTTCTCTATTTCCTCTTTCCTGATTTCTTTTGGTTTATTGGATTGTATCTAAGCATTTCATTTTATTTATTATTTTCGTTTTGACTATGTCTCTCTGCATAAGTTTTTAGTGGTTTCTCTAGAGATTACAAAAATGCATTCTCGACTTTTCACAGCCTATTTGGAATATTACTACTTCAGTCTGAACATAGGTATCCTGTCCCTCTATAGTTTCCTTTACCCCCTTCTCTTTGTGCATGGTCGTCTTACATATTATATTCACATCCATTAATGACTCCATTGGTCAATGTTGTTGTTGTTCTTATTATTATAATATGATTTTGCTTTCAGCTGTCAACATGTTTAAAAGAACTTTGGGGGGGGAAGTGTAGTATATTATACTTAACCATATATCCACTCTTCCTGTTATTCTTTCTCCATTCCTAGAGAATTGAGGCAACGGAAAGTAAGTAGAGACTGACAAAGAGAGAAAAACTAAATTTCTGATGACCTTGACTGTGTTCCGAATATGGCTGTATTATCCTCTGGACTTTTTGTAACTTCTTCCCCTTTTGTTTAAGCCTGTTTTGAGTTTGCTTTTCTGTCCTTTCCAACGGAAAGCACCCTGGTTGACACAGTCTTAAAGGAGGCGATTTTGGGGAAGGGTACTATGATCATTTTTTGTTATGGTTTAAGTTATAATAGGCTAATAAATGACAAAATTGTGGCGAAACTCAACTGGATTTCAAGTCCAGATATCTTTTAAAAAATTTCTAGTTTAATTCCATTTGTAGGGTCGGTATGGAAGTCAGGATTAGAATATTTGTTGATGTGGAGGCACTCCTGGAATAAAGCCCTTGAAACGCAGCTCTGTCTTTGAAGGTTTTTAATGGAGCTTGACGTTGTTATTCACTGAGACAGACAGTAAAGTATTAGCTAATTACTAGCTTTGCTGCAGTGGTCCAGCATGATTTTCTAAGAGGGGCACGAGGAGTGTCTTTTTCTCTGCAGCTGATTTCACTTCTAAATGGCAAGCCCGATTGTTTGCTGGAGGGTATAGTAATTGCTCATATGATGATGATGGTGATAATGACACACGATGATTCTTTAGTCCCTCACTGGCGCTGCTCCCATTTCTTAATATCTTAATATCTAGAGTTGTTTATTTCTCCATTGCAGGCAGATGAAAATGAACACGGACTTGTAGGTAGGTACCCATGACTGCTTAAGTGGCCGAGTTCAGGCACAAAGTGGACTGAGAAATCGCCTAAGATGAGTAATCATGATGACGTCCAAATCAGCATGGCATCCTGTATCAGTTGGAGATTATTTTCGAGAACACTTAACTGAAATTAGACTCCAGTGGCTTAGCTAAATAGAGGGACAGGTATGGTAGTTCCATGACGTCATTAAAGACCCAAAGCTCCTTCTCACCGTTGGCTCTGCCATTATTAGCATACATGACTTTGGGGGCAGGTTTATATATATAATTCATATGTACAGAAAAATCACCCTTTTAGAGTCTAGTTCTATGAGTTTTGACAAACACATAGAGTCATGTAACCACCACCATACCAAGATATAGAACAAACTCAACACCCCCCAAACTTTCCCTTGTGCCCCTTTATAACTAACATCTCCTTTCACCCCCACCCAGACAACCACTGCTCTCTTTCCTATCTCCACTCTTTTGTCTGTATAAGAAGGAACTCATGGGAATGAACTCCCTCTTTCACTTGGGATAAGGAATGTGAGACTTATGCTGCTGTGTGTATCAATATTTCTCCTTTTTAGAAAAACTGAGAAGCACTCTTTTTCGGATATCCCTTTTATGGGTATGGTTTGTCGATCCATTCCCTGGTTGAAGGACATTTGGGTTGCTTCTAGTCTTTGGAGATTATGAGTAAACCTGCTAGGAACATCTGCATCTAGGCTTTTGTGTGAACGTGTTTCATTTCTCTTCAGTACGCACCTAGTAGTGGGATTGTGGTGTCATCTGATGGGGGTACGTTCAGGTTCACACAGAACTGCACACTTGTATTTCAAATGGCTGGACCATGGCTGGACCATTCTTAACAGTAATGTCTGAGAGTTCCAGCCAATTTGTCTCCTCACCAGCACTTGGTCTGATAGTTTCTTCTCAGTCTAATACGGGTGTAATCCTTGTGGTTTTAATGTGCATTGGCATCATGGCCAGAGCTGTTGGACATCTTTACATGTGCTAATTTTCCATCAATATATCTTCTTTGGTGAAGTGTCTCCTGAAGACCCTTATCCATTTTGTACTGAGTTGTTTGTTTTGAGATTTGAGAGTCTTTTATCAAGATCCACATTTTGCAGATATTTTCTTCCAGTCTTTTGTCTTCATTTTCTAACTACTGTCTTTCCAAGAGCTTAGGTTTAAAATTTCATTTAACTGGATGAAGTCCAATTTCTCACTTTTTCTTTCATGGTTTGTACTTTCTGTGTCTTTTCTAATAAGTCTTTGCCCTACTCAAGGTCACAAGTATTCCTCCCCCCACCATGTTTTCTTCTAGAAGTTTTATAGTTTTAGATTTTATGTTTAGAACTATGATTCAAGTTGAGTTAATTTTTGCTGTGTGGTGAGGTATGGGTTGAGAGTCCTTTTTTTTTAGCTTGTGACTGTCCAATAGTTCCGGCCCCATATACTGAAAAAAACTTACCCTTTCTCCATTGTGTTCCCTTTGTTGACAATCAATTAACAGTATAGGTTAAGTTTACTTCTGCCTTCTCTTTTTTATTTCATCCACATAAATGTGTAACATTTTGCTAATACCACACTCTATTGACGACTGCAGCTTTATAGTAAGTCTTGAAACCAGGTATTAAAGTTCTCCAACTTCGTACATATTTTCCAAAATAGCTTTGGCTATTCCAGTTTCATTACACATTCATTTTAGAATCAGCATGTTGATTTCTACCAAAAAACCCTGGCGGGATTTTGATTGGGGTTGTAGAATTGAGATTTGAGTGGGATCATCTGGGGGAGAACATGGACATTTTAACAGTATTCAATTATCTACTCCATTTATTTAGGTGCTCTTTGTACATATTTAGATTTATACCTATTTCATTTGGGGGCACTATTATAAATGATGTCTAGATTTTGATTTCTAATTATTCATTGCTAGCATATCAAAATACAGTAAATTTTTTTATGTTGACTTTGTTTCATGTGACTGTGATAAACTCACTTGGTAGTTCTGGTCATTTATATACTCTAAAGTTTATCCATTTAAAGTGTACAATATTTTTAGTGTATTGACAGAGTCATGTAAGCATCACCGTAATCTAATTTTAGAACATTTTAATCACCTCAAATACAGACACCTTTCTTTCATTTGGACTTCTAGTCTAATTCCATTGATTAGAGAACATACCTTACATGATTTCGATATTTTATATTTGTTGAGGGTTTTTTTTATGATCAACCTTGGTTAATGTTTTATGTGTACTTGAATATGATCTATTTTGGTTACTGTTTTATGTGCACTTAAAAGGATATCATTTCTCAGTTGTCGAGTGGAGTGTTTTATAAATGTCATTATATATGTCAGCAATGTGCGTTGCCAGTGTTGGTCAGCTCTGTATCCTTAGTGATTTTCTGCCTACTTATTTTATTGATTCCTGAGGGAGGAGTCTCCAGATATAACTGTAGGTTTGCCTATTTCTCCTTTCACTTATACCAGTTTTTGTATCCTGTACTTTGTGGTTCTTTTGTCCGTTGCACACATGTTTAGGACTGTTACGTGTTGTTGCTGAATTCATCCCTTTGTAATGTAATGACTCTCTTTATCCCTGATAACATCTCCTGTTCTGAAGTCTAATTTGTCTGATAACATAGCCGCTTCAGTGTTCTTTTGTTTAGTGTTTGCAAGATATACCTCTTCTGGTCTACTTTAAGGTTTAACCTTGCTGTGTATTTATATTTAAAAAGTGTTTCTTGTAGACAGTATACGGTTTGGTCTTTTCTATTTTATCCAGTCTGGGAATCTCTTTTATTTGATGTGTTCAGATCATCTAGATTCAATGCAATGACTGAGTAAAATCTATTCTCCTTGCTAGTTAGTTTCTTTACTTTTTTTTTTGCCAGTTATTTTCTATTTCTTCCGTTGGTCCTTCCTTCTCCCCTTAGCCCTTGTTTTTGGTCTGCTTTTGGATGAATTCAGAATTTGCTATGATTCCATTTTATGTATTATTATTAGCTTACTATTTATACCTCTATAACATTTTTTTCCAGTGGCTGTCCTAAGGTGTACTATACTTTTCTCCAGTGGTTATCTTAAGATATCTCTCTTTAATAGGTCACATGCTACCTTCCAATCATGTTATACCTCTAAGTGTGGTGCAGACCACTCACAGCTGTGTGCTCCCACTTTTCCCCTCCCTTCTTCTGTGGTATTTTTCATATATTATACTTTCACATATGCTATCAACCTACAGCATATTCTACTCCTTTTCTGGACAATTTAGTTTTTATAGGAATTAAAAATAAGGGGCTTCCCTGGTGGCGCAGTGGTTGAGAGTCTGCCTGCCGAGGCAGGGGACACAGGTTCGTGCCCCAGTCCGGGAGGATCCCACGTGCCGCGGAGCCGCTGGGCTTGTGAGCCATGGCCGCTGAGCCTGCACGTCCGGAGCCTGTGCTCCGCAACGGGAGAGGCCACAACAGTGAGAGGCCCGCGTACCGCAAAAACAAAAAACAAAAAAACCCTCAATTGTAACCATTTCTGGAGAGATTCATTTCCTTGTGTAGATCCCGTTTCTGTCTAGTGGCATACTGTTCTTTTACGTTTCTAGCAGTGCTTGTCTGCTGGCAATGAAATCTTCCAATTTGTGTTTGTCTGAAAAAGTGTTTATTTCTCTTTCATTTTTAAAACTGAAGTATAGCTGACTTACAATATCATTAGTTTCAGGTGTACAACATGGTGATTTGGTATTTGTATAGATTATACTCCATATAAGGATATTTTAAAATACTGGCTATATTCACTGTGCTGTACATTACACCCTTGTATCTTATTTATTTTATACACAGTAGCTTATACCTCTTGATCCCCTTCCTCCGCTGCCATCCCCACTTGTAATCACTAGTTTGTTTTCTGTATTTATGAGTCTGTTTCTGTTTTGTTATGTTTGCTCATTTGTTTTATTTTTTAGATTCCACATATAAGTAAAAAAATACCGTATTTGTCTTTTTCTGTCTGACATTTCACTGAGCACAATACCCTCTAGGTCCATCCAACTCACTTTTTTAAAGTGCAAAATTCAGTGGCTTTTAGTGTATGCGCAAGGTTGCGCAAACCCCCTGCTGTCTAATTTCAGGACATTTTCATTGTCGTCCCCCGCCCCAAAGAAACTCTATACCCAGGACCAGTCTCTCCTCACTCCCCTATTCTCAGCCTTTTCTTTCATTTTGAAAAATACCATTTACTAGATGTAGAGTTCTGGGTTGCAGGATCCCTCTTCCCCCACCCCAAATGCCAGACATTTCACTACATTGTCTTTTGACTTCCATAGTTTCTGATAGGAAGTGCACCGTGATTCTTGTCTTCGCTCCTCTGTATGTAACGTGGATTTTCCTCGTGCTGCCTTTGTGATTTCTCTTTTGATGTCATGTGTCTAGGGGTGCGCAGTGTGTTTATGTGGTGTGTGTGGTGTGAGTGTGCGTGTGGTGTGTTTGTGTGTATGTGCATGTGTGGTGTGTGTGCACGTGTGTGTATGTATGGTGTGATGTGTACGCACATGTTTGTGGTGTGTGTGTACACTTGTGTGGTGTGTTTGGGATTTATCTTTCTTAGGATTTTCTGAGCTTATTGGGTCTGTGGTTGAATGTGTTCCATTATTTTCGAATATTCTTGGCCGTTAGCTCTTCAAACATGTTTTTCTGACTCATTTTCTCACTTCTACTTCTGGGATTTCCACTATACATGTGTTAGAATAGACACATATCAGAACATTGGGACACTGCTCCTTCATGCTCTGGTTTTTAAAAATGTTCCTTTTTTTCACTTTGTGCTTCAGCTTGGATAATTTTAATCGACCTATCACAGGGTTCCCTGATTTCTTCCCTGCCTGTGTGGAGTCTACTGACGAGCTCGCGGCAGGAGTGCTTGGTGTGTCATATGTTGTACTGTTACTGATGAGCTCGCGGCAGGAGTGTTTGGTGTGTCATGTGTGTTACTGACAAGCTCGCGGCAGGAGTGTTTGGTGTGTCATATGTGTTACTGACAAGCTCGCGGCAGGAGTGTTGGTGTGTTATATGTTTTACTTTTAGCGGCAGCACTTCCATTTGACTCCTTCATATAGTTTCCATCTTTCTGCAGAACTTTCCCTTTGTCCACATATGCTGTCACACTTTCCCACTAAAGCATTTAACATATTAGTCAGGGTTATTATTTGTAACTTTCTGACATAGTTTTGATTGTTTTGTCTCTAGGCAGTGTGTTGCTTTTTCTTGCTATTTTTGTGTGTCACACTTTTAGAATAAATGCTGGGCATCAGGTGTAATACAGTGGAGACTGAGGTCAACAGTATTCGTGCCAGGAAAGGGGTACAGCTCTTTTCTGCTAGGCCATTAGTGTGTGTGTGTGCACTAGTGCACACGTGTGCTTGTGCATGTGTGGAAAGGCATGCATGTGCAAGTATGCATGCATGTATAAACATGTACTTCAATGTACGAGTATGCACTGTGTCTATGCATGTTATGCGTGTGTGCATATGCCTTGTGTGCATGTGAGCGCGTTTGCTTGTGCATGTGTGTGCGTGTGAATGCACACCTGTGCATGCATATGTGTGCACGCGCGCACGTATGCATCGCACGTGTGTGAATGCACACACGTGTGTATATGTGCGCACACGTGTGTGCACGTGTACGTGTGCGCGCCTGTGTGTGCATGGGTGAGCACATGCTTGCTTGTGCCTGTGCATGTGCGTGCATGCACGTGCATGTGCGCATGTGTGCGGTACACGTGTGTGTGTGTACACGTGTGTGTGTGTATATGCAAGTACGTGTATGCCTGTGTGCATGTGTGTGCATGTTCAGCCAGTCTGCTCGGGAGTAGAGCTGGCTTGGGTTCTGTCGCCATGGTTACCATCAGGGCTGCACAGGCCTCAGACTCCGCTGTCACAGCCCTGCACTTGCGGCGGGGCTGGCTCGGCAGAGGGAGCCCCTCTGTTCTGGCCCCACTTTCAGCTCCAGGCCTTTCTCGCCAGCCAGAACAGCTCCCCATGCTCTCGCCTCTCCCGTTACCAGGGTGCCGAGTGCTGCCCGCCTGGAAGTGGGACGGTGGGCATCCTGTTTCCCTGGTTGGCCTCAGGCTCAGCTGGCCTGAGTTCCTGCATCTCGGGTGGATGTCCCCAGTGGCTCTGCCCCTCTCCCAGTACACAGGGATCTCTCTGCCCCTCTCTGGGGACAGAGGGTGGAGTCTCCCCTTCCTCTAGCTGCACAGGTCTTCCCGGTGCCCTGGGGCGCAGTGTTGGCTGTCCTTCCACAGCAACTTCAGGACTTTGGTGCCTGGGGAGAAGGTCCAGGCGGGCGTCGCGCCTCCTCAGTGGTGGCCACTCACTCCCCTGGCGAGCCCTGTTGAGAGGTTGCCTCCAGGCTCCCACCTGCCACCCTCTTCCTCTGAGCACCTGCTGGGTCATGGAGAAGGGCCTGGGACGGGGTGTGAGCTCCCCTGTGTCTGCAGTGGCCGAGGGCTGTGAGCTCTCACCTAGCCCACATTGGCCTTTCCAAATTCATTGCAATTCTTTTGCTGAACTCTCCTTACTGGCTTGACCCCATTTCCCCCATGCCCTGCCCCGTGTGAGCCGACACTCACGCCCTCCTCTCCTTAGAGGGGTCTGTCTTTTCAGACCACATTTCAGGCTGGGTAGTTGCCCTGACCTCTGTTTGCTAGTGGACTTATGAAAAGTCATGATGCTGTAGACGGAGGCTGCTCCTGCTGTGAAGGGGGTAATGCTCTTTCCAGCCTTCCATGTCCTCAGAGAAGAAGCTTGGGTTTCCAGTCCCACGACTGCAGGAGAGCTGCTCCACCTGTTCTTATCACTTCTATGCTCCAGCCAGATAAAAGGTCAAGGTCAGCAGGCTTCAGGAAGAGCAGAGATCAAAAGCGTTTTCTCGGAAGCCTGTGCCACAGACGTCTGCCTCGATCTCGCTGTGTGTAGCCCCCTGGCCACCCCAGCTGAAAAGGAAGCGGCCGTTTTTAACTGAGATTACGGGCGCCCAAATACGCTTGGGATACTGCCTGGGGAGAAGGGAGAGACTGCATTTGGGGCAGGGAGTGAGCCACGTCTGCCAGGCACAGTCTTCTTAAAACCTTCCTCCGCAGCTCAACGGTTTCTTAAGCTTTTACGCCTCACTCCTCTTTGGAGGTGGGATGAAAGCTACGGATACTCTCCGCGCAGAAGTTCACGTGTGTGTGTTCAAAAGAGTTGTGCATGCGACTCCAGGGCACTCCGTGACTCCATGGAGCTGTGCCTGAATGTCGGGACCCATGCAACCGTCACCCGCGATGGTCGGTCTTATCCTTGGTTCTCCAGAAGCAGAGCCTGGGGTTGACGTGTGTGTAGTTTTCTTGGGAGCCGATTCTAGGGGCAGCAGTGTTTACAGGGGGGAGTACAACAGGCAGGTGGGAAAGTCAGTTCAAGGAGCTGTCACTCAGCTGCTGCTCCTGGAGTGGCGGCGGAGGAGGGGTGTTTACCACGGAGCTCCGAGCCTCACTGGTCAGGGCTGCTCCCTGTCAGCGAGGCCCCTGTTTCTGGGTGCTGGTGCATGCGGCTGCTGCATGGGGCCCCCAGGCATCCCACCTGCCGCCGAGTGCGAGAGGCCCCGGGCAGAGACACACCGTGGGGAGGGAAGCGCGGAGGCTGGTGTGGGGCCGAGCATCCCAGCGCGTCCGGGATGAGAAGTGAGGCTGCCCGACGCCGCGCAGTGGTGAGGGGAGGGTCTGGTACACACCGGCCAAGCGCCGCCTCTCTCTGCCTTTGCTGCCTCCTGTGCCTACACAGGCGCTGAATGACAAACGACTGCAGCTTCTCAAATTCATCCCATTCACCAGACCTCCGATGGCAAGGGACAGAAACGAAAATCAGACTCACTCCGGGGAAACAGGAGTTGATTGATGGGTGCCTCTCCGCGAAAACTGCCGCTGTATCTCAGGTCCGGGAGCTCAGCAGACACCATCGAATCTCTTAGCTCAGTTGTCCGCTCTTTCTACTCTTTGTAGAGGCAAAGTGGCCATGAGCAGCCTTAAGTTAAGATCCTTGGGGGTCAGCAGCGCCATGGGGGGAGGGGAGCCTCCTCTCTTCCAGGGCGGGTATATTAGCCCCGGGAAGACGCTGATTGGAGCCGAGGAGGACGCATGATCCCTCTGGTCAATTGCAGGCCCGGGGCGCGCCGAGGTGCTGCAGGGGTCCGGCCCACCCCGTGACCATCTGCCCACCGGACGGAAGCACGTGGCTGGTGTAGGAAACACCCTGCAGAGGAAACCCCCACGCTTGTGTCCACAGCAGGGGCAAGCGGGGGTCTGCGCCGATGGTTTGTTGAGGGATGTGTGGCATCTGGGGAGGTGTAGCTCTGGGCGAGATGAGAATCGGGCGCTAAGAACTCAGTGTCCTCACAGCCTGGCCGGTGCTCCGAGCACCTGGGAGGCTCTACCGCGCTCTTCCTGAGGTCCAGGCTGTCCTGCTTGGCCGCAGGACACGTATCCAGTTGCGGGTGAATAATCCACTTATGCCCCCGTCTTCAGCTGGCTTCACACTTTGCTTCATCCCTGTAAAACTTTATTGAATAGAGCCTAATTGGAATTTAAGGTTCCTTTTATTTTTATTTTTTTCAGCTTTATCACGGTATAACTGACAAAATTGTAATATATTTAAGGTGTGCGACGTGATGATTTGATATACATATATATACACTGTGAAAGGATTCCCACAGCAGAGCTGATCAACACATCCATCACCTCTCACCTCACATATTTATCTTTTTTTTTTTTTTTTGGTGAGAACACAAATTCTACTCTGTTACTCTGTTGAAATTGCAAATTTCAATTACACAGTGCAGTATTACCCATTATAGTCACTATGTTATACATAGATCCTCGGACCTATTCATCTTTTCACTTCATTTTATGTATTTTTTGTTTTTTAAAAAAGATTTATTTTTATTTATTTATTTAGGCTACACTGGGTCTTAGTTGCAGCATGTGGGATCTTCGTCATGGCATGCATGTGGGATCTAGTTGCCCGACCAGGGATCGAACCCAGGCCCCTTGCCTTGGGAGCATGGAGTCTTACCAACCGGACCACCAAGGAAGTCCCTTCATCTTTTTTTTTTGTAATTTATTTATTTGGTTGCCCTGGGTCTTAGTTGCAGCAGGCGGGCTCCTTAGTTGTAGCATGCGAAGTCTTAGTTGCGGCATGCATGTGGGATTTAGTTCCCTGACCAGGGATCAGACCCAGGCCTCCTACATTGGGAGCATGGAGTCTTATCCACTGTACCACCAGGGAAGTCCCCCCTTCATCTTTTGAAAAAAAAATTTTTTAATTATAGTTGATTGGGCTTCCCTGGTGGCGCAGTGGTTGAGAGTCCGCCTGCCGATGCAGGGGACATGGGTTCGTGCCCCGGTCCGGGAAGATTCCACATGCCACGGAGCGGCTGGGCCCGTGAGCCATGGCTGCTGAGCCTGCGCGTCCGGAGCCTGTGCTCCGCAATGGGAGAGGCCACAACTGTGAGAGGCCCGCATACCAAAAAAAAAAAAAAAAATTATAGTTGATTTACAATGTTGTATTAGTTTCTGCTGTACAACAAAGTGAATCACTTATACATATACATATATCCACTCTTTTTAGATTCTTTTCCCATATAGTCCGTTTCAGAGTATTGAGTAGGGTTTCCTGTGCTATACAGTAAGTCCTTATTAGTTATCTATTTTATATATAGTAGTGTGTATATGTCAATCCCAATCTCCCAATTTATCCCTCCCCACTTCCCCCTTGGTAATCATGTTTGTTTCTACATCTGTGATTCTGTTTCAGTTTTGTAAATAAGTTCATTTGTACCATTTTTTTTAGATCCCACATATAAGTGATATCATATGATATTTGTCCTTCTCAGACCTATTCATCTTATAACTGAAAGCCTGTACCCTTTTATCAGCCTCTCCCCATTTCCCCCTCCCCCTCCCCCGGCAACCACCATTCTACTCTCTGAGTACGAGAGTATTTTTATTTTTTTTAGATTCCACATATAAGTGATATTAAGGTCCCATTTAAAATACTTAATTAACATCTACCTCAGTACAAACCTGATACACTTTTACCAAACCATAACAATTTTTTGCATCCCTTGTTAAACACACATACACTCATTAAAATAATTGTTGGATAATTGAATACTGAATATCTACTAAGTACTAAGCCCTGTTCCAGGAGGTGAGCATACAGAGAGAACAAGACAAAAATTTACGTGCTCTTATGGGGCTTACGTTTTGGTGGGGAGAGATCAATGAATGAAATAAATATTTAAGATGTAGGGGGTGTCAGATAGTGGTAAATGACATTGAGAAAAACATAACAGGAAAGAAAGGGCTTTAGGAAGGGGACATTTCAGTGTCAAGATGGTATTCGGGATGGCCTGAAGGAGGTGATGAGAGGAGGCCCACAGAGGGATCCACAGCAATGGGTTCCCAGACCCACACCCCGTCAGCACCATTTCCAAAACGTCCCCACGGTGGGAAAGGCTGCCTTACACGGAGGTGGGCTCATCTCAACACCTGAACGGGACGTGAGAAAGGTAAATGACGTGAGTCAGCACAGACCTGCCGTCTGGCATGGAGAGCAAAAGTAAGTCCATGGTGAGTGAGGGCAGGTTCTGCTGAATTTGATTTCTATCCCTTTGTTTTTCTTAAAATATTTATTTATTTATTTTATATATTTGGTTGCACCGGGTCTTAGTTGCAGCACGTGGCCTCCTTAGTTGCAGCATGCGGGCTCCTTAGTAATGGCACGTGAACTCTTGGTTGTGGAATGCGTGTGGGATCTAGTTCCCTGACCAGGGATCGAACCCGGGCCCCCTGCACTGGGAGCGCTGAGTCTTACCCATTGCGCTACCAGGGAAGTCCCTCTGTCCAGTTTTTATTACTGTTATTGTATTGGGATGCCTCCCGTTATCTGATGGTGATTTTTAAAAAAAAATTTTTATTGGCTTATGGTTGATTTACAATGTTGTGTTAGCTTCTGCTGTCCAGCAAAGTGAATCTGTTATGCATATACATCTATCAGCTCTTTTTTAGATTCTTTTCCCATATAGGCCATTACAGAGTACTGAGTAGAGTTCCCTGTGCTCTACAGTAGGTCCCTATTAGTTATCTGTTATATGTAGTAGTGTGTGTGTGTGTCAGTCCCAATCTCCCAATCTATCCCTCCCCCCCCTTTCCCCGCGGTAACCATGACTGTTTCTGTTTTGTAAATAAGTTCATTTATACCCTCTTTTTAGATTCTGCATATAAGCGAGATCATATATTTGTGTCTCTCTGTCTTACTTCACTCAGTATGACAATCTCTAGGTTGATGGTGACTTTTATGGTTAAAAAAGGAACAAACCAGCGTGGTTCGGTCTCGGTGATGGGAGAGGTCCATTTAATTAGCAATCTGTCTAATTCTTGGTAAATTAAGACCTGGACTAAGAAAAATCTGCGTCTGCTGTCCCTCCTCCTGAATTCTCTTTCCTCTGGAGGCAGGCAACAGGAGGGACAGAAAACTGGTGAAATGCGGGGATAGAAGTTGTAAATTACTTTTCCCCTTAGGCATCAGCCCAGGCGGCAGGATAAAGGTGGCAATTACCACAGTGGAATTCACCATTGTTTCAAGTGCAAAGAGATAGAGAAACGTGCACGTGAATTTCTGGAGCCCTGCTGAAGCTGCAGCAGCCTGGTTCAGCCTATCAGATCATCTGGGAGGCTGTGGGCTGCCGGCACAAACTAAAAGTCATCACTTCACGGTTTTGACATCACATTTTTTTCTCCCCCATGGGGACTGGAGGGCATTTTCTTATCCTCTTTAGGAAGTACTTGGTACACTCAGGGCTCTGTTCCCACTTAGCGTCAGGACAAAGGAGCTAGTAATATAAGCTAACATTTAGTGGGTGTTATTTTCTACTTTATAGTAATAATAATCACAGCTAACATTTATTGAGTGACATTTTTTCTTTGCAAAAAATAGCTAGCATTTATGGAGTGCTACGTATTTTCCAAGCACTGCTTTGAGAGCCCTGTATGTATCATCTCATTTCTTGTTACAACTCTATGGAGCGGAAACTATTACCTCCATTTCACAGATGAGGAATATGAAACAGAGAGGTTCAGTAACTTGCCTAAGAGCACACAGCCGGTAAGCACGGGAGATGGTACAGTGAGGTGTGTGTTATCTAAATCACATAGCAGTGATTATAATCGTGCGTGCATGTGTGTGTGTGTGTGTGTGTGTGTGTGTGTGTGTGGACATGTATGCAGTATAAAGTTTTGGTCTCTAGTAAAGTGGGCTGAGGCTGGCTAAGGGCCTGACACTTTGCTATCACCTTGGGCAGCGGTCCCCAACCTTTTTGGTGCCAGGGACCGGTTTCGTGGAAGACAATTTTTCCACAGACCGGGGGAGGTGGGATGGGGGGCTAGGGGTGAGGTGGAGAGGGTGGGGGGAATGTTCAGGCGATAATGCGAGCCATGGGGGGCGGCAGATGAAGCCTCGCTCGCCCGCCGCTCCCCTCCTGCTGTGCGGCCTGGATCCTAACAGGCCACGGACCAGGACCCATCCACGGCCCGGGAGCTGGGGACCCGTGACCTTGAGAACACTACCCTGGATGCTGTGGTGGGCTGTGGGGACTGGTGTGATCGCTCAGGGCACCTTGTAAATAGTTTCATCCGTCTCTGAAAGGGTTAAAGAGAAAACGTGGCCGGCATCTCTCAGAGGGCACGAGGGTGCGGTGTATTTTCTTCTTCCATCCCTAAATCACCTTCCTTCTCTCTCTGGGCAAGCGAGGCTCCGCTCTAAACAGAGTTTACGGTGTGTTGTACGTCTTGTACTTATGCATATTTACGCTGGCTCTGAGGCGCTGGCGGAAGGTAGCTGACGTATGTATGTGCCCCGTGCCTGTCTGCTCTGCTTCTGAACCTCAGATCCTGAAGGCAATTCCCAGTGGTGCATAACAGGCTGGTGTTAGGACCCAGGAAGGACACAGCAGCCGCGGGACATAAATAGAGAAGCAGAACAGAGCAAAGTTTGAGGAGAGAGCCTCACATCCCTCACTCTCTCCACCCCAAGCGCTGGGGGACAGACAGACGGACGAGGTGCAAGCCTGAGTCACACCAGAAGGAGTCGGGCAGCAACGCACCAGCCCAGGAGCCCGAGGGAGCTCCAGACACAATTCCTCCCACTTCCAGGAAAAAGAGAAACTTCCAACTCCGAACCTGGGTGGATACCACTGAAGACTCTTGACAGAAACAGAAAACCGCGAGGAACCCACGATCACCCCCGAGCCTCGGCACTGCAGCCGCAGCCCTGGATTGCTTCTCGGGAGCTGCGATCGGAAGCTGCCTGTCTCCTCCCTGCGTCCCCGAGCCGGTCTGATCGTTCCCGTGTGTTTATTGATCACCGAAGACCCTTGAGTCCGGAGACGAAGACGAAACACCCATTAACTCTCACGACCCTCTGCCTTAACTCTCTGCAGTTCACAAACTCTAGGGAAACAGAAGGTTTTCTTCTTTCTGGAACCTGTGAAAATGTCCCTTTCCCAAGGGAGCGAAAGTTAAACGCGCCACTTTGTTCCAGACCCTCAGGAAGTCTGCTTGGATCACGTTTTCGCCTCCGCAAAAAACATGAGGAAACTGCTGCCTCTCTGCTGCTGGCATTCCTGCCTGCTGTTATCTTACTGTGATTTTCAGGTAATGTCCCCAGGTGCTGCTCGCTGAGACGGGACTCGCCGGAGGTTCCCTGCATCTCTTACAATGTGGTGTTTTGTGTGCAGGTGCACGGAGCCGACACCAGGTCACAAGCCCATCCAGGTAAGTGAGGCAGCCTCCCTCCTGGTCTGCTCACTACCTGCTCTCCCTGCCCAGCCCGGGGTCTGGAAGCAGTTCGCTTGTTTGTCTCTGAGGCTGTGGGCGAGAGGCCCTTCTTGGGCTCCTCTGGCCCCACCAGCTGTCCTGGCGCCTTGTCCCGTGGGTCACTCGTCATCCTGCGCCTCCCTCTCGGGGAAGCAGGTCTCTCCGCGCCCGGATGCTTCTGGTTCCGGGGCATTCAGGACACGGGGGTGTTCACCGGTGAAGCGCCTTCCGTCTCTTACTTACGCCATGTGTCTCCAGTACAGACTCACTTGAGCTGACTTAGAGCATCCCCCCCTTCCCCGCACCGCCCCGTCCTGTCCCCATCCCTCCGATGGGAGCTTGATTCCTCCGTTTCCTCTGAGGAAACCCCTCGCCCATCCGGCTGGGTCCGCTTTTCCTTTGTCCCCCTGAGTCCTCAGTCTGGAAGCACCACCCTGAGGCTTTCCTCGGGGAGGATAGAGGAGACGTGAAAACTTCCCTTGCCCCTTCGCAGAGGGGGCGGCCTGCGTGACAGTGACGGGAATTCGCTTTGCCGGCCCTTGTTCCCGTTTGCTGCCCGGCTGGCATGCGCGTGGTAGAGGGGACCCTACACTAACGTCCCCAAGTCCTCGCTTGGGAGCCCGGAGGACAACTTCGGCCTGGGGGTGAGCATGCCTCTGGCCACGATTATCGTCACGGGCAGCCCTGCCAACTCCATGACCCACCGGAGATGGCGGGTGCAGCATCCCCGACCCCACCCAGGTGGGAAGCCAGTTCCCAGGAGAAGGCTCCGGTCTCGTGGGAGCACCAGAGCCGTGCGGGGTGAAGGTAGACGAGGGGTGGGACTCTGCCCCCTTTGGAGTGACGCGGCCGTCGCGGTGGGTGCTGGAGCACCCCGCCGTCACTGCCACCTCCGCCTGCCGTCTCAGTGGTACAGGGGCTGCCGTGTCTCTTTCATCCTCATGTTTGAGTTCAGTCTTTTGTTGAAAAGGGTGTGAGGGCGGTGAATTTCCACAGGCTCCCCTTTCCTTAGCCAAAATGCCGAAAGAAGGATTTGGGGATAAATAGGTCATCTAGCATCGCACCAAACGGAGGCTGTTCGTGCCCTGTGGCTAACTCACAGCCCAGCTCACGCTGGTTTCCCAGGAGAGACGTGCGTGTGGCCAGGAAGGCGACAAGGCAGCCCTAGGACCCCGGCCGCAGTCAGGGTGGGAAGGGAAGCTGTAGGGTGTTTGCCGTGTGGTCCCTTGGCCACATTGCGGCCCCCCGGTTCCACCCACGTCCACTGGCATCCTTGACCCTTAGCTTCAAGGAGTGGCTTGAACTCAGTCTTGGTTCCATAGAGAAAGTGCTGCTCTTCCATCCGACTTTAGGGTAGAAAAAACATTTCTTGGTCAACTAACTACCTCAGAGAAATAATAACAAAACTGACGATCATAGAAATGTTACTACAAAGGAGCAATGTGCCCCGAGGCCTGGGCGGACAGCTGGAGTGCAGGGAGTTTGGGGTCTTAAGCTGCCTTGTCAGCAGCGCTCCGTAGCTGCGAGAGATTCCTCCGCATTGAATCCTCCCGTCTCCAGCAATCTCTCTTTCTTCTTGTTCTCCCCACCCCTTTTTAATTTTATTTTACTTAAAAAAATTTTTATTACTTTTTATTGGAGTAGAGTTGCTTTACAATGTTGTGTTAGTTTCTCCGGTACAGCAAAGTGAATCAGCTCTACTATACACATAGCCCCTCCTTTTTGGATTTCCTTCCCATGTAGCTCCCCGCAGAGCACTGAGTAGCGTTCCCTGTGCTCTACAGTAGGTTCTCACTAGTTACCTATTTTATACATAGTATCAATAGTGTGTATATGTCAATCCCAATCTCCCAGTTCATCCCACCCCCTCCCCCCTTGGTCACCGCACATTTTTAAACCTTGATTTCCTTTTCTTCCTCCCGCCTTCCTTCCTTCTAAGAATAAAAAGGAAGGCTGATATTTATTGAGCATCTAGGTGTTTTTCTGTATTTTTTTTTATCCCCTATGGACGAAACCCTATTGCTTCCTCTCCTTCTCCCCTTCCTTCCGTCCTTCCTGTTTCCCTCCTTCTCTCCCTCTCTCTCCTTTTCTTTCCTGTCATCCTTTCTCCCTTATTTTCTTCCTCTCGCTCCTCCTCCAGTCCTTTTATTTTGTCTTCTCTTCCTCCTCAACCGCCTTCCTGCTGAAAAGCCTGACCCCTGTCATCTGTGCACCATCAGCACCTGGGAGGCCTGGTGCATTTCTGCTTCTGGCCCCTGAAGCCTGCGGCATCCTGAGGGGGGCCCCAGTGGAGGAAACCTGATTCCCAGGACTTCCACCCAAGGGCATCCGCCCAGGCACACAGTGAACACGCAGAGACCCTGTTCCCAATGGGAAGAAGTTTGGAAACACCCTGCATACCCATCTGTGTGGGAAAGGCTACATCAATTGTAGCCTTGTATTCTAAGGAGCAGGAGGCGGTAAATAAAAACGCCAGCGTGATGGCGTACCGGGTGCTTTTGCGTAGCGCCCATGCAGTCCCCCCTGTGCCCTGAGGCGGCTTTGCCAGCCTCCAGGTGAGGACGCGTTTCTGCCCAAGAGTAAGTGCTCTGCCCGAGGTCCCAGCGCTCATAAGACATAGTGGTAACGAAGGTCACAAATTTGGAGGGAGCTGGGGGTGGTCAGACTCATGCAGAGGTTGTTGAAGATGAGAACAGCCTGGTCAGCCCAGTGGGGGAGGTATGCCCGGGATGCTTGGTGAGCCGGGGTCCCCAGTAGAGGCTGGACCCCTAGTGTCCCGAAGGGCAACCACACCAAAGCTTCCTTTCTAAGGTTCTAGGAGGACTAGTAAGCGCTTCCTGTTTTCTCGGTATGGTACCCAGCCCTGTGCCTTACAGATACTAGGTGCTCGGTGAATACCTGTTGGCTGGATGACGCACTGTCCGTTGAAGGTTTGCTGGTTGTCTGGTGAGCTGAGTCCCTGATGACAGACAGCCTGTGTGATTTTAACACCCAGCTGGGGTTTTGGCTTCGTTTTCTGCCTTGCCTCTCTATACTAGCCCAGGGAACTCGATATTTTCCTGGTCTTTATCTCTACCGCATAGATAGGTATTTAGTTTCATCAGTAATTGAAAAAGAACTTCGAATCGTTTCGAGCATTCGTGTGTTTGTGACTGTGACTGTCATTTTGTGCCAAACTATAGCATGCTGTTGGAAGGACCACCAGGGGCTATTCTAGCCCACCTCCCCATTCGAGAGTTGATGGAGGTGAGGCCCAGAGAGGGGAAACTGGGGACTCCATCCCACACCTGGATCCTTTTCTCTGGCCCCAGGCTGCCCGATTTCTTGCTCTGGCCCCGAGGACAGTGCTAGGAAGCTGTGATGGTGGATAAATCGAAATCCATAAATGGCAAAGGCCAAGAAATTGCACATCACTTGAAAAAAGTTTATAAACCTGCCTTTTACAGATAACTTTTGTAATGAGGGGACTTAATAAACCATGTCATTATCCAGAAGTTTCCTGGCCCTGGGGTACACAGAGCAGCTGGTTCTATTTCCAGGAGATGGGGGCAGCTCACCTCACTGGCCCCATTTAGATGGCAAGGAGGCTAACACAGGTGATTATAGTAATTATAATTCCTGTAGTTATGTAGTGGGTTTTTTCCCTGTGTGAATCAATTGTTTGTTCCCTTTATTTATTTTTATTTATTTATTTATTTTTTTTTTTTTGCGGTATGCGGGCCTGTCACTGCTGTGGCCTCTCCCGTTGCGGAGCACAGGCTCCGGACGCACAGGCCCAGCGGCCATGGCTCACGGGCCCAGCCACTCCGCGGCACGTGGGATCCTCCCGGACCGGGGCACGAACCCGCGTCCCCTGCATTGGCAGGCGGACTCCCAACCACTGCGCCACCAGGGAAGCCCCCTATTTTTATTTTTTAATTGAGATATAACTGGCATGTAAAATTAATAATGAGTTTCAGGTGTACAACATCATGAATTGGTATTTGTATATATCGTGCAACGTTCAGCACAGTAAGTCCAGTTAACATCCGTCACCAACATCGTGTTGTATCGTCTATAAAGGACCCTCAGAGTCCCTAGGTCATGGTAGGAACTTCATTCTTCATCGTCCTAGTGCAAACACAAAAGTGTTTATGATATAATTTTTAAAAATAATGTTTATACACTATTGAACAAATGGAAATTTGGCATTTAGAAATTGGGGGGCATCAGAATTACATAGTCTTTCTAGGTTTATTCTTTTATTTATTCATTATTGCAATTTCATCATTCATTCCACCTATATAGTTTTTTTAAGAATTAATTGCTAACATTAAAATTTGGGGGACAGTTCAAATGCAAAAACCTAGATTTCTGACACACACATACACACGTGCATGCACACACACATACACACACACACATGCACACACACACATGCACACATACACACACACACCAGGCTGTGTTTTAGACACGGGGCTAAGGTGCAAATAGAATAAATTCTCTGCACTCAAGTCGCTAAGAGTCTGGTATAGGAGACAGACAACAAACAAATATACTAACAAGCAAAACCTTTCAAATTATAGTGTAAGCCCTACGGGAAGACAAAACAAAGCATTGGGAGAAAGAGTGGATGGTGGTGGTGATGAGGGGTGATCAGGGCAGGCCTCTTGGAGGGGGTGTCCTGAGGGCAGAGGCTTGAATGACAGAGTCGGTTATGCACAGCGAGAGAAGAGCAGGGGGGACAGCAGGCGAGTCCCACTGTGGAATGAGCTTGGTGTGTCATGGGCCAGGCAGGAGGGGTCCGAGATCTGCCCAAATTGGCAGGGACCAATTTTCCTCTGTGTGGTGTAGATTTCCATTGAATAAAATCGGTGGACACGTATTGCCCTACACAGATTCAAGGGGTGAGGGCTTCCCTTTACTGACACACAGAGTAAGTGACAGGGAAGGGATGGAACGGGGAAATCTGGAATAAAAGCTGAAAAGGAAAAATTAAAGGTTTTATTAGCTTTTCTTTTTGAATATTGATACCCCTCCTTCCCTCCCCCTCTCTCTCACCAAACTGGATCAACAAAACATTATGTATGGAGGAGAAATTCTTGCTGAAGGACTGATTTTGAAAAAAATTATTTTATTGAAGTAGAGTTGATTTACAGTGTGTGTTAGTTTCTGCTGTACAGCAAAGTGATTCAGTTATACATATATAATCTTTTACGTATTCTTTTCTATTACAGTTTATCACAGGATATTGAATAGAGTTCGCTGTGCCATACAATAGGACCTTGTTGTTTATCCATTCTATGTATAATAGTTTGCATCTGCTAATCCCAAACTCCCAATCCATCCCTCCCCCACTCCCCCTCCCCCTTGGCAACTACAAGTCTGTTCTCTCTGTCTGTGATTCTGTTTGTGTTTTGTAGATAAGTTCATTTGTGTCATTTTTTTAGATTCCACATATAAGTAATATCGTACAATATTTGTCTTTCTCTTTCTGACTTACTTCACTTAGTAGGATAATCTCTAGGTCCATCCATGTTGCTGCAAATGACATTATTTCATTCTTTTTTAGGGCTGAGTAGTATTCCATTGTGTGTGTGTGTGTGTGTGTGTGTGTGTGTATGTGTGTGTATCACATCTTCTTTATCCATTCATCTGTTGATGGACACCCAGGTTGCTTCCATGTCCTGGCCATTGTAAATAGTCCTGCAATGAACATTGGGGTGCATATATCTTTTCAAATTACAGTTTTCTCCAGATATATGGCCAGGAGTGGGATCGCTGGATCCTATGGTAGTTCTATTTTTAGATTTTTAAGGAAGCTCCATACTGTTCTCCATAGTGGCTGCACCAATTCACATTCCCACCAACAGTGTAGGAGGGTTCCCTTCTCTCCACACCCTCTCCAGCATTTATTTTTCGTAGGCTTTTTGATGATGGCCATTCTGACCGGTACGAGGTGGTACCTCATTGTAGTTTTGATTGACATTTCTCTAATAATTAGCAAAGTTGAGCATCTTCAGTAGATATTTTTATGATTTTGGGGTTTTTAAAATCAAGAATAGGTTAAGTCCTTCATTTTTTCAAGGGTTCTTTTATATCCGTTAGCATGATTTTATTGTTTTCTTCATGAGAATGTTGTATAGTTCTTATTCTTTTGTTCTTAAATGTCTTGGCTGCATTTATAAATGAGAACCTTTCTTCTGTTTGTTAGAATTATTATTTGAATACAGGAGAGCTATTGACATTTGCATATTTAATTTGTATCGGCCTCCTTACTAAATTCTTTTATTGTTTGTAACAGGTTTTCACTTACCAAATTCTTTTCTTATTTGTAATAGTTTTTCATTTTCACTATCAGGCATATATCATTTGAAAATAATGATTATATTATCTCCTCTTAAAAAACGTCTTTGGGCTTCCCTGGTGGCGCAGTGGTTGAGAGTCCGCCTGCCAATGCAGGGGACGCGGGTTCGTGCCCCGGTCCGGGAAGATCCCACATGCCGCGGAGCGGCTGGGCCCGTGAGCCATGGCTGCTGAGCCTGCGCGTCCGGAGCCTGTGCTCCGCGACGGGAGAGGCCACAACGGTGAGAGACCCGCGTACCGCAAAAAAAAAAAAACCAAAACACGTCTTTTACAATGAACAACACAAAGATTACTTTATTAATTTTATCTTTTTGGTAATCTGGCAGACATTCAAGGCAGTTGATTATTATTTAGTCATCTGGGCCATTATTTCCACTTCTGGGAACTGTTCACAGAGAAATAGTCCAAAAGAAGATTCAAGTTAGCAGAACAATTCAGTGTGTGATGGTGCAGCCTCTCCAGGGACTATTACCCAAACTCGATTATGAGCATTAGAGAGAAAAAAATAAATCAGATAATTTGTATGGTATTAGTGAGAAGAGCAGAATAAAAAAGAACATATCTGCACAAAATGATGTCTACGCAAAGTACAAGGAGCATAAAGGTAATTTTGGAAGGATTCATTTTTAGTATGGTGGAAGCAGAGAGATAATAGAAAGATCAGGACCAATGCAGGAGACGTGTATGGAGGACACCAGTCGGCTGGGTGACTCCTGAGGGGGCATTTTATTCCTTGTCATAACAGATAGGCTAAGAGTACAGTTCTCTTATAGAGTATCATTAGAATGAAATGAGGAAGTATTTGTAAAGAACCTTACACAACGTCTGCACAATATCGGTGTTGGTTTCCTCCTCTTTTTCAACCTCATTTTTTTTTTTTTTTTGCGGTACACGGGCCCCTCACCGCTGTGGCCCCTCCCGTTGCGGAGCACAGGCTCCGGACGCACAGGCCCAGCGGCCACGGCTCACGGGCCCAGCCGTTCCGCGGCACGTGGGATCCTCCCGGACCGGGGCACGAACCCGTGTCCCCTGCATCGGCAGGCGGACTCTTAACCACTGCGCCACCAGGGAAGCCCTTCAACCTCATCTTTTTCTCTTGTCTGACTGTATCAGCTATGTCTTCTAAAAGGCAGGAAGTCCTAATGGGGTAATGGACATTCTTGTCTTTTTTGCTGACACGCATGGGTGTGCTTCTTGTGTTGCACCGTTAGGCATGGTGGCTTTTATTTTCTTTGGTTAAAAGGTATCTCTCTATTCCTATTTATTATGTTTTATTCTGTAAAAACACTCATTTCATTACTGGGTGTTTTGAACACTGGGAGTGTGTACTGAATCTATTCAAATGCATTTTGAATACATCCCACAGTCACTCTGACACTTTTACCCTTTCCCCAATTCCTGATGGAGGTGGTAAGTGGTTCCGTATGTCCAGCTCTTTCTTTCCTAATGGTGATGTAACATTTTTATTCTTTTCTCCCCCAAGGGTTTGACGTCTTGGCTTCTGCTTCCCATTACTGGCCGTTGGAAAGTGTGGATGGGATCCACGAACTTCAGGAGACAACTGGAGGTAGACGGGGTGGGGACAGTAACCAGGGCCCCAGGAATGCACTTTCCCTAGGGAATCAGGGGCCGTTGGGAGGGACAAGGGAACAAACAGTATCCTCTCTGAAGTCAGCCTCGATGACGGAGATGAATAAACATTTGTGTAGCTTCTCCCTAATCATTGTTATGGCAAAGGATTTTACTAGAACTTTTATATGTTTTTATGGTGGAAGGACAGAATTTATGCTTCAAAACATTAAGATGTGCATTTCGTCCAACAACCTTTAAACAAATGCAGTTGTTTTCAGCTTTAAGCGGTACATGGTGGATCAGTCTCTGGACAAGTCCCGATGTACGTTTTCTAGGTAGGCACAAATGGGGTAATCTACATGCCTGCCAGAGCGGGGGCCCATTGGAACCTAGGGCCAAATGTCGTGCCGACGAAGACTGACCCCCTTGTTTGCGGGGTCACGACTTCACTTAGCAAAGGTACCCCCCGACCTACCTGTCAGCTCCTCTACACGTCACTGGAAGCCCTCCTGTGAAAAGATCCAACATCACCTAAGATGCTTCCAAGGGTCCCCAGTTCCATGGAAGATAAAGTTTCTATCTGAAGCAATTCAGACCTTCTGAGAAGGAGAAACCCCAGGCAGCCCTGAGCACTTTTTGCATTCCAGTAAGAAGCGTTTTTGAAGTCTGAGTTTTGAGTGATTTGGGATGCTTTGACATTTTAATTTTTATTTCCTTATTCCACTTGATCATGTCCAGCGACTGATGTGTATAACGGGAGAGCTATGTACGGCCATCCTGGCATGCGCTCAGATTGTCTATACGGGTTCTTTGGAATGGATTAAACGCCCCCCCCCCCCGCCCCATTGCTGATTACTGTGCTTTCCACACCAGCACACTGGTGTTTTCCTTATTCCTGGGACTTCATGTGCTGCCGTAAATTGCCAACTCAGATTCTAAAACCTTTTTTTTTTTTTTAATTTGCAAATTGAGACGCATTACAGCTGAAGTCTGCTGGCATCCTTAGAGGAGCTCAGTCAAGGAGCAGGGTCCCTGAACGCTGCTGTCCTCCTGTGTAGGGCCACCGGAGGCCCTGCCTTATTCTGCGTTGCCTCTTGCTTGTCTGCGTATCAGGCAGCAGTGGCGGCCACAGGAAAACCTGGACTGGGCCACTGGGGCTCCATATTTTCTCGAAATAGTCTGTACCGTAGGGATGGAAGGTCCCTCTGATAGTTATTTTATGACTACCTCAGGTTAAAAGACATGGTTTCCCCTTGTTATAATCTAATTTTCTTTTCTCAGGGCCTTTACTTTAAAGCCTTTGAAATGAGATCATTCCAAGTGGAAATTGCATTGTCAAAAGAGCTCCTTGTTTAGGACCCAGGCGCTATTTTAGGAATTACTTCAAACAGAGCTCCAATAAAGATCCGTATGTCTCTCCTCACCCCCTCATTTCATCGCCATAGATTATCAGATAGAATTGCACTGTGGTTGAAGTTTGTTCACCCAAAGTGTTATTTTCCCGTAAATCTCGAGCTCTATCGGTGTTTGTCCCAGGACACTTTTATGATGCAGATTTCACTGCACTGCTCTGTTGGGTCCATTCTTCACGTGACCGTGCTTTACCGGCATATTTCAATTTTACTCCCGGGGACAGTCGAATGGTGTTGGGAGTCATTGCATGGACACACTGCTTTGTCATTTGTCGCTGAATTCTCTGTTGTTTTGTCCATTCGTCATAATAACATGCAGGTGTTTTCATGCTGTGTTGCTGTTTCATCAGTTCTTGTGACATCACAACCGTCAATCCTTTTGTTAAGGCTATTTTGTGGCCGAGTTCAATTTCATATCTCTCAACTGAGTATCTGGATGGGAACGGGAGCCAGCAAACCGCAACCGAACACAGCGGCGATCACGCCCTAGTTTTGGGACTGAACGGGGCCGCTGGAGTTGCCCTAATGTCCCCTGAAAAAATAAGAGGGAGGTGGGGTCGGAAGAGAAAATCCAAGCTGTTTGCGGGATGAAAGGCACACTTGTCGATGCGTGTTGAGTTGAGAGATATGTCGGATCCATTTGTTTTTGTGTCACTCATTCATTGTGCTTTTTTCTTTTGTTGTTTTACCCAGCATTACGAACCCACAACCTCACTGTGCTTCCTCCCCATAATTCTACCTTTGTATATACCAATGACTCTGCCTACTCAAATTTCTCTGCAACCGTAGGTGAGCACACGTTTCTTCTGTGTTCTGTCGAGTTTGGATCTGCAATGAATTGAAAGGCCATTCCAAGTTGGTTCTATATGAGTTCACTATATCTTGACTAGCAAACAAGCAAATAACCAGAAAAAGGGCCAAAGATCCAGGGTACTGAACATAACAACTTCGAATTAGGTCTAAAGGAGTTACCACGGATTGCAGTATATTAGGGGGTGTCTATACGCTTTCAAGCGACCAGGGTCTTCCAGACCAGCTGCTGGTTTTCAGAACAATACAGACATAAGATGAGTAGTTTCTACAAATAGAACTTGTTTGGATTTTTAAATGGATTCTTTGGAGGGGGAAAAACATGCCCTTTGAATGGAAAATTAAAGTCGATTTTAAAATACCTCATCAAAAATTTGATCTCTTACAAACATTAAAATCGGCATTTCTTCTGTAGCTGGAATTTTTTTTTTTTAATCATTAGAAGCTGTTTTCTAAGACACACCCACAAGAGTCATGGCTAAATGACTATCTTATTTAATACCCTCCAGAGCCCGTGTGTTTCGGATTTTGCTTATGCAGCACAGAGCAGAATGTATAGTAGCAATTGGGCAGCTCTCTGGTCAGTGGGGAGGGTCAGCTCAGGTAATTTAGGTCTCACTCCTGATCTTTTTACAATATATCACCTGATTGCTCTTTCAACTATGGGGTGTTTCGCTTCCAAAATTAATTTTGCCAAGCAAACTGTCTTGTTAGGGGTTTATACAGCCTCATTCAATCATGAACTGTGAGTTGCCCGTGTAACTTTGCAATATGTAGATCGTCTCCAGCAATAAACGAGATAGATTAAAAAAAAATAAGTTTAGGGCTTCCCTGGTGGCGCAGTGGTGGAGAGTCCGCCTGCCGATGCAGGGGACGTGGGTTCGTGCCCCGGTCCGGGAAGATCCCACATGCCGCGGAGCAGCTGGGCCCGTGAGCCAGGTCGCTGAGCCTGCGCGTCCGGAGCCTGTGCTCCGCAACGGGAGAGGCCACAACAGTGAGAGGCCCGCGTACCGCAAAAAAAAAAAAAAAAAAAAAAAAATTTAAACACGATAAGGAAAAACTTGAAGCCCTTTGAGTTGGTATCCACATGCCAATGGTTGTCAGAAAATCTGAGCTGGGGTAGCAGTCGGTCAAAGAGCCTCCAGTGCTCTGTACGTCTCCATCTGGCTCAACGGCTCCAAAGGCAGAGGGTGTGCCACAGGGCAGAGGGTCATCTGGGCGACTTTGACCCCAGTCAACAATACGTGACTCATCACCCTTGGCTTCAATTCTGTAAACCACTGACATCGCACTGACACCATCAGAGAGGTTTGCTATGGGAATGGGACAAACAAAAAGGTGGCGGAGCTGGCGTCTCTGCCAGGACCGCTGGCCCTGCGGTCTTGTCGTTGGCAGGCTCTTCTGGGACGACTCAAAGTGTAGCTCTGCATGTCCTTCCTAGAGTTTGAAAATGAATTCTCTGAAAATCCTGGGCTCCCATGTCTAGGATTGGGAGCTCTCAATGAGAACTCAAAAGGAGAGCGAGTTCCCATGTAGTTTTACGTTCAAACTTGAATCTCAGTGTTTCACTTGGAAAGTCTAGTGTGAAGGTGGCAGTGAGAACTCATGAAGAGGTGGATGGAATGAAAGTTTAGGACAGTAGGAGAGTCTAATCACATGGCTTCTGGTAACTCAACTGTCGGCCGACGTAGCAATTATAATAGTGTTATATTACAGTACCTAGTATACGCTGGTATGATATTAATTAATGTGATACAATATTAATAGGATAGAATACTTAATATTGACACGAATGTATATTATTTGTGATTTAGTTCTTAATTATGAAACGTTAACTACTGTTGATATTATATAATAATATATAATGTTCGAAATATTTAATTATAAATATAAATTAACACAGTCTACTTAGATGTAAGTTGTTTGTAAGCCTGACACATCTCTGGATGTTGCATCTCATGCGATCATTAACCTACAGTGTTGCCATTCTTCTCACTTAGATATTGTAGAAGGAAAGGTCAACAAAGGCATTTACCTCAAGGAGGAAAAAGGAGTCACATTTCTCTATTACGGAAGGTACAAAACTTCTTGCATCAGTAATCCAGCACAGTGCGGCCCTGAGGGTGAGTGATGAGCTCCATTCTTTTTCTTTTTCTTCTTCTTTTTTTTTTTTTAAGTTCATTTCATTGCCAGGTACCATCTGTTGCTCTGGGCCATGGCAGATGTGAAGGCGAAGTTCAGCGGCAGGATGCGCGCAAATGTCACATACGGCTTTGAGGGGAGGGGAGGGGAGGGATAGGGAAGCAGACACCTAGCATTCTAATGAGAGACTGGTCCTGGAGATGGAATTAAAACACCGTCTCGTGTCTCGTGAAGGCGTGAGAGCAAAATATTTAATCTTGTAAAGCAAAATCAAACACACAACAACAACCAGAAAACCCAAGAAACAAACAAAAAAGAACCCTCCATAAAAAGCAGGCACTGTGACGTCACACTGGAGTTTGGATGGGGCCGTGGAGTTTGCGGGAAGTAAATTGATGGTGTGGCTCACAGAACGTTATTTCTGGCTCCAGGATGTTGGCGATGGATCTGGGCGGGGCGAGCCTTTTAAGGCTTGTCCCATGGGTTTGCTCCTTTTATATCCATCAAGATTGGAGGGGGCAGTGGAGAGAGATGTCCCAGCAAGAGGTTGCAGGTCTGTGGTTAAAGTAATGCACATGGACGAAACACATAGATGCAAAAGAGAAGTTAGGAACCTATTCCTTCTTTTTTTTTTTTTTTTTCTTCTTCTATGAAAAGTCAACTGCTCTCCAGTGTCTGAGCTTCAGACAATGGACGTCTGAGCCACATTTCAAAACTTTCTGGGAAATTGTTCTTTGCCATCCAAATCAGCTCCCAGTTTCCAAGTTCCATTATCCTAAGGAAATAAAACATTTTCTTTCTAGGAAAGAAGAAAGTTTAATGCAAGCCAACTTGAAAGCCCTAAGGCTTTTTAGACATCCATGGCCTTATCAAAACCGCCCTGTGATGAATTCATTGTTCTTGACTCTGGGCCATAATGGGTTACATTCCAGTAAAAGTAAACAAAAGCTTAACAAGGTGATAACATGTGGAAGGAAACGTTTTGGACTTCGCAGAACCCAGAGTTTTGAGAAAGGGTTTCGAGGTCCCAAACCACGCCAGGTTTACAAATCCACAGTTCAAGTTGTTCCTGAATTCAAAGAACCCCATAAACACAGCAGCCTTGTTTATTCCTCTAAATTTAAAACAGCCCCGCCTCAGCTACAAGGGCTCAGAGAAGCAAGAAGGCAGGCACGCCTGCCTCAGCCCTGCCCTGCCTCGGTCAGGGAGGCGGCGAGCGGGGGTCTCTGCCTGGTCTCTCTCTGGGTCTGTAGGGAACGGCCTCTCCCGGAGGACAGGTGTGTCTCTACAGCCTCCGCTACCAACTGGAATTGACCCGTGTGGGATGGAAGGTCCCGGGAATTCCAGTGGCTGGGACGATCACAGGTGACCAGCCTTTGAAGGGTGACTATGATGGGGCCAGTGGGGCAGCCCAGCTATTGCAAATCAGAACTATTGGGAGGTTTCACCTGAACGCTGCGGTCCTAAATTAAGAGGCTTCCGAGCTGACTCTGGCCTGTGGCTGCATTTCGTTTTGCAAAATCACGGAGATAAAAACTTTTAATTAGTTGCCAATGTTGAAAAATAGGAAGATTTCACATAAAAATATGAATTTCCAATTTCTCTTGAGAAATCCAGCCCTCCCAGCCGCCGGCCCATTCTGACTGGGTGGGGCTGAATGGAACGGCCCCCTTTGTGATGGACATTGCCCTTTGGTTCATCACAGACGTCGGACCCTTTGATCATTGGGCCGGTTGGGCACAGAGCACGGTAACGGCATGGGCTCTGAGGCCAGGTGGCCTGGGTTCCAGTTCCTGTTCTAACGCTTTCTGCGGTGACCTTGGGTAACCATCTAACCTCTGAGTCCAAGTTCCTTATCTGTAAAACGGGTCAATCAAAGGACCTTGCTCATGGGGTTGCTCTGAAGACTAGCACGTGGTTGGTCCAGCATTGAGAGGCCCTTGGGGTCAGGTTTGGGTGGCTCCAAACTTCCCTCCTGTCACCAGGATCTTGGAACTCACCCAATCTGCTCGCTTGTATGTGACCCTATGACAGGGGCTGACATGGCTGGACTGATCATAACAATGACCTACAATTGCTAATCATTTACGTCATGCCAGTCAGTGTTCTAATCCCATTACATGTATTAATTCATTTCATCCTCAAAAAAACACGAGACAGACGAGAGCTCAGGTGGTAGAGAGAGCTGTGAACTTCGGCTTCACCTCCCACCCTGTTGACAACTTTTCCTGTGTCATGTTAACTGGAGCTTTTTAAGGTGTTTTTCGGGTGGCCACTTTCTCTAGAGAATGGCAGATATCCAGGGAAGCCAGGGAGCCTCAGGTCAGCCTTGGCCCCCAGAGACCGTGCTGCTGGGGGGCTTAATGCGAATGCAGAGGGAGGTTGGGTATTCCTCCATCCACCTCCCTTGGTGTGGTCTTCAGACAGGGCCACCGAGCATGGGTACCATCCTAAGGACCACTGCATGCGTCTCCCCATTTTACTGAGCATATCCTTTGCTCTGGTGGGTTTCCCTGGGGCCTCAAATAGCTTGTATTTCTGGGTTTAAGGAGAACAGCGAAGGTCTGTCCAGCATTTTCCAAATCAAAGTCCACGTAGCATGTGAAGTAGGTGAGATGATTTCAGGGGCACTTGGAGCGATTAAACAATTAATGGTTATGTTTTTATTTTAAGATAGCTCGTCAGAAGCTTAAGATAGCTTTCATAGATATTCTTTAGGATGAGACTTCAATAAGTAGTAAGCTTTGAGTGGGTTGACTTAAAGAACAGTGTTTGATAATAATCATCTAGGTGCTGTTCAGATAAGATGAAAATGTGAGGGGTTAAAACGTAGGCAACATTGGATCAGCCTTTTCAGACACATTGATCTAGCGTCCTCCACATGTTTTTCTGGAGGTGATGGTGGGCACAAATGTATGTCCCATTATTCTTATAACGAAACTTGTATATAGATAAGGTTGTTATAATAATAATGGGTTTTATATATATATATATATATATATATATATATATATATATATATATATATATGCCTCACTGCACGGCTTGTGGGGTCTTAGTTCCCTGACCAGGGATCGAACCCGGGCCCCAGCAGTGAAAGTGCCGAGTCATAACCACTGGAACGCCAGAGAATTCCCCCAACATTTAAATAAAGAGAGAAACGCTCCCCATGCCCAGTCCAGCAGGTCAACTGTTTTCATATTTGTGATTTCCCAATTCTCTTGTGGCCTCTGTTCATAGTTTTGGCTGACTTTTTTTAAAGAATGTTTTAGGAGACAGGATTGAGGTTTAGAGCTTTTCCAAAAAGGATAAAACATCTGAGCAGTTTAGCTGTCCCTCTCCAAGTTCTCAGGTAGAACGTGGAATCGTCTTCCTCTGCCAGGCTGCTCACTCCAAGCTCTTGAACCCACACCCTGCTCACCCTAGGGCTTCTCTCCACCCGCTCAGCCAGCTTCCCTTGTTTCTCTGAGCTGAACATGAGGCCTGCCTTTTGGCAAATGGTGTCTCCTGGGCAAGTTTTCTCATGGGTGCTGGGTGCAAATGCAGGAGGAACTTTTGAGAGAAAAAGGCTATTTGAACATTAACCGAAGGAAACACAGTCTATGTTCCTTAAATACCGAGGTGTCTCACTGCCAGCTCCCACGACCGGCAAACACACAAGCGGGGAAACTCAACGTGGGAAGGGACTCTTCCTGAAATGTTCCAGCATCTTGTTTCATTCCCCTGTAGACTCTGAGAGCTCAGCTCGAGTGTTACTTTTGCAGGGATGCGTCCCAGACCAGCTGCGCTCCTCCGTCTGTGTTCTCACATCTCCCTGAATGTTTTCCCTCCAGCCCGTGCACTGGGGGGGATGAACTGCTCCTTGTCTGTCCTCCTTCTTTGGCCTTTAGCTCTGTGAAGGCAGGGACTCTGTCTCGGTCACTGCTGTATTTTCAGGGATGAGTATCAGCGTCGTAGATGTTTGATCCATGTTGCTTGAACAGATACGTCTAGTCTAACTGTCTTTTTGGTGTTAAATTCCTTTGAATGCTTCCCCAGCAAACGTCTGATGGGCTGTCATTTGAATATCACCCTCGATGGGTCCTTCTTCATTCCTGAAGGGGCCTGTCCCATTTTTGCACTCCTTGGACCTTTGGAAACTTATTTCTGTTATTGGATTAAATTCCATCTTGAGTAATTATCTCTAATTTGAGTTCAACTCTAAGTCACCTTGGCTCCCCGCAGGAAAGACATTCTCTCTGCTTTACTCATTAGCTCTACCTTTCCTCCCTCTGGAAATGCGCCCTTTGCTTTTCCTCTTGTGCATTAGAGCTTCCCCTGCTTATAAACACCAGGAAGCCTGCTACAGCTCCGCAGCAGCAGCTGGGAAATCTCACCATCCACATTCCCTTCTTCTCAACTTCGATAGGACTTTTTTGCCCTTTGCATTAGGTTACTAAATTTAAAAAGCTGTCAACAAAATGCTAAAATATTTGCAGAATTGAGTTTCAGGACGGTAATTTCCAGAATGGTCTGCTGGATACAGGCTGGGCATGGATCCAACTTCTGTCTCCCTCAGATGACTGGGGCTTATGGGGCTGTTGGAAAGCCTGATGGAGCCTCAGAGAGAAGTATTCATTCAGTACGCCCATTTCACAGAGGGGGAAACCGAGGCCCAGAGGGGGCACAAGAGGGGGCACATGGCGATTTAGTGCAGAGTATCTCAAAGTGTTGTTTCCAGACCATCAGCAGAAGAGTCTATTGCAGAGATCGTTAAAAATGGAAGTTCTCAGGCTCCAGCCCGGAACCCACTGAATCAAAATGTCCATGGATGAGGCCTGGGAATCTGTAGTCTTAGCCAGGACCTCCAGGCGATTCTCATGGACCGAATCACAGAACTGGCCAAGGCTGACTCCGTCCCACAGATGTGTTTTGTTTGCTGGCGTTATGTCGATTCTCACATATTTTATATTTTAATCAGCTTTCTAAATTGTTCTCGACAGGATGGGTGGGTCCAAATAGCCTGGCTCAATGTTTGCAGAAACAGAGCCTCTCTCACAGTGCTTTAAATGTTTGTTTTTTTTTTAAATTAATATCTAATTCCTATATAAGAGAAAATTTCATTAAAGAATCTATACTTCTGACTTCTCTTAAAAAAATCAGAAAATCCAACAGTGTTCCCTGCCCGCCTGGCAGTGGTTGGTTACTGACTGTTTCCTTTGGAATGGTCCAGTGGTCTCCAGATTTCCTGAGTCCCCAGCGTTCTCAGTTCCCTGCTTGCTGAGACTGAAGGGCAGTGCCACTCACCTGTTGGTCTCATAATAATGAGAAGAGAAATGGTTAGTGTGAAAGAGAGTCCTACAGCACCAGGCATTTCTAGAAGAAATTAAACAGAGCCTTCTTGGGGGGCAAGAAGGGTAGACATGAGTAGTATTTGATATGCAGTGTTTGATCTGAGAAAGTGTGTCTGCATGTTGAAAGGTACAGTCTGAGCTGCCTTCGAGAAACACGCTGGCTGTCTTACAGAGTCAATCCTCCTGGCAAGATGGGCTTTTGAGTTTACGGGCCTCTGTTGTGTACACTAAAGTCTGAGAAACACTGCCCCTTTGGGTCTCTATCGTCTTATCTCTGTATTTCGTATATCACATGTTCTCCTACCACTGCAAACTCAACTATGGCCGAAGATGGAACTCCTTATCTTTCACCCGGTGTCTCTTCTGTTATCCAGATTCCCCGCCACTATGACCTTCAGCTCTTTTTCTCTCAAAAGTTTGCTCTTTGCTGTATCATTTCTCCCACCTTATTTGATTGTTACTTCCTTATCTTGTAATCGTGGAGTTGGGAAAAAAAATCTAAGGATACAGTGTGGAAGCTTCACCATCGTCACAGCTTCTCTTTGTCAAGTAAAAATCAGATATTATTAGGGAAGACAGCACTGGTCCATGGAGTTGATACCTTGTAATGTTTCTACTTTAAGAGTAAGGTCTCTTGTGTTCACTGGACCGTATATAGCCTCACACTTGGCTCCTCAATTGTTCTGTGTGTCTAGGATGAATAAGAGAATCTTGTGAACCATTCTCTTTGAGTTTTTTGCCAGCTGGGTCTCCACAATATTGAGAATGGATGAGAGTAGATCCCTTGAAATTTGTACCGAGGAAACTTACACAGCCAGATGTAATTCTATTCTCATAGTCCTAAAGTGGACCCAAAAAAATGGCATGTCATCCCCTTAACTCAACTTTTGTAACGTCGACCATGCAGGCAGTGAGGCAGGATGTGTTTATGCCAAAGAAGAAGGCCAAGAGCGCGTTATTTACTTTAATAGGTTGAGGTTGAATGATGTAATTATCTAAATTTCCAGTCACGCTAGAATGTTTTTAAGACTAGTGATTCTTAAATTTCATTCACTTTTAAATTGTTTTCATGATTTTTTTTTAGCCATATACACATAGCACCTGAACTATAATACTTATACCTTTTCTTTAAATTTTACTTACTTTGATTCAATTGAAAAGGAAACTTTATATCACCCTCAAGAACTGAAAACCAATCTTGGTTCCCATAAGTAGAAGACACCTATACTGTTGAATTCTACGTGGGTACCATGGCCCACCAGAGGCTCTAAATTTGAGATGTGGCATTTCTGTGTTAAAATGGGGATTAGCAATTGTTACTTACATACGAATGGACTTTCTCCTTGTCACAATCAGAAGAACTGGAAGACCCTCGAGAAGGGACTCACGTGATTCATGTTATGTTAAAGCATGCCTGTATGCTAAGATTTTCTTGGAGAAAGTGTCCGACACCAGAGGGGGTGGAATTGTCAACTCTTAGAAAGATGTAGGTGAAAATCCTCATATCAACCTGTACTCTGCTGAAATGCAGAGGTAGGGATCACACCTTAGGGTCTTACAAAATCAGAGTTAGGCATCTATGGCAGGAACTGCTGGTGGACCGCTACCTAGGTGTCTGGGTCTTTTCTCAGCTTAGCCAGGAAGCCCAAATCTCCCCATCCCTCTCTCCCACCTGTGCTCTTTTGGAAGCACTCGGCAGGTGGTCACTCCGTAGAGATGCTCTGCCACCAGAACCCTGCACACTTGCTTCTTTCCTCCTCCTCCTTGGCCACCCCGCACAGAAAACGCACTTAGAATCCTACAGTGGTAGATTCCCTTGGCGTCCTCTATTCTTCATAAAGAAACCACAGCCCCAATTCTGGAGCCTGTCTTGACCAAAACCTGGGAGAACATCCAACTCCCATGCCTGAGATACGCCGTAATAAAATTGGATGTTGAACCAGCCAGATCAGATTAAAGGCCTTCCCAACCGAGCAGAGTCGCTTTTCTTTTCTTGTTTTTTTTATTTTTATGAAATCCTTTTTATTTTGAGATAATTGTCAATGAACACGCAGTCAGTTGTAAAAAATAATACAAAGCAACCCAACGTACCCTTAACCCATTTAGCAGTGGGTGAAGCTGAGTGATTACGTCAAGCAACTTGAGGTGGGGAATGTCCTGATCTCCTTTGTGGGCCCAGGGTCATCACAGGCGTCCTTACAAAGGGAAGGGGCAGAGGGGCAGAGTCAAAGAGAGATGTGAGGATGGCTTTGAAGTTGGGGGAGGGGCCAGGAGCCCAGGAACGTGGGCGCCTCTAGAAGCTGGAAGAGGGTGGGAACAGATTCTCCTCCGCAGCTTCCCAAGGGGACGCAGCCCTGCTCACCTCCTGGTTTTAGCTCAAGCGGGACTTCTACCTCCAGAGCCCTGAGAGTGAATCGTGTTGTTATCAGGCATAGAACTGTGCGGTGATTTGTAGGAAACTAACACAGAGGTACCGTCTCAGATTTCCCTCCTAACCGCAGCTCTCAGACCCAAGTCTCTCCTGGCCACATCTGCCTCACCAGCCTCACCTGCTTCCCTCTTACCCTTCTGGCCACATCTTGTCGCAAGACTGATATGAGGTCTCTGCTCCTTAAACGTTCCACGGTCCTTCGTCCTGTGCCTTCCCTTGTCCGAGTCACACCCGTTCCGTTCAGACCTTCAGGAAGCCTCTCCCAGCCTCCAGGGTAGATGGCGCCCTGCCCCGATGCCCGTCGTTCTTGTCTCTCCTCCCTGAGCTCATCACACCCGTCACTGGGGGGACTCCCGCGTGACTATTCACGTCGCTCTCTCCCTGCCCACACGGTAGTAAGCCCAGGAGCCCAGGGACCCCGGCGTCTGCTCATTTTTCTGCCTCCAGACCCTCCCTCATAGTGTCTGATGTATATCAGCCACTGATTAAATGTTCGTTGAATGAATGAGGGTGCTGTTATGAACTGAATGTGTGCTCCCCAAATTCATGTGTTGAAATCTTATCCCTGTGATAGTATTTGGAGGTGGGCCTCTGGGAGGTGGTTAGGATTCAATGAGGTCACGAGGGTGAGGGGTTAAGGCCCTTATAAGCAGAGGAGGAAACACGGGCTCTCTCTGTGTACACGTACCAAGGGAGGCCACGTGAGGATAAAACCAGCAGGAGGGCTTTGCTGGCAACATGATCACAGCCTTCCGGCTTCCAGAACTGTCAGAAATAGCTGTCGTTTAAGCCGCCCAGTCTGTGAGGTTCCGTTACAGCATCCCGAGCTTACCGCGTCAGGTGTTATCTAAGGTGAAACCACAGCCCGAGAGGGAAATTGATGGCCTTGGTTTTTTTTTTTAAGTTTTATTGGCTTTAATATCAAAAAATTTTTGATTGAAGTATAGTTGGTTTACAATGTTGTGTTAATTTCTGCTGTACAGCAAAGTGATTCAGGTATACATATGTGTACCTTCTTTTTGGTATTCTTTTCCATGATGGTTTATCACAGGATATTGAATATAGCTCCCTGTGCCATACAGTAGGACCTTGTTGTTTATCCATCCTATATATAACAGTTTGCATCTGCTAATCCCAAACTCCCACTACATCCCTCCGCCACCCACCCTTCCCTTTGGCGACCACACGTCTCTTCTCTAGGTCTGTGAGTCTGTTTCTGTTTCATAGATAGGTTCATTTGTGTCATAGTTTAGATTCCACATATAAGTGGTATCATATGGTCTTTCTCTTTCTGACTTCCTTCACTTAGTATGATAATCTCTAGGTCCATCCATGTTGCTGCAAATGGCATTATTTCATTCTTTTCAATGGCTGAGTAGTATTCCATTGTATATATGAACCACATCTTCTTTATCCGTTCATCTGTTGATGGACATTTAGGTTGTTTCCATATCTTGGCTATTGTAAATAATGCTGCTATGAACATTGGGGTACATGTATCTTTTTTTAAATTTATTTTATTTATTTTTGGCTGCGTTAGGTCTTTGTTGCTGCCCGCGGGCTTTCTCTAGTTGTGGTGAGAGACTCTTCGTGTGGTGCGCAGGCTTCTCATTGCGGTGGCTTCTCTTGTTGCAGAGCACGGGCTCTAGGCATGTGGGCTTCAGTAGTTGTGGCTCGCGGGCTCTAGAACGCAGGCTCAGTAGTTGTGGCGCACGGGCTTAGTTGCTCCGCAGCATGTGGGATCTTCCCGGACCTGGGCTGGAACCCGTGTCCCCTGCATTGGCAGGCGGATTCTTAACCACTGCACCACCAGGGAAGCCCACATGTATCTTTTTGAATTAGAGTTTTCTCTGGATATATGCCCAGGAGTGGGATGGCTGGGTCATATGACACTAGTTTTTAGTTTTTTGAGGGACCTCCATACTGTTCTCCACAATGACTGCACCAATTTACATTCCCACCAACAGTGTGGGAGGGTTCCCTTCTCGCCACACTCTCTCCAGCATTTGTTATTTGTAGACTTTTTAATGGTGGCCATTCTGACCAGTGTGAGGTGATACCTCATTGGTAGTTTTGATTTGCATTTCTCTGATGATTAGCGATGTTGAGCATCTTTTCATGTGCCTGTTGGGATGGCGTTGGTTTTGATGCTCTCAGCATCACTCCACCACTCCAGAACATTCTTGAGCCTGCTCTGCTGGCTCTGGGCGGTTCTCATGGAAACTTGCTTTCAGCTGGTTGTCACAGTCGACATGTGTGGATAAGCTCATGTCCTCTCATGCCATTGCACTGTAGGTGGACGTGTGTCTCACACAGGCCTGGGGCCGCCTCTGTCTTGAACCAAGTCCTCTTGGAAACGGGAAAGGATGGAGAGTCGCCTTGCTCCCCCTCTCACCCTGCAGCCGCTTCTCCAGCGTCCTCCCCCGAATCAGCCACCCACAGTAGTGTCAGGAAGGAAGGAGGGAGCCATGTGCACATCCTGGTGGTGGCCTTTGGTGGGACTTTGGGGTCAGGAAGGGGACTCCTCTGTGGATCGGCAAACTTCAGCTGAAATGTTGTAAGCAACAGAAATGCAAGTCAGCTAGGCTTCGGGGGTTTATTGAGTGGATCCAGGTAAAGCCTGTGTTCTGGTTATCGACTGCTGCATAACAAGCACTCCCAAACTTAGCAAGTGCAACACAATTGAGCATCCCCTCTCATGGTTCTGGGGGTTGCCAGGGCTCTCCCGCAGCTGCAGCCGTGGCGGCCAGGACTGGGTCCTTTGAAGGTGCCCCTGAGGTGGATATCCAAGACCACTTTCTTTTTTTTTTTTTTCCAAGACCACTTTCTTCACTCACATCTCTGGCACCTCCAGCTCCTCTACGTGGTTTCTTTCTCCACCAGCAGAGTCTGGACTTGTTCCATGTTGGCTTTGAGCTCCAAGAGGCAGAAAGCTGACGCTCCCAGGCAGTTAACAGCTGCACCTGGAACTTGGCCATGGCCACTTCCGTTGACTCCGCTTGGTCAAATCAGCCAGAGGGCAGGTGGAGAAATTGGCCTGAGTCTTGGTGGAGAGCGGGAAGGTCACATGGCATGAAAGCAGATGGGATGGGAGACGGTGTGGCTTCTTTGGGAGATGGAGCGCGCCACAAGCTGGGTCCAGGTGCTTAGATAACATCACCAAAAGTTTGTGTTCCTCCATCGCTCTGGCTCTGTTCCGAGAAGGCTTTCCAGGTGTGATCGCAATGTCCGCCCAGAGTCTCCAGGACTCCCTTTTATTGGCTGAAGGCTGTCCATCTCTGAGCCAGTGCCTGTGATTCCGACTGGTCCAGCCCATGGGAACCTGGGGCTGTGTGGTCAGCCCCACCTGATCTAGAGGAAGTAGGAGTGGGGAGGATGGTTCCCCCCCGCAAGAACGTGGAGGTGCTGTGCTGGGCGAGGGAGGATGGATGCCGGGCTGCTGCATCACCTGCGGGTCGCCTTGCCCTCCCTGCTGCCTGCTGCTTTGGTCCACTTTGAGTTACCAACATGCAGGGCACGGTGCTGAGTTCATGGTTCTGGGAAGAGCTGCTCCTCTACCTGGAGAGATTCCCTACCCACCCCTGCCTGCCGCCTCTGCCCCGCCCGCAGCAGACACCGAGAGGATAACGCACAAGAAGACTTCCTCGCCCAGCCCAGGTCTGTAGTGTGCATTTTTCTCCTCCATGGAATGCCTTCGAATCTTTTTGTCTAATTCAGTGAGTGAGTCCTCTCCCAAACAACACTGTCTCTAAGGGAAGACAGAGAGATGACAGGTGCAGACTCCAGAGCCAGACTGCCTGGTTGAAATCCTGACTCTGTCGCTGGCTGTGTGGCCTTAGACAAGTAACTTTACCTCTCTTGGCTTCAATCCTCTCACTTGTAAAATGGGGACCGTACTAACACCTAGCTCATAACCCTAACTCTAACCCTAACCCTAACCCTAGTCAGGAGGAATAAAAGAATTAATACATGAAAATTCTTGAGATATCCTGTCTTGCTCAAAGTAAGTTCTCTTTAAGCAGTAGTGATCCTACTTTTCTTTATAAAGTGTTCTTTGTATAGTAAGGAAATTCATTTCTTGTTTGTTCAGTGTTTTACAAATAATTTTTTCCTGGGTTGTCATTTGTCTTTTGACCTTGTCATGGTAAATTTTTTGCCTTGCAAAATTTTATAGTGTTTATGCACTCAAATGTATCCACCTTTTCTTGGGACAGCTGGAGTTTTTTTCTTTTCTTTTTTTTTTTTTTGGTCTTATTGAGAAAGAACTTTCCTCACGTTATTTTTTTTCGGATGGATGAGGATTCAATGCTCATAAGAAGAAGAAAAGTATTGAATCAATTTGTCAATATTGCACTTCTGTTTTTTCAGATTTTTTCTCCTTTGTATTGACAATTCCAAGTGCAAGAAACAAAGTTCCTGAAAATGCTAATAGCCGAGGGCTCGTTGTGAATCTTTTAAGACTCTATGAAGACGTAAATTGATATTTAAACACAAGCTGTCCCTCAGATAGAAATGCTTATTTGGTAGGCCGAATGAACAAAAATGAAAAGCTTGGCTGATAGTAACCATTGTTTGCTTCAATCTTCCCTTACCTAATGCCAAATTGAATGTTTTATTTTTATTTTTCTTCCTGGACAGAAAGATATTTGGCCAAGACAGGAGTGAAAGGAATTTTTAAATGCAGCTAAGTGTTTGGAAAAAATGGACTTTTGTGAATCCCGCTGGGACTTCGTTTCATAACAAAAGTTTCACAATGTGCCCTGTTCGTGTCCATGTGAAATTGGTTGTTTCTGAGTGGAGAGGGATGGCAGGAAGGCTTGGGGCTTTGTTTCTGGACTCTGCGCCACTGCAGTGCAAGGCAGACAGAAGTACTGGGATGCCCCGGGCCTGGGAGTCCCCTCCACCTGCTGAGTGGGGCAGTGTCTGGGGCAGCCCAGCCGCCCTCTGAGCAAACTGCCCAAGTCCCATCCTTTCGTTGGCGTGACCTGTGTCCCAGGGCACTTTTGGGGACTTTCCTTTTTCCTCAATAGCCCTGAGAACATGCTGCTTATGACTCTGAGCTCTACCCTGGAGTCTGTCTGAGCCTCATCTGTTGTTTTGAGGTTCCTCTTTACATTAAAAAAAAATTAGAGAAATTCCAAACCAGGGAATTATATATTAATTATATATTATTATGAATTACATATATAATTATAATATATAATTATATGTTAATTAATAATTAAATATTCCCATGATTATTATATAATCATGCCATGTTTTACATGTTTATATTCATCGTATTAAGGCTTTCGACCTACAAAGGTATAATGCAATGTAATTGTCACAATTATATTGTCACAAGACATTTGAACAACTTGTGACAAATATGTTGATTCAAAAAGCATTACAGCCAGGATGGGTGGTGATGCGACAGAAGTTTATACTTGATGACAAATGTCTTCTTGTAATTCAGACTCTCTTGGACTGTGCCCATCATCTCACTTGAAGATAAGATACAAAGTCTAAAATTGGTACCATTTATATAAATAAGGCCCAGGGCCAATGGCCGCCCCCGCTCCCCCCCCAGCCGCATCCTGGGCCTGTTTTGATCAAGTCTGGGCACCTCCTCTCTCAGCATCAATGAAGCCTTCCCACCACAGAGCCTGGGCCGGCTTGGGAGGGCTGAGGCCGCCTGAGTTATTTCCGGCTTTCACCACCGAGTCCAGGCAGGCTGCATGCGTTCACACACACACACACACACACACACACACACACACACACACACACACACACACACACACACACACACACACACACACACACACACACACACACACACACACACACACACACACACACACGTTTACTTATGGGCAAAGAAAGGGTAAATGTTACTGGATTCAGAGAAGCAGAGTGGAGGTAACCAGGGATCCAAAGCGCAATTCCAGGAGCCTCCGGCCAGGAGTGGCCACTGTCGCCCCTCGCCCAGGAGCCTGCCCCTGGACTGCACAGTGATCGCGAGTCAGGGTCTTCACCATCAGGGGCTGGCCTTGTTCCTTACACTCCCCCTGCTTCCAGTGATGGAGACACACCCACCAATGGGCCAGCTTGTTCATACCATTTAGTCCACGTGGAGCCTGGGGACCGGGCTCGGGACTTAGGAGTCTGTGGACTGGCCGTCTCGGCTGCCAGGGCCTTCGTGTGCCCCACTTTGATGGGAATGAACAGTTGTAGGTTTCAAAACCTTTCGAAGTGGCTTCCTCTTTGACTAGAAATGCCCTACTGGGAATTTATCCTAAAGGCATCTAATCTGAGACGTGCAGAAAGGTTTAGCTTCCAGTTCTGTTTGGGAAATTAAAAGTCGAAGGAAACTTTAAGACCCAGCCATGGGGGAAGGGGTTTGCTGTTTTTTTTTTTCTTTAAAAAAAATTACAGTTCCTGTTTATTTTATTTTTTGGCCATGCCACGTGGCTTTCGGGATCTTAATTCCCCGACCAGGGGTTGAACCCGTGCCCTCGGTGGTGAGCGCACAGAGTCCTAACCACTGGACGGCCAGGGAATTCCCTAGAGTTCCTGTTTAGAATGTCATGAGGTGCAGATACAAACAATGATGGCATAGAGGTGTATTTATGGACATTGGAGGGGGTCTATGATGTAGTAAGTTCTCAAAACATGTGGCTTATAAACCGGTCTGTATGAGTTGGTTCCTTTCTCTGTAAAATATGTTTATGGAGACGCTTTGGAAGGAGCTACCTTCACTGCCGACGTCTGTAGGTCAGACTGAGTTTGGGACTAATCTGAGTCAGTCTCTAGTTCAGGGACCTTGGGCAAACCGGACTCCAGTTTCTTCATCTGCCTGACGGGGTGAGCCGATGAATGATAATCAGGTTTTGTCGTATTTATGAGGAGAAGATTCATTTAAAACCCTTAGTAAAGTGTCTGGTACTTAGTGAGCTACCTGTTTTTGTGGTTTGTATTTTCTGGATTGAGCATACACTGTCTCTGGAATGAGAAAAAAGAAAACTGCCTTTTAAATGAAAAACAAAGAGCAGCGAGAACGACCTGCTTCGGTGAGGTTAAGTCCCGTCCGTTTTTCATTAAAAATAACCCCACGCCTTTTCTGTCCTTAGGGGTCACGTTCTCTTTTTTCTGGAAGACGCAAGCAGAACATTCCAGAACAACCCCTTTCGCGTTCGGGGGACAGGTCATTTCCAACGGGTTCAAAGTCTGCTCCAGCGGTGGCAAGGGCTCCGTGGAGCTGTACACGCGTGAGAACTCCATGACGTGGGAGGCCACCTTCAGCCCCCCAGGTAAGGGCGCCGCTGGCCCGGAGGGATGCTCAGGGAGGCGTATGGAGGCCAGACGCTCCGCTGTCGGTCCCCTGGCCTGCGGGCGGTTGAGCCCCGCCCTCTCAGGGGCTGCTTGGGAGGACTTGCTGGAAAGGGTGAGATGACATCCTCTGCACGGCGGATGAGGGGCGGGGTCCTTCGGGCGGACGCCTGTGCTCCCCCTGACCACGGGATGACTGGGTCACCGCACCATGTTACTTAGTGCCCCGAGCCTCAGTTTCCCTAGTGAAGGCATTAATGATACTTACCTCACAGCTTGGGGGAAATTAAATGGAATATTGCATGTGGCGTGCTCAGCACAGTGGTTATTGTTTCTCCTTCTTTTCCTGTCCTTCCCCTTCCTCCTTCTACCCCTCCTTCTTTTTAGTGCTGTCGACTTGCAGATGTTTAGACTTCGCCGTGAAAAAGGTTTTGGAAAAGAGGGGCTGACAATTAGGGGAAAGAAAGCTGGCGGAGGGGAGGCGTGTGGGCAGCAGGCCAGCGAGGGCCTGGGATTCAGGAGGGATGGTCTGGACCAGTGTGGGGACTGGGTGTGTGCAGATGTGGCTGAGTGCGTAGGTGGGTGTCGGGAGGCCACGTGGTCCAGTCCTCTCTGAGGAGTCCTGTTTCCTCCAGGGCTCAGTGTGATCCGTCGCTGGCCGGGCATGAGGGCAGAGGTGTGGGCCAGGAAGCTGGGGGAGGCCGGAGGTCTGGAGTGGGAACTGAGATGGGGAGAGGTGATGCGGGACTCAGAATGTCTCGAGGTAGCGTGGACGGGCTGCCCAGTCCAGACTGGAGACTAAGAAGGGAATCGCGGAGGGGGAGGGCAAAGTGAGAGTCTAGAACGATCTCCTTCAGGAGGAAATGACATCTCTGACACAGGCAAGGAGAATTCATTTTCGGACCATTTAAAGGAGGCTGCGTGTCTCAGTTGTTAAAAATCCATGGACCCTGGAGCCACGCAGCCTGGGTCAATCCCGCTCTGCACCCTTCTACCAGCTGTGCGCACCCGGGCGCCTTACCCGCCTGCTCTGTGCCTCAGTGCGCTCGTCTGTAACGTGAGCACAACAGCAGTATTGGGTCATAGGGTGACTGTGAGAGGAATGAGCTCACACACAAGGAGCCCACGGGAGAGGGGCCCCGTGAGCACCGGGTGCATCTGCTTGATTCTGCCGCTGCTGTGAGCCGGGACCAAGCTCGTACCTCCACCCCCGGAAAAGGGGCAAATTCGGTGCACACGGAGTTTGAGAGAATCTTGCGTGTTTGCCCTCTCCGATCCCCGAGGCCAGAGCTTGTCTCTGCGTCCTCTACCTGTTCAGACCTGCCTGTCCTGCTCCTGTTCATGGCTCTTATCACCTTCCACCTGCTATCAGTCTCTTCCGTAAGAGTCTGATCTCCGTGCCCCTTGGGGCTGACCCAGTATCAGGCACCCAGTCGTTTTTCTTGAACATGTTTTAAGGTCAGATCTGCTGAATCCTGACTGTTTCCCCACCCAGAGGAATGGGGAGAAGTGCAAACATTTCTGCCCGGCAGTGTGCTCTTTATTTGTTCATTGAAGGGGTTTTCACGCTCCAGGGCAGGGATACTTCGGTCCTGTCTCAGATCCAAGAGCTCTCTGGAGACTCGGGGTTAGAAAGTCGCACAACCCCGAGCGAGAACCCCGGGGTAACTGCTGGGTGATTTAAGATGACGGCCCGGCTCGGGTCATAGGCTCCCTATCAGGGGCGTCTTCCAGCAGCAAGTCCCTGAGGGCGTCTGAGCACACACCTGCACACGAGGTGTGGCCCTTTGTGGGGCAAGCTACCATCAAAGTCCAGTGAACTTTCTTCCTGTTGGTGACCGTGGTTCTCATGACAGAGAGACGAGTCATCACCAAGGCTCCTGATAGAGGATCCTGACGGAGCCGGGAGTGGTCTGTTCTCCCTCGGTGCTGCCATATTGGTTGCTATCACCTGCTTGAGGTCAGGGCAGAGGTGGGTATCAGTGGCCTTTGGGCTGAATCAGGTCCTCAGATAGGTCTCATTGACCTGCCCTGTGCTGGCCTAGGCTGGATTAACAAAATATTTTTGAACAAGTTATGACCATTAGTTATTACTTCATTTAATTTAAAATGGCAAAGGGTCTCTTTGAACGGCGTCTGGGGTTTGTGGGGGGGTAATAACTTCTTTGCTGTGCTCCTAAGGGCTGAGGGAAGTGAGATGTGGATTATGACCTATATGAGGACTCAGCCAGCGGTAGCACTGACCCATCATCATAAGAAAGAGAAATGTGCTTAAAGCTAGAATGACCACTGCATGGAGAGCTCGACCCACACCGTGAGAAGGGTGTCTCTGCTCTCTCCCAGGCCCCTACTGGACTCATGTCCTATTTACATGGAAGTCCAAGGAGGGCCTCAAAGTCTACGTCAACGGGACGCTGACCACCTCAGACCCAAGTGGAAAAGTGTCTCATGCCTACGGGGAGCCCAATGTCAACCTCGTGATAGGGTCTGACGAGCGCCAGCCCAAGCGCTTCGAGAACGGCGCTTTTGACGAGTTCATCATCTGGGAACGGGCCCTGACGCCGGACGAGATCGCCATGTACTTCACAGCTGCCATTGGTCAGTGAGAGGGGAGGGGCTGCGGGCCGGCTGTGACGTCAGCTCCCGGGGAGGGGGCGGGCTTCGTAGCCACCTCCCCTTCCCAGCGTTTTTCTTCTCCTCCCTCTCCTGATGCGGCCGTCAGCGCTGCAGGCTGAGATGTGTCCTGATCGGCCTCACAAATACGGTGGGTTTTCTAGAGCCCCTGCTCTCTGAGATGGAGGAATCCACAATTTACCAGAAACACGCGGAGGTGAATGTCTCCTGCCGTCACCAGGGAGTTTTCCAGGTGTTTGTGACAGATGCTTATGGAAAGCTTTGGGAACCAAGTGTTCCAGGTCCATTAGTGCATTTGATCCACAAATGTTTACCACGTGCCTCCCGCGTGCCACACCCACCCGCCACGGGCCCTCGGAGCGCCCCCAGGACGCCCCCTTCCTGCTTAGCACGGAGCGGTGGTTCAGATCAGGAACCCGGGGGACCGTTGGACCTGGGTTCAGGTCCTCAGTCAACCACGATGAACTGTGGGACTCGGAAAGTCACTAATTTAAAAAATGGAGGTAAAATTCATAAAACGTGAATGTCACCATTTTACAGTGTACAGTTCAGTGGTACTTACTATGTCCACATGTTGTGCAACCATCACCCCCAAAGGAACCCAGCACCAGTGCGCAGTCAGTCCCCCGTCCTCCTTCCCCGGCTCCCGGCAGCCACTGATCTACTTTCTGTCTCTATAGATTTACCTATTCTGGACGTCCCATATAAATGGAACCATATGTGACCTTTCGTGTCTCATATGACGTCACTAGGAATCTCTGTTTTGGACTCTGCCTTCCTTTGCATAAAGATCTGTCTGCACAGGAAGCCATGACCTAGGGCTGCAGGTACCCAAAGGGGGCGTTTCCCTGGGTGACCTGTCTGGAGGCGCCCCTCCTCTAACCTGTTAGCTAGAGCAGTACCATTTTCTGGTGGGTCGGTCCAGCCGAGGTGGCCTCTTCTCTTCTAACTCACACAAAGGCAGAGTGTTGATCAGCTCTCCGCCTGCTCAGGTGTCCCCCCAGCCCTGCGATGGTTGGCCGTTCCTTCTGTAGAGAAGCCGAGGAAGCAGAAGGCTTTGTTCAGAGTCCCACGGTTTGAAAGTGTGTTTCTTTGACACTAGAAACACACTCTGCACAATCAGATGCTCTTATAACAAGAGCCAGTTGGGAACCGAGACTGACTTAGGACACGGCCGACTCTCGTTTCTCATCCTAGTCTCACGTGGTCATCAGCTATGAGGATGGACAGGGCCGCTGGGATGAGTTTTATTGCCCTTCACTTTCTCTTATGGACTCACATGAGTTAAATGTGAATTTGATGGGACTCCGACTTGGAGAGCAGAGTGTTTGGGGCTCTGATCCCCAGAGCAGGGTCACACCTTACCCTCTCGCCAGCTACCCACCTCCACCCACGGGGTCATTTACTCCTGGAACCAGGGATGGGTGATGAGGTTATTCCCTCAGGCCACCCAAAGCAACTTGAGGGATTTCCAGAAATGAAGTAGAGTATGTAGTGAAGTCTGTGTTTACATTGGGGAATACTAAAATTAGAAGGAGGTGGATGTCTTCATTGTTATAATCATTCATAATGGACCAAAAGGGGTCTTGAATAGAATCCTCGGGATGAGAGGGGCTCAGGAAGATGGTCTCCCCACCACTTGATGGGGTCCACGCCAGTGTCACCTCACTGGGAGGGGAGGTGGCGAGGCCTCTGTTTGTCCCAGCCCAGTGATTCACAACCCTCTGGGTTTTATCTCTAAGTAGTCCAGATGCAATGGAAATCCATTTCGTTTGCGTCTTTATGTATTTGAAATCAGTAAAAGCATGTATAAAGTCATCTTTTTATATGATGACTTGCCTAAAGACTATTCCCAAGCAATTTAGACTATAAATGGAAAAATAATTTGACCTGGGAAAATCCATACAATCTACCCATTTGGCTGATTTATTAGGCCTTTATCTTTCCAGCGACACTGCTACTCAAAACATTCTCAGACTCTTCTTAGTTTGTCCCTGAAGCTGGGAGAGTTTTGAATAAGGACAGGCCTTCCTGAGGGCGAACGAGGTGACCACGGCTTAGCCCTTAATGAAGCATGATTGATTTTTTTCCAGGAAAGCATGTTTTGTTGTCCTCAACGCCACCCAGCTTCCTCACGACAGCCACAGCAAACACCATGGTGAGCAGATGCATTTAATATTGTCCCATCTTGGTGATGTCTTTTTGCTTGGACTATATGCCAGGAGAGTGGGAATCCCATTTCACAGTCTGGTCCTGTCTTACTGGCAGTATGAGGAATGTCTGGGAGGAAATAATAAATGTAGGGGAAGCCAACACTGGCACTAAATCTCAACGCTCGGAGTGACTAAATGGAAGACCTGCTTCCTGTGTGGCCTGTAGCCTCCGGTGCCTACACGGAGTCACCAAGACTTCCTAGGGACCCCCCCCCGACCCGGGACTGTTTTCTGGTGCACTTGGCACCATGAGCTGAGAACAGAGAGGAGCCGGCCTTGACACCTGGCTTCTCTCTGCGCCATTTTCTTCTGATGTTTGAGGAAAGGATCGATGCGTTTAGAAAGTGTTCCCCTCTGGAATTAATTTGTGATCAATCAACTTCCCTTCCGTGGGAACTTTAATGTAATAGCGAGTGAACAGACTCTAGAACCATGTGCTTGGGTTCAAATCCCAGTTCTCTTATTTATTTCTGCATAAGCCTCTCCATGCTTAGTATCATCTATCAAATGTGTGCATATTTCATGAGGCCGCTGAAAGGATGAAATGTTAATGCTATTCGTGAAGTAGTCACAGGAGTGCCTGCCTGGTAGATAGTAGGTGCTATTACCATGATGACTATGGTGTGAGAAGCATGAGGCCCGGAGGACACGCTGAACTTCTGTACAAATCTTGGCTTTAGTTCTTAAAGGAACTCACGTCGCTGATTTCTTTTAGGTGCCCATTGACGCCTACCATCCCATCATAACCAACTTGACAGAGGAGAGAAGAAACTTCCAGAGTCCTGGAATTGTTCTGAATTACCTTCAGAATATGTCCCTCAGCTTACCCAATAAATCCCTCTCAGAGGAAACAGCATTAAATCTCACCAAGGTAAAGCTATTTGATTTTGTGGGCCAGACCACGGCCCACAGCTGTGCCTTGTTTGACCTACGCAGGGCTGAAAAAATCAGAAACTTTACTATAAAAGTCTGGATTTCAACCAGACGGCGTGGCTACTCCAGCCAGCTCTGCACAGCTCAGTGGAGTCTCCTGAAGATGAGACTCGACTCTTCGTCTTGTTTTCCCAGTGCCCAGCCAGCCTGGCCCCTCACTCCATCCACCTGGCCCCTGTAGGCATTTGGGTTTGCAACTCCCGTTGTAGACTCTGCCACCTCCCTTGGCAACAGGTAGAAGGTGGAGTTGGGTCTTTGGCAGGTTTAACCGTGGGGCCATAGTGTGACCCCAACACTGTGACTTGTATCTCAGTGGGAATTCCCAAAGTTACGTAAAGCACTTAGGGAATGCACCACGTATGGCATTGGAACCAAGGTGTTTTCTCTTTTCATTCTCAAAATCTTTCTAGGTCAAGGTAGAGGAGGATGCTGGGCTCTTGGGGGCTTGATAACTTCGATCTCAGCACAGGGCTCCTGGTTGCTGTGCAGACAGAAGGGATGCTTGAGACCGTTTCACTTCAAAAGTGCAGCATAAGTGTTAAGAGCAGGATGTATACGGTCTGACTGCTGGGTTGAATGTCTCTGCCGGTTACTTACAGTGCACTCTTGGTCGCGTTATGTAACATCTCTCTGCCTCACTTTGCTCGTCTGAGATATGGGGAGATAATAGGACTCACCTCACTGGGGACTAAAAGGGTTCCTATTGCATAGTATGTGTCTGGCACTGGGCGAGTGCTTTTTAAGAGTGCTTAATTCTTACTGGTTTCCTTGCTGAAGACAGATCCAGAGAAGTACCTGAAAGCATGTGTTCTGTAAACAAAGACATCCTGAAACGCAGGGTGGGTCCTGAACGCCATAGCCTTCCTGCCCAGGCGACAGAAGCAAGAGTTAGACGTCTCAGATTTCGTTCATTCATTCAGAGAACATGCTAGGTTCTGAGGATCTGGGACGACCAAGAACCACTTCCTGCTTCCGAGAGGCTCAGGGCTGAGAGGGTGAAGGTGCACCATGGAGTCTGAAAAGTGCTGTGCGGGGATGTCCCGAGCTGCAGGAGCTCAGTGGCACTGGAGTCAGGCAAGCCTGGGCTTGACCCCCAGCTCTATGTCCTTGGGCAACTTTTTAACTTCTTCAAGCCTCAGTTTCCCAGTCTGTGTTATGGGGATAATTTGATGACCCAAGTCTCTCTCCTAGAATGGTTCTGGCTGCAAATAAACAGTCATATTACTATTTTAAAAACAATAGGGGCATCTAATTGCTTCACTCCAGGTTTGACTACTTCAGTCTTCATTCACAGCAGGGATTTGGGTAGCAGCAGGACAATTCTCTTGGCGTTCTGCTCTATTTCCAAGGGGCTGGAACGGTTCCAAACACCACACCTCCCTAACCACCACCAGGAGGGAAAGCAAGGTCAGGGGGCTCCTCCGTCTTTATAGGGGACGAAATTCTTTCCCATGGTTCCCCCTGCAAAGATCCATCACATGACTGCACCTAGACCAATCACTAGCCGACGGGAGCAGGCCTGGCTTGGTAGCTCAGCCAATCATATGGCAGTATGGGTGGGGCCAAGGCAGCACTCTGAGCACTTCCGGGCTCCCCACAGGAAGCACTTCTGGGCTCTGCACGTGAGCTCTAGGGGTGGGTGTGAGAATGCCCAGAGGGAGCAGACTGCCCAGAGGGGTGAACAGGAGGGTCCGGCCGCTCCATAGTCTCGAAGAGATGTCTACGTGGGAACAGAATTCAAGGCAGGTCTACGTAGCAAACAGTTTCTTTTGAAGCTTGGTGGTTTCCTCTTTCCTTTCGACTCCCCTTTTCCCCTCAGATATACTGGACACTGTCAGAGGTCCCAAACTCAAATGCATGCAGGGGCCAGACAAATAAAGTAAATGGATGATTGGGTCAGATAGACGATAGGGAGGAGTAGAGACCATGGCAAACTGGAAGGTGCCCACGCACAGGGAGTGGCATCAAGCTGCTCGAGTCCCCTGACTTAACCTTGAGGGTAACCTCTTCTGATTTTGCAAGCAAAACTCCGTACCTGATTTTGAAGTGGAAAATCATCCAATTAAAAAAAAAAAGTGGACAGCTAACTGAAATTTAAAAGCAATTGTGTACAAACCAAATAAAAGACATTCATGAGGCAGATTCAGCCTGTGGGCCATCAGCTTGAGACCTCTGATGGGGGCCCGTGTTGAGATACCTGACTCTGGGTGTCCTGGAGAGGAATCCTGGAGATTTACCCCAAACTCCACCCATCTCTGATTGGATGAGAAATAAACATCTTTGGCATCCGTGTCCAATTTTCCATAATGCCCTGGCTTCTCACCACTAACAGTTGAACGGGAAAGCGACAAGAAGTCAGTTCTGTGCTGGGTAATAAGGAGACCATTAGCCACACATGGCTCTTGAGCTGTTGAACTGTGATCAGTTCAAATCAAGATCTAAAACACACACTGGATCTCTAAAATTTAGTATAACAGAAGAATGTAAATTATCAAATTGATGATTTTTATATTGATGGCATGTTGAAGTGATATTTTAGATATATTGGGCTAAGTCAAATGTATTATTAAAAAGTAATTTCACCTGTTTTCTTTTCACTTTTTAAAATATGGCTATTAGAAATTTTAAAATAAAACTGTGGATTGCATTATATTTCTTTTCAGCAGAACTGCTCTAGATCAGGACTCAGCAAACTATAGCCCTTGGGCCAAATCTAGCCCACTGCCTGTTTTTGTAAATAAAGTTTTATTGTAACACACTCACTTAGTTATGGATTGTCTGTCACTAATTTTGCACTACAGTGGCAGAACTGAGTGTTTGTGACAGAACTGTATGGCGTGTAAAGCCTAAAATTTTCACTAGGTGATCCTCTTAAAGAAAAGCGCTGACCCCTGCTCTAGATTATAAACTCTGCCCCCTAGGCCTCAAGCCCAACGAGGGCAGGGACCATGATTGTTTTTTTCATGTTTAGTTTTTAAATTTCATCTTTAAATTTTAATGCATTGCACTTTAGGGTCTTATAAGTATTTATCAAATAAAGATAAATGAAAGAGTGAGGAGTTTTGATGATGTGTTCTCTAAATATTTAGCGTCTAAAAGTGTGAGGAAGGATGTGGCATTTTGGAGAAGGCAGTTTTGTGGAAATATAGGAGGTTTAGATCAGGCTCTAAGTTTGCTTCTGGTGTCTGTAGTAGGAGACGCACTGTTAAAAACCTACGTGAGTAATGTAAATGAGTGAAACAGATTAGGTGGAAGGCAATAGGGAGTGGTGAGGACTGGGGTGAGCTGGAGAATGCACAACTACCTAAGGGGTCAGCTGCTGTTCCGTTTTGGTCAATGGTGGCCATGTGGGACAATGGGATAAGAATTGTCCAAGCTTCTGCTTTTTTCACAAGAAGGAGGAAATTCACATAGTTTCATTTAAATCTCCCGATTTGAAGATGTTACAAGCTGCTTTCATTTTTTTAGAACAACAGTGAGCCAAACCAAACATGGTTTTAAGGTGATTTGTCCAAGGGACCCCGAGTAACTTCTGCTTATGGAGGGGTCATTTCCAATTAAACAAGTGGGTTTTTATGTCAGCTTGGCTTCTCATGCCAAGAAAAACACACGGAGCAGGCCATGATTTGTTCATTCATTCATTCGTTTGTTCAACAGGCTTTTACCGAGGGCCGGTTATATCTTCCAGGTACTGTACTTAGGGCTGCTGCTGTAACTAAGCTGTGAACACACATCTAACATCTAAATGTTTGTCACTGACTAAAGGACTGTCACCAGGAGCAAATAAGATAACATCTATAACATCTATAAAAGGGCTTTGTACAACGTAACCAGATCCACTAACGGGAGGTACTTTGGTTTACTACTGTGTACATGCAAAACCCAGCCTGTGGTTGACAGAGATGGCAAAATCAAAGGTCTTATAATTTTGAGGCTTAAGGATACATGCTAAGCAGTGTCATCTTGTCTTCCTTTAGACTTTCTTAAAGACCGTGGGAGAGGTTCTCTTTTTGCCCAGTTGGACTGCTGTGTCAGAGGTAAGAGAAAAGAACATTGAGATCTTCAAAAGGGGCACCTTTTTGTCTTTCTGGAAGTGGCATAAGTATAGCCCAATTCACATCTGTAAGAGAAATGACGCATCTCTGGGATATTAGAGCTAATTTTGAGTGGATATACGACTGATTTGCAATGCTCTGCCTTCTCTATGGATCAGTTCTATGAGCATCAGTACCATGGTCCTGTTGTCAACACTGAGCAGGAAAACAGTGGGATTTCTGCATGAGGAATGTATGCTTGTTTCTCATTTTAAAAACCTATTTTTTACCATCACACTGTTCTTGAATGATAATAAAACACATGTTTGATGTTTAAAGATCACTAGATTAAATGAAAAAAGTAGAACATGTGACAATATACTCTTCATGATTATGAGAGTAAATATCACAGCAGCCTCTCCTTTCTTCTGTGCACTAAAGAACTAGGAGAATGGAAGACCTTTTCTTTTCTTTTTGAAAGTAACTTTCTTGATTTTACTTATTTAAGAAATAAAACAAGTGAATATGTTGTAGAGAGTTAGAAAATGCAGATCATAAAGATATATATAAAATAAGAATCACCTGAAATCCTCAGGCCGAGAGAGAATGATTATTAACACTCTTGTATATATCCCTTCAGATCTAGTTTTCAGTTCTCTTATATGCATATATAGTCTGCACATACGCTATGTATCTGAATTTACCTGTTTTTCTTTAATTATGGCAAGGACATTTCCCAATAATATTAAGTATCTTCTGCGATGCTCTATCAGTCAGGCTAGGCTAGGCTATGCTGCAGTAACAAATAGGCCCTACATCTCAGTGGCTCAGCACAGTGGACATTTACTTCTCACTCATGTCAAGTCTGACGTGGGTCAGCTCTTCTCCACCCAGTGACCTGGGGATCCTGGCTCTGTCCATTTTCTGATGCTGCTGTCTGAAAAATGTGACCTCCAGGTTGCCCGGCAGGGGTGGAGAAGGGGGAGGAAGACTCCTAACTGCCTTGCCTGGAAGGGCTGGGACCACAGTGTTACTTAAAGCGCTCCCTCTCCTGAACTCCTGTAAAGTTTAAAACATGTTTGCCAGTTTGAAGCAGAACGACATCACCTTCTCTCGTTATGAATGAGGTGGCTCCAGGGTTTACATTTGATGAACTTTTTATCTGAACAGTTTCAGATGGAACGAGATCGGGCTTCCCATTGGCAAAGGGAGAGAAAGACGGTCATGAACTTAAGACTGACATAATCTTACCTAGAAACACATTCTGTTTTAAAAGGCACAGCACTCCAGAGTTCATGATTTCCGGGGGGACGATGTGTGCAGGGCTGCTGCCTGGGAAACACCCAGAGGATGGCCAGTGGAGGGCCTGAGCAGATGTATTTTCTGCATCATTTTCTTAATGCTCTGCCACAAACTATGAATAATCATGAAACTATTCAGGCTCAGGCCGGCTCTACTGTGCATTAAAGGGAAGGTATGAATCAGCCACTACCCAAGAGCTCTACATGCCAGAAACACAGACTTTCATGTGCTTAACTGTGCTTGGCCGATTGAAATCAGGCCACAGGCCTGAAATCAGGCCACAGGCCACATGTCTAAAATTGGCCTCAGTGTTCTATTTCCAGCTCGTTAGACGCTCATGGAGCGTGGGTTTTTGAGAGAACGCCTGGGACGCTTAGCAACAGACGGATGCTTTTTCAGAAAGGCGGGAAGGAGAGAAGGGGTATGATGGCAGAGAGTCACATGCCGCGTTCCCAGGGAACTGAGACGCCCCTGCCCTGCTAGACGTGTGTCTGAGGATGAGGGATAGTCAGCCTGATCCGAGCTGGCTGCAGAGATACGGGGCCACCACGAGGGACCCCTGCCTTCTTGGGGATCCACTGGGGTCATCTCTGCCCTGGGGACTCAGAGTGGAGAGAGAGGCCCTTGGAGGGGAAGGGACACCCCAGGCACGTCGGAGAGGCCAGGGCCGGCTTGAGGTGCTAGCATCTCCGAAGCCTCCTCCCCTTCACAGAGACTAGGACACAAGTGCTGGTGTCTTCATCCTGGAGGGTACTTGGGAGCAGTGACCCCCCTCCTCGTGAAACAGAAGGGGATGGAGTTGGGGGTCAGAGACCTGTCAAGGGCCCCAGTGAGTTCAGAGTGGAGCGGGGACCAGGTCTGGTCAGTCTGTGTCTGAGCGTGGAAGCCTTGGAGCTGACTGTCTGGGTGACCAGGGTCAACCTCAGCTGGTGTCCACATTCTGTGAGCTCAGCTGGGCTGGGTGACCTCAGTGGTCCCCTCCGCGCCTGTGAAACGGAGTAGCGGCATGACTGTCTCTCCTCTCTGTCTGGTGGGCTCTGGCAGGCAGAGCCTGGCCCGCCATGTTGCTCAGCAGACGCTGGGCGACCTCCTTTGCAGGAATGTTGACAGTGAGCATGAACTTGATCTTGCGTGTTGGTGCATTGCTGCCTCCGTCGGGTGCACGTGCTGAGCGAGCCCCGTATTGACGTCTCCTTCCTTCGTGTCGTGCTGTTTGCAGGACGGTGCCGTGGTGCTGGGCTTGATCGACACCGTGGACACCGTCATGGGCCACATATCCTTCAACCTGCAGGCCAGCGAGCCCCCGGTTGCCATCACGGGTTCCTCATCTGTGGCAGGTGGGTGCGGGCGGGGCAGCGTGGGTGCGGGTGGGGACCGGCTGTGCGGCGGGAGGGGAGCGGGGTGCAGGGGATGCCACCCGCCTGTTGAATTCCACTCCACTCCTGCGTTTTCTTGCACGCGCCCAGGGACGCATAAACCTCACACACCGTCACTGGAGATGCACCTCTCCGCTGTCCTAAACTAGGCTGCCTGATGCACAATGATATGTTGGGGGAAGACAGAGTTAGGTCGGGGCGGCCGTGCTCAGCTGGGATGTGCACACAGGACCACGGGAGCCTTGCATGCTGACTTGGGGGCCAGATTCATCTCGGGTGACAACTGTCTCAGTTCAGAACAGGAGGCGAGCAGCGGCAGCCCCTGGAGTGTCCGTGGGGTAGCAGGTTTCCCGGGGCCAGCTGGAGGCTTTTCCAAGACAACAGGCACGGGGTCCCCTACAGGCTGCTGTCGCAGCCCTTCTGTTTTCAGGGTCTGTGTCTAGGGAGCGTGGTGCCCTAATACTTTACCGCCAGAGCCACTCTCTGGAAAGTAAGCTTAATTCACCCACTTGGGTTCATTTTAATGGGCGTTTGTCGGCCAAGACAGGCCCCTCCATGGGATGGTGAGGTTGCCTCACGTAGATTAGTGTCTCATTTTCCTGCGTCTCGCGGGGTCCCTGGCGTGGAGGAGGGGCCCTCAGCACAGGCGTCTCCTGCAGGACGGGACGCAGTCAGTACCCGAGGCGTCGTGAGCTGAGGGGTGCGCTGAGGGCACAGGGGTCGCCGCAGGCTGGGAGAAGCCCCACCAGCAGTGGTAGCTGGGTGGGTCGGCCACGTGGCCGCAGTTACTGCCCTGGACACTCTTATTTTTTAGGTTCCTGTTTCCTAAAGGTAATTACACTCCCCAAGAGAGCTCGTTCTGTTAAAAAACAAAACAAAACAACAGGAGGTGGGTTTTTACAGCCCAGTTTCCTGCCCTGGAGTTGACTGACTGCAGCTTCCTCTCTCTGGCTTGTTCTAGACTTTTCCTTGGCCAAACTGCTCCCCAAGACCATGAATTCCTCCCACTACCGCTTCCCGGCCCAGGGGCAGAACTACATCGAGATCCCCCACGAGGCTTTCCACAGCCACGGTGAGCACAGCTGGGGGGACCTGCACCCCAGCACCCTCAGGGAGGGACTCAGCCCTGTGGCTGTCAGCTGGCGGAGGGGCTGCCCCAGGCCTCCTCTGTGTGCCTGTGGGAACACAGTGTGTCATCAGACGCTCTTGAGATGTTGTCACAGCGCCGACTCGGCTCTGAGTCTGCTGCAGCCTGATGCGCTGGGAGGGGGAGGAGGGGCTGGGAATCTGCATTCCACAAGGGCTCGCTAGGCGATTCTCAGCGGAATGTGAACTGATGTGGCCACCTCCCCTCCCTGCTGGGGGGCCTGGTGTCCTCCTCCTGGGTGGGTCCAAGTCAAGGCCCGTGAGGAACCAGCCCCGAGGGGACCCCGATTACTCTCTCTGGCCCTGGAGCACCGTCGGGGGCCCTGGTGGCTCTGTCCATTTTTGCTGCCATGACTGTGCCGTCTGCCCCTTGAAAAGGGACTGTGCCTCTGTAGGCGTGTCCCTCCGTCCCAGGGGCCTCGGGCGGTCTGGGGAGTCGTGGATTCTCAGTTCCTGACAATCTGGCCGGAGGCCATGCACTTCCCGGGTTCTGGCTACAGGACTGGGGGCCGAGCTGCGGGGTGCAGGGCCATGGTGTCCCGTCCCCAGCACGGGGTCCTCACTCCCCAGCCCTTGGGAGCCAACCTCTGCTCCCTGTACCCTCTAGTTTTCCTGTGTGAAAGGTGCTCAGGGATGTTGGGGTGTCCTGCTCTCAGGGGACTGTCCCCCGCACTCAGGGTGAACTACAGAAATTGGGGGGTCCAGGGACAATGCCAAGGCCAACCGACTGCACGTGGGATCTTTTCATCTCACACGGCTGCACGATCCGTTAGAAATCCTCAGTGTCTCAGAGTTGGCAGGACCGCAGCCTCACGGTCTGTACATCCGGAAGCTTCTCACACTTGGCCGTAGAGCTTGTTCGTCACAAGCACCGACTCTGTGGATGGAACTCCTGGGCTTGAATCCTGGGTCAGCCACCTACTTACTGGGCAAGTTATTGAACCTGCCCGGCCTCAGTTTCCTCATCTGTGATAGGGGACAGTCTTAGTACCTCCCGCAGTATATTGTGGTGAGAATTAAAAGAGCAAAGCTTATACCAGTACCTGGCACACAGTAAGTGTTCTGTGAATTATTAACTACGTCGCTGAAATCTTAACGCACTCAACCAACATCCCGAAGAGCTCGGAGGTCAGCTTGCAGCTGCCCCTCCCGGCCTCCTGTTAAGCTCGTGCACGGAGGTAACAGAATAGATGATTCTTGTTTCCAAGTTGGAATATCACAGAGGGGTGGGACCCAGCCGAAGGCCTGACAGACGTCTGGGTGACTGTAAATCCTGCCTCTCTCGAGCGCTGGCGTTGCTGTAAATACTCCAGACGCAGACAGCCGCTGAGATGCGCTCACGAGTGCAGCACTGTCGCCTGGCGCTGCCGTCCACAGCTCGATGGGGGCTCTGCCTTCAGAAGCTCATGGTGTCTGGCTCCCCGGGAGCTGCAGCATCCGTGTGTCCAGAGCTGAGTCCCCCGGGCAGCGTAGGGAGCGATTGCTGTGGTTGGATTCACAGTTGAAGAGTGGAGGGGGGTCTCTACTCAAATTCTGTCCTTGTGGCCAGTTCTGCCCCTGAGTGTCCCTCCCCTCGCCCCCCGAGGAGCTGCCGGGTTCCTGGGTGTGAGGTCTGCGCTGTGTGTTGCTGGGCGAGTGGGTTTGGCAGGGAGCTCTGTGTCTCTCCTGCTTGTCACCTGGGATGCTGACAGGTGTCTGGCCATCTGCTCTTTCCCCAGCCTGGACCACCGTCGTGGGCCTGCTCTACCGCTCGGTGCACTATTACTTGAGCAACATCCAGCCGGCCAGCACCAAGTGAGTCTCTGGGGGCCACACAGCACGGAGCGGGAGAGGGGGTGCTTGTTTGCTGGGTGGCTGGCAGCTGTGACACCCGCACCTCCTCACCATCACCAACACACGCAGTATTGTATCAGAGGACTTGTGGCGCTAATTCCTGGTGCTTCACTGTTAGGGCAAAGGAGGAAGACGCAGGGACTCCTACAGTGGGGGTTCAACAAGCCCTGGGGTGTAGGCTGACAGTGCAGTGGTCAGGAGCATAGGCTGAGTGACCATATCGGTTCCACCTGGAACTGTGTGACCTTGGACAAGTCAAGTGACCTCTCAGCCTCAGTTTCCACTTCTGTAGAATGGGAAGCCCGTAGCACATGCCTATATCAGTCAAGACTGTGTTGGATATGTCAGCTTAGGCAGAAGGTCAGGGAACTGAGGACTCAAGGACTAAGAAGGGCAGGAGTCAGTCGGGTTCAGGCACGGCTGGATCCAGGGACCCAGAGGATGCTTCTTTGACCTTGTCTCTGTGTCTCCTGCCTCTGCTCTCCTCCGCGTCAGCTCATTTCCAGGCGGGCCCCTCCGTGTCAGCTCAGTTCCAGGCAGACTCCTCCGTAGAGGCATGGCTGGCTCTGGGTAGCTTCAGGCCCACGTGGGTTGGGGTCCTGAGGTCTCAAGAAGGAAAGCAAGTCTCTTTCAGCAATGAAAAGTCAGTTTCATTCAAAATCCAGAGAGGGCTGTGATTGGCCCACTTGGGTCACGTGACCATCTGGGCCCCCAGCCCCTGCACTCTCGTTGGCCAGGTCTGCTCACATGACCCACTGGGGCTTGGGAGGGTGGGTAGCCCTACTCCGACCACGGGGAGGGGCTGGTTCCCTTAGGAGAGGTTAGGGCCGGGGTCCACTCCTCCCTTTCATGGGGTCCCTGGGAGCGGGCAGGGAGGCAGAGCCCAGGGCCGGTGCCGAGAAAGGGCCAACGAGGTATGAACCCAAGGGACCCCTCTCTGCAGTTAGTGTTTGGAAGGTGAAGCCAGTTTTGCTGGGCACAGATCCGCCCCAGACAGGGGCTCCGCAGAGGGCAGCAGGCAGGGGCTGGTCCATCTCTGTTCCCGCACGTCTGGCGCGGTGCCGGGCCCAGAGCGGGGGAGCGGGGGGCTCTGAAAAGGTGCTGGAGAGAGAGCCGCGCATCTCAGAGGGAGCCGCACAGGGCCTTCACCCCTGGCCCCGGGGCCCCGCTGCCCTCCCCCACCGGGACAGAGCCTGGGAAAGCTGATGGTATGAGGACAGGCATTCCTGCAAGTTCGCTGTCTCTGCTGATGGGAAGGCATTGCGGGGGCGGGTTTCAGACACTGGCTCTGCTGCCGGGTGTTTGGAGGCGTGTGTGATGGAAAAGTAGGCAGTTATTTTTACCGCGTACAGATAAACAAGAAATGATAAATACCTTCTAATGATGCAGATACCTGAGCCCTGATATCATGTGTCTCTCAGACAGGCTCCTCTCCCGCCTGATGTGAGGGACCAGCTCATTGTACAAAACCCTGGAGGAGGGCGGGGGAAGGGGGCAAACAGTCGTGGTTTAGCTGCAGACCTGGAAGAAAGCCCGGTTCTGGGCCTGGTTGCCTGGGGGAGCCTTCCAACTACAGAAAGGGGACCTGGCGCTCCGGGTGTGCTTTCCAGAGTTCTTCAGGAAAGTCACAAGGGAAGATGCCACACACTTTCCTCGGAAACAGGCCTTCTTGAATATTTGGGGGAAATTTCCCCAAACCTGAGATTAGGAGTGAATAGCGGATCCATCCTTGGCCCCAATTTATCAGTACTTATTTACAGCTCTCACTGCTGGAGGTTCCGACTGAAACGGACTTTCCGGTGAAATCCATGAACGTGTATTTCTGGGGATGGCCGAGCCCTGCCGCGGGCCGGGGTAGGGGCGTGGGGAGGACGGCGTCTGTGCCACGTTCTCAGTACCCCTCATCCTCAGGAAAGGGAAGGAAGGCAGGATCGAGGGTTGCAGACGGCGGCAGGCACTTTGATTTCATGTGACCGGAACCATCGCCCTGTCTGGGTGTTGGCAAGCTTTTGCATAAAGGGCCAGGTGGTTAATATTTTCGGCTTTACCTGCCCTAGTGTCTCTGTTGCAGCAGAGCTGTGGGAAGGCAGCCCCAGACAATACATAAAGACATGGAGTGGTGTGTGCTGATAAAACTTTATTTATAAGACTAGGCAGTGCCTGTGGTTTGCACAGCCCCGGTGGACAGTTGCATCAGTGCTGGCAGCAGTGGACGGGGCTGGGGCTGACTTTGAGCTGCTGTGGAGAGTCGAAGTGTGAGCTTGAAGCTTGGCCGCTGGGTGTGGTTCCCTCCGTCCTAAGGGCTCCAGCCTTCCCTTCCTTCCACCGTCCTCACTGCCCAGGGGTACCCAGCAGGACTCCTGGGAACCTCAGGACCCGGGGTGCCGTGATCAACTCTTATACCCCCTACAAATCGTGGGCTTGGAGACCCGCACAGGCAGAGAATATCCCCTTCCTCGCAGCCCTCTACCCATTGGCCTTAACACCATTGACCTCTGAACTCTGTCAGCAGAGACTGTAAGTGCTCATTTTCCTCAAGTCAGAAACAGAATGATTTTGCAGTGATGACGGTGTATTTCTCAGGTGTTGAACCTTTAGCTCTAAAGCCAACACTTGATGCAAAGATGTCTTACTGTCAACATTAACCTCAAAAAAAAAAAAAAATCACCCCAGAAGCTCTCCGAGTGTGGTCCCTGTTGTGCTTGCTCCCGTAGCACACGGCAGCACAGACGTGACACTAAACAGTCGTGCTGTGGTTCACCCTTGGATTTGGGAGCCAGGCTCCCGGGTCTCTTCTTGCCGCCGGCTGCCCTCACCAGCTGGTGGTCTCTTTGCTCTCATGCTCCTTTCTAAGAGGGAGGCCGGCCATCCCGATTTCTGAGGGTCTCCGTGAGCACTGAGTTAATGGTTTAAGTAAAGCCCTGGAACGTGATATATAAGCACTTCCCTTATCACTTCGTGAGGTGGTTGGATGTTCTCCCATTCTCCGCCTCTGAGATGATTATCAAATTCCACACAGGATTGGAAGCAGATTTGTGCAGTCGCACTGTTAGCGTTCCAGTGTCCCTACTCGCCCGCACAGCTGACTTCGTTCCGTTGTCGCGCTGTTAGCGTTCCAGCGTCCCCACTCGCCCGCACGGCCGACTTCGTTCCCTTTTAGTTTTGTGCATCGTCATCTACACACATTTACGGTTTTCTGTGAGATCGAAAGGATGCAGTGGAATCCTAATGTCCTTTAACCCCCTGGGGAGTGGAGTCAGCGCGTGAGTTTAAAGCACAAGGAGGGGGTCGGGGCAGGATGGGCTCTCCATCCCCCCCCCGCCCTGGGTAGACCGCTCGGGCCCATGTGCTGGCTGCCCAAGGCAACGCCTGACCGTCCACAGGTCCTGGGTGGGGGCTTTGCTGGCCTCTGCAGGCGCCTGGACTCGGGGGCTCCTCCGTGGCCCACGGCCCCTGGCCCTGTAGTGATAAGGACTGTTGGGTTCCTGCTGATTCTCAGCTGCCAGGCCGGCAGCTGGGACCGCCGTTTCCTTCCAAAGAGCCGTCGGAGCTGAGCAGGGAGCAGAGTCACCTGCTTCTCCTCCACAGACAGAGCCGGGACCCAGAGGGTATGGCGCTCCACGGCTGCAGCAGCAGCGGCAGGGCTGGGACTCGTGCCTCTGGGTTTCAGCATCTCAGTGGTGGACTCACACGTGCTTCAGAAGGACACGTTCTATGGGGCTTGACTTGGCGTAAATGTCTGCACTTCTCCTTTGTAGAGTAACGCTGAGCAATCCAGGCAGAAGGACTGGCAGGGTCACGATCGCCACGTGGCAGCCCTCGGTGTAGCCATCGATCGGGCAAACCTCCTCGGGGCAGACACCAGCGGGTGAAGGGTTGTGAGGGCCCAGGGTTATTCCCCGTCACCCCTCAGGGGACCCATTAATCACCTCGTGAGAAGGTCCCCAAGAGCGGAGACACTGTCAGCACCACTTCAGCCAACGGGTCACGCTCGGTGTCACCGACATCGGGACAGGCTGACATCCTGCGTCCCCTGATGTGAGGCAGTGGGAAGGGTCATCCTGCCCCCAGACGCTCGGTCCGACGCTCCCCACGAGGAAAGTCAAGGGACATTTTGCAAAACTTTGGTCTGGACTGTGAAACATGCATGCAGTAAAAGCAGTAACAAGAGCGGGGACTGTTCCGGATCAGAGGGGACTGAGGGGATATGGTGACTAAATGGCTGCCGTCCTTTCCTTGACGGGAAAGAAGCCTCACTCTGAAGGACACCGTGGGGACGCTGGGGACGTTGGACAGTGGACCAGGCACCAGGTGATGATTGAAGCCATGTCAGATTCTGATCGTGATGATGGGATGGTGATTATGTAGGAGGCGGTCTTTATTTTTAGAAGGTCCCTGTTAACGAATTCAGAGGTGGAGTGTCGTGATGTACTCTCCGATGGTTCAGCAGCAAGGCGTGTGTGTGTGTGTGTGTGTTTGTGTGTGTCTAGAGTGTGAGATGCCAGTTAAAGCAAACGTGGCAGAACGGTAGGCGGTGGAATCTAGGTGCACTGTTTCTAGCAAATTTCCTGTGGGTGTGACCCTTGCAATGCAGAGTTTGGAGAGGAGGGTCCCGGTTTAGGGAAATTCCGGTTCTTGCCGTTCTCTCTTGAGAAACCCCGCTGAACTACTTCTGGACATGGAGAACTCGGCTACTCAGCTACCTGAGTACCACGGAGCTCACGTCCACCATCCTGGTGGGCGCTCTCTTCTTCAGTTGTCCGTTGGCCAGAGGCCTCACGTCCACTCGAGAATTCTCCCAAGTCCCTCCGGCGCTCTCACCCCTGTCACCAGGGGCAGCATCTTTCATGAGGTTCAGGTTTCCTTTGCTTGGTGTTTTCAGTGTCTCATTGCTGCTCCCCTGATGGTCAGCGAGGACACAGCTCTGACGGGATGGATGAAGATAGACCCCAGAGCGAGCAGGGCACCATGTTTGAGTGGGAACTCATTAGAAAAGTAGTTCATTGACTAGGGAATATTTGCAGTTAAAGTTTTTTTTTTTAATTTCCCTATACAACTTGGTTTAACTGTGGGCCCCTTGTACTCGGAGTGGTTCTTCCTGAGGCCCCTTTTCTTATCCCATGTGTGCTAACTTCTCTTGCTTGAGGACCAGAGATCATCTCTCCACACGCTTGGGTGTTTTGCTTGAAGATTTCAGAGTTCCCAGATCTGCCCCTGAGATCCTGGAATCTTCCATCCTCTCTGGGCTTAATTGAAGGCAGAGATGACTCACAGAGGGGTCGTGGCTCAAAAGTGCCGAAATAGGTGAGGCTGCAGGGCTGGACTTTGGGCTGTGTCAGTTGGGTCCCCCATAGGGGCCAGATGGGTGACTTGGGGGAAGTTAAATGGAGGGGCCGTTTGCAAGGCCATGGTCGGGGTGGGCTCCCCACTAAAAAGGATAGAGTACAGTAACAGGAAAGTTCTCGGAACAAGGAGATGGGGTGTGCTGCTACGGCCCTGGGCTGAAGGCGGCAGGAGAACACGGTTCCCCGTGCAAAGATGGAGGGGTGCGTGCGGGGACCAGACGGGTACCGGGCCCTTTGGTGGGCTGGGGCCGAGTTGGGGTGGCCCCACGGGGACAGCCCTGTGTGGGCCTCACTCTCCTCTCTGACGCCTCTGACTTCCTACTGGTGGTCCCGTTGGTTGAACGCACCCAAAGCAGAGGGCATGGGGCCTGGATGAGGCAGCGTGGGGCAGGGCTCTGTGCAGAGGAGGGAACGGGCCGTAACGCTGCGGCCCCTGCCCCCTGGCTGTCTCCTTTGCCCTGTTCCCTCCTTGCATCTAGAATGAGCTGGTTTTCCAACCAGAAAAGACCCCCAAGCCCTGGTATGATCAGCTCCAAAGTGACAGATAACCCAGCCTCCAGGCGTTACTGCTCCCTGGAAAATAGGTTAAAAACAAAAAAATCAAACCTGGGTCAGGTTTATGAAACCAAAGCAAAACTCTTAGTACAGTTGGAGGTACCAGAGAGATTAAATGAAGCGGTGAAAAAAAAACCAAAACCAAAACAACCCTCTTTTTATTATGAACAATTTTGAACATCTGTAAAAACAGAGAGACGGTCATCACCGGGTTATGACCAGGACAACCCACGGCCGTTTGGGCTTCCTCTGTCCACCCGGCCTCACCAGTTATTTGGAGGCAATCTCTGACATCATGTAGTTTCATCTGTAAATATTTAGTCTCTATTTTTAAAAGATAAAGACTCTTTAAAAACTACAGAGTAAACTCCCGCCGTTATCGCATCTCAAAAGTAAACAGTAATTTCTTAGTTCTTCTGGTGTCTCGTCGTTGTCGACTTGGGTGGGTCGCGTTGAAGCGGTGGGCTCCTCCTGGCCCGGTGACCCCGGACCCCCAGCGGGGCCTCTCCACAGGGCGAACCCAGCCAGGAGGCAGGGCCTCCCTGGCTGCATGAGAAGTGAGTCACTGGAGAGCATCCTTGTAAACCCGTCCATATTGGGAAATCGCACTTTTCCGGATGAAAAATGCTCCTGAGGGTGCAGTGTAGACCGTCAGCCTTCCCGTGACTTGGTGAGTCTGGTATCAATTCCTGCCCTCAAAGGCGGTGTTTCCCAGACTACATCTGGCTGAGTCCACGTGTTCCCGGGGTGGAACCCAGGAATCCGCTCTGGATTTGCGTTCTGTCTGTCGAGAGAAGGTTCTCCATGTGTTTCATATTTTTTCCAATATGTTCCATATTGTCTGCCTGTGAGAAGATTCATTCATTCAACACATGTTAATTGAAAACGTACCGTGTGTCAGGCATGGTTCTGGGAGCTGGGAGAGCAATGAACAGAATGGGCAAGAATGCGGCCCTGAGGGACCTTACCTCCCAGTGGGAGAGGACAGCTGACTGGATGAACTATCAGAAAACGTACACGGAGGGGGAGGAGGCGTGTGTGACAAATGATGCTGTATTTTTAGAGTTTTATGCCCAGGGTTGTGATTTTATTGTTGGCTAATATTGGAGTCCTAATTTTTGCTAGAAGAATGACTTCTAGCTTGCTTGCTGGAATTACGTACGTGATGAGTGCACGGAGTCCTGCGGAGGGAAGCGTGGGCTGTGAGGTCTTGGCAAGGGTGAGTGCAGAACATCTCAGCTCCCCGGAATCATGGGCGGAGAGGTCGTCCGCCTGGGCAGCCCCATCGTTCTGCGAGCGAGCTGGCCTCTGTGTCACCGGGGACTACATCCTTCTGTCTTTGGGTCTGGTTTGGTCCCTGGTGACATCAAGCCAGTCTTAGGTTTCCACGGCAGGGGCTGAACCCCACGCATTTTCAGTGGGGGTGATATCACCTCTGTGGGGTGAAGATTGGTTTTGGGGACAAGGAGTCTGAGCCATGACAGTGGCTGTGACTCTGCGGAGTTGTATAGAGCGTGTTTTATGTACGGAAGCAGCTTTACTGTATCTCTGTGGCACTAAAATCGCACGGGATGGGCGGGGTGTTGGTGGGTTAATGGCGGGCTGTTAGGAAAAAATGTCTAATAAGACTCTTGAGGGGGTGATGAGGAAAACAGTGGTTGAGAAACGCTGAAGTAGCGTGCTCCTTTCTTTTCAGTGTCTTTTGTGTTTTTCTTTAATGTGTGTGACTTATTCTGTGTGTGTCTTCTCGTCCTGGGCTTGCACCAGTGACATTTTCCCAGAGAAGAGCAATCAGACAGAAAATCAGCCATGTTCTCTGAGCTTCCAGCAGCCGCGCAAGATTCCAACCTCAGTGATATTCAGACACGAGGAAACCATGCCTCTGTTTTGCTACAGACCCGGGTCCTTGGTGACCTTCCGTTGGAAAGACCCTCTTGCAGGGTCTTTCCATGAAGACAGGGCTGGGTTTTAAATCTTTACAGCGATATTTTTTAAACATCTCGTATTGACAATTCCAGGAACAGTTCTGTGTGCTCCTGGGGACCTGCTCTTTTTTAGGGACACGTATAAGGACCCTGTGTGCAGAGCCGGGTGCGGTGTGTGAAGGGGGGTGGTTGCAGGAGCTGCGTGGGTCCCGCGGGCTCCAGTCCAGGTCAGCAGCTTTGAGGCCAGTTAGTAGGCGCAAGTAGTTGAGGGAGGAGGAAGAGGATGGTGCCCCCGGCTCCCAGGGGTCGGCTCGATGTTACGAAGATAGTCCTGTGGGCATAAACGCACGTGGGGGGCAGAGTCCCCGGTCGAGCTTTGGAGACTGAATAGGAGACACGCAGAGTCCAGGTTGGGCAAGAGACCCGCAGGCGGCTGGGCGGCCCGAGCGCGGGCCGGATGACTCCACGCCGAAAGCATCCTAGTGTAGCTGCATCTGAAATTCAGATTCAGGCAACAGACATCTGCTGATCACCTACCACACGCCGGGCGGGGCGAGGGCTCGAGCAGACACCGAGAACACAACATTCAGATCGGTGTGCGTTCTGGGAGTCATTCAAGCACTGCAAGGGGCAGGCCCTGAACGTGAACACCTTCTTAGATCTTGCACCCCAGGCTCCTTGCTTGCCTAGCCCTAGTGCTGGCCCTGAATATCATTACAGCCTCGTAACTCCATGAGACAAGTACTATGTATACCAGTCAGGATTCTTTTGATTGGGTTGTAAGTGACAGAAACCCCAGCGTAAGCTGTATTTTTTAATTTTCTTTTTAATTTATTTATTTTATTATTTTATTTTATTTATTTATTGTGTCTGGCTGCGTTGGGTCTCTGTTGCTGTGCACGAGCTTCCTCTAGTTGCGGCCAGCGGGGCTACTCCTCGTTGCGGTGCGCGGGCTTCTCATTGTGGTGGCTTCTCTTGTTGCGGCGCATGGGCTCTAGACGTGCAGGCTGCAGTAGTTGTGGCATGCGGGCTCAGTAGTTGTGGCTCGCGGGCTCTAGAGCGCAGCAGGCTCAGTAGTTGTGGCGCACGGGGTTAGTTGCTCCGTGGCATGTGGGATCTTCCCGGACCAGGGCTCGAACCCATGTCCCCTGCATTGGCAGGCGGATTCTTAACCACTGTGGCACCAGGGAAGCCCCGTAAACTGTTTTAAGCAAAAGAGGAGTTCGTTGGATCACATGAGCTGAAAGGTGCACGGGCTGCTCGATCCAGCATCCAGTCGATGTCACTCAACTCCATCTCTCAGCTCTCAGGGGGTGGATCCCCTTCCCAGTCAGTCTCTCTGCTTGTGATTGTAAGCCACTTCTGGGACCTCATGCTTCAGGGCTGATGTCCAGCAGAGAGAAGTGAGAATCCCGCATTTCCTTCTGAATCTTGTTACTTCTCCTCGGATCTTCTTGGACCATGTGCTCACGTCTGAACAGTCAGCATGGTCTGAGGAATGCAGTGCACTGATGCATTCAGGTCAGGACAGCAGGCTTTACTCTTAGTCAAGGATGGAGTTCCCTCCAAAGCATGTGGGCTGCAAGTGGGGAAGGGGTATCACCTGGAGGGAAGCTCAGGTGCCTTTATCAGGAGAAGGGTGAAGGGCTACTGGGTGACAAGGCAACAGCTGTCTCTCACACTACGACTTACCACACCGGTTTATAGTGAGGGCAGACAGAGTTCCAATAGGTAAGTCACTGTCCAAGGTCAAGTAATGGATGGCTGGGATTCAGGCTCATTGTTTTGACCTTTCTGTTCTTCCCCACGTCCTGGGCCAACCCCCTTCTTCTACTAGATTATAGGCTCTGTGAGGTCAAGGGCTCCCCCTCACCTTTCAGTACCAGCATCAAGCCCTAGAGAGAGCAGCTCTTTGATAGAAATCAAAGCTCCCTCCAAAAACGATTTCAAAAAATCTCAGACAACATTAAATTTTAAACCCAAGGGTTTTTTTCTTTTTCTGTGTGTTTTGTAATGATTTTTCATTTCTTTCCAAGGATTGCTGAGGCAGCAAATTACAAACACTGCTTGCTGTCTGTGAGCAGCTACCTGATTTCCCTGGAGGTCTTCCCGACGCCAAAGCTCTCCCAGAATTTATCGGGCTCCCCTCTCATCACCGTCCATCTCTGGCACCATTTGGTGAGTTCGAGTGAATTTGTCCTCATGTCTGTTCTTTGATTTCGTTTTGCAGCGAGGAATATTCGTGTGTGTGATTGTATAAAGAATCTTAGATGGATTGGTGCTGGCCAGGACTAGCATCTCCCTCTTCCTAGCATTCGTTTTCTTGGGATTGTTTGTGAACAGCGGTGGAAAACCCCCCGGATGGCAATGGGGTTGGACACACAGTATTGACCTTGGGTAATAAGGCTTCTAAGAGCAGATGTCACCTTCGTAGATGTGTGCACCACAATCGTGGGTATTTCTGATTTACAATAAGTGTCGTTTTTGGAGGAGGGGGATATACGGACTCATTCTCCCTTATCTTGATAATCGCCATCAGTAAGTTGGAGAGCTTGGTTCTCTCTGGGAAACAGTTCAGTGTTTTGAAGAGACTTTTCTTATGCTTTCGGTTTTGAGTGATGAGCTGTTCGTTTTGCCCCATTGTAACCGCAATTCTCTCTGCCTTCAGTTTATCTTTGTCGGTGATAAGAACGACAAATGTATTGGGGACACAGATGTGCACCTGTCCTTTAAAAAGTACGATTTTCCCTGTGTCAGGATCGTGTGCTGTGATACAGTGTTGATTCGACACTTGACGGTGTGATTTTTCAAGGAGTTTACTAGAAAATGCAATAAATATATAATTTAGTTTATTGAAGTGTAGTTGATTTACAATGTTTTGTTAATTTCTGCTGTGATTCAGCTATACATATAAAATAGATATAGATATAGATACACATATTCTTTTTCATATTCTTTTCCATGATGGTTTATCATGGGCTACTGAATGTAGTTCCCTGTGCTCTACGGTAGGACCTTGTTTATCCATTCTATATGTACAGTAATAAGAACTAAATATACGTTTGGTTGCTTGAAGTCACACAAAGACGTTTCCCGCCAGGATTTTCTATTTTGTTCCGTTGTATACTGTTCCATCCCATTCCACCAACATTACCTGAAGCCCTACTATGTGCCAGCCTCCGGGTCCGTCCACCTGTGTTTTCGTCCCCTCCTCAGTGAGACGGCCATCGAGGGAAGCCAGTGAGTCAGGACATAGTCGCTCTCACTGCAGCTCCCGTCTCACCCTGCCCCCCGACCCTCATTCCCCACGAAGGTCAGGCCCCGTCTTGGTTCCCTCAGAACCCAGCTCCGCCCAGCCGTCCACACTTTCTGGCCAGTGTTCGTCTGTATTTGTGCTTTCGCAGGCTGATGGCATCACCCGACAGCCGTTGCTCTGTTCTCTCTTTCATCCTGACGGTTTCGCCGGTTTCTCACGTCCCTCTCGTCATCATTCCCTCCTTCCTCAGGGAAGGACGTTTTCCTTCTCTTCCTCGGGAACCTTCCCTCCCTTCCTCCGCCCCCGCTGTCTGCCTGCTCCATCCCTCTCTCTCACACCCTTTCCATCCACAGGCAAACTGTCCTGACCTGAGAATGCCCCTCTCACCCTACCTACCTCTCTCCCTCTCTTTCTGAAGATCACAAAACATTTTAAATTGTGGTAAAATACACATAACATAAAATTGACCTTCTGAACCGTTTTCAATCCTGCAGTTCAGCGACGGAAGGAAAGTACGTTTCACGTTGTTGTGCAGCCGTCACCACCCTCCATCTCCAGGACTCTCTTGATCTCGAAAAACTGAAACTGTCCCCATTAAACACGAGCTCCCGCTCCCGTCTTCAGCCCTGCGCCCCCGGCACCCTCCCCCTTCTCCCTTCTGTCTTTATGACTTTGGCTACTCTGGGAGCCTCGTGTAAATAGAGTCATAGAGGGTTTGTCCTTTTGTGTCTGGTTTGTTCCACTGAGCACCAAGCCCTCAAGGTCCATCCGTGTTGTAGCAAATGTCAGAAAGTCCTCCTTTTTTGTGGGGGGGGGGGCAATGCCATGCGGCATGTGGGATCTTAGTTCCCCGACTAGGGATTGAACCTGCGCACCCTGCAGAGGAAGCGCAGAGTCTCAACCACTGGACCGCCTGGGAAGTCCCAGAACGTCCTCCTTTTTAAGGCTGAATCACATTCTCTGGTGTGGATGGACGACATACATTTTGTTTATCCAGGCATCCGTCAATGGGCACTTGGGTTGCTCCCACCTTTAGGCTATTGTGAATAATGCGGCCATGAATGTGGGTGTGCAAGCGTCTCTCCAAGACCCTGCTTTTGGTCCTTTTAGGTGTGTGCTTGCAGAAGTGGCATCGCTGGTTCCCAAGTTCCAGAGATCTTATGTGACGTCCACCTCCCTTCCCTTCTTCAAACTATTTAAAGTCGATTTTTACTATCTCCACTTTGCATACACATTTTCGAACTGCAAAAATGGTCTCACACGTCTCCAGAGACCCCTGCTCACCTGGGCTCCATCAAGGCCCGCGCCCCGCCGCAGCCCCTGACGCCCCAGCCCCGGGCTGGCAGTCCACGCCCTGCAGGTGCCGCCCTTTCCCTGGGGTCAGCTCCACTCTGCTGCACCACCTGCTGTAACTCCCTAACACAGGCGTTCCTTCAGCCCCTCTGCATGAACGTGTACTTCTCTGAATTCACGGGGTCGCCGTGATTTCAGCCATCACCTCCGGGCAGATGTTCCTGATGACACAAAACCCACCTCTTCCCTCGGCCTCGCTCCTGTTTCCGGGCAGGCTTCTCGGCTCCAGGTGTGCAGGTGGGCACGTTACCCCCGAGCCCGCACGTCCTCTGTGTCTGTCCTCTGTCACCACATTGCCTTCTCTCCGCTCTGAGCCTGGCACCCTGGCGCCCTCCTGGGTCCTGGTCCCTGCGCAGGACCAGCTGTGACCCTATTTTCAGAGCATCCCTTGCACCGGCTCTGCCCCGCCATCCCTTCCCTGGTTCTGCCTGAGCTAGAAGCTTCCTGACTGTTCTCCCTGCTTCATTCTCCCCGAGTTCCAGGCTTATCTTCCAGAAACACGTGCCAGGTGGCCTTACTCACCTATTTAAAATCTTTCGGTGACTAAGGTTTCCCTGAAGACACATTTCAACTCCAGGCCTCACGGTCGGTCTCTAGCAGACCTTTCCAGTCTGACTTTCTGCTTGAATGTCTGTCTGGAGGAATGGAAACGCTCGCTCTCCCCTGAAGTCCAGGCCTGGTGGGCCTCCACCCTTGCATGTGCCCCTCCCTTTGTCTGGAAGGCCTTCTTTCCACGTCTCTGAGGTCAGTCCCACCTCCTCCATGAAGCCCTCTCTGATGTCCCCAGGGAAGGGCCACGTTTCCCTCCAGGCTGTCTTTGCACTGCGTCAGTACCACCTCCGAGGACCGTATGTTATTATTTATGCAAATCGATCACCTCTTAAGCCAGCCTGTGCGTTTCTGGAGGAGCTGCCCTGGACCCTGTTTGGGATCACTGGTTCCTTCCTCACGATGCCCGGCATCGAGCGTTGGCTCACAGCAGCGGCTCAGTAGATGGCTGCTGAGGAAGTGCCGAGCTCAGAGGCAACAGCACCGTGGAGTAGCCTCGTCAGGAGCTGTGCTGTTACTCGTGTATGTTTGTGTGGCTCCCCTTTCTGTGGAGAGATGCTCGTCCCCGGGCAGAGGCTCTTCCCTTGCTGCCATGGTGCGGACGCAGCTAACTCTGCAGGAATGAGCTCGGCGGGCTCAGCCTGTGTTGGAAATTTGGTCCTGGCGGGAAGCAGCGGCATTTTTAGTGCTTCCAGTGTTGGGGGTTTTATAACGTGGCATCGAGATGTGCAAGTCTGTAACCCCAGTGTGTAGAAGCAGAGAAGCCTTGCTCTGAACGACTCCGGAAGCGATGTGTGCTTGAGGCTGAAGTGGCCCTGGGGAAGGGGGCTGTGAGTCACGGTGGTCGCTGGGGACCAGGCTGTGCTGCAGCTGTGGGCTGTGCTGGGGAGCGGGGGCTTGGGGCCAGGGCCGGCAGCTGAGGCGCGAGGCTGAGCGGGCAGGGGAGGGAGGGGCGCGTGGCCTGAGTGCAGGGCGTCCCGGCGTCCAGACCCTCAGTGAGTTCACAGGGCAGGGACGTGTCCGTGCACGCACACACACACACCCAGGACATGCGCTGACACACAAATACACACACATGCAGACCTAGCACACACACAGACACACACACACCCAGGACACACATAGACCCGCCACACACACACAGACACACACACCCAGGACACGCATAGACCCGACACACACACACACAGCCACACACACGCCCACACCCACCCTCCTTGTTAGATCAGGCTGGTGTGAACCTGGAGTTTGAAGAGCAGGGCTGATTTTGTTTTGTTTATCAGGGTTCCCTCCCTCCTCCCAAGCCCCTTTCTGAGTAGGGCCGTCTCCAGGGGCCCCTACCCTCAGGACCTCACCACCAGCCAATGTCTTCTGGGATGTTCTGCCATAAAGATCCTTACATTAAAAAAAATGTTCTCAGTATTTTCTTAGGAAACCAACTCGAGCCGGTTACTGGTACAATGAAATAAACAAGCCAGAGCCCACTGCCCTGATCTCCAGGGGCTTTGCGTTGAGCCCCTGGCGCTCATTACGGCCCTGTGCTGTCTGTGGGTGGGACCCGGCTGACGGATGGTGGTGGCCCGTGTAGCCGGGGCTTCTGCTCCATGTCATCTCCGGAATCTCTGTGTCGGGCATGCCTGGGGCCCAGCGTGTGTGTCCTCAGAGCCTGTGTTCAAACCCATCACAGTGTTATGCTTCGTTTATGTCCCTTGCTTCCCAAACCATCAGACTGTCCGGATTCCGACCCTGTCGTTTGGCCACGCCCAGTCGTGCTGGTTTGCAGGTGGTCTCTGCTGCTCTGCTGAGCGTCCCGGCCGGCGCGGGGAGCCTGCTGGGCTGCAGCCTTTCCCAGCTCAGGGCCCTTGGCCGGGCAGCTGGCAGTGACGTAGAGGCTGTTGCAATAGACCGTCCAGCTGAGAGGGATGGAAACGGGGAGCAGATGCACAGCCCCCTCTAGAAGTTACTCAGGGCACAATGCTGCCGTGGTTAACTGGTCCCTGTAGCAAGTGACAAAGTCCCCTGCCTAAAAGATGGGTCAGAAATGGCCGTGTTCTGGCCAGTTAGAATGCTCACAGCCTCTAATCAGAACCTTGATTTGTAAATCGAGATTGAATGGTCACCTTTCCCTGGTCAACGAAGATGAGACCTTTGCTACCCCCTAGAAGGAAGCAAAGCCTGAGAGAAGCAGATTCTTCGGAAACTCTGAGAATTAGAAAACCAAAAGCCAGTCTCTTGAAGAGCTAAGTTCAGTTTCAATGGCTATTGTCTAAAAATTACTCATCAATCAGGCCGTCCATCCATCAGGATTGTCATAAAGTTCGGAAGGGATTGAGTCCAATGACAGTGATGTCCTAGCATCAGTGATGTTTGGCCCGGGAAGTGGCCAAAATGGAAGGTCCGCCCCTCTGCGCGTCTGACACCCCCTCCCGGAGGACCAGCGATGGGGCTGTGGTCAGAGCACAGACCGTGCTGCCTGCCCAGCTCTGACCCGTGACGGCCGTGCACCTCTCGTGGTGAGTCCGTGGGAGGCTCGGCGGCCGCCACACAGGAGGACCAGCCACACAGGAGGACCATCACGGTGACCAGCTCAGAGGCTGGGGCAGTGTGGCTGCCGTTCACAGTGTGAGCCTCGTGGGGAGGGGCTGGAATCGCCCGTCTGAAGTCGTTTCATAGTGAGAGAGGCGAGTAATCTAGAGGATAGTAAGAAAATCTGCGTCATGAAACACTCACAAGTAAACACGAGGGTATCATTTGTCCTCCGAGATGTTTATTCATTGGCTCATACGTTGACTCAACAAAAGCCAGCTGTGATCTCGAGTGGGGTGTTAGCCTCCCTGCCTGCATTTCGTCATTCGTAAGCCGGGACGGGGGTTGGTTAGAGCTTGTTCACTTCATAGTCGGCGGTGCAGGAACAGACTCCAGCCTCGGAGGAGCTTTAGCAAAGAGGGCGTTTTCCAGGACATCTTGCAGCTCACAGGGCTGGAGGGAGCTCCACCCAGGGGTGGTCAGGGCCAGACAGGGGCCCTGCGCTGGTGCTGGGTGAGGGCCGCCTCTGTGTCTGTGTGTGTGTCCCCTCCTCCCAGTTCAAAGCCCCAGGAGGGAGCAGGAGGGAGGATGTCTGTTGCTGTGTGAGGCTTGTATGCCCGTCACGGGCCAGAGGGTGGCGGGGAAGTGGGTGTCGTTCTCCCAGCATCACCTGTGTGGGGTTCGTGCACCTTGACGACTGCAGCATCTAAATGCTGGGGTGGGCCGTGTGCACAGAAGTCCTGACCAGTTCCAGCCCCAGGACTTCCATCTGAGTCTCGAGACGCACACGTGCTTGGGGACAAGCTCTGAGGGAAGCCCTGGGCTCTCCCCTGGGGGGGGCTGGGCCCCTGTGCCCTCAGGGTGTTGTACCTTCTCAGGCCATCTGGATGCGGGGAGCGGCGTCAGGACACAGGGGGCTTTGGTCCTGCAGATGCAGTGGGCGACGTGGCTTGCTCAGAGGTAGCGCCACAGCTTCTGATTTTTGAAGGGAAGCCACACACCTGGATTTGAAATTGTATCTCTGGAGTTGTGTTGTTGGCAGCGAATTCAAATTCGCTGTTAACATTTTCAACCAGAACTCATCTGTGGGTTGAATTGGGCTAGTCGGTCACCAGTTTACAACCTCTATGGTTTTTTTAAGATTTTTATTTGAAATGATTTTAAACTTAAGGAAAAACTGCAAAATAGGACAGAGTTCCCATACCCCCAGCTCACCCTAATGTTAATAGTTTAAAGTACAGTTCTTGAAACCAGGAAATTCACAGTGATATTAACTAGTCAACAGGTGCTTTGGAGCTTGTCAGTTTTCCTGCCTAGGGCTTTTCCATACAGGACCTCGCCTGTCCCCTCACCTCCCAGCCTGTCGTGGTTCTTCAGCTCCTTGGTCTTGCAGCACCTCGACGCTTGCATTGTCCAGGACGCTCACTTTGGAGAGCATCTCTCAGTGTGGGATTACCTGATGCTTTCTCACGACGAGGTTGAGCACCACAGGAGTGAAATTGTGCCTTTCTTATCGGATCACACCGGACTGTGTGAGTTTCCTGTGGCTACTGGATAAAATAACACAGACGAGGAGTTTAGACAACAGACCTTCATGGTCTCGCATCCTGGAGGCTGGAAGGTGGAGATCAAGGTGTCGTCAGGGTTGGTTCCTCCTAACGCCTCTTACCTTGGTGTGTAGACCCTGCCTTCTCGCTGTGTCCTTATGTGACCTCTGTCCTCTTCTTATAAGGACACCAGTCATATGGGATTAGGGAACAACCCTATGGCCTTATTTACCTTAATTACCCCTTCAAGGCCCCGTTTCCACACACAGTCACATCCTGAGGTCCTGGGGACTAGGTCTCCAACAGATGGATTTGGGGACACAATTCAGACCAGATGCAGGCAGTAAAGGATGGCATTTATCATCATCAGTGATGCTCACTTTGCTTGCTTGGTTGAGGGGGTGTTTTCCAGCGTTATCCATCGTAAAGTTATCGTTTTTCCCTTTGCAAATTATAATCTCTTGTGAGGGAGATGCCATGAAACCACACAGCTGTCATACCTCTCATGATACTTTCTCCAAAAATTTTAGTGTCCATCAATGGTTATTACCTGCAAAAATTATCACTGTAGTGTTTGCCTAATGTTGATTTTCTATTTCCATCATTCTTCCTACATTTGTTAGTTGGAACTTTAAGGACAAATTACTCATTTATTCATGTCAATATGATTCTTGGCCATTTTGTTCTGTAGGCTCTAATCCAATACTGTCATTATTTATTTTGTTGGTCAAGTTGTCCCAGCTTTGACCATTGGGAGCTTTTTCCCAGTGGGCTTCTGTGTCCTTTCGATAAGCTTTCCTCGTTTTTGAGTCTTTCCTTACTTTCTAGCATTAAAGATATTCTAGGCTCATGGACTCCACCATTTCTCCAAGGAGTCCTGGTTCATTTTATTGGCTAGTGGTGTTTAGAAACCAGGATCTGGGTGCAAAGCGTGCTCATTTCTACTGGGGTGTCATTGCTTCTGAAATGTATGTAGGTACTTAAACAAGCAAACACATGCACTTATATATTTATCTATATTTACCCATCTGTATGTATATGTTAAAAAGTGTAAGTTCATTCTGATAACGCTTTGCAATCAAAGACCACAGGATTCATTCGAGGCTTTTTTTTTTTTTTTTTTTTTTTTTTTTTTGCGCAGTACGCGGGCCTCTCACTGTTGTGGCCTCTCCCGTTGCGGAGCACAGGCTCCGGATGTGCAGGCTCAGTGGCCATGGCTCACGGGCCCAGCCGCTCCGCGGCATGTGGGATCTTCCCAGACCGGGACACGAACCCGTGTCCCCTGCATCGGCAGCGGGACTCTCAACCACTGGGCCACCAGGGAAGCCCCGAGGCTTTTTTTATATCTTTCCTTCTCCAAAGCTGGCTCTCATGATTCTCAGTATTTTTACTTATTGGTAAAATAAAATATATTACACGTACAGAGTCGTTCAGGATTGCTAACCCATACCCCCGTGGGAAACAAATGTACTAACTAGAGGACGATATTTGTTCACGTTCTCTTTGCCATTAGCTTACACTGTACAGTGGAAATTCTGTTTCACAAAGTTACCTAGGTTGGTTCCTTTCTGCTCCCTTCCCTTCAGAGCGGGTTAATCATTTGTGATACAGTTAGATTCGTCTGTGGTTGTGTGTACTCAGTGACGGCTGTGCCCCGTTCTGGCCAATTTTAGTTATTGATGTATTTGGGGTGGGGGTATGTGAAATGTAGCCACAGTCCTAAGGGTCAGATCTACACAAGCAGGTGCACTCAGAGGCGTGGCACCCCACCCTGTCCTGCTCCGTCCTCTGTTCTTCGCACTCCATCCCCAGCCATGCCCTCTAGGCAAGCAGTTCTCTTAGTTTCTGGTTTATCCTTTCTGTGTTTTGTTTGCATTGAACAAATAGGTGCATGTACATTTTCTTATATCTCCTTTCTTCCATGAAGGGTAGAGTGCTATAAAAACTCTTTTGTGGGCTTCCCTGGTGGCGCAGGAGTCCTGAGAGTCCGCCTGCCGATGCAGGGGACGCAGGTTCGTGCCCCGGTCCGGGAAGATCCCACATGCCGCGGAGCGGCTGGGCCCATGAGCCATGGCCGCTGAGCCTGCGCATCCGGAGCCTGTGCTCTGCAACGGGAGAGGCCACAACAGTGAGAGGCCTGCGTACTGCAAAAAAACCCAAAAAAACTCCACCCTTTTGAACTTTGCAGTTGTTCACTCCACAGTCTACCCTGGAAAGCAGTTCATAGAGATCGTCCACATCCTTTCTTTCTTTTACAGCTGCATAGCACTCTGCTGTGCGGATTTATTCAACCGTCATGTGGTTGTCAACTCCCCTCCTGCATATGGGCACTTGAGTTGGTTCCAGTATTTTGCCAGCAATTTGTTGGAGTGAATGACATTGTTTGCCTGTATTTTCCCGTTGTGAGAGGTGTAGCCTCTCTTCTATGCTCTTGGAAAAGTGTGTGTCTACTTGCAAATGGACCCCTCTCCCCAGGCTGCTCTCTCGCGCCTCCAGCGGTTCAGGGAGCAATGGAGTGACAAATAGCAGAGAGAACAGGAAGAGCTCCGTCTCTGCACATGAGGTCACTGTGCGAATGGGTGCCGCCAGCCAGATTCCTTCCCCTCTGCTGCTCTTGTGAGCTGTGTGTGTGTGTTTAATTCATTTCTGAAGATGCAGCGTTATGAGCTGTCAACCACAGACAATAATAATCGTCCAGATGACCCAGAAGAATAGCAGTACATGGGGAGAAGCATTCCCGGAACCCGCTGCCCCCAGTGACAGTGCGTTCTTGGGCCCCAGCACAGGGGCCCGGGAAGGCGTGGGCAGGAAGCAGGTGCAGACGTCTCCTCCTGAGCTGTGCTATGTGACCCAGGTCACGGCTGGAGGGAGGCGGGGGATGGCTTCGAGTGCTGTTGAAAGCCACTGGGCTTCAGGGGTGGCTGGAGAAGCAGCAGCAGATGAAACCGAGCGTTGCTATGCGTTTTGAAAACACAGTCCTTTTTTCTTTAAGCACACCACCCTTCCAGACTCCAACAGCGAAGGAGGGATGTTTGGATAAGCATCCCTTTGTTCTGGAAGGCTCTGGGCAGGGGCTCCCTGGGGCACTGTCTTTCACTGGTCCTTGACACCTTCTTGTCACTGGAGTAGTTCAGAAGATGGTGTGGGCTAGGGGTGGGGAGTGGTGGGAGTGGGGCGGGGGCGGCAGGGGGGTCAGTCCTTCGCAAATCCTTCTCACTTTCCTGCTGTAGCTTGAATTCCGGCTTGGGCTGGCCTCGAGGCGGCTGCTGGACGTTTTGTAGAAGTTTACATTTTTTCCTTCTCTGAAGTCAGCAAGGTACCAGTTTGGAAACCAGAGAAAAGGAAAGGGTGGATTAGAATGCAGTCTCTGTTCTAATGGTGGGTTACTGTAGTTATTTTTAAAAAAGAAAGTCTTTGAGTGAAGGCTTGTCGCCCTGAGGAGAGGCGGAGAGGAAATTTTATCAGACCAACCGAGGACAGTAATTGCGGCTTGTCTCAGCCGGCGTTCTCTAGGGTTTTGGGGGTTTTTCCTCTGAAGGTTGCTTTTGCATTTCTGAGGACGATTTCGGAGGCATGCTCTTTTGAGTTAAAATGATTTGTGCGATGGGAAACTGTTTTTGCGGAAGCCCGCGCCGGTGGGCGGGGGCGGGGCGAGAGGGGCTCAGGGGACACGTGGGGATGGTCCCGTCATCGTCGAGGGGCGCGTGGCTCGGAGCCGCTGCGCTTTGGCCCGGCGTCTTTTCCTGGCACAGAGTGGGGACTCCCTGGGGTTTCTGAGGGACAGTGGCCGCACGCCGGTCCCCTGGGGGTCCTAGGGGGGACACTTAGTTAAACCCAAGCATGAGGGTGGCCCACCAGAGGCGCTGGGCTTGCGTTTCTGGGACACCACGTGGTCATGTCATCAGTCCATTTCCGAGGACATCGGGTCCCATCAGTTAGTCCAGACGGTCAGGCTGCAGAGGGCGAGTTGGATCTGGACTTCGTGAGCCCAGCCTGTCCTCTGACCCTGGGCACTGTGAGACGACAGAGGGGGCCATGCTGAGGGGCCCGGGGTGGATGGGGGGACCCGTCTGGGGCCCAGTCACACCCTGGGGCCTGTCCCCATCCCCCCTGCCCCCAAGCTTCCCTGAGCTTTGCCTTCCGAGCCGGACAGATTTCTTCTCCCAAAAAGCCTGTTTAACGTCTCGGGGGCACCTTGGTCCCTGAGTCAGCACGTGCGTTTCACCAGCCAAGGTGTTTGAATAGAGAACCGTCGGGGTGGACTCCAGGCGGCTCCTGAGTGACCCCGAGCCTCTGGCCTTAACGTCCCCACTGGACAGAACTGCGGCTCAGACACGTGCGGGCACTTGACCTCCCGACTGAGATGCTCCCGGCTTCCTCTGCTCCGCGTTACCTCGAGGAGATTCGTCTGGGGCAGGGCTTCTTACCTGCAGCACTATTTATATGCTTGCTGACCATCCTGCTATGCCTTTTCGTGTACACTATTCAGGTCTTTTGCCTACATTTGTATTGGGATGTCTGCTTTCTTTTTCTCACGGATTTTTTTAGGGGTTCTTTATATAGTTTGGGTATGAGTCACTTGTTGGATATATGCATTGCAAATATCCTTTCCGATGGGGTCTTGCCTGTTTACTCTTGGGCTGCCTCCTGGAGTTTTAAATTTCAGCGTGGTCGACTTCATCAAGCTGTCCTTTTATGCTTCGGGCTTTTGTGTCCTGGTCCAGGAATGTTGCCTCACCCAAGCTCATGAAGATAGTCCCCCGAGCTCCCTGAAAGCTTTATTGTTTTCTCCCTCACCTTTGGATCTAGTCCTTCTATAGTTGTTTCTGTGTGTGCTATGAAGGGGAGGTCAGGATTCATTTATTTTTCCCAGGTGAATAGCTAATTTATCTCGCTCTGTTTGTTGAAAAGATAACATCCCCTCCCCCTCCCTTTACACTGCAGTGTCGCTTTTGCCATAAATCAGGTCACTGTTTACGTGCGATTCTGTTTCTGGACTCTGCTCCTATCTGTTTACTCTGGTGCCAATTCCTGGCTCTCCAAACTGCTGCAGATCTCTAATAGGTCCTGAGAGGGGCTCAGACCCCCCCAGCTTGGTTCTCCCAGGCTGCCTTGGCTACTTTGGGTGAGATACACGTTTTAACGTTTGCTACACATTGACACACACCTTTGATACACATAGTGCCCTTCAGAAAGCTTGTACGAGTTTACATTGTCCCCAGGCGGCCCCGATTTCCCCACTTCCTGGCAAACTCTGGTGGCAAGATGTCTCCTGGTAATGTTATTGTTCTGCTTTTATTTGCATTTCTTTGATTATGAGTGAGGCTAGACACTTCTTCCTATTGAATTGGCCATTTGCATTTTCATTGCTTATATCCTTTGACTTCTAAGGGCCATGTGCCTGTCACAGCATGAACTCATCGTCTGTTATGTTTCATTTCGACCGTTTTGGGCGTGTGCAAGTTGAGTGTTTTTGTGTTATCCGACGTGGCCACCTTTTCTGCAGAAGAAGGCTGTGTTAGCTTCCTGTCGCTGTTGTAACAAATCACCACAAACGGGATGGTTTGAAGCGACACAGCTTTGCCCTCTTCATGCTCTGGAGGCCACGTCTCCAGCCTCCGTCTCCCTGGGCAGGATTCGAGTACCAGCGGCTCTGCATCCCTTCTGGAGGCTCCCGGGGCTCCGTGCCCTTGCATCTTCCAAAGGCCCTGCCACTCCTTGGCTTATCTCTCCCGCTGCCTGCACGGCCTCTGCTTCTGAGGTCACCTCTCCTCTGCCTCTGCCCCTCCCGCCTCCCTCTCACAAGAACTCTGGTTGATCACACTGGGTCCTTGCGGAACAGCCAGGATAATCTCCCCATCTCGGGAGCTTTAACTTAACCCCACCTGCAAAGCCCTTTTCCCTCGTAAAGTAACACTCACAGGTTCCGGGGACTGGGATGGGATCTCTCTGGGCGAGGGGGTGTCGTTTTGTCTACCGCAGAGGGTAGCATAGGAGTCTATAGGAAGCCCCTTCCAGGTCAGTAGGGCTACTGAGACCCTCGGGGAGGGTGGCCAGGTTTCTGAGTGAGACAGCCACCACTGCGGGGTGGCAGATTTCCCCTCTAAGGCGTGAGATTTCTGTGCCCAGACCTTTCACTCTGACTGATGTGATGGAACACGGAGGCAGATGCATGGTCGCTGCGCCCCATCGCCCCTCCACAGAGGAGCCTGCTCAGCTGTGTGTCAGGGCCGGCGTGGAGGACGTCAGCCTGAATCCTAGAAACAGTGGTCTTTCCGCTTCCGGGGAACAGCGAAAGTGCTCTCCACCGCTTTTATAGCCAAACATGGATGCCGGATAATTCAGTGCGTAGCAACTGCCGTGTTTCCCAAGTACACTGAAAAGAAACAGGAGACCAGTAATCTGATACTCGTGTAAAAGCCCATCACTTAACTGGCCAGTGTGCCACACACAGAGCACCTGTTGTGTGCAAGGGAAGCCTGTCCAGCCGACATGTGGTCCTGGGCGTGACTGTGGGTACCGGGTGCCTCTCATCACTCAGCAGGTCTTAACCACCCAGCATCCTCCCGTGGGGCGTTCCAGGTGCACCCGGGCAGAGGAGGTACCGCTTCTCATCCTCCCGTGGGGCGTTCCAGGTGCACCCGGGCAGAGGAGATACCGCTTCTCATCCTCCCGTGGGGCGTTCCAGGTGCACCCGGGCAGAGGAGGTACCGCTTCTCATCCTCCCGTGGGGCGTTCCAGGTGCACCCGGGCAGAGGAGGTACCGCTTCTCATCCTCCCGTGGGGCGTTCCAGGTGCACCCGGGCAGAGGAGATACCGCTTCTCATCCTCCCGTGGGGCGTTCCAGGTGCACCCGGGCAGAGGAGGTACCGCTTCTCATCCTCCCGTGGGGCGTTCCAGGTGCACCCGGGCAGAGGAGGTACCGCTTCTCATCCTCCCGTGGGGCGTTCCAGGTGCACCCGGGCAGAGGAGATACCGCTTCTCATCCTCCCGTGGGGCGTTCCAGGTGCACCCGGGCAGAGGAGATACCGCTTCTCACTCTGTGTTTTTGAAATCGCCACGCGGACACCGTGGGAATGGGGGTCGGGCAAAGCCTTGGTCGCATTGTCTGTAGCTGCAGTTAAACGCGGATGGAGAGGGCCCCAGGCTGCCCAGACGGCCTGCTTGAACTCCCCACCTTAGCTTACGGCTGCTCCTTGGAGATCACTGCTGAGGTGCAGTGTCTCGGGCTGGTTTGTGTCTTTCCAGCCCTCTCTCCTGGGCCAGCCCACGTCCCTTCCTGAAGACGCACTGGGCTGAGGACCCTGAGAGCGGAACCAGCTCTGGTGGTGGAGGCGAGAGGGCAGCTGATGGCCCGGCTCAGCTGAGACTCTGGGCCGTCCTCCTGTTCCCTCCCTTCAGGCCTGGCTGACTTTCTTCCAGGATCTGAGTCTGTGGGTCCTGGTGGATTTTGTGGGATTGATGGAAACTCTGGGACTTAGCTGGACTGTACCTACCTTTTGACCCATTATTGGGATGACTAGGTCCACACCTCGAGACACCATATGGTCACCTCACACACCTGTGCTTTTCACTTAATCACCCCACCCCGTCCCCGCCCGCGACACCAGCTTCCATGCTGCCAGTGCACAGATTCATTCTCGTGCTTATCTTTTCCAAAAGGTTGGGTCTTAGCAAACACTAGCCCTCCACCCTTAATTCAGTCCCTGTCTTAAATGAGGTCGTTGGTTTCAGGGGACCCATTTCCTTTCTCTACCATTGGCCTCTACTGGACCACCCAGGTCCGCCACACAGAGCTCCGAGACTCCGCAGCTCGTGATGGGGCACATGGGTGCCAGCCACCTGTCTCCCCAGAGACCTCGGGCTCCTTAGGCAAGATGACCTACCTTCCCTCCGGGGACCAGCTCTGCGTGCCAAACACTGGGTGGTTTTGCTGCAGCTCAAAAACACCCCCAAGATGCCGTCAGCCCCACCTCCCAAATCTGGGGTGTCTACCTGCTGTTCAAGTGACTCCTCTGTGAATTGCCACCTGGGCAGCATGCCTTTGAAATGACTCCAGGCTGGCCTCCTTCCTCATGCAGATTCCTACCCGCCCCTTTTTCTTTTGGCCGCGCTGTGGCACGCGGGCTCTTAGCTCCCCGACCAGGGATCGAACCCGCACCCCCTGCATTGGGAGCACGGAGTCTTAACCCACTGGACCGCCAGGGGAGTCCCATGATTCCGACCCCTTTGACCTTCAGAGAGAAGAGGTGATGTTTCCATGCAGACGCGGCCCTTAGCCCTGCAGACACAAGCCATGAGAGCTTTCCCCGAGGAGTCAGCACAGGCTCACAGCCTCTCGCCCGAAGGGTGCACGTCAGCCCCCGCCTTGCCCCCTGCCACTGGGCTGCTTCTCCCATACTGGCTGGAGCAGCCCTTCTGCCTGGGGTCCCATACTGGCTGGAGCAGCCCTTCTGCCTGGGGTCCCATACTGGCTGGAGCAGCCCTTCTGCCTGGGGTCCCATACTGGCTGGAGCAGCCCTTCTGCCTGGGGTCCCATACTGGCTGGAGCAGCCCTTCTGCCTGGGGTCCCATACTGGCTGGAGCAGCCCTTCTGCCTGGGGTCCCATACTGGCTGGAGCAGCCCTTCTGCCTGGGGTCCTGGTCGAGCTCACGAGCTGCCTCTCTGCAAAGACAATCTCGCACATCCACCCTTTATTGTTCAGCTTGTAGCTCCTCTTACTCTCCCCATGGACGAGTCACCTAATGGATTCTGACACTGAAAATTCAGCTCTCTGGTAGGTTTCACAACTCAGTTTGGTTTCCTGAAAATATATGCGTTGTGTCAGTTGAAGCCTCCAGTCATCATTCTGTGACCTTTGTGATGAAGAGTGGCGGCGGGCAGCTTATTAGGGGCACGTGGGAGGTCCGACCGCGCATCTGCCGGTGCCCCTGGAAGGTGGCAGCCAGCAGAGTGGTGACCCTGCAGCTTCAGTCACAGCTTGTCGGGTGTCCACTAGTGAGCTTCCTCCTTCGTCCCCCTGTCCCAAGAGGGTTCTGTTTATCGGAGAAACGCTGAGACTGTCCCAGCGGCCACTCCGTTAGTCTGGTTCCTCTTCTCCCCCGTGAAATAAAACTGTCATTAACACCCGTTCCCGAAGCTCTTGATGATTCTGTGGTTTGCGCAGAGCTGCCTGCATTTTCCACTCTCGGCCACGCAGCAGCCGAGCTGGTGATGCCAAGTTTTCTGTTTTGTGCGAGCGGGCTGTTGGGTGGGGCCCCTGTGAGCCCATCCAGATGGGGCTGGGCTGTGGTTTTGAGCAGCGCCAAGGCAGGGGTTGGGGGGCAGGGTGGCGGGGAGGAGTCTGAGGAGGCAGAGGTCTCCCAAGCTGGCCATGGCCAGGGCTGCTTTCATCCTGGTAGGGAATCCTGCAAACGGTGACGCAGACCTTCATTCATTCATCCGGCAGACATTGATTCAGCCCCATGCCCGTGCTCTGCACCGTTGTGGACTCTGGGAACGCCGATGAGCAGGACAGACTTGTACGCACGTGGCGTTCTCTCCCCCGCTGGGAGGGTGGGCGTGCAGTATTGGTTTATCGATCCCTTCTCCTCTGAGGTCAGCCCGGATGCGTGCACTTGTTATTTGCGGCTGGGCTAGGCTGGGAGAGTGTGTGCGTCGATGAGGGCGTCTAGACAGGCACCTCTTTGATGGGAAAGTGAGCGTTCACCCGTCTGGTCTAGCTAGCGGGAGTTGAGGTGATGGAGGCTTGGGCTGCCTCTCTGCCTGCTGGAGGGAGGACAGCCTGTGGGGTGTGGGTGACCGCGGGAGGGGGAAGGGGCGTGGTCCTAGCCAGGAGCTGGCCCAGCCGCATGGTGCCCTGTGACTGCTTCCACGGCCGCTGCATCTGCTGGGGGCGGGAACGGCTGAGTCATGCTGGGGCCTCGGTGAGGTGGGTGAGGACTGGGGACACACACGGTGTCACATGATGCTGAAGAAGATTCTGGGCATGTTGATGACCTGGGGCATTAGCGGCAGAGCACTTGCGTCGTGCACTTGGCAGGACGGAGCCTGCCCTCTGCTGCCCCCTGCTGGCCCCGATGACACCCAGCAGGAGAAAACGAGACCAGCCTGCTGGCTGGGTTCCCAGCTCCCGTCCCCAGTCATTCTTGCCCCGTCTCCACTCACCGTCCTTGCCCAAGACTGTCATCGCCCCTCTGAGCCACCGTGATGGTCTCTCACCTGTTCTGCCGCTGCCAGGCTTGCCCCGCTACACACAGCGTCCAGAGGAATACAGTCAGCCCTCTGCACCCACGGGTTCCACCGATCTCAGATCAAAAACATTAGAAAAACAAATTCCAGAAAGTTCCCAAAGGCAAAACCTGAGTTTGTTGCGTGCTGGCAACAGTTTGCACAGCATTTACATTGAATTTACAATTACATAGCATTTATATTGTATTAGGTATTATAAGTAATCTAAACATGATTAAAGGTATATGGGAGCGTGTGCGTAGCTTACATGCAACTACTACACCATTTTGTGTAAGTGCCTTGAGCGTCTTCAGATTTTGGTGTCTGAGGGGGGTCCTAGAGCCAATCCCTCTCAGATACCGAGGGGTGACTATTCGAAATGTCCATTGAATTGTGCGACTCTCGTGCTTAAAACCCTCGACAGCCTTCTGTGCATTTCGAGTACCATCTAAGTCTACAAAGCCTTGTCTTTTTTTCAGCCTTGTTCTGTGCCACCCTCCTGTTCCCTCTCTGCCTCAGCCACAGGACCTTTGCACGTGCCGCATCTGCCTGCAGCTTAGATCAGCTGTGTTGCCACTCTCTGAGGGGCCTTCCCTGACCCACCTGGACACTACTGTGTCCCATTCCCTGGTGGTACTTACACTCATCACGTGGTCATTGGATGAATGCTTGTCTTTTCCCCTAAACTGTACCTTTCCTGCATTTTTGCCTATCGTGTTGTGTGTAGCATGTGGTGCATAGTGGGGTTTTCTGATGATGAGGATGCTGACCTTGGAAAAGTGAAACGACCTCCTCCACATTTCCTGGTTGGGGAGCGCTGGCTGCAGGTACTGAGTCCAGGTCTGCGAACCACCAAAGCTGTGCCTTAAAATGCAGCCTGTCCTCCCTGGGAAATAAATGCAGACTTCAGTCAGCGCCTTCGAACTTGTTCTATGCTTTATGCTGTGAACAAGAAACATACGCTGCTCAGGGTTTAGCTCTTGTGCATTTAGTTGTTGCTGTGATGTTGATAGCCGGTCCCCAAACATGATGTTGAGTTGATTGCTTTAAGATTTGAAAACAGAAACACTGCAATGGTCCATCACTTAACAGGTGTGATACTGTTATTATTTTTTTAAGGAACCAGATCATAACAGTGTTAATGGAAGTCAAAATAAAAGAAGAAAAATGCGCCCATCTTCCTAGATGTAGACCTATTAATGCCTTACGCTCATGCATGCATTTTATACAGCGGGAATCGCATGTAAATGAAGTTTTTATTCTCTCAGTTAATTGTTTTCAATATATCCATAAAAGACAAGATGATTGCTTAGAGATTCATCCACATCAAAACCAATAGAGAGAAAAATTATGCCACTAGTAAGTGCTCTTATTCTCCTCCTTGTTTATCTACTTAAACCAACAAATAAGCAAAGCTCTAAAAACAAACTCTATTTACAATAGCCCGGAGATGGAAACAACCTAAGTGCCCGTCATCGGATGAATGGATAAAGAAGATGTGGCACATATATACAATGGAATATTACTCAGCCATAAAAAGAAACGAAATTGAGCTATTTGTAATGAGGTGGATAGACCTAGAGTCTGTCATACAGAGTGAAGTAAGTCAGAAAGAGAGAGACAAATACCGTATGCTAACACATATATATGGAATTTAAGAAAAAAAAATGTCATGAAAAACCTAGGGGTAAAGCAGGAATAAAGACGCAGACCTCTTAGAGAACGGACTTGAGGTTATGGGGAGGGGGAAGGGTGAGCTGTGACAGGGCGAGAGAGAGTCATGGGCATATACACACTAACAAACGCAGTAAGGTAGATAGCTAGTGGGAAGCAGCCGCATGGCACAGGGATATTGGCTCGGTGCTTTGTGACAGCCTGGAGGGGTGGGATGGGGAGGGTGGGAGGGAGGGAGACGCAACAGGGAAGACATATGGGAACATATGTTTATGTATGACTGATTCACTTTGTTATAAAGCAGAAACTAACACACCATTGTAAAGCAATTATACCCCAATAAAGATGTAAAAAAAAAAAAAAAAACAAAAAAAACAAACCAGTGTCGGGGAAGCATGAACCTGCTCCAGTCTCCAGCCTGCTCACGTGGGTGCTTGTTTGCACGCGCTCACCATCCGTACGTACGTTCCGGCGGCCGCTGAGGGCTCAGTGACCCGGCACCTGGGCCGACCCTCCCTCCCCGCAGGCCACGCAGGTCCCGGGCTCAGCCCAGGCAGCATCTTTGCTGTTTTGTTTGGTATCTCAGAGTGGGGGCTGTGCTTGATGGAGAGAGAGAGGGCATCAAACACAACCCCCCCTGCATTTTCTAAACTAGACTTGACCAAGCTTCCAGTTTCTTAAGAGAATCTAGAATTTTTAATATGAAAATTTCCAAAAATTTGGAGCACCGTTCAGGGCACATGAAGTGCGCCTGGAGACAGGGATGGGCCAGCTACGTGGCTGCAGCCCCTCGTGTTGCTCCCGGACGGTTTGCTCTGGGACCATGGAGACACAGCCAGGAGGGGGCCTTCGGCGAACATGGGAGATGGGGCTCCGTGGGCCCGGACCTCGTCGGGGATGTAGACAACGAGCAGGTGAGGAACCGGGGTGGGGGGGTGCTCTGCAGGGGTGGTGACTCCTTTCTGTCCTGAGGGGGATTGAAGGATGCTCAGATGACAGTGAGTCAGATGGAGGTGGAAGGGGAACAGGTCAGCTCAGGCCCCGCCAGGGGTGAGCCTGGTTTCCCAGGACGGTGGACGTCACCTCTGTGTAGCCCCCGTGTGCCCGCCCTCTCCACTGTGATGATGGTGCAAACAGCAGCTCCCAGCTCCTGAGCATTGCCCGGCCTGGCGCTGGCTGGAGCACCTCCCTGACGGCGTGAGCCCACCCAGGCTGTCCAGCTGGGAGCACATCCTCCCTCCTCCCCTACTGAGGCCAGACAACGGGGGGCTGGTACTAGAATCTGGGGGCAGGTGTGACAAACTAACGCCCCGGGGAGCCAGCCCGGAAGCAGCCCAGGGGTGAGACCCCTGTCCACTCATCCTCTCCCACCCGTGGGACCTGCTCCTGCCTGCTTAGGGTCAGAGGGGACGGAGGGGCCCACTTTCCTCTAACTCTGTGACAAGAGCGTGGCCCCGGCAACAGTGCCTGGGACTGACCCTTGACCTCGGAGTCAGGAGAAACCTGGACGTGAGTGGGGACCCCTCACCCCACTGATGGGGCCGCGGGAGGGGATGCACATCCTGTCTCCCTGGCCTACTGCATTTTCTCAGAGAAGTGGCTTTTGCAAGAAATCTGACTTTTCACGACGTACAACGCTCAAGAAGAAAGAACAGGTGCGGGCTGAGCGTGCGAGGCAGGTGGGCGCGCCTCTGGCCCTCGTGGGGAGGAAGGGCAGGGAGAACCCCAGTCCTCTGGCAGCAGGCGTTGCTGACTTCTCCTCAAAAGGGTGCACGAGTGAGGAAGAGGTGTCCTTCAGAGCTTGTGTCTGGGGCTGGACAGAACAGGTTTCCCCGGGGGGGCCCCAAGGAGGGGCTGCTGGCTGGGAATCCCCTGCCTTCTCCTTTGCCGGGACAGAGGGCAGAGGTGGCGGCGGTCGGTGGAAGACTCAGCTCTTCCGGGGCCTTGCCTCAGCCCCCATCCCAGCAGGATCCTCACAGCAAACACAACTGCTCTGCTCCAGGGCCAGGGAAATGGGGGGAGGGGGGACCCAGCCCAGCCTGAGCTGGGGTTTCCATAAAGACAGGTGTCCCGGTGGGGACTGTGTGGGCGTCATCTGGAAGGACTGCGACACGCAGTGCTCGGGGCCCATGGTGGCCGTTTGGAGACAATGGAAAAGAAAGGAAGCGGGGAGGAGACAAAGCAGTGTCGGCCCTGCAGAGATGCCCGGGAGGGATGGCTGGGCACGTCGGCCTCGGGAGGCTGACTTTGTGTCTATCAGGAGGGCGTCGCTTTCCTCCCCAGGCACGTCCCCACTTAGAACAAGGTGGCAACACACACCTTGTGAGGGGAAGAGCGTCACCTGGCGAAGGTCAGCTCTGCCCGGGGCCTGGGGAGGGCCTCCTGCTTTAAAACAGTGCATTGGCTGCAAACACCTTAAGGCTGGGAGATTTCCCAGGAAAATCTGCGTTTTTTTCCGTTTTCTCCCTTGGAAAATAAAGGATCAGAGATGGGGGCCCCAATGCACATCTGGGCCACCGTCCCCTGGACTCTGGGTCCCCGCAGAGGCCCATCCCCTGCCGGCGGGACAGGGCTGCTATGGCTTCCAGGGGTGCGTCACCCCCCGGGCGGGCCGTGCAGGAACGCTTGTGTGTGACCAGTGGAGTGGCTCTTCCTCCCCTGGGGGGGTCTCTTGTAGCTCCGTTGCTTTCCCAGGCTCTGGAAGAGATGAACGGGATTTGTTATGAGGCGTTTGTCACGAGACGTGTGCAGCCAGTGTGGAGAAGCGCCTCGTCACTTCCTGGGCCTCCCCTCCCCCTCCCCCTCCCTCTCATTCAGAAGAGACTGAACACACTCATTAAAAGCAACATGCTTGTGAATCACGGTCTTGATGTGTGGTTCTATATTTTTATACTCAGTAAAATAAATTTATATTACTTCTTAAGAGGAGGGTAAAGTCTTAAGCAATAACACACATAATCTTTTTAAAATAAACTTATTTATTTGTATTTATTTATTTATTTGGCTGCATCGGGTCTTCGTTGCGGCGTGTGGGATCTTCGTTGCAGCGCGCGGGCTTCTCTCTAGTTGTGGTGCACTGGCTCTCTAGTTGTGGCACGCGGGCTCCAGAGCACACAGGCTTAGTTGACCCGTGGCGTGTGGGATCTTAGTTCCCCGACCAGGGATAGATCCTGCGTCCTCGCCATTCGAAGGCACATTCTTAACCACTGGACCACCAGGGAAGTCCCCATAACATCTGTGTTTGGCGTACGTTTTTCAAATATACCTGCAAAGAGATAATTCACTATTAAGTAGAAAGTGCTTCTGTTTCTCTTCCTTGTGGACCTAAACTCGTCTTGCAGCACCCGTGGTAGACTGCTGGCCCCTCAAGAAACTCTGAGCTAACAGGGGGCTTGGGGTCACACAGCTCTGGACAAGCCCCGGATGTATCGCCGCATTTTGGGTAGACTCTGTGATTTGGGGTAAGTTGTCCACCTGTGGAGGCTTGTTGTCCGTAATGCAGGGATCACAGTAGTAACGTCTGCTGCAGCCTTGCGGGGCAGTGGGGAGGACCGATCACAGGTGAACGTCATCACAAAGCTGCAAAGTCCTGTTCGCCCTTGGCTCTGAGCTTGCACAGTGGCCCTCGTACCACCTTCAGCCCACGGATGACCTGGGCCGTGTTTCAAACAGTTTTGAAACCATTGCCGATGTTCGAAATCAGGGGATTTTTAACCTTAGTATCTTAACTTCCAGCTCCTCTCCAGAAACCCGAGCAGGTCCTGCTCTGTGGCGGGATGGTTGGGGCTGAGTGGTGGCTGTGCCCTGTGCCCCCCGGGAGGGGCCGTCGTCCCGCTGGCCTTCCCTGCCGTCACCTGAGGTGTGACCTCCGTCAGTGGGGTGCCCGTTTCCTGGGTGCATCCTGGGGTGGGAGGGGGAGTGAGGACTTCACGGACCACAGGAGGTCGGGGGCGCTGGCCCCTGGGAAGTGAGTTTGAGAATGAGGCCTTGGGGTGAATTAAGGGCCCGTCTGTCCTCCTCCACGTGTGAGGGCCTCGGGGGGCCCGGCCTTCATACGGAGCTGGCCTGGTGCCTTGGCGCTCCACCTCCAAGGCATCAGAGAGGCGTCAAGCATCGCCGCACGTCCTCATTCTGGTCCTTGGGTCCTACCCCAGCCCTGTCTTGCTCAGGTGAGACCAAACCAGGGCTGGGAAGGAGGCGGGAAGGATGCCCGCCTTGTTCCTGGATGTCCCATCAGTCCGGATTCTGGAAACATCTCTTTCCCTTGGGGCTGGCCGTAGTCCTGAACCTCAGGATATGAGCTGAGGATTGAAGTCAAGGATGGAAAGGGAGGTGAAGACACACCAGCTCGGGCGGGAGGCTGAGGAAGCTGTAGGAGTGGGGATGGGAGTGCAGAGGGCCGCCCAGCAGACAGACGGCTTCCAGGTCCGTGTTGGGGACCAGGCCCCCAAACGGGCGTGGGGTGACAAACGGCAGCCTCAGTGTCGGGGAGACCAGGCGACGTGGCCTGGAGGACGCGGCCCGTTAAACAGGCCTCTCGCCTCCTGGCTGGGGTGGGGCCAGAGCCGCCGGGACCTCTGAGCTTTGCAAGGGGGCTTCGAGCCAGCGGCTCCTGTTCAATCACCTGATTTCCAACACTGGCCGCTAACCCTCACCCTCCCGCCCTCTGATTCCCATGTTCCATTTTTCTCCACAACACCTACCGGGGGCTACACATCGCGTATTCTGTGCGTTCGTCTCGCTCACTGTCTGCCTGCGCTGGAAAAGCAGCCCCGCGGAGGTCCGGGGGCTACGCATCGCGTATCCTGTGCGTTCGTCTTGCTCACTGTCTGCCTGCGCTGGAAAAGCAGCCCCGCGGAGGTCCGGGGGCTACGCATCGCGTATCCTGTGCGTTCGTCTTGCTCACTGTCTGCCTGCGCTGGAAAAGCAGCCCCGCGGAGGCGGGAGAGGGCCGTTTCGCCCACTGCTGTATTCTGGGCTCACGGCAGGCATCTAATAAACGTTTGTTGAATGAATGATGTGTAGGTTAAAGAAAACATCCAACATAGCGTGTGACTTAATATGTTCTCCATTCAGAAAAAACAGCTAAGATTAATCGCTTTCCAAACTGAAGACGTTTTGTTCTGAAGGAAATACCCCCGCGTATCGGGGGACGTCCCCCCGCCTTGTGCTGTCTGCAGGGCCCCCGGTGGGACGGCTCGCTGTTTGTGGGGTGACCCAGGCGAGCGGGGGGAAGGGATGTGGGTAAACAGCGTACTGAGCACGTGCGATTCTGCGGCACAGACTCTGGAGTTTGCATTTCTTCCGAGGGAGCCTGGAGCAGGATTCAGGCCAGAGTCTGACACGGTGGCTTCCGGTCAGATGGATAATTTGATTTAGCTGGTGGCAATTAAAAGCTGATAAATTCCAGTCGTGGGGCCTTTTGGGGAACACTCAGAGTTCAGGGGCGCCTTCCTTGGTGATGACGATTGAGCTGAGTGGCCGCCGGCTCCTTACCTGGGCGGGGGTCTCCTCCCACTGGCCCACCTGTGCCTCTGTCCCCTTGTCCGGCCCCGCCCATCCCCGTGGGAAGGTGGGTTTGTTATTCCTGCTCTCAGCTGGGGCCCTCCAGACCTCCTGAGTCAACTCAAAGCCAAGCAAAGGGTGGAGTTGGGGGAGGGGTGAGGTGGGAGCGAGGGGCACAGACCCAACCAAGGCGGAAACGCACTGAGGCCTTAGCGTCCCCAGAAGCAGCCGGGCTCAGGGTGATATTAGTTCTTTGCTTTTATACAAACCACTCCCACCCGTTCTCATGCACTTCCCGCCACAGCTCGGGGATGCAGAAGAGGGAGTGGGTTTGCTGAGATGGGTGGGTCAGGGCCTGTGTCTGAGAACAGGCAGAACGGGAGGAAGACCAGGCTTGGACCCCATGGAGGAGGGATGGTGGAATGAGCCCACTGCGGGGCGTGTGCTGCTCCACGATCCACGTGGAAATGGCACAGCTGCGGGCGTGTAAATGCACAGTCACCTTGGGGCCAGCATGTTGCCTCTGCAGTCCGGTGTGTGAATAGCACTAGGGTTACAGGCGACACTCCTGGCTGAGACCCACGTGGGTGTCAGTCACGTGCGCTTGCTACCGGGGAGGCGGCAGCACAGCAGGCGACCCACGGGGCTGCGCCCGGGAGCAAAGTAAACACCCGGGGGCCTTGGCGGGGACAGGCTTATGGTCCAAGAGGGTGGGTGGCCCTTGGCTCCGTGGGGCGTGAGGACGGGATTGGCTGCTTTGATGGCCCTGCAGCCCTGGGTGCTGTCAGCTTCTGTTCTCACGTGCTCCCTGGGGGGCGAAAGGTGGAGCCCATGGCCAGGAGGCGCTGGCGGTTCCCATGACTCCCCCACTGCCCAGGTCCTGCACCCTGGATGTCGGGTGATGGGGTGCCCCAGGGACCCTCTGCACCCCTGGCCTGGCCGCCGGGATGGAAGCTCCGGTCACCAGGCGGTCTGGCCTGTGGCCCTGAGCAGAGGAGTGGCAGAGGCGGAGGGCACGTGGTCTGTGGATGTGGAAGTGGCCAGCACCGCCTTCATGTCATCACCAGATGCTTCCTTCTGCCGAGTTGGGGGCAGGAATTCTTGTCTGAGCTGCAGCCTTTCCGGAGAGAAGTTGGTGTAGCAGGAGGGGCATTGCCTCCACGTGCTGGTGAGGCCATAAGTGCCCCACCTCGGCGCATCGTAGAAGGCGACGCGTCAGTGGCAGGAGGTTCGGCTTCCCGTAAAACGGCGTCATCATCGTCGGTCCTCACCCCCCAGCCCCCATGACAGCAGCTTGAACAGCGGGCTGTTTCTCTGGGGGTGAGTAGTCCCGAGCCTTGCAGTGCGGGGCCCTGGGGACCAGCCCGTCAGGATCTGGACCCTGTCCTCCAAGCCCAAGATGGCGCCCTGCTTGTCCCCCACCATGTCACGCATCTTGGGGCTGGACCTCCGTCAGCTCCTCTGTGGGAGGCTCCTGACATCTCCACGCAGCGCGTCCACCCATCAGAATTTAGTCACGTGGCAACTCCAGCTTCATGGGTGGGAAGCGTGGTCTCTGTAGGGTCAGTCAGAGGCTCTTTTCTCTGCACGATGGAGAACAGATGTCCGTCTGTCGCGGCTCCCCACCTGGGTGCTCGGGGCTGTGCATCCTGTTTGCTGAGGGGGAGACAGCAGACGCAGGGTCAGTCCAGGGCCAGCGGCCTTTCTGAAACTGAATGGGGCTGTGGACAGCCCTGGGTGGGGCGCCCCATCATCTCTGAGTCTCCACCTCCCTGGGGAGGACGTTTCCCTTCAGCTGTCCTGCAGCTGGCCGGAAGGCACGGCCACCCATCTTCTGGGCTCGGAGGTCCCGCTGCCGATCTGGTGCAGCCCAGATGCGCCCAGGGCTCGCCCGACCTTCCCGGGTTTGAACCCCCAACCCCTGGGAAGCAGTGAGATGGGATGGGAGAGTGCTTGGCGTGTAGCCCTGGAGGGAGTTTCTGGTGATCTGGGCTCCTTGGACTTGCAGGGTGGAGGGCATTCCAGGCGTGTCCCAGCTGATGCTCGGACCAGTGATTCATTCCACGATGATAGCAGGTTGCTGATCCAGGAACTTTTTATAGTTCGCATCAAAGACTCTTGTCCTCATTTGCGGGCAGGACGCGATCACTCTCAGATGTCAGCGTGGCCCTCCTGCCTGGCACGGGACAGACCCGCATTCAGGGGCCCGTCCTGCTGGCTCTGGGCAACAGGACCTGCCTCCTCTGCTCCTGGAGGCCGTGAGGGGACCTGGGCCTTCTCCTCCATAAGCCCCCTCTCCTGTGCTTCATCCTGCTGACAGTCCCGGCGCTCAGAGTGCAGCAGGGAGGCCGGCTGCCTTGTCAGCCTCTGGGTCCTCCCTGGGGCTAAGCCAGGCCACTGCTTTCCCCACAGGCAGAGTGCAGGCTCTGGAGCTAACTCCCTGGGTTCAAGACCCAGCTGTGACCTTGGGCTAGTTCCTGGAGGTCTCTGTTCTCAGCTTCCTTCTGTGACCAGTGGGGCCTGTGATGCTGTCTGCAGACGGCATCACCATCATCCCCATCACCATCATCACCTTCACCATCACCATCATCACCTTCATCATCACCATCATCACCATCACCATCATCACCCTCATCACCTTCACCATCACCATCATCACCATCATCATCACCACCATCACCATCATCATCACCATCATCATCATCATCACCAGCATCACCATCATCACCATCACCATCATCACCATCACCATCATCACCTTCACCATCACCATCATCATCATCATCATCATCACCATCATCACCTTCATCATCACCATCATCACCATCATCATCACCATCACCATCATCATCACCATCACCACCACCACCACCACCATCACCATCATCATCACCATCATCACCATCATCATCACCATCACCATCACCACCACCACCACCACCACCACCACCACCATCACCATCATCATCATCACCATCATCACCATCATCACCATCACCATCACCATCACCATCACCACCACCACCATCACCATCATCATCACCATCATCACCATCATCACCATCATCACCATCATCATCATCATCACCATCACCATCACCATCATCATCACCATCACCACCACCACCACCACCACCATCACCATCATCACCATCACCATCACCATCACCACCATCACCATCATCACCATCATCACCATCATCACCACCACCATCACCATCACCATCACCATCACCACCATCACCATCATCACCATCATCACCTTCATCATCACCACCACCACCACCACCACCACCATCACCATCATCATCATCACCATCATCACCATCATCACCATCACCACCACCATCACCATCACCATCACCATCACCATCACCACCATCACCATCATCACCATCATCACCATCATCACCATCACCATCATCATCACCATCACCATCACCATCACCACCATCACCACCATCACCATCATCACCATCACCATCACCACCACCACCATCACCATCATCATCATCAATGCAGTTCTCAGGACACGCTGGCCACATCCATGGCAGGAAGTGCTGTGAGTCAGGTGGGCCAGCTGTTCTGGAGTTGCTCCGACTACAAGTTGACTTGTATTTTTCTCTAGTCCAGATTTCCAGAGGCCATGAACCTCTCCCGTGGTTGCCCCACTTCCGACGTTCACCGCCTGTGTTTATCTGGCGGGATGAGGATACGGTCCTCTTGGTCATGCCGTACCGTGTAAGGGTTAGGATTCTGCTGATACGCCTCAAGAAACAAGAATTCCTTGTCTCTTTCGATGGATGTCAACAAAGGCCACTGGCATATTCATTTCATTGTCTTTTCCATTTGATTTGAAACAGAACTTGGGTGTTTGTATTTAAATGGTAACTTTCCATCAAGATTCCTCTCTTTAAACGGATTGGGAAATCTTAGTAAGAACACATACTTGCCTGGAGCATAAGATCTCTGGGACAGCAGTGGACATCTGACTTCCTAAATCTTTCTTAACATTTCTCCACCAATAGGGAGCTACTTAAAGGGAGAGAGGGGGTTCTCTTTTCCAGGGTGTCTGGGACAATGAAATGACACTCACCCAAGGAGGGGTTCAGGCTTGTTTTAAAGAATGTTTCCAAGCTCATGTCTCACCCCACCTTTTTAAATTAAATGGTTTATGTTGAGGTCTTCTCCTCCACATGCTACAGAAATCACAACTTTCTTAGCCCTTCCCAGTGAGCTCTGATCTGAGAACCTCCAGACGACTCCGGGGGTCTGTCGGCAGGTATCAGGAGAGGAGGGGTTCCCAAGAGCAGAGCCAAGGGAGGCCGCTGCCCACACCACACCCTGGAAGAGCTTCGCCCGTAAGTGCTGCATTGCAGTGGTGGCCCCCGCCCCAGGCGCTCACCCTCCATCTCTGGCAGCCGCTGGCTCAGGGGCTGGAGGAGGACGGGCTGGGGCTGCGGCCGCAGGAGGGCCTGAGACTGCACAGAGCTCAGCCCCCGCAGGGCCAGGGCCCTGAGCCGTCCTGGGGGCTCCTGCCCGGCCTCCAGCCGCTCCACCGACGGCCGTGGTCACCCCTCATTCACGTCTCTGAGCCGTCTCGTCTGCGCCTGGACTCAGCGCACCTTCCGTTGGGGCAGGAGCCCTGCTCTCCCTGCGGGCGGAGTGACCGCCCCTGTTCATGGCCATCGAGGAGACACAGGAGCTTCCAGGGCTTTCCTGGGGGTGATGGAGAGTGTTCACCCCCTCCCTCCTCCAGGGCCCGACGGGCTTCTCTTTCAGTGAATGGTCAGGGAGCGAAAATGCACCGATTAGCTTAGACCCAGCTCATGCGGAGCTGCTGAGAGAGAGGGAGAGCAGACAGACCCCCCGGAGTGAAATCAGGTGAAACTGAGGTTCGCGGGAAGAGGCTCCGAGCGGCCAAAATGGTGCAGGCTGAGGGCACCGCCTTCCTTGGCGGCTTTACGCACTTAGGTCAAGGAAGAGGGTTTCATGAGCTCTTCAGGGATTCTAGGAGCTCTGAAGGGGCAAGGACCCAGGGGAAGGACGTCAGCAGCCAGACCGGCCAGCGGTCTGCTGATCCTGCCAGAATGCCGTCAGCGCAGTGCATCCGAGAGCCGGTGCCCAGGCACCTCGGCCCCTGTCTACAGCATAGAACGCATCTGGGGGACTCAGCCGGCCACAGGGTCCCCTCACGTGCACAGAGCCTGGGGCTGTTCTCTCTCGGATCTGGGCACTGAGACCCCACCCCCCATCATGTGCTCGTTTTCCAAAGCGTCATTTCCAGTCTTTCTTGTATTTTCTTTCCTGACGACCTTCATGGGACCGGCACTGTCACGGCGGAAGGATGTCACCGAGCGGTCACCGTGCTCGCGGCCGTGTGTCAGCTCCTTCTCTGTCCTTGTCGTGTGCTCTCACATTTGCATCCTCCTTTTGGCCATATTTACACCATGACGGATGATGAGTGTTTTGTTTTTTTTCTTGGAAGCTCTTCTGTGTTCAATGCTGCTAAATTCTGCTGGTCTGCTCTGCCAGTTCAGGAAGATATGTATCTTTAAGTAGAAGCTTTTCCATAGAAGCAAACCTAGTGGTTTGGAAAAAAATCTCACATGGTTTTTGTACCCTGAGGATGACAGGTGTTCATTTCACAAGTAATTGGCCAAGTTCATATCTCAGGACCTTTGGGACCTGGCTTACAAAATCATCTTCTATGAACTGTTCACACTGAGATCTGTAATTCTGTCCACTGAAATGCAGATGTTGTCTGGCAGAGATGGGGAGTCAGTGGAATGATTATTTCCCTGTGGATATCAACCAGTTTTGCCAGTTTTGTATCTGTTAAGCAGGTTCACTTCAGCATTCCCGGTGGCCTCCTAGATGTCTGATTCTTTGCATTTTCCTTTGAAGAGATACTAACATCTTAGCGGTTGCTTCAGTCATTAATGAGTTAGATAATATAGTTAATAGGTGTTCGTTTTATATCTGAGTAGTCTTTTAATATGTGAGAAGAGAATTTCAAGGGAAAAGCTTTATATATTCTCTATTGCCTTAAGAAAAGGATTTTTTTTTTTTTTTTTTTTTTGCATGTGTGAGTTTAAGGCCTGGGGAAATTTGGGTTAAACTATCTTGTATATGAGCTAATAAAATAGAGTAACAAGCACGAAAACGGGACGCAAAGATGATTCATGGGAACACGTATCACAGAACACTCTGGGGAGGGTTCACTGAGCACATCTTTCATTAGACTGTTCTAGAATGCAAGTCGTGGGCTTCTAAATTCCTACTTTCTTTTCTAAGAAAAATTGCTCATCATTCACGGAAAATAACATCATTTTTAATGTGGTTTGTAAGAGGGTTCAAGACCACAAACAGGATTTATTATTATTAGCGCCACAGAACCAGGCTGTAAAACAGATCAGAATTTTATAACCTTTAAACCCATCTCATTATTTGCATAGAAATAAAAGTATTCGACTCCCTGGGACCTTCTGATGTGACTCCCAGGGGTATACCTGTAATTGAAATTTCCTGATTATCTGCAAATCCTAAAAATTTATTTTGAGAGTTCTGCTTTATAGTTTGTGTTATGAAAATACTATTTTTCCCCTCCCACCTGAGGATACTGATATACATGGGGAAGGGTTTTTTTTTAATTTAATTAATTAATTTATTAATTTTTAGCTGCGTTGGGTCTTCGTTGCTGTGCGCGGGCTTTCTCTAATTGCGGCGAGCAGGGGCTACTCTTCATTGCGGTGCATGGGCTTCTCATTGCGGTGGCTTCTCTTGTTGTGGAGCACGGGCTCTAGGCACACGGGCTTCAGTAGTTGTGGCTCACGGGCTCTAGAGCACAGGCTCAGTAGTTGTGGCGCACGGGCTCAGTAGTTGTGGCTCGCGGGCTCCAGAGCGCAGGCTCAGTAGTTGTGGGGCACGGGCTTAGTTGCTCCGCGGTATGTGGGATCTTCCCGGACCAGGGCTCGAACCCGTGTCCCCTGCATTGGCAGGCGGATTCTTAAGCACTGAGCCACCAGGGAAGTCCAGCATTTACCTGTTTTGATCGCAGACTCTTTTCAGAGATACATTCAAAGTTATAGCTGAGTTTATACTCCCAGAATTTTCGGGCTGTAGGTGACATTGGAAGTAAGAGCCAGTGTGGACGATTGATTTAGGGATCACTGCCCTTTCTTTTCCCTTCGTGGAGAACATCTTCAGGGCGGGAAGGAAAGGCAGTGAGTTCATTTGGGGACGATCAAACCAATCAATATTGAAGCCATATTTTAAGTCTAGCTTCTTTTTTTCCCCCTTTCTTATATCACAGTTCAGATAACATTAAAGTCTGTGAAACGTCTTTGAAAAATTCAAACCAGGTGTCCAGGGTAAAAATTTATAACACAAATATTCTGCGAGTAAGAGGCATCTGGGAAGAGAAATATTCCAGAAGGAGACCTGAAGGTACAAGCTGACCACTTTTTTTTTTTTTTAGATTCTATATATGTGTTAGCATACGGCATTTGCTTTTCCCTTTCTGACTTACTTCGCTCTGTATAACAGACTCTAGGTCCATCCACCTCACTACAAATAACTCAATTTCGTTTCTTTTTATGGCTGAGTAATATTCCATTGTATATATGGGCCACATCTTCTTTATCCATTCATCTGTTGATGGACACTTAGGTTGCCGCCATGTCCTGGCTATTGTAAATAGAGCTGCAGTGAACATTGTGGTACATGACTCTTCTTGAATTATGGTTTTCTCAGGGTATATGCCCAGGAGTGGGATTGCTGGGTCGTATGATAGTTCTTCTTGTAGTTTTTTAAGGAACCTCCATACTGTTCTCCATAGTGGCTGTATCAGTTTACATTCCCACCAACAGTGCAAGCGGGTTCCCTTTTCTCCACACCCTCTCCAGCATTTATTGTTTTTAGCTTTTTTGATGATGGCCATTCTGACTGGTGTGAGGTGATACCTCACTGTAGTTTTGATTTGCATTTCTCTACTGATTAATGATGTTGAGCATTCTTTCATGTATTTGTTGGCGATCTGCATAGGTTCTGAAGAACCTAGTGGCAGGACAGCAATAAAGACACAGACGCAGAGAATGGACTTGAGGACATGGGGAGGGGGAAGGGTAAGCTGTGACAAAGTGAGAGAGTGGCATGGACATATATACACTACCAAACATAAAATAGATAGCTAGTGGGAAGCAGCCGCATAGCACAGGGAGATCAGCTCGGTGCTTTGTGACCACCTAGAGGGGTGGGATAGGGATGGTGGGAGGGAGAGAGATGCAAGAGGGAAGAGATATGGGAACATATGTATATGTATAACTGATTCACTTTGTTATAAAGCAGAACGAACACACCATTGTAAAGCAATTATACTCCAATAAAGATGTAAAAAAAACAAGCTGACCAGTTTGCTGTGCGTGGGGCTGGACTCTGATGGGGGCCGGGAGGCTGCGGATGGACCCTGTGAGGAACGATCGTTTCCCTTGGTTCTGGCCCAGACCACACAAGAGATACTTGTGCTTTAAGTGGGAACAACACACACACCTCAGGATCCAAAAGGGATGTTAATACAGCAACCAGGGCCCCAGGAGGCAGGAGGAGGTCCCGGGAGGAAGTGAGCGGGCCTACACCCGGGTCTGCCGTGCACCTCGATGTGCTGGGTTTGCCTGGGACTCACGTGTGGTGACAAATAGTTGAGATCCGAGGCGCCAGGGAGGAGGAGAGGATAATTATGAGTTATGGTTGTATTGTCCCTGACGAGGAGACCTGTGGTCCCCTTAACTGGCTTACCACCTAATTCCACGTTCCTGTGCAGAATTCAGCTAATCAAAATGAAACTTAGATATTAAAATCCCTGACTTAATGGTTGGGGACATTTTATCTCCTGCCCAAGTTGTGTTTCCTCCAGCTAGAAAGCTTGGTTTGTTGATCGTTCATCTGATGCTGGTTTAACTCTCTAAAAAATTTTTATTTTGGAATAATGATAGATTCACAAGAACATCACTGAAATCAAGATACAGAACCACCTTACCACCCAAAACATCTTTGGTTGCACTTCCATCCGTAACTCCTGGCAACCAATGATGTTTCCCATCCTTATGATTTTGTCATGTTGAAAAGGGTATATAATAGGATCATACAGACCTTGCCTTTTGAAATTGGCTTTTTTCATTCAACCTAATGCCCGTGAGATCCGTACAAGCTGTCACGTGTGTCGCTAGTTCAAACCGTTTTTGCTGGGTAGTCATCCAGGGTCTGGATAAATTGCGGTGTGTTTAGCCAGTCACCCACTGAGGGGTGTTTTGGTTGTTTCCAATTTTTGACAATTACGAGTAAAGCTGTTATGAAGAATTGTGTACAGGTTTTTGTGTGGAAATAGTTTCTCTTTCTCTGGGGTAAATGCCCAGGAGTGCAATTGCAGGGTCATGGGATAAGTATTTTCAATATTTCTTAAAACTTCCAAACGCTTTTGCAGAGGGGCTGTACCGTTTTATGTTCCCACCAGCGATGTATGAGCGATTTAGTTTCTCTGCATCTTTGCCCGTGTTTGGTTCAGTCGTCTTTTATTTTAGTTGTTCTCGTTGTGGTCTGAATTTGAATTTCCCTGAGGGTTAGTGATGTTGAAGATCTTGTCTTCTGCTTCTTTGCCGTCTGTGTATCCTCTTCAGGGAAATGTCTCTTCACGTCCTTTCCCCTTTTTCTAACGGGATTCTTTGTTTTATTTTTACAGTTGAGTTTTGAGAATCCTTTGTGTGTTCTGGATATGACTCCTCTGTCAGATACGTGGTTTGTAAATGTTTTCTCCTAATCTGTGGCTCATCTTTTTATCCTCTTAATAGGGTCTTTCACAGAGTGTGAGGTTTTTAGTTTTTATGAAGCCCAATTTATTTATTTTTCAATTTTATGGAATGTATTTCCTACACTGGCGTCATAGCTGAGTACTCTTCAATGGACTGTAGGTCCTGAAGATTTTTTTTCTATGTTATCATCTAAAAGTTCTACAGTCTTATGTTTAACATTCACTGTAGGATCTATTTTCAGTGAATTTTTTGTAAGGTGTGAGATTTAGGTTGGCTTATTGATTGATGGTCCTATGGATGTCCAGTGGCTCTGGCATTATTTGGTGAAAGAACCATCCTTCCTTCATTAAATTATTTTTGATTCTTTGTCAAACGTCAGTTGACTGGACTTGTGTGGGCTGTCTCTGGGTCTCTACTCTGTTCCACTGATCTATTTGCTGGCGGTCAGGATGTGTCTTTGTAACTCATTTTCTTTCTGAAAATTCACCCCGTATTAGGACAATGTTGTTATCTTAGACTTGCGGGCATGTACAGAATGTATTTTATGAGTCACTATAACAAAAGTAATGACACTTATATTTTTATCGAGCATGTTTTCTCATGGGAGGAGATGATTCCAGGAAAATGAGGATCTTACGTTTTCCCTAGAAAAGACATTTTTGCTAGTTTAATGAATTTGTCCTAATTCAGACAAATCCCAAGGTGTTCTCCACCCTCCCCTCTTGGATTAGGAAGGAGAGGGCATTGAGGGTCTCCTTTGGGAGTTAAACCCTCCAGGGTCAAGGTGCCCCTCTTAAGTACAGCCGGCCTGGCACTGGGGTCTGTGAGCCGCTGTTCCCTGGAGGACTTTCTGTGGTTATCTTGAGCGGGGAATCAGGGGGCAGGGGCTGAAGTGGGATTAAACGTTAGGAATCTGAGGCCAGGACGGGTGCCCTGGTCCTGTTTAAACAAAACTGGAAGCAAATCTGTGTGGCAACCCCAGACTCACGAGAGAGCTGTAAATAGATAAGATGTCTGGCATCAGACAGTCCCACGTGTGTGGCTCAACACGAGACTTTCCGGGTTTTTTTTGTTTTTTTTCCTTTGCGGTACGCAGGCCTCTCACTGTTGTGGCCTCTCCCGTTGCGGAGCACAGGCTCCGGACGCGCAGGCTCAGCGGCCATGGCTCACGGGCCCAGCCGCTCCGCGGCATGTGGGATCTTCCCGGACCGGGGCACGAACCCGTGTCCCCTGCATCGGCAGGTGGACTCTCAACCACTGCGCCACCAGGGAAGCCCAAGATTTTCGTTTTTTAAAAAACAAGAATCTGTGCAGCCCATTCCTGTGAAATGGGGAAGGAGCTTATGGAAAGAGCCCCGACCTGCGGGCTGACAGGCACTCACGGCCGCCCTCGTCCTCACGCATTCCTGCCTCTTTCTGCTTCTGTTTTCTGCTCCCCGCTCCGCCTTCCCTGGGACCCACCTCTCTGCTCTGAGACTCCGCCACGGGGACGATTTGAAAACACTTTCTGTTCAGTTCTGTGGCCGGCTGTTCTAATTCCAGATCCCCATGTAAGTTCACAGGTGTTTTTTCTTTGCTTTTTGCTGGAAGCATCGGAGCAATTTCCTCTCTGCGTGTTTCCCTCACCCGCCAGGCAGGTTTACACACCGAATATAAACCGTGAGCGTAAAAGTCAGGAGTCTGCAGGCCCCGTTCCTCTCAAACTGGAGCCGTGAGGTTTAACAGAGGAGAGAGGGCCTGGGGAACCACGGGCGATCACAGTTAGAATTGAATTCCCTTCTGGCATCGGACCCACCCCTGCGCCCAGCACCCCGCAGGGACAGGGAAGGCGGGGAAACCCGAGGTCCCCGCACGTGTGGACCCCGCGTTCCCCGGCTCTGGACGGGTCCTCGGTGGGCGTCTCTGCCCCGGACCCGGTGGCCGTGCCGCTGTATCCCGTGCAGATGGTGCTGGGGTGGTGAGGGCATGGAGCCGCAAAGCCCCCGGGAGCCCCTTCTCTGTGAGGTCAAAGGTCTCAGCATCTCACCCTGTCTGACCTTTCACCCTCAGCACTTGGGCCAGCTCAGCCCAGCAGGCTGCCCGGGTCTCCCTTTCCAGAGGTGAATCTCAGATGTCTCCTTCATGGGGCCCTGCCCTGCCCCCGTCCTGCCAGAGGCTAAGATGCTGGAGTCTGTCTTAGCATCTTCAGGAGGGACTGCCTGTGATTCTGTGGGAGAGAGAAGCGCCCCAAGATGCCAGAGGAGGCTGAGGCTGGATGCACGGTGTCCCCCGTCAGCCCCACTCGACATTACCTCTGTGATTCTTGCCTCCCCTAAAGGTGGGACGTTTCAACCATGCAGAGTCCTGGCCCCAGGCTTGTGAGGTGAGCCTGGCTGGAGGGGAGGGTGCCGACAGCCGTGCGCAGCTGCCCACAGCTATGGGGGGGGCACTTGGGCCCTTCCATTGCTTTACTAAGGGTCAAAATTAAGGGCTGTGGACACATCTGTGTTTTGCTTGGGACAGAGATAGGCAAGTACCTTTCCGGCCAATGTATAAGTTAAACTATATACAGTCAGCCCTCCGTATCTGAGGGTTCCATATCCACAGATTCAACTAACCTCGGATGGAAAATATTCAGAAAAAAATTCCAGAAATTTCCAAAAAGCAAAATATCAACTTACCATGCACTGACAACTGTTTACATAGCATTTACATTGTGTTAGGTGTTATACGTAATCTAGAGATGATTTAGAGTATACAGGAGGATGTGTGTAGGTTATATGCAAAAACGACCACTTTTTATACAGCACTTGAGCACCTGTGGACTTTGGTATCCTCGGGGCTCCTGGAACGAATCCCCCATGGCTACCGAGGGACGATTATACTGGCCTAAAAAGCAAGCACATTTCTAAACAAGGAACATTCACAGGCTGTTGTCGGGTAGATTTTCTCCTCTCCTGATGTGTGTCTCTCAGAAGCAGACCCCTTGCTGTACTGGCAGCAGACAGTGAATCCTCGATTAGTCCCATTTGCTTCTCCCCAGATGGGAAGACCTTATGGCTGTTGGCAGAAGTCTCAGATCCTGTAGGAGAGATTCCGCAGGGCCCGTGTAGCCCTTCCCCATGGGATGTGCTTAGGTGGACACGTCTGGTGAAGAGTCAGGGCTTCCCTGTGGACCACAGGACTCCACAGGGTCCTCGGCCTCAGGACCCAGGAGTGGTTCAAGGGGGATGCTACTCGCTCACCCCACCCTGATGGGGCACCCCACCTCCTGGGCCCCGGGGTGACTGGCTGGGATGTCGCCCAGGCACTCGGGAGGCTGATGGGCGGACGGCGCCTCCCACACCTCTGGGAAAGTGGGCCGTGACCTGGAAGCCTCGCCCTCCTTTCTCTGGCAGCACCGTGGCCGGTGTGTTCACACCGTCCAGTGGTGTTCCTGGGAACCGTCTAGGTCTCCCTCCCTGCAGACGTGCTGAGAGCCTTTGTTCCACTTCAGCTGCAAACTTCAAACACAGAAGGAGGGGATCTGCTTTTTCCATCACAGGCGCGGAGCCGGGAGGAACCCAGACAGAGGCAGGAGTTTCCCATCTTGGGTGTGATCCTGGCCCCAGACCCCGGTCTGCCCTCCACCCTGCCGACCACACAGGCACTTGGCTCGTGGGTCGTGCCTGATTTTTAAGCTCCCCTTGAAGAGTGATTTAGATCCAGAGTCAGAGGGTCAGGCCTTCGGCCTCTGTGCCGCTCCCACGTGGAAGTGCTTCCCTGCGCTCAGAGCAGGGCTGGCGATGAGAGGAGGGGTGACCCTTCTTCCTGGGGGAGCTTCCGGGCCTCTGATGACGCGGGCGCCTGGCTGCTGCCCCCTTCTAGTGCCGCTGCCGTCACATTTCATTACTTTGCACAAGCGTCACACGTAGTTTAAACAAATGGGACCTAGTTAAACTGAAAAGCTTTTGCACAGCAAAGGAAGCTGTGACAAAACGAAAAGACAGCCTACTGAATGGGAAAAGATATCTGCAAATGATACAACCGATAAGGGGTTAATATCCAACATATATTACAGAAGCAGCTCATATAACTCAACGTCAAACAAACAACCTGATTTAAAAATGGGCAGAAAAACTGAATAGACATTTTTCCAAAGAGCAGATGCAGATGGCAGCAGGCACGTGAAAAGATGCTCAACATCACGAATCATCAGGAAAATGCAGATCAGAACCACAGTGAGATGTCACCTCACACCCGTCAGAATCCTATCGTCAAAAAGAACACAGATAACAAATGAGCGTGTGGAGAAAAGGGAACCCTCCTACACTGTTGGCGGGAATGGAAACTGATACAGCCACTGTGGAGAACAGTATGGAGATTCCTTAAGAAACTAAAAATAGAGCTACCATACAACCCAGCAATTCCACTCCTGGGTCTATAGCTGAAAAAAAACCAAAAATAAAAACACTAATTTGAAAAGATACATACACCCCAATGTTCATAGCAGCACTATTTACGATCGTCAAGGTATGGAAGTAACCTAAGCGTCCATCAAAAGATGAATGGATAAGGAAGATGTGTTCCATATATACAATGGAATACTACTCAGCCATAAAAAAGAATGAAATTTTGCCATTTGCAATAACATGGATGGACTTGGAGGGCATTGTGCTAAGTGAAATAAGTCAGACAGAGAAAGACACATACTGTCTGATGTCACTTATATATGGAATCTAAAAAATACAACAAACTAGTGAATACAACAAAGAAGAAACAGAGTCACAGATACAGAGAACAAACTAGCGGTTACCAGTGGGGAGAGGGAAGTGGGCGGGGAGGGGCAATATAGGGGTAGAGGGAGAAAAAAAGGGGAAAAAACGGCACATAGCAGTGTCCTGGAGGGTCTGGTCCTGCCCGGGGCCAAGGAAGCCTCGCTGAGACTGGGCAGGGGTCACCAGCAGCTTCTTACGTGTATTTTCGATTTTGTGGGGTTTGCACATCGCACACTGCAGTTCCCCTGCTAATGACCTTCTGTGACTCTGAATGGCTGCAGCCTCAGGGCTGTCTGGGACTGAGCAGGGTCACAGCAGGCTGAGACACGAGGAGGGGGCAGCATAGGCAGCCTCTGTCCAGCTTCTAGTGGTTCTCAGGTTCAGGTGCGTCACCTGAAGGACTTGTGAAAATCCAGAGGCCGTCCTCACCCCCCGAGTTTCTGATTCTGTGCTGGGGCCCAGGGGTGGCCTGGGGTGATGCTGAGGCTGCTGTGAGGACCACTCTTTGAAAACCGTCCTCAGCATTGAACGTGGGATGGGGTGCCAGCCGGGGTGGCCCAGGTGGCATGTGGATGAGGTCAGGCGTCTTGGACACAGCCTAAAAACAGGGTGAGGAAAAGGGAGGCTGAACCTTCTTAGGGTTTCTCCCGTGGACTTTCTTGAGCCTTTGGTTGTGTTGCTCCCTGAGCTTCCTTATAGGGTTTGAGGCTCAGGTAAGCTCAGCTCCCTGAGTACCAGGCCCCTGTCTCCTGAACCAGTGGGTGCTCAGCGAGAGGATACCCCTGTCGGTTTCTGACCCACGCGTTCTCCTGCAGCCCAGCCCGGTGGTTGCGTGTCCGGGGACATCAGATAAGAGGTTCTTGAACTATTGATTGGGAGTCGATTAGATACCATTGAGCCCAGTCTCCTGTGGTGCCGCTGGCTTCCCAAGCTCCCTGGCAAGATTCCTGGACGAGTCTCTGCATCTCGTTGAGGCAGAGCAGCTGCTGCCAGGTGCCCTGAGCTGGCATCCCGGAAAAGCCCAGGGACGAGCGAGAATCCTAGGAACAGGGTCATTGATGGAACGGTTCACTTATTCGTTCTTTTGTCCATTGGTTCAATAAATACTTAGTAAGCGCCTGCTGCGTGCCAGACACTAGGGTAGGCACCAGGGTACAGCAGGAAACGAGATAGCTCACTGTGTGCGTGCTCTAGAGAGGAAGACAGCCCACAGGTAAGTAAGTAAATACATAATGTGCTGCATGGAGATCAGTGCTATGAAGAAACGCGGTAAGAGGAATGGGCAGGTTGGTATTGTTTTGAGTGAGCCGGCAGGGTCTCCTGAGGAGAAGGCCGGGAGGGTGGGAGCCACGGCGTTGTCTTGGGGGAGAGCTTTGTAGAGGGAGGACACAGCAAGTGCAAAGGCCCTGAGGCGGCAGCCCTGGTGAAGGAGAGCCGGGAGAGAGATGGGGCCGGGTGACCCGCCCTCTCCGACCACAAGGGTTGCGACGGGAGGTCAAGGGCTTTGTGTATTGCCAGCCCCGTGGGGTCTTGTGGGCTGTGAGGGTGCGGCTGTCACAGCAGTTTTGGTAGCTCGGCTTGTCCGGCTGGATCATGAGGCGTGTCCATCCTCTGTCATTTCAGACTCAAAGGCAGTACATCGAGACTACCAATGAGAGCAACCGGATCTTCCTGTATTGCGCCTTCCTGGACTTCAGGTACTATCTGCGTGGGAGGGTCCCGGGGCGAGAAGGGAGCAGAGGAGGGGCGGGAGGGGGCCCAGGGTGTCCATGCTCGGTCACACGCCTGTCCAGGTTATGATCTACTTTTATTTTGTTGCTTCTTATACTCTCTTTTTCTTACTCCAGTTGGATTTTTGTGTGTATTTTTTTTTAACATCTTTACTGGAGTATAATTGCTTTGCAATGGTGTGTTAGTTTCTGCTGTGTAACAAAGTGAACCAGCTATACATATACACATATCCCCATATCTCCTCCCCATTGCGTCTCCTGCCCACCCTCCCTATCCCACCCCCCTAGTGTGTATTTGTGTGTATTTTTGGTACCATTTTATCTCTCCTATTGACCTCTGGTGTATACTTCCTTTTAATTTTTTGTAGTGGTTGCCCTGGGGCTTAGAGTATATATCTTTAATTCATCCGTGTCTACCTTCCAATAATATTTTATACCACCACACATGTATTCTGAGACATTACAACAATCTTTTCACAATTCTTCTTGCCCATCCTTTGCACTATTCTTGTTGTACATTTTACCTTTACAGATGCCAGAAACGCACAATACATTGCTAGGATTTTTGCTTTAGAAAGTTAGTTATCCGCTAAAGCAATTCAAATCAAGAAAATAATAACTGCATATTTCCCTTCATTTTTTCCATCTCCAGCTATTTCATTTCTTTGCGTAGATCACAGTTTCCGTCTGGTATATTCCTGTAACTTTTCTTGTAGTGTGAGTCTGCTGGCAGGAAGTTCAGCGGACTTTTATTTTTGAAAGATATTCTCACTGAGCTTAGAATTCTGGGTCGCTTTTTTTCCCTAGACTTACACTCTAACAAATGATAGAAGCAATATATCAAAACATTATTCTTTTAAAAAAGAAAGCATTATAAGGAGAGCATATGTCCCGTTGGACCTTTAGATCTTACCCTGATCTCTCCTCTTGCCTGTAGTAGCCACAGTGGGGAGATTTTTGTGTGTATTTTTTGATAATTTATGCATGTTTTATATTTATGTTCTTGGGAAATATATGGTGTTGTTTAGTTCCATGTTTCTTGCATCATTCCACCATCCTTATTTCGTGTTCTGCCCACATCTCTTTTCACCGATATGTAGTATTTTTTTCATATTTATATACACACATTCCATTTATGCACGTGAAAGAACAGTTTTCTGCTCAGATGCCAACTTCCTAGGTCACAGGGTAAGACGCGTATTTTCCTGTTATTTGCTGTCTCTTGACCGGCTGCCATGGCAGATTTATTTACTCACAAGTCGGGGAACCAGGCTTCTTGTTTCCACGGGTTCCCTGGGATGTGGATCTCTACACGCACACAGAGGTGATGCCACGCGGGGCTCAGCTCCCCTGGTTAGTGAAGACATCGTCACGGCTTCGTGGCTCCATTTGGGAAAATGTGACTTTCACGGTTTTTAATTCGCAGTCACTCTTGGCGCCAGCAGAGGGGACACGTTCCATCCTAGGACCTCGCTCCCTGAGTGCGTGCCCGCTACTTCTCAGGTCACCCTCTAATTCAAGTGTGGCCTTCATACCTTCCATGGACAAAGGTCACATACAGCCCAGCAGCCGGTGTCGCTGGTTCTCGAGGGCCGGGGACAGGTTAGCCCTAACAGGTGGCAGGGTGGGGCAGGACGTGCCCATCTTTAAGGCCCTTTGATCCTGATGCTACTGGGGGCTTGCTCCTGAAAACTGGTAGGTTCGAGTGGTGCTGGCTGTGCTCTCTGGTCTCCGCTAAATGCTCCCCACCTCACTCATCACAAACGCTGCCTCTGAAGCCGCTGTCCCCGAGCCTCGGCCCTCAGGTTCAGCGCCACCCCTCAGCCTTCTCCAGACGACCCTTCCCACCTCTCCCTCGGGTTCCACGCTGCCCAAGCTCACCGAGAGCTACAATCGCACAGCATCCTCACAGGGACACCCTCTGCCTCAGGGATGAAAATAAAGATGCCGCTAGCGTGTGCTTTGTTCACAGAACACCGCAGGAGCGCGGCAGGACTGTGTTTATCCATCATCCCTCTGGGACGGCCACCTTTCTCATCCACGGCTGACATTGCCGTGAAAATGGAATGTACAGCAAAGAGAAACTAGAGCCTTTAAATTTCTCCAGCTTTATAAAAGCTTTCCCCAGGGGCCCCTGCCTTTGGCCGAAGCAAAGATTTGTCTTTGCTGATCACTCAAAGTTGCAATTTCTGGGAAGAACCATTTAAGCGTCCTTTCTGTGAATTTGAAACTATAGAGAGATACAGGGAAGAAAATTGTAGTCGCTCATATTCTCACCACAAGAGTGAACCACGGTTAACATTTGTGCATTTTTGCTTCATGTCATTTTTGTCTAGGTTTATACTTTAAGAAATAAAGCAAGTAATACGTCAAAACATTATCCTTTAAAAAATTATAAAAAAGTAAATATGTAAAAGACTTTTACATCTTATCCTGGTCTCTTGCCCTCTCTGTGGGGAGTTTTCTCAATAATTTATCTATAATTTATGGTTATGTTCATAGAAAATATACGATCTTCTTGCGTGTCACGCCCTTGCATCATTATTATTGCATTCAACATTGTATATGAAGTTTCTGTGTTTTATCCGTATGGATACATGCTGCTTTTGACTGATGTATATACCCTACCAAATTTTATCCAGGTCCCCGAGGTGGACATTAGGGAACTTTAAAATGTTCTCTAGTGTCACGCATCATTCAGTAAATACCCCAGACGCATCCCTGCGCACAGAGCTCAGAATTCTCTAGAAGTGGGATTGCTGGGTTGCAGGACCCGCACACTTCACGCTTTCTAGATTTTATTGAAGTACAGTTGATTTACGATGTTGTGTTAATTTCTTCTGTACAGCAAAGTGATTCAGTTATAGATATATATATTCTTTTCCATTATGTTTTGTCACAAGATACTGAATATAGTTCCCTGTGCTATACAGTAGGGCCTTGTTGTTTATCCATTCTATATATAATAGCTTGCATCTACTAATCCCAAACTCCCAGTCCATCCTTCCCCCAACTCCCCTCCCCCTTGGCAACCACAAGTCTGTCCTCTAGGTCTGTGAGTCTGTTTCTGTTTCATAGATATGTTCATTTGTGTTGTATTTTAGATTCCACATATAAGTGATATATGGTATTGGTCTCTGTCTTTCTGACTTAACTTCGCTTAGTATGATAATCTCTAGTTGCATCCATGTTGCTGCAAATGGCATTATTTCATTCTTTTTTGTGGCTGAGTAATAATCCATTGTATATACGTGCCACATCTTCCTTATCCATTCCTCTGTCGCTGGACACTTAGGTTACTTCCATGTCTTGGCTACTGTGAACAGTGCTGCTGTGAACTTGGGATGCATGGATCTTTCTGAATTATAGTTTTGTCTGGGTATATGCCAGCAAAGGAAACCATCAACAAAATGAAAAGACAACCTACAGAATGGGAGAGAACATTTGCAAATGATGCAACTGATGAAGGCTTAATTTCCAAAACATACAAAGGGCCCATACAACTCGTAACAACAACAACAACAATCAAAAAATGGTCAGAAAATCTAAATAGACATTTCTCCAAAGAAGACATACAGATGGCCAGTAGACACTCCATGTTTATTGGCTGCTGGACCAGGTGTTTTGCAAAGCGATGGGGCCAGAGTGGTTATGCCGCTTTCCCCTCCCGGGAGGAAAGAGGTGCTGTTTCGTGGGCCCTGATCAACGCCAGAAACACGCTAGCCTCCTCAGCCTGGTGGTGAGGACGCTGTCTCAGCCCACGGGCCAAGGGTGGGCTTTGCTTCCCACTGACGGTTCCTCCTGTGTCCTCAGCTCCGGAGAAGGCATCTGGTCGAACCAGGGCTGCGCTCTCGCCGAGGGGAACCTCAGCTACTCTGTCTGCCGCTGCACACACCTCACCAACTTCGCCATCCTGATGCAGGTGGTCCCGCTGGAGGTAAGCGCCAGGCGGGGAGGGGCTCTTGGACTGCGAAGAGGTGCCCCCTCTCCGTCAGCCTGCAGTGGGGGCCAGGTGGCAGGTCTTCGTCGTCAGCGCCGGGGGCTTCAGCCGCAGCAGGGCAGATGGGAGCCTGCACAGGTAGGGAGGCCCGGTGGTTGGGGACCCTCACGAGGCTCTGCTTCTTTGCAGAAGCTCCTGTGCTCCAGGTTTCCTCAGGCAGCACCTGAGCAGACCCTGGGTCCCTCTCGAGGATGCACGTGCCGCCCAGGAGGTGGTCATGGCCGCGTTTCCTGTCTTTGGTCACTGGGCTGTGAGACCCTCCCTGTGCCATGGGCGTGTCCAGCAGAGTGAGGTCCTCGGCTATAAGCAGTGTGCCTGGATGTCCAGAGAAAGTGTCACCAGTGGTGGCATACAGCTGCACCTATGTCCAGGGTGGCCACACCGTGTCCTCGGAGCATTTCTGCTGTGAGACAGGAGACCCTGGGCTGCAGATGGGGCCCTGGACCTGTTTCTGAGGGACCTGACTTCCAGCCCCAGCGGGAGTGAGCCCTGAGGTGGGGGAGGGGATTTCCGACCACCCCCTGCGTCCTTCTCTCCAAACGGGGCCAGGACGTCTATCCTCAGGTTAAGGATGGAAGAGGCCCCTCCTGGTTGGGTTTCTCTGCTTCAGAATATTTAATCTTTATTGCCTACTAGGCTTGGTCAGCACTAAGAACTAGAGATTAACTTCTGTGGTTCAAGGGAGGCCTAGCTTGTAAGAGAAAACATGGTGATCTTTAAAAATGCAGATGTGGGGCTTCCCTGGTGGCGCAGTGGTTAAGAACCCACCTGCCAATGCAAGGGACACGGGTTCGAGCCCTGGTCCAGGAAGATCCCACGTGCCGCAGAGCTACTGAGCCTGCGAGCCACAACTACTGAGGCCTGCGCTCTAGAGCCCGCGAGCCACAACTACTGAGCCCTCGAGCCACAACTACTGAGCCCGCATGCCGCAACTCCTGAAGCCTGAGCACCTAGAGCCCGTGCTCCGCAATAAGAGAAGCCACCGCAATGAGAAACCCACGCACCTCAACGAAGAGTAGCCCCCGCTCGCTGCAACTAGAGGAAGCCCGCGTGCAGCAACGAACACCCAATGCAGCCAAAAATAAATAAATAACTTACAAAAATGCAGACGCCCCGTGGTAGGATCCTCTGAACCGTGCTCAGTCCCTGACACCTGAGCGTGACGACTTCCTTGGCTTCTGAGGCCCACGGAGAAAACTGAATCTCCTGGCGGGGGTGGGAGCGCAGGGAGGCGACGGGGCTTCCCCTAGGATCTCCTAAGATGCAGGGCGGCTCGGGCACCTGGAGACACGTTTGGTTTCATCCCACACTGGTTTTGGAGACTGAGGTTTTTTACGACTGTGAATTTCTGCTGCTCTTGAAGATCTGTGGTGATGCTGGGCCAGAGCTCTCACCTGAGGCAGTGGGGCTGCAGCTGGGCAGGGGCTTTCTCCCCCTGTGTCAGTGGAGCTGAGTCCTCCAGCCGCTCGGCGCACCGGCCACTTGTCAGGAGGATGCTCCGACCTCCCCACTCCCGTGTGCCTGAGAGAAGGGAGGTGGCGGCTGACGGGCAATAAGATGCCCTGGGCCGGCTGAGTCTCCGTTGCTGTATGACCTGCTCTGGCAAACCCGCCACCCGTCACGCGGCCCCGCCCTCTCAGGGTACATCCACTCGCAGGGTCTGTCTGCTTATGAACGGACTCTGTTCTCCTGAGTGTTGTAGCCCAGGCACTGCACACACTGGGCGTCAGGAAGTATTTGATGAGCGCCGTGATTGCATCGGTTTTGTTAGGAAAGGTGTGGTTCTTATAGCAACACCCAGACTGCAAGCAGTATTTACCTAAGGGTTGGTTCCTTATCCACCATCATTCGACAGATACCTATCGGGTGTATCGCCAGGCCCAGAGCTTCATTTGTAAACAAGAAAAACCATGCGTTTCTGCTTTGGAGTAGGTTATATTCGAGTGGGAAAGACAGAGCATAAACAAATGAGGGGATAAATCAGTACGTTCAAAGAGCAGTAAGTGTAGGAAGAACCTTGGAGGGGGCGATGGAGGAGACGGCAGGTGGGGAGGGGGGACGCCTTCGGGGACTGTGATCTGGGGGGTTGTCTCCGAGGAAGTGACATTTGAATGGCCAGCAGAGTCTTGTCTCTAGAAGGCCTGGGAGAGGAATATTCCAGGCTGAGAACAGCGAGTGCAGAGGGCAGGAGGGCTGATGAGGTTGGCGTATTGCGGGTGGAAGGTGGTGAGCAGGGCGCTCTTTCCATTGCAAAGCGTATCACGGATTTTACAAGCAGACTGTGGGTTACTTATGGGGACTCCGGAGAGGAGTTCCTGGCGATCCCTAGGAGGACATGGGGGCTGGTCCGCCCCCCATCCCGCGAACTTCCCGCACGGACACACGCAACACTGTCGATCTGAACAGATGACCCCCTCTGCTCTGCTCGTGAGGAAGCTTCAAGCGAGGGTGGGGTGAGCAGGCTTCGTAGCAACGCCATCAGACGGAGTAGCCAGGAGTTGCTAGGTTACTCCTGGGAAAACTGACGACGCGTGAAATGAAGCCCAGCTTTTAGTTTCAGAGCAGGCAGTTCTGTCGTAGACTTGAGGGGTGCAAGCCCACCTGTCCGCCCAGCGCACCTGTTGTCCAGGCAGGTGTGACCCCCCACAAACAGTCCCAGTGGGAGCATTTTCTTGAAGGTGTGACCTTTCGGGGGCAGTTGAGTGACTGACACCTCCTCCCTTTTCATTTCCCTCCCTCGCACGTCCTCGGTCAAAGCCCTTTCTCGGGGCTTCCCTGGCGGATCGGCTTCCAGTGCAGGGGATGCGGGCTCCCTCCCCGGTCAGGGAACTAAGATCCCACCTGCCACGGAGCCACAACTACTGATCTTGCGCACCTCAGCAAAAGAGACCGCGTGCTGCAAACTACAGAGCCCACGCACTCTGGAGCCCGCGCGCCACAACCAGAGAGAGAGAACCCACACGGCACAACTAGAGAGAAGCCCGTGCGCCGCAACGAAAGATCCCGCATGCCGAAACTAAGACCCGACGCAGCCAAAAAAACAGAAAAAAACACCTTTCTCTCGTTGACCTGCAGCTCTCTGATCCTAAGTCGGGGCGCACGCTGGGTTGTGAGCCGTCGGTAGCCGGGGAGATCAGTGCGGTGGGCCGTTGCTAGTGATTTAAAGAAGAATGAAGTAAGATGACAACATAGCAGAGTGCATTGAAGTCGGGAGAGTAAGCCCCTGTTCGTGAGGCCTGAGCATCAGCTCCCCTGACTGCACGAGGCGTCCGCTCTGCTGGCCCGTCCACTCAGTTGCTTCCTCTGCCACCCTTGCTTATCCTAGTCCACGGGTCCTGACACCACTCATATCTCCTGGCACATCAGGCCCTGGCAGATGAGAAGCGCGGCCTCTGTGAGGCTCACCCTCCGCCTCCGTCCTCCACCCGGGCCCCCTTCTCCTCCCTCCTGCCCGGGCCTCGGCCCTTGTGGCTCAGTCTGCAACCTTCTGGTGTCACAGGGGAGAGTCCAGCCGCTCACATTAGCCCCCGGCAAAGGCACCGCCCTGCCGCCACGCAGAGCCTTGGTCAGTAGCGCCCGGAGGTCTGAGGGGTCCTGTGACCAAGCCCCCTCCTTGACGAGTGGAGAAAATGAAGCCCAGAGGGCGGGGTGGCCCAGCCTGTGGTCTCTCGTCCATCCATCAGTGAATTGTTGAGTTCCAGGTGACCCCTAGGCTTTTCAGGCGTTATTCTGGGAAAATGCAGTGCTCAAGGTCTTGAGTGCGGGTGGAGACGCGGCCTGTGAGGGCAAACGTGAGAGGGGCAGGCCGGAAGACAGAGGTGGCCCCGCAGCGCCTTCTGGGCGGGGGGCGACGGGTAGAGACCCCGGGGGGTGCGGGGGAGCCATGCAGACGCAGATGGAAGGGCGTCCGGGCAGAGGGGCCGTGGGTGTGAGGCCTGAGCACGAACGGCAAGGAGGCTGGTGCAGCTCCCAGGACACATGCCAGGGAGCTTCAGACCCAAATGCCCGGGGCGCCGAGAGGCCGCCGGAGCGACGGGGGTGGAGGCCATCGCGGAGGGTGTGGGTGTGGTGCACTGAGAGCCCCTGCCCGCTGACGGGGCAGCCGCTGCGCATGCGGACTGGAGCTGCTCCCTCTTTGACTGAGAAAAGCTGGAGATGGGTTTTGTGCAAAATCTCTTGATTTTTAGAAGTGTCATCAGTTATCGCTTCTAGGCCACGTGTGAGAGGTGTATCCGTGGCCTGGGCCAGTCTGATGTCCGCAGCCCAGCAGCCCGAACCCCATGTGCTCAGGGACCGTCGGGTCTTGTGAAAACGCTGATCTAGGTTCCTCAGGTCTGGGTGGTTCCCTGCCCACAGGGCCCAGGTGGTGCCCAGGCACTGCTGGCCCCAGACCTCTCTCTGAATAGACCCTAGTCAGGCACCTTGTCTGTCAAAGTCCCGTGAAAGTGGCTGGGCCGGTGGTTACAGATTTGAAGGGCGAGTTAGGGTTAGTCTGATTCCAGACGTGTGCTCTGTAGCAGGTGATGGGACCTCGGCTGGGGGTCTGAAGAGGGGAGTGGGACAGATGGCCCTCCAGGAAGTAAGATGCAGAGGACACTGGTGAGACTGCCTCTTGGGAGAGCAGTTCCAGGGACGCAGGAAACAAGACTTGTTCTACAGTGAGCTGCAGGCAGACCGAGAGCCAGAAGAAGGGCAGGTGCTCTGTCTGCAGGCGTGGCAGCTCTGGGGTCACTGGAGGTGGGCTGTGGTCCTGGGGGTCACAGAGCAGAGTGCCTGCTGGTGACAGTGAACACAGGAAAGGCACCGTTTTGGGGTCTCTTCCCTCCTTCTGGCCTCGCCATGTGGGCCTCGCAGATGAGGGTTGGGGGACTTCCCCAAGGTCACCTGGGGGCAGAGTCCGGACTTGAGCTCTGCCCTCCTGTGCAAAGCTCAGGCTGGTGGTCACGCCCCGGGTTGGACCCTTTACCCACCGAGGACTAAAGCCAGTTTCCTCTGTGACGTGGGTGGGCCTGTTGGGCAGTGGGAGTGGGCAGAGGGGCAAACGCTCAGCAGGAAGCTGTGCTTGTGCCTGTCGGTGGGAGAGGGGGCAGGAGAGGCGGCTCGGTCTAGGAAGCCGGACGACTGGGGTCACAGAGCATCTGTGATTACAGATCTGCCACCACTCAGTGGCAACACCAGATTTAGACACAGTCAGTGGGTGTGTTCATGGAAGCAAATCATATCATCGCCAGGAAAGGTCGATTTGAAAATGGGTTAAAATTAGCTGTGCTAAAAATGAATGTTTTCGTGAACGTTAAAAAAAGCAACAAGGCAGTTATCACAGGTAGATGCCAGATCCGTGGGGCTTTTGGAGAATTAATGCAAACGGCACGAACGCCTTTACCTCCCTGATGGCGTGTCGAGCCCGCGCCTTCCTGGGCTCCCGGGCAGGCTCTCTCCTCCGAGCCCGCGTTGCTTCTCCCTGCCCGTCTCTCCTGGCTCCCCTCCCACCCAGCTTCCGCCTTGGGGGTCTGCCCTTGGACCCCTGCCTCCCCGAGTGAGTCAAACAAGGGTGGGGAGAGACTGGACTGAGCCCCCCGCCTGTGTGTTACGCCCCTGGTGATGCATTTGTGTGGAATGACCTCAGATGAGAGAAGAATACAGTTCGCAGCTTGGGGAGGCCGTTGCTGACGTCTGAGAGCACACTGCTCGTGGCTCCTTCCCGGTGCCCAGCGTCTGGCGTGCGGCAGCGGCCGGCTGAGCAAGTGTGTGCATGAGGTAGTCGGCTCCACACGGGAGAGCAGCTTGGAGAAATGCAGGAGCGCTCCCCTTGCATGCCCGAAAGCCCAGTGCATGCGGGTTTAGTCGGTAACCCTGACTCCCAGGCACAGGGACCAGAGGTGCACAAGAGGAGGCCGGCGGGCGCTAGAACCTCGCTCATCTCTGAGGACCGACCAGCAGCGGCCGCCGGGGACCGAGGAACAGAGGCTCCCGCTGCCCGGATGCTCTGGTGGGCTCTGCTCCAGGCAGGATCCGGGGCAGGGGGCAGGCGGGTATCACCCCGGGTTTCTTGTTGAAGCAGCAGTAACCGCAGTGGCTGCCTTATGAGTGGAGTTTATAGGTAGGAAGGGCAGTCAGAGCAGGCAGGATCCGGGCTGCCCCTGGCTCCCTCAAGGGCTCCTTGACAGCAGCCTGGGCCTGGGCGTCTGTCCTGGGAGGCGGCAGGAGCAGCGCGCCAGGGCAGGTGCGCCGGGGGCTGGGCCGCAGGGGCGCCTTCACCTTCCCATCAGTCAGGGAGCCTGGGGCCGGGGGCTGGGCCGCAGGGGCGCCTTCACCTTCCCATCAGTCAGGGAGCCTGGGGCCGGGGGCTGGGCCGCAGGGGCGCCTTCACCTTCCCATCAGTCAGGGAGCCTGGGGCCGGGGGCTGGGCCGCAGGGAAGGAACTACTTCCTGAGACAGAGCCACAGCCTGTGGTCTGCAGGCTGACTTTGGCCGGTGGACGTGTTTCAGTTAGCCCTTTAGTCAATATTTAATTTTTTTAAATTTATTTTATTGGACAAAATAACATTTTACAACGTTGTGTTAATTTCTGCTATACAGCAAAGTGATTCACATTCTTTTCCATTACGGTTTATCACAGGATATTAAATATAGTTCCCGGTGCTCTACAGTAGGACCTTGTTGTTTATCCATTCGAGATATAATAGTTTGCATCCACTAATCCCAACCTCCCACTCCATCCCTCCCCCACCCCCTCCCCCTTGGCAACCACAAGTCTGTTCTCTAGGTCTCTGTTTCTGTTTCATAGACAAGTTCATTTGTATAATATTTTAGATTCCACACATGAGTGATGTCACATGGTATTTGTCTTTCTCTGTCTGACTTGTCCTAGCCATTATAAACAGTGCTGCAGTGAACACTGGGGTGCACGTATCTTTTCAAATTATAATCTTCTCCAGATATATGCCCAGTAGTGGGATTGCTGGGTCGTATGGTAGTTCTATTTTTAGTTTTTTCAGGACCCTCCATACTGTTCTCCATAGTGGCTGTATCAATTTCCATTCCCACCAACAGTGTACGAGGGTTCCTTTTTCTCCACACCCTCTCCAGCATTTGTTGTTTGTAGACTTTTTAAAATGATGGCCATTTTGCCATTTGTCAACATTTCAAAACTCAGAGATATTATCTAAAATTTTGGATTTCTGGTTTTCTTAAAAAGAAGAAGATCTGGCCACACAGAGCTTCCACTCCTGGCGGGGCAGCCCTGCTCCCTGCAGGTGGGGGTGTGCACTGCAGTTCTCCACAGTCCCCACCACTCCCTATCACCTCCCTCACCCTAACCCATTCATCATCATGTTCTCATTACTCTGCTTTTAGGAAGACAGTAAAATGCTTCTTGTTCTCTTCTCCGCCGGGAAAGTGACATACACACTAAGAGGAGCTGTTGGAAAAGGAAGGGCGATAAAGATGCCTCTTTCTGGAAGGATAGTTTCCCTTGTCCAGCATGTATGCACACTCCCGGCTGGCCTCCTGGATTTATATAAGCTGCCTCTCCGGAGGCACTGGCGTTTGTGGTCTCTGACTCAGAGGGGTCCGTGTCCTGAAGCAAACTCCAGGCTCTTCTGGGCATTTCTAAATCTAGCCGCTGGTGGGAAAGGAAGGGCACGGCTGGGGCACACCACGCCTTCCTGAGGCTGGAGCTGCAGTGCGGGGCTGGGAAGGGGGTGGTGTCCCGCCTTCATAGGAGCCCCTTCTCCATCTCTCAGGGCCCATGTCCAGTCTGGCTGATGGTTAGAGGACCCACCGGTGGCTGCCACACCCTCAGACTCTAGCTGCCAGGGAGGGGCGCAGGAGCCTAATTACAGGGCGGCCCTGGGGCTGGTGAAATGCCCCCGCTCTGAGCTGTATTTGTGGTCCTGGTGGGCGTATCGCAGACAGGCCAGGCCGGCATTTAGTCCGGTGCTGGCGAGGGCTTGATTCACCATCGGGAAGCAGGTTCTTTCCTCCAGGATCTCCAAGTGTACGTGTCACTTAGGCAGCTTCTGATGAGTACCTCCTGTGTGTGGCTGTGTCCGCATCACTGGGGTGTGGCCAGCAGCGGCCCCACTCTGCTTCCCGGTCAGCTAGGCACTCAGTCCCTCCCCCAACACACCGCATGACCTTGAGCAAGGGCCCGCTCTGAGCGTTGGCTTCCCTGCCTGTGACGTGGGTGAGGACCGCCCTCCTCATGGAGCTGGGGGGGGGTCAGACACCTCCCAGCCCAAGTACTGAGCTCGGAGCACCCAGCCCCAGGCACCCGGCCTGACCGAGGCCGCGGTGATGTGAGCACCAGCACCCGCCTGGGATGTCCTGGCAGCGAGGAGCCTCATCAGAGAGGAGGAGGGAGGGGACTGGCATGGAGCGGGGCTGAGCCTGGGGACCACAGACCTCCCGCAGGCAGCATCAGAGCTCCGGCGGTGTCTCTCCTGCTTCTTTCATTCTTCCGGAGGACGGCAGGGCCCTGAGCCTCTAGGTGCAGAGTCAGGACTACTGTCTCCTTGTTGACGGGGGTCCTGCGGGAGGAGGGAGCTGAAAAGTCCCCTGTTTTGCCTTTATTCCCCCCCACCCAGGATGTAATGCCTCACCCTGTGCATCTGCACACGGAGGGGCCGGTCCTGAATGCCTTCCTCTTGCAGACCCAGAAAGGCCCCCGCATCACTCCTGTTCCCTGGTCCCTGCAGTTATGTAGGAAAGGGTAGCAGACAGGCTCCCGCTGGGTCCTGGACGGTCCTCTGGGCTCTGCCCTGCACCCACGCTCTCTCCCTTCTGCTGATTCACCAGCCAAGCCCTTCTAGGCTGTGTTCGGACCAGGCACTTCCTCTTCCCACCCGCCATCCATGTCCACGGAGTGAATCTCACCAGCCTCTCCGGAGAGCCTGGGACGGTGCTGAGTGGGGCACTGGAGAGGTGCAGAGAGTGCCTCCCTTCCCCCCTCCTACCTCCCCTGCCCCTCCCATCTCTCTCCCTCCTGCCTCCCCCTCCCCTGCCCCTCCCATCTCTCTCTCTCTCTCCTCTCTCCCCCTCCCCTGCCCCTCCCATCTCTCTCCCTCCTGTCTCCCTCCAGGGCTTCCTAGGGCCCTTTCCCTGAGTCCTTGCCTTGCTGCCTCTCTGGGGTGGGCATGTTGGCTGAGCTCTGGGGCTGGGCCACTGCCTGCCATCCCCTGTCTCCCCCCTAGAGCCCCAGGCACGCAGGCATGCGACCACCTGGGACTGGTGGAAACAGGCTGAGGAGGTAGGAGCAGACATTAGGGTGCAGGAGACAGCAGCCTGGTGCGGTGGGGATATCAGCTTGGCCATGGGCCCGGCCCTGCTGTCCTGGGAACGGTGCCTCTCTGTGGGGTCAGGACTCCCCACCGCCCCCCGCTGGCAAGTTTCATTATCCCCCAGGGTCCTCCCCCGAGACCCAGGCTGCTACTTCAGGGGAAAAACAGCCACTGCTTCATTTCTCCTAGAATCTTCTTAGGAGCATCTGCTCTGGAGCTGTGATGGGGCTTGAGCTGCAGGGGAAGCTGACAGCGGGGTCCCCGAGGGGTCCTGTCTCAGGGCTGCCCTCAGGCTCGAGAGCTCCCTCCGTGGGGTTGGGGTGTGAGCATGGTGGCCAGGAGCGAGGATGCCGGGAATGAGCCAGGGTGGAGCTGGGGTGTCTCCATCCCGAGGATCCAAAGACTGATGTGCAGCCCCCCAGAGCAGGGGAGACAGGAGAGAGAGAGGCGAGGCAGGGGGGCCAAGGGCTCCCCAGTGCTTCGGGGTGGTCAGCTCCGGGCTGGAGGACTGAGTTGGGGATTGAAGTGTGTTATGACCCAGATCGGGTAGATTCCACATTGTTTGTCCTAAGCGTTATGGATCTCCGCATGGTGGTGGAAAAGGGCAAAGGGGAACCATCTTTGATAAGCTGCCGCCACCTGTGTCAGGGGGTGGGAAGCCCCACGGGAGCCCAAGGGCTCCTTGCCGGCCTGAGGTGAAGCCAGGGTCAGTTCCTTGGGGTGTGTTTGCTGTAAAGATGCTACAGCACGTGGGAAAAGTGCCACAACACAGAAGGCGGGGTTGAGCACGCCGGCCCCCCCCACCCCGGGTCTCCCAGGGCCTCGCCCAGAGCGGCGGCGGCTGTGTCACCGCAGGCAGTCTCCGTGTCACCCGCTCTTCCTTCGGCACAGGGCTGCGTGCGGTCAAGACTGGTGCGCTTTTGAAAGACGTATCGGTGCGTGCTGGTGACCGTCCCGTCTCTGTCTCCGCGGACCTACCGCATTCATTTTCACCGCTGCGCACCTCGCCCCGCCCACCCCGTGATTTCTCTGCGGATCGACGTCAGGTGGCGACAGTCTGGCTGCTGCAGACAATAAGTATCTGTGTGCAGACGCCCTTCCCTCCACTGTGACAGGGGACGTGCTGGGTCAAGCCGCGCGAGGCTTTAACTTTTCACAGACGCTCGAAGCCACCGTTTATGGGGAGGGGTCTGCTCCAGCCCCGCCTCCGTGCAGAGAGTGTTGGGGTGACTGGTGTCTCCCCCAACAGAGGCTGTACGGGCTTTGCAGTCTCAGTGTTGAGTTACCGCCGTCCCACCCCCGTGTATAAAGCTGGAGGTCACACAGCTTCCAGTTAGTGTCTTGGGGGCTGGGCTGCCCAGGGCTGGACGCAGGAGAGATCCGTTCCCCAGGACCCCAGTCTTGTCCAGGTCCCGGGCCTTTGCTCTCAGACGCACCCCTCCCCCGCTGGGCTCTGCCTCTCAGGGCTGACGGCTGCTGGCTGGCTTCCCAGGTCCCTGCCCCTTGGGGCTCTGGTAGGAGATGGGAGGGGAAGGCGGTGAGGCCCCGTGCCCACCCTCTCTCGCGAGCCTCAGGCGGCTTTCCTGGCCTTGTCTCGGCAGCCCCCCGCTGGGCGCTCCTGCAGCCCGTGGCCCTGGCTTCCCCAGGTGACCATGGGCCAGAGCAGGTGGCTTCCTGCTGTGATTAATTAATGCCTGGGTCGCGCCATCATCCCTGTGGCATCTCTGTTCCCCTCTCCCCTTCGTGAACACTGCTCTGAATTCAATTTCCAAATCTTTGAGAGGCTAAAGCGGTTACTGTTTTCCTAGCCGGCCCCGGACCGGTACACAAGCTGTGTGGCTGAGGGGAGGTGGGGAGGCATCCCCAGGAGCCTGGTCTGGGTAACAAGGGGTGAAGGGGCTCCGTCCTCGCCCCCGCTGACTCCTTTGATGAGGTAACTAGCCTGAGGAAGGCAAGTCACTGACATCTTTCGAAAGACATAGGAGCCAAGTCCTCATGCATCCCATGGGGAGAGATCCCACCCGATGCACCGCTGCAGGGCTGTGGGTACCAGACCAGGCGCCGACGGTCTGGTACAGATGAACTTTGGACAGAAGCTCATCTCTGCCTGTCCTTGGGGCTGTGGGCTTATTTCCACCACTGGAATGTGAGATTCACCTGCAGTCTGGACTCAGCGCAGCGGGTGTGGCCGGCAGAACCTGCGGCTTGTTAAGCCCAGGGACTGTCACCACAGCCCCGGCTGCCCAGGGGCTGCACGCCCCTCCTGTCCAGGGCTGAAGGAAGGCATGGGGCTCAGCCGCCCCCGGGGGGGAGGGCAGCTCCACCTGGATCCCAGCAGGAGCGGAGACCAGAGGCAGGACGGAGCCGGCCTGGTGAAGAGCTGGGGTTGGGTGGCAGAAGCAGAGGAAATGGAACACAGGGTCCCGGGGCAGCGGGGGCTGAGAGCATCCGCACCCGGCTGATCCAGCGAGTGGGCTGCGCGCTCAGATGTGTCCCCACTTGTCCTTCACTCTGCTCGGCCGCAGGTTCCCCTGACAACTGCTTTCCTGCCGAGCCCAGCCAATGAGAGCCAGGCACGACGTGCTGCACCTCTGCTCTCGCTCACATGCTCCTGTCGCTGCCTGTGTCACCTCCGTGGCCCCCGCTGCTGCCGTGCCCCCTCCGCCGCCGACCTCAGCTCCTGGGACAGGCCTGCTGTGTTTCCAGCTCTGCCAGTGGCCCCAGCTCCGCTCACATCACCCCTTCCCATTGTCCCTCCCACCCTACAAGGGCAGAGGCTCTTGCTGTGGCTGTTCTCTGGGGACCCTCACCATCATCTCCTTTTTCAGGGTTTCCCACACTTTTACACCTACTTCCTATGTTCTTTTCCCTCTGCTGAATCTTTCCAGAGGCGTGGACCCTCCTGACGGAGTGACTGAGGTGGTGGAGGCAGAGGTGCAGGCGGGGCTGATCCCTCGGGGGCCTTGGAGACCCTGGGAACGATGTGGATTTCATTCTGGGTGCAGGGGTGCCCAGGAGGCGGGTCAGCTGGGAGCCATGTGTGCTGAGTGGCGACTGGCTGAAGTGGGGAGCACTGGGGGGTCCGGGGGGTAGAGGAGGTTAAGGCAGGGGCTCTGGAAACTGGGGAGAAAGAGGGATGTGTGGCCACTTGTCAGCTGAGGGACTGACAGGGCTGGGTGAGCGTGGGCTCTGAGGGGAGAGGGGGGACCCAGGATGACTCTCAGGTCTGGGCCCCCCTCCCCGTCCCCCACCGATCACCTCCACCACGGCCTCTGTGTCCATCACAGCCTGGTCAGTCTCAGAACTGGCATCCTTATTTCTTCCCTCTTGTGTTTATCCGTTTATGCCTTTGCGCATGACCTGCTTTCCCCACTGCAGTGCAAGCCCCAGGCTTGGCACACAGTGGGCGCTTAATACATGCTTGATGCAGATGGGGGCCCAGGCCTTCTGGGGTCAGCACTGTCTTGCCAGCTGTGCGGTGTCGGGCAGTCACGTTTCCTCATCGTGATAACCAGAATGCCCGCAGGCTGCTCTGCGGGTTCAGCGCCTGCATGCAGCAGGTGCCCAATAAAGGCAGCTCCGTTCTTCCCCTCTTAACCATCCTCTCCTCTGTGGGTGCTCCACTACCCCAGACAGGCACTCTGATCTTTGGTCCATCTCTAGAGCATCTGGAGTTTGCCAGTCCTCTGTTAGATGCCGGGGACCCCGACACGAGCAGGACCGTCAACTCTTGTCTCCGTGGACCTCACCACTTAGAGAGCGTGCTGCTTCCAGCCCAGGAGACCCTCTCCTGTCCTCTCTGTGCACTTCCTGCCATGTGTCGGGGCCTGTGTGAAGCCCACACCCCCTCCCGTCCAACTTCACAAGGCACAGGCCGTTTGCAGGTTACAGTGGAGCCGCGTTTAACACAGGATGCAAGTTCACTTAATACACTGACAACCCAATGGGCTGAACGTGTGTTAAAGTTATAAAGCTCTTATATAAAAAGAGAAGGAAGTAAACCCTTCAGGCAACCAGGGTCTCTCAGATTGTCCCCCCAGCAACACACACACCATTCTGCTCTGCGGATTTGACAGGTGTTTGAAACCAGGAAGGTCTGAAGACCCCGACGTCTGCAGGCAAGTTTCTCCTGGTCCCTCCTTTGGTCTGCCTCAGTGCTATTCAGACCACCGAACAGAAGAAGGATATATGAGGTTCTGCACGGACTGCGGGTGCTCCAGATTATGGGGGGTCTTAGGGGTTCTCAAGGGTCCTTTTGATCCCCTGTCATTTTTACCTTATGGCCTCACTTTATAATTCAGGTGCCACGGAAAATGCGACCTTCCAATCTCCTCGCCTTATGTTCTGTGTAACCATTGCAAGATGGGCTGGCCAGGACGTTAGCAAGCGGGGGCCATATCTCACTTTTTACATGTTCCCTGTCGTGCCTGGCTTGAGGCTGGCTTTGGTTGGGTTTGGTGAAAGTTGTGATGAAGAGTTGGTTGATTGGTGGGGTTGGTTGATGGTGAGATGGGTTGATGGTTGAACTGGTTGATAATAGGGTTGGTTGATGGTTGAATTGGTTGATAATAGAGTTGGTTGATGGTTGAACTGGTTGATAATAGGGTTGGTTGATGGTTGAATTGGTTGATAATAGGGTTGGTTGATGGTTGAACTGGTTGATAATAGGGTTGGTTGATGGTTGAAGTGGTTGATGGTGAGATTGGTTGATGGTTGAACTGGTTGATAATAGGGTTGGTTGATGGTTGAACTGGTTGATAATAGGGTTGGTTGATGGTTGAATTGGTTGATAACAGGGTTGGTTGGTGGTGGAGTTGACTGATGCTGGGGTTGGAAGGCATATGGTACAGGGGTGAGTAGGTGTGGGTCTGAGGCTAGGGCTGGACTCCCATTTATCAGAAGCTCTAGGCCGAGTGTGTGTGCAGAAAACAGGGAAAGATTTCAGCTAGTGTGGCTGGCCAGGTACAGCCCTCACGCCTGGAAGCTTCTACATTGTGCAGTGAACTCTCACGTGAGCCTACTGGAAGCTCCCTACAGCTCTGTGAGTGGAGGAGGTAAACTTTATTATCTCTCTAAGAGGTATGCGAACAGTGGTGTCGATTAAATTCATCTTTTATGGTGAATCAGTGGGGGAGTCAGGGGAGTAGACTTGAGGGCTGTTTCTACCCTAAAACCTTCAGCAAATACCTGTGGAAAACCACCATTCTCAGTAGTACCCTGCTGTTCTCAGAGCCGTGGTTGATGAGACGGTGGAAGTTTCAGGAACGTGATCTCTGTCCTTAAAGAGCTCACCATCTCTCTGGGAGTAAGAAGACTCTGCCGTGAAGTGGGACAGTAGTATCAGAGTGGGACGCATACCACTGGGGGGCTGTGAGATGTTTGGGCAGCACAGCGATGAACAGGGACGGGTAGAGCTGAGACTTCGGCGTGCGAGGACTCATGCGGAGAACTTGGGCCCAGGGCCAGACTAGGACCGGGACGTCCCAGTGGCAATGGGGTGAAGGTGTCACAGGGGCAGGCTAGCTCCTGGATACTGACGTGTTGCTGTCCTTCATTTGCTCTCATTTCCACTGATTATTTAAGTTAATTTCAGTTAGGTGAGTGCTGCGGAGGTGAACCGTAGTTTCTAAGAACGGTTGATGGTCTGTGATGCCCGTAAACTCTGGTAACTGATACTTCCCTACACCTCTAGGCAGAGATCATTGCGATGGGGGGACAGGACATCTCAGCTGTCTCATGAGACAGCAGACAAAGGTGGCATAGTTGGTGTAATGTTAGTGATTCCTCACCTGGCTTTAGTTCTGCGTTTCTGAAAAGTATCGCTTGAAGTAACGGCACTGCCGAAGAGGTACTGTCTTCCCCTCCCCCAAAGAGTTTGAGAAATGCCAAGTTTGACGTAGCTCTCTCTATCTATATATTCACCAGAAGTCCTGTATTCACCTCTCTCTATCTATATAGTTACCTGAAGGACTCTCAGAAGCCTTACGTTGCTTGTATTCACCAGAAGTCTTTAAAGGCAGATAGAGAGTGCAGCTTTCCCGAAACTTATCTAAAACCAGAAACATCATTTCACAGAAGAGCAGTGACAGCATCGCTCAGGAATTAGTGTGAAGCAATACAGTGCAGGAAAGCGGCTCTAGGAGTATATTTCCATTTGCCTTCCTCAGATACATGATGGCTCAGAACACCGCTCGGCCTTTCTATCTGCAGATGGAGAACTTTAGGGTCCAGATCTTGGGATGTTGCCGAGAAGCCTGCTGCAGGAACGCACTGGTGGCCCCTCCTGTCTAGGAAGCTTGTTTTCCTGCCCAGACAGGGGTTACCCATGAGGGCCCTCCCGCCCCCCTGTCCAGGGCTGCTGGGTCCAGGCTTCCACCTCCCCTGCCAGGGATTCAGCCAGGGACTGAAAGTGTTTCTTGACCCCTCGTTACGTTATCAGTTCTTGGAAACCGACCGGTTGGCTCCCAGATTGTTCCCTGTGACCCACTTACATTTCCTGGTGGGGCCTCCTGGGCCCCACGTCCTGGACGACAGCCCTTTTCCGAACCTCAGAGTTGCCTCCTTTTGTTCCCAGTTAAGTCCCGGGGAACAGGGAAGAAGGCAGTTTACTGGAGGCCGAGGTCCCCGGCGTCCTGGCCAAGGCTGCAGGGACCCTGAGGTCTGGTGCCGGCGCCAGTGCAGAGCGAGCTCCAGGCTGGGTCTTCAATGCTGCGGGGGAGCAGGAACCGGCAGCGACCCCTGAGGGAAGCTGTGCTCCTAGGCGTGTGGCTTAGGGAGCCCGGGGTTTCTGGGAGCCCAGGGTCAGATGTACATGACCTCAGGGGCCACAGCTCCTGGAGTCCTGGGTTGTGCTGCCAGGTGAGCTGTGGTTTCTGTCACCGTCCTTTGTGGCTTTGCATCCACTGGACTTACCGCGTATGTTTATGCTCTACTGGGCATCAGGGATACCAGCAGAACCCTTACATTGCGTTGAGCACTTCACATATGAAAATTCACTCCTAGGTCGTCAGCTGGGACTTGCACCGGGGCCTGTGGGTCAGGCTCTTAAGAGAACCCTGCATACGGGGCGCAGAGGCTCGGGGCGGGCGGGCGGCCTGCGCGGGGAGCAGTGGGGGAAGGGAGGTGATGCGGTAGCAGCGCAGGGGCTGGAGGGATGTGAGTGATGGGTGGAGCCATTTGGAGCGTCTGAAACGCGCAGAACCAAGGGCCAACACCAAAGGACTGGCCCTCTGGGTGGCAACACCAGGGCGTCAGGGGGAGAGGCAGGCACTGGCGGTCACCACCAAGCCCGGACGGTCTAGTGGCTGCCTCGTGCTCAGCTTTGCATTAGCCCTGGGACCCCTTCCAGCCTGAAGCCCCGCGATCAGGCTCGGGCCACATTAACCACAGGGCCAGTCCCCCTCTAGGGCCCGGACCCCGCGGCGGCTGACTGCCTCCGCTCTGCTTCCCGCACAGCTCACGCGCGGACACCAGGTGGCGCTCTCGTCCGTCAGCTACATCGGCTGCTCGCTGTCCGTGCTCTGCCTGACCATCACGCTCGCCACCTTCGCCGTGCTATCGTGAGTCACCTTCTGCTGTCCCCCGGGTCTCCCAAGAGGTTGGGCAGCTTTGTGCAAATGTCAGTGCCACCCCTGCCCACTTCGACTTCCCTTCTGGCACTTGTACTCGGGAGGCGGCAAATGCCGGCCCCTATGCAGCGTCTGCACACGGTGTGGGACAGCTGGACGGCTGGTCCTCGATTACCTTTTGTTTTGTTTTGGGGCGCAGGGAGGGGGCTCTGGGCGCTGGGAAAGAGAGAGGGGAGAGGAGGTGCCGTGGAATTGGAGGGCACCCGGCTTCAGCTAACCTGGAAGGCTCTGGAAAGGCCCCCAGCCCACAAGGCTTTCTGTCCTCTGGCCAGGGGAGAGCCAGAACTGAGGACCCCCCAAATGATATCAAAACAGCCGGCTTTGTGGGGCTGGGCTGCAGGAGGCCCCGGGGTGGGAACAGGGCTCCCTGCCGGCTGAAGCCACGTCTGGTCAGAGATTGAGGGCACCCTGCAGCCCCCCAAGTAGAGGCCGGCAGCTCAGTCCATCCGTGGCCCTTTCTGAACTGGGACAGAAAACTAAGATGAGAGCCGTGGGTCTGGGCGGACAGCTGACTGAGCGCTGCTCGCACACTCCCCTCCGAGCCGCTGGGCCTCAGAGGAGGGCGTTCTCCCCACACCTGGATGGGCCCGCTCTCCGGGGACGCGCGGGAGTTTATCTGCCCCTCTTGCTCCACTCCTGGGGTTCCTCCTGGGGGTTCCCAGGTTTGGTTGGCCCGGGGCTGAGGCTGTCAGCTTCCCCGGCTCCCCCATCCCCGCTGCTGCCCACCCGGGACCTGGGCGCCCTGGGGGGTGGGGGCAGGGGTACACCCTGGACACAGGAGCTTCTGGAGGGATCCGAGCCAGGTGAGAGGAGACCGGCGCGGGTTTGGAGGGACCCCAGCCTACGCTCAGGACGTTCCTCGTTCCCCAGCTATTTGCTCAGCAAGCCAGCCCCACGCACGCGTAGTCAGCTCTGAGGACGCAGCTGCGCCCGAGACAGATAAAAACACACCTGGCTGCGGGGGTGGGGGGCAGACAGCGAGTGAGGACGCACAGGCTGGAGACACGTCTTCACAGCCGTCCGAGCCCTGAGAGCAGTTCAGACAGGAAGCGGGGCTCCTTCAGGCTCGGGAAGTTCTCTCTAACGGGAGACCTGGGAAGGGACTTCACTGCAGAGGAACGGCTGGTGCAAAGGCCCCGAGGCGGGAGCGGGCTGGGGGTCTTGGAGAGCCTCCAGGAAAAGGGGGTCTGTGAGCAGGGGAAGGGACGAGCTGAGTCAGGCAAGGATCAGGCCCTGCAGGGCCTGTGGAAGGAGCTGCGTCGTTTCCAAGGGTAACGGGGAGCCATCGAGGGTTCACAGCCGGGAGTGGCAGCATCTGGGCTTATCAAGCCCTCCCTGGTGGCCTCACCCCTACCTCTCTGCCCCCAGCTCGGTCAGCACCATCCGGAACCAGCGCTACCACATCCACGCCAACCTGTCCTGCGCCATCCTGGTGGCCCAGGTCGTGTTGCTCATCAGCTTCCACTTCGAGCCGGGCACGGTGAGTGGCCCCCTTGGTCCTGCTGGGCCCACAGCCGGCCTCCCTCCCATCCCCTCCTCCCCCGAACGTCATCAGGGGTGGTACCTTCTCCTGCTGGCTTCAGTTCAGAATTCAGACCACCGGACAGCCAGGCTCTGTTTCCTCTGGGAGAGACAGGGAAGATGACAGGTACGAGTGGCTTCCCCGCTCAGCATCAGTCTCGGTAATGCCCACACTTACGGCCCTGACCGCGTGCCGGGCGCCGTGCTGAGGGCTTACGTAGATCCACTCCGTCAATCCTCGTCACAAGCCCACGAGGTGATGCCGTGGTAACCCGCCTGCTATAGATGCCAGGTTGAGGCACGAGGGAGTTACAGCCACTCACCCAGGGTGGCCTGGTGAGCACTGACTGGGTGCTGACCTCGTGCGGTCTTGCTGCCGACACCGCCCTCTATCGCTGCTCTGACCATACACACAGCCGCACCCCCTCTGCCTGCCAAGGGCCGGCGCTCTCTGCAAAGGGTCTGTGAAGACCCAGACCCACCTTTTCTCTGCCCTTTGTATCAGGCTGGGGGTTCTCCGGGGGCCTAGGAAGTCTTAGATCTCACAGAAAGTGAAATGCTGAGACCAGATTGACCCAGGCTTGGGTGACGTGGGTTGTAAACCTGGTTGAAGGGAAGAAGAAGCAGAGATGTGCTCGCGCTACACCAGGAAGGAAGGGGAACCAAGCAGTGTAAGTCAGTTGTCCTGGGGCGCGATCACGATTGGCTAATGGAAGATGAATTCTTTATCCCATGAAGTGAGGGTCAGCAGGGCGTCTTGTCCTCCCTGCCCAGCAGGGTCCTCAGCCCACCTGCCCGTCCTGGGGCTGCTGCCTAAGGAGAGATCCGCCCTCCTCTGCTCACAGGTTTGGGGGTTCAGCGAAGCATCTAAGAAGTTCCTGGCTGTGCCGTGGACAGATGAGGCCTCTGCACCAGCCTCATTCTCTCCTACTGGATGCTTTTCAAGCTCCACTGTGGATCATCACATGGGGTTTTCTTAAAATACAGATTTGGGTTCAGCTGGAATTCCTATTTCCATCAGGTTTTCAGGTGACGCTGAGGCTGCCTGTCCAAGCCACACCGTGAGGAGTGAGCCCCACCTGTGTGATGGCAGCAGGAGGGGAAGCGGTCGAGGCGCCCATCATGCAGATGGCGACCCCAGGGACCGTGGGAATCTCCTGTGTGTCTAAAATCCCAGGCAGGGCTCTCAGTGATCCGTCCATTGGATCACCTCTGTGGCAGACAGGACAGGTGACTGTGGTGGCCAGTCTCTGTGTGGGGAGGGGCCGCTCCCCACATGAAAGGGGCAGCTGGTCCTAGAAGACGCAGGGCCACCGGTGCTGGGACTACAGAAATAACAGATGTGTCCCATATTTGTATCTAACTTTAACAGAGCCTAACGACCAGAAGCGCGGCATTTCAGTAACTTGTTCCTTCTTGGTTTTTCCTGAGAATCCACTCATCAGGGGGCCTGGGGAGGACAGGACGCGGAGCCCCTATAGAGATGGTTGTTCTCGGTTTTCATGTTTGTTTTCTCCCCCAGTCTCCTGGTTCCCTGGCCCTTGTATCTGAGCTTAGGGATGGGTGGCGGGGGACTCACAGAGAGCGTGGGTGGGGGGGATCTCTGATTGAGGCTCCGGGGGAATCTGAGCCCACATGGCTGAGCTTGGAGTTGTGGCCAAGACACTAGGAGCAAAAAGGGGGACCAGCAGACAGCTGCCGCCCTGGACAGGGGAGAGGAGCGCGCAGTGCTGAGCAGGCCCTGCCCCTGCCTGCTTGTCACACACAAGGCAGGGGGGCCTTCTGGGTATCAGTGCCCCGAGCAGCCAGAGGGAACAGACATTACAGGTAGTTTGTGCACCTCTGTCCATTACACCTGCTGAGAGTAAAGCCCAGTGAAGCGGCCGTGTCGCTCAGGCCTTTCGGCTCCAGGTAGGTAACCAACACCTTGAAATGGAGAACTGAAAATTCCTGAGTCGAGAGGTTTCAGCCACGTCACAGGCTGCTCTCTCTGCCCCTCAACTCCCTTCCCCTCACGCGCTCCACTCTGCAGGCCTCGCCTCCGGGCCGGGGTGGCTTCCACAGCTCCGGGCTCCTGTTCTTGGGTCCTTGCGTCCAAAGGAAGGAGGGAAACCTGCTCACCGGCGCCTCCGCCCACCCCAGAACCCACGCCCGGCAACCCGGCCGGTCACGTGCCCACCTCTGAGCCAATCCTGCGGCAGGGACGGGGATGTTTACGCTGATTGGCCGGACCGAGTCCCTGCCCTCTCATGAACCAATCACTGTACCTGGGTGGGGGTGTGGTGCAGTGATTGGCTACTGCCTGAGTCACGTGCCCCACTCAAATCACTCGGCTGGGAAAGGCAAGACGCGACTCCCCAGGGAGGAAGTGAGGCCACGTGTTTAGAAGGCGCTCCCCAGAAAATGGGTGCAGGGAGGTTGGGACAACAGCACCCACCCACTGCTCACACCCGAGAGAGCTTACCCTCCCTGCCGTTGCTTTGGTCCTAGGCCCCGTGCCAGGTGCTGGCCGTGCTCCTGCACTACCTCTTCCTGAGCGTCTTTGCGTGGATGCTGGTGGAAGGGCTGCATCTCTACAGCATGGTGATCAAGGTCTTTGGATCAGAGGACAGCAAACACCGCTACTACTATGGGATAGGATGGGGTAGGTGGGGATGGGATGGGGCAGCTGGGGCAGAGGTGGGTTGTGATTTCATCTTCATGTGAAACGCCTCTAGGAGGCCAGGTGCTCTTCGGGTTGAACTTCCCCTCACTGTTTTTCAGAAAAGTCAGTTTCCGTGGGGAGTGCTTTGGATTTCTCTGTTCTAATGGTCGGCTTCCCTCCTCCCTGGGAAGAATCCCAGAGGCACTGCTCTGGAGCCGGTGCGGGGACAGTGGCCTGCTTCTCTCGGATTGACACCCCGGCTTTAATGCAGGGCATCAGGCACGGAGGTGGCCTCTAGTCTCACAGTGTATGGGTGCCCTGGGGCGAGGGCAGTCAGGGCCCTGTATTCTCAGCCAGCCACGCCTGGGATGGACCCTGTACACTATGGCTTGTGGTTGGAGGGAGGAAAGGAATTCTGATCTCTCGGTCGCTCTTGCCTGGAATAGAGTTTCTGCCCCGTGGTCCTGGGGAGAATGAGAAGTGCAGGCAGCCTGCCCCAGGCTCTCGACTGGGTCCCGGGGGAGGGAGCCTGTCTTGGGGGCCACAGCTGCCTGGAGCGGAGCAGGTTGTAGCCCAGGTGTCCCAGCGTGTCAGGTTTACCCAGACTTAGTAGGTTTTCTTGAATAAATTTTTCTTAATTTGCTGCATGCCCTTAAGAAAATTTATAGAGACCCTAAGTGGTTGTGTTGTTTTAAAGCTAACTTGCACGAGTTATGGTGGTCCTTCAATCTGGGAGTCACCTCCCCAGTGGCTTGACTTTGTTTAACTTCCTTCTTGCCCATCGTGAGGAGCCCCAGGGCACAGGAGACCCTGCTTCCCGCCAGAGTAATTGACGCCTGGCATTCTTGCATCTGCCGTAAAGCATTAATGCAGCATAAGGGACCTGCTACTCTTTTCTAGTTTTCTTGCGATAGATTTAATTTTCACGGTCCTCATGGCGCAGGGAACATACAAACATTTTACTTTGTGCTTTGAGCTCCTAGCATAGTTCATTGGGGGGACGTAGTGGAGGTAAGTTATGTGCCCCTCCTGGCTTTCCCGGGGGCCTGGAGAGGCTCACCGGGGCCCACGTGGAGAGAGGAGACACAGCAGCCGCCTCCCAACTGGTGTGGCCTCGCAGGGAACTCCTGGTGCTTGCCGGTGACGCCCTGCGGGACCAGTGACGCCCTGCGTCCCGCCTGTGGGCAGACTGGCCGTCCCTTACGCGCGTCTCCTCACCTGGACGCCTGCGCTCTGGCTGGGCTCCTCGCAGCAGCAGGAATGTCCTCTCCTCTCTGGTTCCTTCCTGGTGAGCCCAACTCAGGCATGACCTTCTCCTTCCGTCCTGCCGCGACTCCTTGACAGAGGAGGGTCGCTCCTGCCTCCGGCTTCTGACTTCATTGAGTAAAAGGTTTACAGGACAAGTGACCAACCACCTGTAACGGCTGGTTTCTTTACGGGAACGGTCAAATAGCTTAGAGATATGTGCGCGCACACACACGCACACACCCCGTAGCCACAGCAGGGACAGTTGAAATGAATGAAAAGTGTGGAGTTGGTCTCTGCTGTGACAGGAGTCGGGTATGTGGGTTCAAGATGGAGGTGTGGGTCATAACCAATCCAGCCCTGAAGGATCTCTTCTTTGGTCTGCACAGCGTTGGAGGAAAAAAATGAATGATTTGCCAACACTTAAAAATGGAGAGATTTTGCATAAAATTATAGAGTTCTTTTGAAGGGTGAGGTGATCTGGGAACACTGAGCTTCCGTTCCTACTTGACAGCATTGGCCGCGACTGTATGGTTTCTGATACCAGCGCCTCCCCTGTGGGTGTCTGAGTGTGCAGCCTCTGTCAGACGCTCCCTGCACATGGAGCGCCGGGCTGGGTTCCAGCAGGGCTCTGTCTCCACGTGAGCGTCCCCTTAACTGATTTCCTCACGGCTCTGAACTGCGTCCTTCCTTCTCATTGGGTTCGACTTGGCTGTGGGCCTAAGTACAGACAGTCTGCAGGCGGCTGGCCTCTCTCTACCTGCAGTTATGAATTAAGAGGGAGCTGGAGGCTGACCCAGGGCCCGGGGGGGTGGGGTCACCCTGCAGGGAGGGTCCCCCAGAGAGAGGCCACTTCCCTGGAGATTTTCACCGTGCTCTTACCCTGACCTTCAAACGGTATCATGTTTTGAAACTCAAGGACTGTGTTTTTGGCTGAGTTGGGATTGGAGGTGTCACATTTAACAACATACCTGCAGTTTAGCTGTACGTCAGGTCCTATGCTTGAACTTGAACGGTGAGGGTAATGTAATCTCTGTCCTCAAGGGGTCCATGTGGGAACGGGGAGAGCAGGTGAGTGAGAAAACAGTTGAGCCTTTACACGTCGGTGCAGTAGACATGAATCTCTGACCACAAACAGCAGACGCGACTCTCTGACCACAAACTCAGAAGGGAAAGAAATAATCATAAACTCAGAAGCGAAGGAATACAGCTTGCTTTATCCTTCTCTGTTACGACTTCATTTCTTTTGTGAGCGCCCACTCATCTGAGGGTGAAAACGTCATCAGAGCTCATTCTGGACTCCGCCTTTCTCTGAAGTTGCGCTGGTGTCCCAGGGAGGTGACACAGTGCCGAGACCCTGGGACGTGCATCAGTCAGGGCAGGCTAGGTTATGCTGCTATGACAAGCAGCCTCCAGCTCACATGGGGTGGAAACAGTAGCACTTATCTCCTGATCACACTGCGTGTCCTCAGCGGGCCGGTGGCAGTGGGAGGGGCTGTGCTCGGGACAGTCCCTCAGGAGCCCGGGGTGAGGGAGAAGTTGCTGCCTGGAGCCACTGCTGGATGCTGTGAGAGAGGAGATGACCTGGGTAGATGTCACCCGGGAAATCAATACTTAGCCGAGAGAGGCATGGGTCAATTCTGTCCACAGCTCACTGCCCAGAAGGAGCCGAGAGCTCAACAGCCCCAGGGTGCAGGAGTACCAGCCGCCGCGTGCCCAGAACGAGGCATCCGGATGTGGCACGGCGACCCCTACCGGAGGCCAGGCCACTTGTCTCCCAGCGCTGTCATCTCTCCGCCCCTTCTCTGTCGAGGCATCCGCGCCCCTGGGTTAATATTTCACAGCAATGCTCCTTATGGCTGCCCCTCACATCGCCCCTCCCTCCTTCCCTGGATCTTAGGGGCGGCAGCCAGGGAGGCGCCAGTGTGGTCCCTCTGAAAGGTCACCACGTTCCAAAGAGAGCGCTTCTTGAGCGCCGCAGAGTCACCGTCCGTAGGACGGACCAGAGGACCCCCAACTGCGGAAGCACGTCAAGCGTCTGCATGGGTTATGGGGTGTGAATTTCAGATGATAGCAACAGTGGAAGAGGCATCAGAGCTAGTTAATAAGAGTGGAGATCATTAAACAGAGACGGGCTGCATACATCAGCGCATCCTTCATCGCATCCGTGGCCGCAGCGCGTGTGATCCTCACCACAGCCTGATGGGACGTGCTGTCATCTCCGTTTCCAGAGTGAGAACGTGGCGGCCCAGAGAGGCTCAGCTGGTTCCCTGAGGCTGCACAGCTCTTCTGGGGGATCCTGGGAATAGAACGCGGTGCTGCGGCTCCTGCAGCGTGTTTCAGAGAAAGCAGAGGGTAGGGCCCACCTTCTTCTCAGACCCTTCCAGTCACTGCCCTGTGGCCTGTCCTCTGCGTGTCAGTGTTGCTTTGGGGATCGTAGGAGAAACGTGTCAGTTGTGCAGGCAGAAAAAGAATCTTCACCTCCTCCGTTTAACTTTGGGCAGCAAAGGGATGCCAGCCCCTGACTTGGGCCCCCGCCGTGGCCACGATCCGGGCGGGGGGATGTGGTGTTGACTCAAAGTGAAGCCTCAACCACTGAGTTTGAAAATCCGTCCTTCCAGGCACCTCGGGTTCTTACTGCACCTTCCACGACACCCCCGGACGGGGCCCTGGGGACTCTGCAGGGTCCCGTGTGCACCTGCTGGGCTGTCCTGTGGACCCAGAGCTCACACAGTGCCCGCTCCTCCCACACCCCAAGGCTTGAGCTTCCTTGGGAAGATGGGACGGGGGGGAGTCGGTGAGCCATGTCCCCAGGGCCCCTCACCATCTCAGGGCCCATGTGATCCTCCCAAGAGAGCCAGGCAGCGGGGTTCCCTGCAACGTCTGAGGAAACCGAGGCCCCAAGCGAGTGGGCGGCAGGTGCGGGCCGGATCCTCGGCGTCCCCCTTGTCTCCTGTGACTCTGAGTCCCTCAGGGCAGGAGGCCGCAGCCAGAGGCTCCGACACCGAGAAACGCTCTGGCTTCCATGAGGTCATGCACGTGGGTAGAAAACCCGAGTGTGACGGCGGGTCAGCAGCGAGAGGTGCGTCCCCTCCTGGCCCCTGGCCTGTCCACCTCTCCCCAGAGGCTGCTCGCTGGTCTCCTTTGAGGGCCCGGCGACTGTCCAGATGTCCTGTGATGTGGTCAGACTATTTTGACATCAAGACAAAGTGTTTCAGAGACAGGACCGCTCTCCAGAGACTCCTTTTCAAGGAGATCATTTAACGCTGATCCTCAGAGGGCTGGTGTGGAGCTGACCAAGCCACCAGAGGTCGCAGGAGGGCTGAGGCCTTGAGGCGCCCAGGCCTGGAGCTGGGCGCAGGCTTCCCTCTGGGTCCTGGAGCAGATCTCCCATGGGCTGGGCAGGCTCGGCCAGAGGGGCACAGGAGCCGCCTGTTCTAATGTATCTTCCCCTGCCCCCTTTTATCCTAGCAATCTGCAAAATGCAGTGTCCTGGTCAGGAGCCCTTTCTCCTGACCACCCTCTGGAGGGGAGGGTCAGTGGGTGGAAAGGGACCCTTTGCTGTCTCTTCTCCCCCCCACTTCCCTGCAGGGGAGCAGAGGGAGAGGCTGTGCTCAGGGAGCTGATCGGACAGAGGCCTGGGCATGCCGCTTCCCCAGCAGCTGGGAGGGCGTTGTTTTCAGATACAGAATCAGATTCGTAACAGATCTGCCCTAAAATGCGTGTGTGTGTGTGTGTGTGTGTGTGCGCGCGCGCGTGCTAGTTGTCTCTTTGTTTAGACTCTAAATTCCTGGAGCCTAGGGGCTGTTCTGTGTCCTCAACACTTAGCGCACGTTTCTTTGTACACGTCAGGTATAAATGAATAAATGAATGAACGTGTCCGAGGAGACTGGAGCAAAGCTAATAAAGTTTCCTGCTCTCACTTCCTGCAGGTTTTCCTCTTCTGATCTGTATCATTTCAATAGTCTTTGCCATGGACAGTTACGGAACAAGTAAGAAGTAAGTGAAGGGGTGATCCCTGTGTGGGCGGGACTCCCGTGGGGAGGGGCACGGTGCGGGTCCCCATGGCTCCTTGTCTTGCTGTGTTCTTCTCGGGAGGGGTCTGTCCAAGGCTGGTATCCTCCAGCCCTGGCAGTAAAAAAGGCCTGATAGAGTGAGAAACACCCCCGGCGGTGCTCTGGGCTTCGTCCCACCTTGGAACTAGCATCGAGGGGTCAGAGCGCCTCCTGCACTGGGTGGCCCCGGTAAGTCTCTGTTGGGAGCTCTTCATCACGTGGCTGTCCTGGACGCACAGCCTGGTCGCCTGTGGAGCCCTGTTCTGTGCTGACCCTTTCTTGGGGTGGTCAGCAAGTACCTCGTACATTAGAAGTCCCATTAAATTACAGCCGAGTGAATACGGGGCCGTGTGAGTAAGTGTAGTCTGATGTGCACCCGCACGGGGGCATTCTCGTCGCTGGGGCAGCAGCGCACGGGACTGTGTACCTGCCAGACCTCGTGCCGCTATTTTGAAACTGCAGCTGGTGGGTCCCTAGTTGAATCAGGAAGAGGCTGGGTTGGGGCTGTGCACCCAGGTCAGGTGTTCACCTTCCAGAAATTGGAATTCCTTTCCTCCCAAAGAGAAAAAGGCTTTAGCTCACCTGTCTTCAGGGAGCTACCCCTCTCGTCAGCCAAGTTGAAGAACCACTGAGTGACAAGGCCACGGAGAGCTTTTAAGAGGAGAGAGAGGGAGTTCAACACTGTCCCGGCTTCAGCCTGAGATAGTTTCTCAGCTGAGTTGCTAAACTGGGAGGAATCTGGCATTTTCTGCTTTCGGGCAACAATTTCCTGAAGATGAAGCACTTAAGGAAGGCGCTCTCTGAGTCCATACTGAAGTAAGAACGATTAAACATCCATTGTTCTGGGCCGTTCCTTGCAAGCCTGCGTGTATCCGAAGCCAAGGCACTAATTAAAAGAAGAAACATCTCCTCAGACACATCTCAGTGGCACTTGTTCCGTGTCTTTCCATCTGGGAGCGCAGATGCTGGGCCGCCCACCGTGCGTCTCAGCTCCACGGTCTGTTTGTGATGTCAGCCTCTCACCCACTCATGTGCCCGAGAGCGAGGCAGCCCCAGCAAAGGTCCCGAGGCTCACTGAGAGTCTGGGGAGGACCGGGGATCTGAAGGTCCTCACCCACTTAACGTTCTGCACGAAAATGGTGGAAAGCACAGGCTTCCTCTTGCAGAATCCCCACCCTCCCAGGGAGCCTGGGTTGGAGCTGCCCCTTCGCAGAGGGACCACCAGACTCGCCGTGTGTTTCCATGTTAAGTGCCGCGTCCTCAGACGGGAGGCTCTTTTCTCCAGGCTCTGGGTTCCAGACGGGAACGAGCCTCTTACAGGCGCTGTCACCTGTCTGGGGCATTTCGTGTCTCCTGGTCCAGGAGGTCTCGGGGGAGGACGCGGGCAGCAAGGCAGGGTGCAGGCGTGGACTGGGGTCCCCGAACGTCCCTGGGCCTCAGCTTCCTCCTCTGCAGGGTGGGGTCATCACAGCGCCTGCTTCAGGGGCGCCGTGGGGTTACGGGGGGCGGTGCTGTGCTGTCAGGGGGCTGCGCTGGGTGAGCATGTGTGAGTGAGTGACCAGGCGGCCCTGCAGGGACGTCCACGTCCTGCGTCCGTGAGGATGCGCCGTGCGCCTCACCGGATCCTGGCGGGTGTGCCAGGTCCCCGGGGCTGCCCCCAGATCCAGGGAGGTGACGTGTCTCAGGGACCCCGGGCTCTTGGCGGTTCTGATGCTCTGGAGAGGAAGATGGTAGTCCTGCCTGAGTTCCTGGAATCATGTCTCGTAAGCCAGGAGAAATTTCATATCCTCATACTGGACCCTACTTCCCAGATGAGGCTTCTCTGGAAATCACAGCCGTGGCTGGGATCCACTGGGACCTTTCGTCTCAGTTGTGGAGCGGGGTCGGGGGATGGCACTGCCGGGCGATGGAACTGACCGACAGCTGATGAGAAGATGAAGATGGTCCATGCTGCGTCACGTGATGCCTCCTCACTCCTTGAATCCCTGCAGAAGACACTAGTGAAGTCAGTGTTTGAAATGCTCTGGAAGGAAGCCGGCCCCTGGCAGAAGCCCATTTATTTATTTCTCGTAATAAAATTCAAACCTCCTTTGGATTTTGGCTAGACTCTTCAGAGATTGCGAATTTTTCCACTAACGAGGTGACCTGTAAAAGCCTTCTTTTCCCCGAGCCAGTCTACAGACCTGGAACATTCTTCCCAAGAGCGGGGGGCGTGAGGTCGTGGACAGGATACAGACACGTTTGTAGGGATTAACAATGTCATTATGACTGCGCCCCACGGTGTCCCTGTACTGTCCTGGACGCAGGGCCCCTGGGACGTGGGATGATGCCCTGGAGTAACCCTCTGCCCCTTCCACAGCTGCTGGCTGTCGCTCGGGAATGGTGCCGTCTGGGCCTTCGTAGCTCCTGCGCTGTTCATCATCGTGGTACGTCCTCTGCCGTGCGGGCGCGGAGCTGGGCTGGGGAGGGGCCGGAGTGGAGGAAGCCCTGGGCTTTGTGGAGGTGCAGCTGGGCCCCCTGAGAGCACGTCCTAAGCTGGGGCAGCATGGGTCCTGTTACAGCCCCTCATGGGGGTGTGACCCAGAGCCTCCTTTCCCCGAATGATACTCAGGAAGGTTGGGCAGGTTTTCAGGTTTAATGCAGATCTGCTTAAGGCCCTCGGTGCTTTTCATGCTGAAGCAGCAGGTGTGGGTGTGTGTCCAGGAGGGGCAGTGCAGACCCAACTGGTTCTTTTCTTTCCCGATGCTCTTCCATGATTTCCTCACGTGCACATCTCCGTGGTCAAGGAGATGCAGGATCCAGGGCTCTGTTAGGGAGTTTTCGTCAGAGTCTCCCGAGAACCACACAAAACAGAATTCCTGTGATAATGAGGGACCTACTCAGAGAGGGTGACAGAAATGGGGATCTCTAAGCTCACAGTCAGGAACGTTTGCCGTGGCTGTGCGTCTGGGGTTCAGACGAGGCCGTCTCCGCGTGGTTCTGGCGCCCCACCTCTCAGCTCTGTTTTCCTGTCAGTTGGCTCCTTTCTTAGGTAGGTTGCCCCAGATGCTGCTAAGAAACTCTAGGACCACACAGAATTATAATAACTGCCATGGGAAAAAAACCCTCCTTTGTTGTTCTTGTTATGGTTCTACCGACACGTCCCACCAAATCCTGGGATCGGTTTTCATCATTTCTGATGGACCTGGCTTGGAACTCTGCCCACCATGGGCCCCTCGCTGAGGCCAGAGGAGCAGAATGCTCTGATTGGCCAGAGGAACGGAATGTTCCGATTGGCCAGCCTTCACTGAAGCCAGTGGGAGCAGAATGTTCTGATTGGCCAGCCCTCACTGTGGCCAGAAGAATGAAATGCTCTGATTGGCCAAAGGACTGGAATGCCTTGATTGGCCAGGCCTGGACCACAGCTGTAACCCTGGGTCTTTATACTTGGTTTCCCATGAAGTTATTTAATGTTAATAATAAAGCTCAGGGCTTCCCTGGTGGTGCAGTGGTTGAGAGTCCACCTGCCGATGCAGGGGACACGGGTTCGTGCCCCGGTCCGGGAAGATCCCACATGCCGCGGAGAGGCTGGGCCCGTGAGCCATGGCCGCTGAGCCTGCGCGTCCAGAGCCTGTGCTCCGCAACGGGAGAGGCCACAACAGTGAGAGGCCTGCATACCGCAAAAAAAACAAAACAAAAACAATAATAAAGCTCAAATTTATAGAGCATCTTTTTTTTTTTTTAAGATCTGAGTGTGTTTTTACATTAAATTTCTCTCTTACTTGCCTCTAAGTTAGCTGCTTGGAGAGATGGTAATTTCTGTTATTACAGAGGAGCAAATTAAGGTGCAGGGAATAAGTAGAATGATAAAATCCTGGCCCGTGATGGTAGCTGTACTAGTTGAGGTGTCCCCTTCCTCTCCTCCCCCACATCCTTCCACTGGCCCTCTTCCTTTTGTTCTCTCTCCTCCCCCTTCTCCCCAGGTGCTAGTAAACCAGCTTGAGTGCCCTTGAGTAGAAAAGGCTCAGTGCTGGGAAACAGGGGAATCAGGCATGGCTGGCTCCAGGCACTCAGTGATGTCCACAGGTATCTCCTGCTCACCCCATGGTCCCATTGCCTCCTTGCTGGCTCCATCTCAGGCAGGCTTTCCTGGGGGGGACATGATGGAGCTGGTACCCTGACACATCCTCCAGCTCTGCAGTTCAGGGTAAGGAGGGAGGCACTGTTCCCAGCAGTCCCAGCAGAAGTCCCAGGGCAGATTCTGATTGGCTCCCATGGGTCAGGTGTCTGTTCCAGAGCCAATCACAGAGGCTTGGGGGGAGGCAGATGATTGGTCAGGCCCAAGGGGCAGGGTTTATTATTTTATCCCCCTGAACTCTTGGGGCTAGAGGTGGGGATCCCCAAGAAGCCCTAGGAAAAGGGCCTGGGAGAGGGGGCTGCCAGTACCTGGGTGCTGAGCCTGGCTGGGGTCTGGTCAGAGGTGAGGCATCGCCATGCTGTCCCAGTCTGGGCATCTCTCCCCACAGGTGTTGGGGGCTGACATCAGGGCACCCCCCATCCCTCCTGCCCACCTTGTGCAAATCCGCAAAACACACTCGCCACACCCTTGGCTGGGACCCCAGAACATGCTCTCCACGCACCCCCAGGGTGGGAGCCAGGCCATGCTCACTGCCTCTGAGGGTGCTGCCTTTGAAGGGTGTTGAGCCTTTGGTGTCCTCATCCGTCGCCTCCCCCGTCGGTGTCCCGGCTGTGGTGGCCCATGAACTGTCCTGATCCTAAGGACAGACCCGATGTTCTGTGTCACCAGGGAGGGCTGCCGGAGGATGGGCTCATTGGAGAGGGCCTGTGGGTGGCACTGAAGCCCGCCACTCGCATCCCCTCCTAAACACTGTGCAGCCAGCCCTCCTTTCGCGCGCCCCCCGCTCCCTTCCGCAGCGGCTGATTTGAAAGCTGCTTTTGACTTTGTTCCAAATGCGGTGGCACTGACTGAGGCCGTGGGCCCTGGTGGTTAATTAAAAACGTATCCAAGGGAAGACGCCTAAAGATGTGGCTTCTTCCTCCTTAATTAAAATTCCACTCAGACATCCTCGGGCCACACAGAGGGGCAGCAGCATCTTCTTGGTAGAGGGTTTCCAGAAGGGCAGGGTGGGGGGCATCACCGTGGTGTCGTCGTCTGTTCGGGACATGAGGGGGGGCGGGGGCGCCAGCCCCACACACGCCCCCCCGTTCAGGTTGCGTTGACTCCGCTGCCCTCCACGCCGGTCCCCTGCCAGGTGACGTGTGCTCAGGGGCGTCCACGGCCACGGGGACAAGCGGGAGACCGGGGGCATTCCCTCCCTGACGTGCTGGCTCTGCGAGCCTCCTGGGTCCCCGTGGCCCCAGCCCCCGGGCCTCTGCGCTCCCAGCTCTGCAGGGCTCGTGGGCCCCCGGGCTCTCTGTAGGGTCCGCGCAGGGCCCTGGTGGGAGGGGTGGGCGACAGGGAGACGGGGGTCTTACGTGCGTCAGCTGGGCGCCCCTCCCATGCCACTCCCCTCCTGTTCTCAGTGTCCCCGGGGGGCCGGTCCGGATGGACACGGACCAGGCTCAGAGGGAGGGAGGAGACGGGGGCCAGGAGTGCACCCCCCGATCCCTCGCGCAGGGCAGTGGGTGCACGGTGCTCCGTCCCCCACAGGCCACACTCCTGTCGGCAGCGCTGGCCGCAGGGTCTCTGAGGCTGTCCCTCCGCCCTCAGCCCTTCTGTGTCACAGGAGCTGGTGTCCCCAGCACCCCGTGAGCCCTGGCCGTCTCCCCGGCGGCTGGCTCCCTTGTGGTGCTGGAGACGTTTCCTTCTCTGTCCGTCGCAGGCGGTTAGAATCACACTGCTGTGTCACCTCTGCGCGGGAGGGGGCTGCGGTCCATGCCAGCCGGGGCGATGGCACAGCGGCTCTGTAAAGGACGCCTCCTCCGGGAAGGGCTGCCGGGTCGGGAGAGGGACGGGACTGTGGTCTCAGGGCGTCCGTCCTTGGCGTTAACCCCGAGCTCTGAGTACAGGCCCGGGTCCTTCCATCAGTTGCTTTCAGCTGCGGGAGGCGGTGCGTTGTCGCGGTGACACGTCCCTGAGCTCTCCCTCCAGGCTGCGCCCTGTCCCAGGGCCGCGTGAGGGCCATCTGCCGTCACTTTCCCACCCGGCCTTTCACAGGGTGACAGAGGCTCCCGTGGGCGACCCCGGGGCGCCCTCCCTTCCTGCCCCTGGGGTCCGGGAGGACCACTCGCCTCGTCACCCAGACGGAGGCTCGGGCTCAGACCCGACTCCAGTCCCCCCGTCAGTTCAAGCCTCCTGGTCAGAGCGCGGGCAGTGGCAGGGGTGGGAGGGGAGTAAGTGAGTGAGTGTGGAAGGCCTCGCCCTGCTGTCTCTCTGTGCTGACTTAACCCCCCAGGTCTGCAGGGCCCGGCAGCATCGCCCGCTCCCAGACTCCCCGGCTGAGCTGCTTCCTCTGACTTTGGTCAGTGACGGCGGGGGATCCGAGGCGGCCCTGCCTGGATCCTTCCCTACCACCCACCACAGCGAGGGGTCCAGCAGCAGGGTCCCCGCATCCCATGTCCTCCAGGCTCGCTGGAGCCCTGCTGTCCTTCCAGAGGGGGCGTTACCTCCGCCCCGCCCCAGCCCCTCTCCTTGACATCAGCCGTTCACCTGCGAGGACTGTGGTTCTCACTCTTGTTAGTAATGGAATCCCTGGGGAGCTTGGGAACGGTTCCTGCCTGAGCCCCACCCAGGAGGTTCTGGGTTTCCTGGACCTTTCAGAGCTCCCGGTGTGGAGCTGGCTTGCAGTCCGAGGTGGGCTGTGGGAAGTTGGAGAGCCCTGGGCTGGGGGGAGGGGATGTCTGCTGAAAACGGTCAAGTGCAGGGTCCGCTGGCTGCGGCTCATGTGGTAACTCCCGCGCAGGTGCCGGGCACTTACTTACAAACTGCGGCGGCTGTCACGCTGCAGCCGTTGAGCTTAGCTGTTACAGTAGAGACTGGGAGGCCTGAAAAGCCAAAGATGCTTGCTCCCTGGACCTTGAGAGAAAAAGCATGCAGACCCCAGGCCAGGGGATGCGGCAGAGGGGTCCTGGGACCCAGCCTCTCCGACTGTCAGGGCTCAGGCTGGCCAGGGGTGGAAGTGTCCCGTGTTTCTCATTTCCTCTGAGGACCCTGGGTTGTGCCACGTTGAGTCGTGCCCCGTTGTTCCCAGAGGCGCTCCGCAGACAGCAGGTTTCAGCGTCACATGTAGGGCCTGGCCCCATTGTGTAGCTTGTGCAAAGCTCTGTTCGGGCGCGTGTTCACGTGAGCACGTCCGTGGGAAAGAAATGTCTGGGTGGATGCACAGGGGATGGCATTCCTCAGAGAGGGGTCTGCGTCCGGGGGGTACTTGCTTGCACATCCCATCCATTTAAAAACACCCACACGGCACGAGCATCACTTTAAACTAAAACACTTTGGAAAGGTGCGCGTTCGTGTTGGGGTGTGCGGTTTCGCTGTGTCCCGGTGAGGTTGGTCCTGGAGGGACAGGAACCTGTGGGACGGGATTGTCACCGTGGCGCCTGGTGGGCCCAGTGCTGGGAGGGAAAGGGCAGAACCGAGCCCCTTCCGGTTCACAGCTTACCTGTCACCCCACTGCCAAATGTGCACCCCCCACCTGTCCCTTCACAGACTGTTCTCCCCGATTATGAAGGGACATGGGTGCCATTTCCTGGGCGACTCCAGTGAGGCTGAGTGCAAAAGTGCCCCCGGGGCAGGCAGGTCTTACAGAAGCAGGGACGCCATGGGCCACAGGGGCCACCTTAGCCTGAGCCCCCCCAGGGGGCTTGTTCCGTGCTGGCAACACCCGGGAAAAAGACCTCCAAGTCTGGGAAGAGAAAGTCTAGAGTTTTAAAATCCTCCTCTCACCTGGGGAGAAGCCAAGCTAGTTGTGTGACTACAAATACAGGTACATAAATAAAGACACATAGATACAGATCCAGTTACCAGTTCCTGAGAACAGATATGGACATGGGAACAATTACAGCGATAGTTACAGACATAAAGATACAGCACCATAAACACCTGTATGGACATAGAAACAGGTATAGATACACATGACGCGTTTACTCTGTCTTTGTGTGTGTCTGCATGTATAACCTTTCACTGTGAGATCGTGGTGCACATCCCAATGATTTTTCACAAATACCTAAGTGGCCCTGAGTCTGGTCAAGAAACAGAGCGTGGGCCCAACCCCAGAGCCCTGCCCAGCTGTTCCCTCCCCCCAGCAAAAATCCCCGTGGTCCTGAGTGTGTCCTCCCTCCACCCCCCGCTCCTTTTTTTTTTTTTTTTGCTGAAATGCGGCCTGTGAATTACTGGTTTGACATCTGTCATAAGTAGCTTGTTGGCTGTTCTAACGCGGAGATACTTAGTTGATGAAATACCCCACGTTCACGTTATAAACGCCTCACCCCAGGGCCTTTCCCAGTTTGCATCAGGCGCAAGCCAGGGCGAGTGAGATGGAGTGAGGGGGCCAGGCCCGCTTCTGGTTTGTATTTTCATGAAACGCCAGATTTGTTTCACCCTCAGCTGCTGTCTCCCACTTAATTGCACATTAATGTAGGCTCGGAGGTTAGCCTGCACCTTCTCTCATGCTGCCGTGGCCAACGTGATTGTCTTACCAACGCGGGGGGGAGGCGTGCACGCCAAATGCAATCAGACAGGCCCCCGGCTGAAAGAGGGAGAGGGGAAATAAATAAATCCCAGCAAAAGCTTTGGAGACATGGACATGATGATGAATTGTAACAGCCAATCACGTGGGCAGCTTAAACATTATTGAAACGCTTCCTTCCGGGTCTTAAATACAGAGGCCAAGAAATAACAGAAGACCTGAAATCGAATTAATCACTTGTAGCATTTCTGTGTCTGTGAAACAGTTTGCCGGAATCTGATCATCCATACAGTGGCCACCTCCCAGCGTCTGGGAACAGCAGTGTGAACCGCCTGGCGTCACACCTGAGAGGTCTAGGGCAGAATCCCGGGTCAGCCTCCGGCCAGCAAAGGGAGAGGTGGCTGTGATGACACCTCTGGGGTCACGTGGGGTGTTCAGGCTCCTCCCCAGAGGCTGCCTGGCATCCGTCTCCCGGGTCCCAGGCTCTGTGGCTTCTCCATCCCCTTCCCTGAATTATTGGGACACTTCACAGTTAAGCCTGTTTTCCTCCTGAGCCCAAGGTCATAACTGGGACATGCACAGGAAAAAGGATTGATGTTATTTCCCTTTTATAGTGTAATTAAGCAATTTGATGTTTGAACATTAACACACATGGTTAAAAATTTGAAAGCAAAGCATAGTAATGTATATATTTGAGCAGTCTCTGCCCACGTCTCTCTCTTAAGTCCCTGGTTTCCACCCGCCCCCCAAACAGACAACCCCTGATGCTAACTTCTTGTGTATCCTAGGGGTGCTCTGAAGATGCAGGCAGATATAAATATATATTCACCTCATTCTGTGCCTTTTCCGCACACACAGTGTGTGCTGGACCTCCGGCTTCATCCGCACAGGAAGAGCCGCCTTGGTCCGTGATGCACCCACAGAGTAGGCTGCCCACGGTAGCCCCCGAACCTGCTCCCTGTTGGGAACAATTCAACTGCTTCCATCTTTTCTGGTTACAAACAAGGCTTCAGCTTCGGCCAGCGGGTGAGGAGCCCGGGATGTAAATTCCCAAAGCGGAAGAGGCAGGACTTACAGGATGGTACACGGAGGACTTCAGTAAATGTTCTCCCCCTAGAATACAAAGAAGCTACTGGAAGAATTATACGTGGAAAAAACCCAGACATTTCAGAACTCTAGAAATCAACCACAGGCTGAAAAGTCTTTAATCACGAAAAATCGCTGAATCTTGGTGAGAGCAGCAGGGACTGTGGCTTCTGATTGGCCGCTCGGGCCCCGCGTCCCAGCTCCGTGACGCAGCTATTGTCACTGGAGGTGAGGACGGGCTTCCTTCCGGGCGCGCGGGTGCAGCGCCTGTGTGACCTCAGAGCAAGCTATTCGCAGACTTCACTGGACCTCGGGCGTCTGGAATAGACATCCCCATGCTTAAAGCGCCAACCAGTTAGTCCCCTGGCTTCGGTCACTGAGCTGCTTGAGTGGCAAAGTCCCTGCGTTGTCACACCAATAGCCTGGCGTCCATGCTGGCCCGCCCCTTTCTTGTCTGCGGAGTGAGGCCTTCCTGTGGCGCTAACCCGGTCAGCCAGTGCGGGCCGGGGAGGCCTGGAGGGCACTGGTGTTCCCATCTGCCGGCTTCCCCTGTGTGCCCTGACCTCGGAAGACCTCCAGCGTCATCCTCACTTTACAGGCGAGAAAAAGGGGGCAAGTGAGGCAGCCTGTCAGAAGCCAAGCTGCCGGGTGCGGAGATGGTCAGCAAAGACAGGGGCCCCACTGACAGCATCTGTTCTGTGTTTGCTCTAGAGACTAATGACGAAAGCTTTACTCACTTACAGTGATGGTATAAGCAAGGGGCTAAACGGGCAGGGGTGCTAGCTTCCCAGGACCCCCTCCCGCGGGGCCGCGCAGGAGGGGTGCCTCGCTGCTGACGCGCTCTGAGCGAGAGGCTGCTGCTGAGCCTTGGACCTGGGAGCTGGACACTGAGGCAGCTCGCGGAGAAGTGTCTGCAAGGCCCCTGAGATAAGGGGTATCAGCAGAGATGCTTTGGAAAGGCCTCAGGCTGGGCCCCCAGAAGGAGGCCTCTAACGAGGGCGTTCAGGCCAGGAACGCAGATATGTGTGCGGCGTGGCCGGCCGGGGCAGGAGGGGCCTGCGTCCCCTTCAGAGCTGGGGATGCTCTGCTGTGGCCCAGGCGTTGTGTGGGGAGGGCCACTTTCCCTGTGTGGCCTGCCAGGAACGCCTTTGTCCTTGCCTGTGCTCAGGCCTGAAGGTTCACACGTGGCCGGGAGCGGGACTCCTCACCGACTCTGTAAATGACCTCAGAAGTTTTCAGATACAAGGGAGAGGTCCCGTCACAGCACAGCCCCGAATCCAGCTGTGGACCCTGTAGCGGAAGGACATGGCGGGGCCTCGCTTCCCCTGCTGTCACCTGCCTGGTCAGGCTCCTGTTCAGGACCCTGGAGAGCTGCCCACGGGAGGGGACACTGTGCCGGAGCCTCTGCCAGAGACCCTCACAGCCCCCGCCCGGCCCCCAGCCCCCAAGGGGAGCCTCCCAGCCCCCAGACCCCAAGGGGAGCCTCCCAGCCCCCAGCCCCCAAGGGGAGCCTCCCGGCCCCCGCCCCCAAGGGGAGCCTCCCGGCCCCCAGCCCCCAAGGGGAGCCTCCCGGCCCCCACCCCCAAGGGGAGCCTCCCAGCCCCCAGCCCCCAAGGGGAGCCTCCCAGCCCCCACCCCCAAGGGGAGCCTCCCAGCCCCCAGCCCCCAAGGGGAGCCTCCCGGCCCCCGCCCCCAAGGGGAGCCTCCCGGCCCCCAGCCCCCAAGGGGAGCCTCCCGGCCCCCACCCCCAAGGGGAGCCTCCCGGCCCCCAGCCCCCAAGGGGAGCCTCCCGGCCCCCAGCCCCAAAGGGAGCCTCCCAGCCCCCAGCCCCCAAGGGGAGCCTCCCGGCCCCCAGCCCCCAAGGGGAGCCTCCCGGCCCCCACCCCCAAGGGGAGCCTCCCGGCCCCCAGCCCCCAAGGGGAGCCTCCCGGCCCCCAGCCCCCAAGGGGAGCCTCCCGGCCCCCAGACCCCCAAGGGGAGCTTTCCTAGCAAGGAGGAAGCATTGGGCAGAAGATGAAGAATCCTCTGCTGTGGTCTCCGGGGATCCCATGCTGTGGCCTCTGTGGACGCGCAGCCGTGGGCCTGGGGTGTGGGCAGGAGGTGAGAGCCAGGCTGTGCTCCGGCGCTCAGGTTGCACCGTGGGCATTCCTACTCTGTCTCGTTAAGGGGAAAAACTGAGGTTCGGAGGACTTCAGTACGTTACCCAGGGCCACACCCAGGGAGCACATGGTGAAAGGAGGCTGGAAGCAGCTCTGTCTGGTTCTGAGGTTCACAGCCTCCTTGCCCTGGTGGCGAGCAGAGGAATGCTTTCTTCGGTGTGCTCCTGGGGACTCGGCCTGGGGTGTTTGGCCGTCTTTTCTCGGGAGCGCAGGTGTGGGCTCCCAGAAGGCGGTCTTGCAGGTGACCTGTGCAGGTAAAAGTTCAGGGACGCGGCTTCGATTTCTCCCAGAGACGCCGCCTGTTTGCCTGGGAAGCCTGGCTGGGGAGTGGGCCCGGTGGACTCGGGTGCCCTGCAGGTGTGGCCCCGGCCCTCACCTTGCCTCCCGTTCTCCTCACGCAGGTCAACATGGGCATCCTCATCGCGGTGACCAGGGTCATTTCACAGATCAGCGCCGACAGCTACAAGATACACGGAGATCCCAGCGCCTTCAAGTAAGCGGCTCCCTGGGCTGTCAGCCATGCCCCCTGCCCACAGGGGCTGCTCGCGGTGGCAGGAGGGCGGGTCACACCCTTGGGCTTGCCCGGTGTCCTCATGACGGGCGTCCTCATGGGTCTCTGTGACCAGCATCAGCTCGCTGCCCCCATTTGTGAAAGAAGGGCGTCCATTAGATGTTCTCCCAGAGACTGCTTTACCCCTAGGGTGAGAGGAGCTGGCGCTGGGGTCCAGAGGAGGGTTCTTGAGCCCGACCGCCCTGCCTGGGTCAGTCCTGCCTCAGCCCTACCATCTGCTGGGACCTTGTGAGCTATTCAACCCCTCAACGCCCTGATGTCCTTGTCTGCGCGGCGAGGGCGATGGCGGCCGTCTTACAGGTTGTCCTGAGGAGGGTGGAACTTCCTGACCTGCTCTGGGGCTGGTTCATCCTCCGAAGGAGCAGGTGTCTCTGAATGGGGGCCGTTGCACCCACACACTCACTGCCTTCTGGGGTTTCTCCACCCCATTGTCGGGGCTCTGCCAATTGCAAGTGACAGAAAACCCAGCACAAGCTGGCTAAAGCACAAGACGTACCTACCGACACAGGCAACCATAAGTCCAGGAATGAGTCTGGAACGGCTTGGTCCAGCGCATCAAATAATACCACCAGGGCCCAGCTCCTGCCGCACTTCTCAGCTCCACGCCGTCTGTCGGCTTCACGCTGAGACGGACTCTGCCTCCTGGTGACCAAATGGCTGCAACAGGAGGTTCAAGTCCATGGGAAAGTGTGTCTCTTTCCCCAGTAATCAGAGGTCCTGAGCCTGGAGACCGAGACTCAGACCAGACTGCATGCCCATCCACAAATCAATCCCAGTGGATGGAAATCACCAGTTAACCCTGGCCTGAGTCACACGGTCCATGCTGGCTCGGGGGCCAGGAGGTGGGGGCAGGGAGTTAGGGGCTGCTGTAGAGACAGGGTGCAGCCCCTAGGCGGCTGGTACTCTGTAAGTTACTTTATCTCCTTGATCTACACCGTATCTCTTCCGATCTGAACGGGAAAACAGTAAACATGTCAGCAGCAAATCGATAAGACAGTCATTCTGTAACGAATCCCAGACACCGTAAATTAGCCTGACAGGTGGCTCCGGCCCCCTCGGGCTTTTTCAGCGCCTGGGAACCTTCGGGATGCTCCTAGGTCAGGGTCAGTTCCCTTCCTCGTCCATCAGCGAGAACAGGCAGTGCTGCCCTGTGAGGCCGCCAGTCCCCCGGCCCCGGGGGCCTGGCTGGGGAGGAGCCTGACCCTCCCTCACCCCAACTTCAGCCCCCAGGCCCTCCCCTCGGTGCGCAGGGCCCCGTCTGACCCGGCACCCGCAGGACCGCTGGCCTCGCGGCACCCAGAGCAGCCCGGATCTCACTCCACACCCGCGCCCCCGTCTCTGCCCCCGGCCCCTCTTCACGCACCGCGGCCCTGAAAGGCAGCTGAGCCCACGACCCATCTGGCCTCCGTGGGGACCTGGTCCCCAAGTGGAGGCTGACACGGGGGAGGTAGGGGCCGTGCATTGCAAGGGCGTTTCCGAGGCTCTGCAGAAGCAGGGCCGGGGCGCTGCTGCTGTGCCCTCCTGTGTCCTGCACGTGACGCGGCGCCCAGGACCGACCTCCTGGAGAGTCCGGCCCGTGCCTCTGGACAGACCCCCGACTCTCCCCGCCCAGCACGCTCCCTGCCCCACCTCTTCCTCACGTGGCCGAGCGGGACCCTAGGTCACTGCCTCACTCCCTTCCTAGCGTCCCCTCCCTGGGCTGGTGAAGCAGGAGCCCGGGAGCCGGGCAGGAAGACGCAGCACAGCCTCCTCGGAACACTTGTGGCTCCCCCTCTCCTGCTTTCAATCTAGTCCTTTCCTTCCTGCCCAGCAGCTCAGCGCTCAGTGACTTAACGCGATGGGATGCTTCCGCAGGAGCCTTAACAGGGCTGCCTTCCACCGGCTTTCTCACCTCTGTTTATTGGTCATGATTCCAGACTCCCCAGAAAGCAGCAGAGAACATTCAGTTTTCCCAAGTGAGATCCGGGTCCCGGGGGCGGGAGGGAGGTGGATGCCGGCCCCCGGGGGCAGGGGGACGGGCATCGGGGAGTCTTATGCGTCCGGACTGCGTCCCCCAACTGCCCAGGCCTCCTCTCCTGCAGGGACCCCGCTCCTTCTGCCTTTGACAAGGGGACCTGGCTGCTCTGGCTGTGTTAACAAGTCCTCAGAGAGCCTCAACTAGAGGAGTTTCCTCCCAGATTTTATCATTTATTGCTTCATTTTTGAAGTAAAAATGAACCATCCCTTTAAAAGTAACACATTGATATCGACTTCTCAGCAGCTGCTCCTTTCAATGATGGATTTTCCAGGATCTAAAGATGGAATCTAAATCATTCATGATATTTTGTTCCCCAGATTCAGGTGTCTGATTTTAACTGTACTGACTTTATGAAAACACGCAGCTGCAGCTTCCCTGACAGATGCCGTGTGGGAGCACATCTTTGGTTTTCTAGGGCTTTGCTGCTAGGAGCTGTCCATGCCGGGCCCTTGGGCTTCTGACCAGGGAGCTCCTTAGGGCCATTACGCCTCCTCCTGGGGGGCTGGATCCCTGAGCAGCACCGTTGGCTCGTCCTTCATCCATTCCGTGGCCTCTTCCTCATCTTGCCCGCTGGTCCTGGTGCTGTGCTGGCTTTGGGGCTGCAGAGATGCAGAGCCCAGCCTTCAGAGGACTCACCGTCCAGTGAGGGAGACCGTGCGGGTTGCAGCACCAAGGGACGAGGGCCTCGGAGGTTGCTTAGCTGGGCAGCGTGGCACCCATCCGTCTCTGGACTTCCCTCTCATGCTTACGTGCAGAAACCGCCCTGTGGAGAGCTGAGCTGTGTGAGTCAGGGTAGGCCGGGCCCCAGTTAGCGTACGATGATTTGCAGCACGTATCAGAGGCGGCCAGGACTCAGACAGCCCCTGGGGCATTGCCTCCACACCAGCTCTGTTCTGGGCTCTGCGGACACTGGGGGACCCAGATCCTTCTTCTCTCGGAACTCACATTCCACGGGAGAGCGTCAAGGCTGACGCTGCAGGTGCCCCGGCGCTGGGTGTGTCTCCTACCCCCGGACTCCTCGGCTGTGCTCTGCTCCATGGGCACCTGGCATCAGCATTTCCCTCCGCATCACCACCAGCTGGATTGGGGTGGTCAGCCTGAGTTTGCCCAGAGGATGCACGGGCTCCCGGAAGCCCAGTGCCGGCTGCAGTCCAGCGGAAGCAGAGCTGTCTGCTTGGCCCAGAGCTGGCCTTGCAGGGACCCTGTCTTGTGCGTCCGGGTAGGCAGCTCCTGACCCAAGGCCTCCTGCAGGGAGGAACCAGGTCTCACTCGCAGCAGGGCCTTTTCTGCTCCCGCCGGAAGCGTGGCGTCTGGACCCGCCCTGCCTGCCCACCCTCCCTGTTCCTCTTGCAGGTTGACAGCGAAAGCTGTGGCCGTGCTGCTGCCCATCCTGGGCACCTCGTGGGTCTTTGGCGTGCTCGCTGTCAACAACCAGGCTGTGGTCTTTCAGTACATGTTCGCCGTACTCAACTCCTTACAGGTGAGGGCCCGATGGGACTAGCGGCTTTGTGACTGGACGTGTGGAGCAGGGTGCCTCTGAGGCAGGAGGGAGACCCTGTACTCCGTCCCCTCCACACGCACGCACCTCGTGGACCCCTAGCGTAGAGGGTCCCCCAGGCCTGAGGCCACAGGCGTGGATGGGCCGTGCACCAGGGTCTCTGAGCAGATGGGCTATGCAGGACCCCATTCACAGCAGGGCTGCCTCGTCCTCCTGGACAGTGTCTGTGGAGGGGCACCCAGGCCTGAAAGGAAGACTGTCAGCACGTGGGCAGCTCCTGCAAGGGAGCCAGGCGTGGAGAGGTGGTGATGGGGACACCTTGGGTTCTGAGTTCTCATCTGCTCTCTGCATGGAAGGACAGCAAGGCTAACAGCCTGGAAACCCGAGACTTGGGAGCCCAGAGTCCGAGTCCCCAGAGCCACAAGCCCCCAGAGGAAGGGTGGAGGCGGGCGCCTGTGGCCACACACGGCCTACGCCACCGAGCCGAAGGCTCAGTCCGCCCGGCCCTCACCGTGGCGTCCTTGCTGCTTCCGGGGCTTCGCAGCCGTGACGGTGTCAGGCTTCTAATCTGTAAGACACCCCCGCGCAAAGCTTCCTTCTGCCTGTTTATAACGAGAGGGGGTCGGCTGTCCTGGCCGCAGCCCCACACACCCCAGGTCCTGGGATCCTCACTTATCCTGTGTCCCATGAAGTTTCCCCTTCCGGAACGTGGGAACAACGACAGGACCGCGTTGCGGGGGCTGCTTGTTAGCACTAAGTGAGGTGACTCACGTGAAGTGTTCGTCTAGTGCGGACACAGGGGCAGAGTCTCTAGACGTCTGCGGATATGCTCAGCTTGTGTCTGTTCTCACTGTGACCGTCATCCTCCGTTTGCAGGTGAGGACACCAGGGCTCGCGCTAGGTGACGCGCTCGTGCCCTCCCATTTGTCCACCCCAGCGTGTTTGCTCCTCTCTGAGGTTAAGCCTGTCTGGGCGTCCACCTGTCTTTGTATCTTGGCCATGGCGGCTGCCTGCGTTTAGGTTAGATCACAGGATGCCCTTCCACGCTTACGGACTCCAGACCGTAGGGTCCAGCATCACAGCGCACTCCCACATGCTCCCCAACACCAAGCCGTGCCAATGCCACTCGCAGAGCCCATCGGTGGCATTGGAAAGAACCCCCAGAAAGTGTGTGTGAGAAAATGCAAGTGGCTCTAATTCTGTGTTTTCCTCCCCTTCCTCCCCAGGGATTTTTCATCTTCCTTTTTCATTGTCTCCTGAATTCAGAGGTATGTCTGCTCCACTTCGTGACAGTATGAAGCTGGTTTTTCATTTCTGAAAGGGCACAGAGAGCAGGAACAGTGTTGCCGCATCAGGCTGGCGTCCGGGAATGTAGCCCTGAATAAGCCTTGGTGTTGGTGACAGGTTGTGTGCAGGGAGGCTGCTTTCCATCCCTCATCCCGGTTGCTAAGCAACATACGCACATCCTCCTTCACTGATGTCACACGGGCACTGCTGGCTGTGTGGAGGACCAGGGGAGGTGGTGACGGGGTGGAATAGCTGAGCTGCAGATTCAGGACCTTGCTTGGCATCTGACGTATTAGGGAGAGTAAGATGCAGATGTGCTCCCAGCAGATCCTCCCAGAGGCATTCAGGAAGCTGGCCTGGTGTAAGGAAGACTCCTGACTGCAGGGCTTAGAGAGGGGGCTTTCGTGATGTGGCCTCCAAGGGCACTGGGGTACCTGGCGCGGGCCCGTTCCTCTTGGTGCACTTGGCCGTGGGGATGGTGGAAGGTGCCCTAGATCCTGTCGCTCGGGACCCATAGTCCGTGGGAGAAGCTTTACCTGTAGATTGTGGGGGTGGCATCGTGTTCCTTGGCATTTGAGTCCCTTCCAGGCTGTGGTCCTGGGGAAATGCCTCTGGAACGGTGACTGAGAACAGGGCAGAAGCACCACCCGCCTCTGTGCTTTGCCAGGAGAGTCCATCCATTTGCACGAGGATAGGTCAGGCGGGGAGGGAGGAGATGGGGGGAGGGGCAGGCAGGGTGAGTCGCCCAGGACGATGGCGGCCAGCGGAGGAGAGGTCACGTGTTTGCAAAGACCAGGTAGCAGCCCAAGCAGGGCCTGAGACTGATCCACGTGGCAGAGGGGGCAGGAGGGGGCGGCAGCCTCAGCACCACACGCGGCCCCGCCCCGCGCGTGCGCTTCGTCATTTACTGCCTTGTGTGGTTTCTGTGCCGGTCACACGCTCGGCCCCCAGGCTGTTCACCGTCGAGTGTGTCCCGTCTCCCCACCCAGCACTGTGAGGTCGGTAAAGGGCAGGCCAGGTCCAGCTTTCTCCCCGTGCAGGGCTGGGGAACGGCACGGGGACACAGCCTGTATCTGTCACACGAACCAGTGACACGTCCGTAGCGCAGCTCCGGAACCACTGACTGTTCGGATCTGATGCCTCCAAGTCCTGTCCTCACCCTGCAGCACAAATTCCTCGGGACCTTTTAGAATGACCTCTTGTTGCTTTTGCAACTTCTGAAATTGCTTCTAATGAGCCTTCCATTCTGCCTTTGAAGGTGAGAGCTGCTTTCAAGCATAAAACCAAGGTCTGGTCCCTCACGAGCAGCTCCACCCGCCAGGCCAACGTGAAGCCCTTCAACTCGGACATCGTGAGTGCGTGTGGTGTCTCGTGTACGCCCCTGCTGCGCTGGCTGACCCTGCTCTGTGTGCCTTCCGTCCTCAGCCCACCCTGACCCAGGCCTCTTGCTCTCGGTCCTCGTCAGCCGGGACTTGCCTTCCAGCTTCACTGAGCTGCGCGCAGCCTCTGCCTTACAGAGGACCACGTGGTCCTGAGGCTGCGTCTCTTGCAGCCCGAGGCTCTCCGCTCACTCCTTCCCTGAGCTCCATCGTCTGCACCATCAGTGTCGGCGGACGGCTGCCCAGGTCGTGACGGAGGCTCGGCTCGGGGGCTGGGCTCCTCACACCTGACATAGGCCTGCAGGCGGCGCGAGCTGATGTCACACCCACAGCAGGGTCCCCCTCCTCACGAAATCACCTGGCCCTCTCTCCTGCCCCGTTTCCCGGGGCCAGTACTTCTTATGTTGACTTAGTGGGATGGCAGGATCAATTGACACTGGACATGCTAAGGGTGTCCTATAAGAGGCACAAAAGTCACTGGACACAGCCCGGCCTCTGCATCAGGTCTCCTCCCCCTACAGGTGCCTGAGAAATTGGGTCTGGATGGTCAGGGGTCTGAACAAGCCGCTCACCTCCCAGCGCTGGGCGTGGTTCACCTTCCTCCTGTGGGAAGTGGTCCCTCATCGCCCCGCCCCGCAGACCCCCAGGCAGGGCCCCCGGGCAGCCTGGAGCAGGCGATATCCTGGGTTCTCACTGCACTGCAGCCTCCCACCTGTCAGCTAGGCCCTCGCTCAGGGGTCCCATCCTCAGGAAGTCCCTCCTGGACGGCCCTGAACAAAGGTGCTCCCACCGCACCCCAGCGTCCTGTGCCTGCGACCCCTGGCGGTTGTTTGGTTTATTCATTTGCTTCATGGCCGTTGTCTGCCTCCCCCATTGGAACGCGAGCTCCCCGGGGGCAAGGGTCTGGTCGCCTTTGTTCACTGGTGTGACCCCATAGCCTAGAACAGGCCCCGGTGCCCAGCCTGCTCGATAAATCAGTGTCGAAGGAATAAGTGAATAAACGGATGAATAGAGGCGTGAATGAGTGAATGAATGAATGAGTGAACGACAGATTGATGAATGAATGACTGCCTGGGTGAGTGCACCCCAGAACCTGGGAGCCGTGAGGCCGGGGAACCTGTGCAGGGAAGGTGGAGAGAACTGCGCCCTCTGGGTCCTCGTTTTTCTGGGGAGCGGTGGGGCCGCCCCCAGGAGGCTCCCCAGGCAACTTTCTGGCTCAAGGCTTTGCTCTCAGCACTCCTGTGGGACTTGGGCTTCTCGTCTCAGAGCCATCGCCATTTCTCCGTCCTCTGTGTGGTCCGCAGATGAACGGGACCCGGCCTGGCACAGGCTCCGCCAAGCTCGCGCCCTGGGACAAGAGCAGCCACTCCGGGCACCGCGTGGACCTGTCCGCCGTGTGAGCAGAGAGGCCGTGCACCCGGCAGCCTGCCGCTCAGAACCCCCGGACCCGCTGCAGACCACACGCAAGCATCGCTCTGCCTTCGCAACTGGGACCCTTTCCTCGTCGCTCTCTGGACCTGGGGCTCACGGCCCTCCCCCCCGCCCCCCGTGACAGCATCCTCTCCTGCGACCCGCTCCTGCGACAGAGCCCACCGCTGAGCCCGCAGCCTGATACACGGCGACGGACGGGCCCCCCGGAGCACACAGCGGTCCCTCCCCTTTGTCACTGCAAGTGCGCAGAGCCCCAGACCCTCCACACTGTGCGCTCAGGAGGCCCATGGCGCCAGGAGGGAAGTTTAGCCTCGGCGGGCGCCACGATGGGGACTTGGGACCAGAGAGTGGGGTCCCGCAGGGGAGGTTGGGCGGAGGCCCCTGGGGGCGCGTGGGGAAGTGCCCGAGGATGTTTTCCACCTGCTGACTCCACCCGAAGCAGGGCCCCGATGCCAGGAGCCTGCTGACGCCCAGGTGCCCCGCCCCTGTCTGTGCGCCGGGGCCGCGCGTAGGCGGAGAGCCTGGGTGGGGGGGGGGGTTCTGCTCCGACAGCTTCTCCCCCCTTCCTCGTGAGTGCTGGCTCTTCCGACTCCAAGTCAGCCTTCAGATCGCCCCCTTTCCTGGCACCTGAGCCTCCTGTGTGTTCACCACGGTGGCCCATCAGAGCCACCGTCTCCCAAGGCATAACGTCCCGCAGAGAGTTTCTTCCTCGTCACTTATAAATGCTTTTCCGTGTTTCTAGCGAGCGGATCACAGCGGAGGGGAGCGCAGTACGTGATTTCACGTCGCCACAGGGGCAGACCTTGACGCACAGAGCCACTCGGCGGGCTGCTCCGGGGGAGGACCCTGGCCCTGACCGACCGGGGGCGGGAAGGGTGGCAATAGCTGTAGCCTCTGAGTTGATGTTAATTTATGGACCCGGACTCAGCCCCCTAGGAAATGGGATGATCCTTAGGGCTCCGTGTGTGGGCGGGACCCCGTGGAACGCTAGGGTTCGATCATAGACGTGAACCGAAACGCCATCGAGAAAAGCCGGGAAACAGGCTGTGAAAGGTCACCGTGTGATGACGGCACCAAGGGTGCTTGTGAGATGTGTGGGTCCGGAATTCCAACCTGTTTTCGATACTGGAAAATCTTCCCTGGAAACTGTGACGGCGACAGCATTAAAGGCCTCCCCACCGCGTCGCCCCGCCTCTCCCAACACGTCTGCTTTGTTTCCGAGTGACATTTTACATCGCCTTGCAGACCCTTTCCATCTTCCTCCGGCACCTTCGTGAAGTAACTCACGCCCCGATGATCATGAGTGTGACACCGTCTTCAGGCATCTCCCCCGGTGGGGGGTGGGGGGACCGGGAGAGGGGTGGGACACCGAGCGGCGTGTTGACGCAGGGTTAACCTCTGTCCTTCCGTCCGGGTGGGTCCCAGATGTCACGTTGTGACAATGGCATGGGCATTCCCCATGGTGTGCCGTAGGGGTGAACCTGGCAGATGCAGGCAGAGACCCCGTGTCTGGCGAAAAGCGCGCCCAGGTCTGCTCCAGGCTCTCTTCGTGATTCCAGAAACCAGATCGCTTGTAACTTGGCGTTAGATCCTTGTCAGGCCCAAGAGCACCGAGAAGTGAGAACACTGTATTCCTAAGATTTACACTTGGATTCTTTTTTCTTATTTAGTTTCTGGTGAAGCAAATCAAGTAAGGAACTGTTTTTATTTTAGATGGAATTCTTGGTTTTGTTGTTTTTTTAACTCTCTGCATATTCACCCTACATAGCTAATATATCAGGAGAAGTAATGAGCGAGCTCTTTATTTCTAAAGAATGAAAGTAGTGCACTTTATTTATAGGCTACGTATTTTGGCTTCTGCAGTATTTTATTATCTACACATAATTTGGCCAAAGAGAAGCAGTTGGAGACAAGAGTGTGTTTAGTTTATAGCACAGGAAAGACGATGAATGCCACTACATAGTGAAAATATGTTGTGATTTTTATGAAATAAAATCTTAATGTCCTTAAAGTGTGGTCTTTAGCGTCTTTTGCTAGTGGGAGGTGAGCAGGACAGCGGATCTCACGACAAACATCTGAAGAGAAACACACGTGGGTAAAATCCAGCCCTGGGATTCACTCAGCAGACACTTATTCAGTGCTTTCTCTGTGCCCAGCACATTCCAGCTCTCGGGACACTGTGATGGGCAATGCCCTGCCCTCTCAGGGGCCTCCCTGGGTGGGGCAGGTAGTGGGATTTGTGCAGCCCTGTGTCTCCCCAGGTTAATGTACTGGACAGAATACTGGGGCTTCTTTTTTTAAGAAAATTTAACAATATATTTTATTTAAGCTAATGTGTCAAAAATATTTCAACACGTAACATTAAAACTTATTGAGCTATTTTACATTCTTTTTTCTATACTAAGTCTTTAAATCTGGTTTATTATTTTTTAAAGTCTTTAAAAAATGTTGACCTCTGTGACTCTATTCCTGTTTTGTAAAGAAGTTCATTTGTACGATTATCTTAGATTCCATGAGAAATAGTGTCACAGATGTAGAAAACACACTTAACGGTTACCACAGGGGAAAGGTGGGGAGGGGGGAGGATAAACTGGGAGATTGGGGTTGACATATACACACTATTATATATAAAATAGATAAGGACCTACTGCACAGCACAGGGAACTCTGCTCAACACTCTGTAATATGGGAAAAGAATCTTAAAAAGAGTGGATCTATGTATATGTATAAGTGATTCACTTTGCTGTACAGCAGAAACTAACACAACATTGTAAATCAACTCTACTCCAATAAAAAGAAAAGAAATGCTTATGAAACTAAAAAATAATTTTTTTAAAGTTTATACTCCATATATAGTTAGTGCAAAATATTGGCTCTATTCCCCATGGTGTGCAGCACACCCTTGAGTCTATCTTACACCCAATAGTTTGTACCTCCCCCTCCGCTGCATTGCTTCCCCCTCCACTGGTAACCACTAGTGTGTTCTCTATTGAAACAGGGAGTGGGTTGGTGGTGACAGAGGTTGGGGGTTGGGTGGTGGGCAAGATGGATGAAGGGGATCAAAAGGTACAAACTTCTAGTTATAAAATAAGTCCTGGGGCTATAATGTACAGCGTGGCAACTACAGTTGATAACACTGTCTTGCCTATTTGAAAGTTGCGAAGAGAGAAGATCTTAGAAGTTCTCAGCACGAGAAGAAAACACTTCTGTAGCTGTGCCGTCCATCCCATCATGTATGGCGATGGATGTCAACTAGACTTACTGTGGTGATTGTTCTGCAGTGTATACTGCAGGTATCAAGTCATTATGGCGTAACCTAAATATACTACGATGCTTGGTTTTTGTTTTGTTTTCTTCGCCTTTTGGTATCCCTTACAATTTTCTTTCTTGTTATTAAAAGCCAAACATATCTGTATTGGGTGTTAGAAACTGAGGTAACTAGGACGTTAGTGTGAGGATTTACGTTCATCTGACCAGGAGCTGGGCTCTGTAGACTGTTCGCTGCAGCTGTAGGTGCCGGAGGCTCCAACTTCCTGTTCTTCCTTCTCTACCCTTGACTTTGGACTTTCCCTGTGGACTGTACTCCTCATAGAGTCCGCAGCTTGCAGCCCTTTCAGCCTAATCTGTTAATACACCAGCTCCTTTTCTGCTGTGGTGTTAACATGTGTGGTAGGAGAAATGTTCTGTAACATTATGGTAAATCTGCATCTTTTAGTGGGTCTGTGTCTAGGGTGGTGACCCTCAGAAGTGTTTCTCTAGTGATAAAGCATTTTCCCCCTCTCTGGGGAGACAGGAAGCCCAGAGGGGGCTGGGAAGTCAGGAATGCCCTTCCCCCAGATGGAACACGGCTTTGATAAAGCACATCCCGGGCAAAGCAGGGCAGCTGTTGATAATAGGATGGGAGCGAGCTATGGCTGCCAGCTCTCTCCTGTCGCTTCACCGAGGTGCGCTGTGGCTACAATGAAAGTACTTTCTCCCCTCCAGTCCCTTGACCTCTTCAGACTCAGAAGACCGAGGAGGGAGAAGCCAGTGGGCAGGTTCTCAGGTGCAGTTCCCAGGGCTCTGATCCTCCCTCCTGGATACTTTGGTGCTCCATATGCCCCCGGACATGGACTCATCTCTGGAGAAAAGGTGGAAAGGGGGTGCGGAATCCCCAAATCGTCCAAGGTTAAGTTGCCGCCCTGGCAGGATGGAATCTGAAACAGAAGGGGTCGATTTCTTCATGTTGGTGTGAATTTTGAGTCCCTTCCACTTCTGTCGGAGGTTTTATTCCGTAAAACGAGTAAAACCTGAAGTTGCAGTAGCTCTAATTCCGTTCTCCGAACAGCAGAGGGGAGCAGGGGCAGTAGACACGGGGTCTCCGTCCAAGACCCCACCTTGTTCCTTGTTGAGAGAACACTGAATCTCCTGGATGACTCAGGGAAGGGTGACCCAACACCAGTGCAGCGGCAAACCCTGACTGTCTAAAATGGCCTTCATGGTCCCATTCTCCTTCCCGGGGAGGCACCTCAGCCATGATGTGTGAGGGAACACCGGTGTCTGCTCAGGAAGTGTGGCACCACGGCGTGACACGGGGGAGCCAGGCCACAGCTACCCCCCAAGGATAGCTGTGGGGAGGATGGAGACAGCTGGGACCCCTGGTTGTGGACAGAGCAGCTTTGTGGACGGCCCCGGAGGTGCAGCTGGGAGAGAAGCCAGCAGAGCTCCCTGTTGCTCCCAGCTGGGCCCCCGGATGTCCCTGAGCAGCAGGAAGGGCCTTGTGTGCTTCTTGCTTGGGGCTGAGGGAGGTTGCAATCCGGGGGGACACCACCCAGATGCTGCCTTGGCATCTCCCCAAGCCCATGTGGGACTATTGCTTCACCTCTGACAGGCATCCCTGGAGGAGGTTTAATCAAGAAGAGTAATGGACCTAATGGAGTCTGTCCAGATGAATGCACTAATGGCCTGACTGCTGCGTCCTGTGTAGCTTGTTCACAGAAATGGCTACTCCGGAACCTCCTCTGCTTCAAGCTGTGTTTGTCAGTTAAACAGCAAACAGTCCTGGCCCCAGGTTCTGTCTCTGGTTTTACAGATTTCCCGAGTTTTGAGAGATTTTTCTTCACTAAGTGTATTGACTTTCTCCCTTCTCTCCCTGCTGGGTCCTGTAGGTGGACGCTGCACAGTCTCTTTCCACGTGGCGTGGGGAGCATTGGGGCACACAGAATGCTCACACCTGGCCCTGGTGGGAGGATCACTCTGACTTGCCCAGCACTCATCCCAGGACACAGGCTGTGGCTGCCGTGGCTCTGTGTGAAGCTTGTCCCCAAGCTTGGAGGTAACTAGAGAAGTTCGAGAGAGTAGAGTCAGGTAAGGACAGTGGCCTGCCTGTCTCAGGCAGCTGGAATGTAGATGTGGGGGCTGGAGCTCAAGCAGCCATTTTGGAACATGAGGAAGAATCAGATACCGAGGAGTTCCTAGAAGCAAGAGAGAGGAGCGATCTTCCCTTATGACTGTGAATGATGATGCCAGCCCTGGACCACACTTCTCCACACTTGGGTTTTGTGCGAGAGAGTAGCTTGTCTCACGTGAGCTCCTGTGGACTGAGGTCTGCAGCCGCTCACAGCAGACCTGCCCCACCCGATGCAGCCACAATGGATGCATGCCCCCTGTGCTGACTGGACAGAGCAGCTGCCCTCCGGCTCCTCAGAGGACAACGTGCTCACGAGTCCCCTGGGGCTGCTTGCACTGCAGATATGCTGATTCCTGGGCCGGGGCTGGGGCCTGGGATTCTGCATTCCCCACATCTCAGGGGATGCCAGGCTGCAGCTCCCTGACCACCCCTGGGGCCTAGAACTCATCTGCCTCACGGGTCTCGGCCTGGGTGCTCTCACCTGCCCCATGCAGGGCAGCTCCTGTCCAGCTCGGCCCACAACAGCAGCTGCTGCAGAAGAGTGGTCAGCAGAGAGGATTTGCATGTGATGGGCCTGGCGGGGAGCAGGGCCTCTGCAGTGATGTGGGTCGTAGAGGAAACACGTCCCCTCCCCTCCCCTGCAACCTTCCTTCCACAGCAGGAAGCTGGGGCATCGTTGTGATATCAGAGGCCCAGGAAGGGTCCAGAGGACGAGTTAACAGTTTCATCCTTTTCTTAATCCTCGAAGCAGGTTTTCTGAGCCATTTGCTGGGTTTTCAGAGTGGCTCCCCTTCTGTCTTCCAAAGGTTGGTTAGAAATCAGGGGCTGCAGCCCAGGAGCCCCGATTACGTCACTCACACCTGACGACGCTCAACACCCTTCCCGACCGTGGGTCTGCCTGGACCCACAGGGTCACTCTCCCTCCAGCCCCGCCCGTCCTCCCTGGGGTTCCTGCACAGACTCACTGAAAACAATGCTGGGGAAGGTGCGGGGCCTGGACGGGAGGGCGGGGCCGCAGGCGCTGTGACCGCGACCTTGCGCTGGGGGCCCACAGTCCTCAGCGCCGTCTCTCGCTATCCCACTGCCCCTCACGGATGCAGCCTGGGCTTCCCTGGCTCCTGTGATGAATCCCCAGACCTCCCACGCGCACTTGTGCAGTCTTCCGCGCCGGCTGAACGATTTCCGCTCCTTTGTGTGTGAAGCGTCTCCACACCATTTTTTTTGGAACAACGAATCAAGTTTTAGGGAGCTCATCTATTTATTTAAGTGTGCATTTATGAATTTTTAAAGAGCAGTTTCTGGAGCAAGAATTTTCAAGATTAGGGATGATGGGGAAAAATTAGCCAGTGAATAGTAGACTCCAGGTACACAAATGTATTTAAATTAATTTCCAGTTCACATCAATTTCCATCGCGGTAAGCAGTGCTAAAATTGTTCGTTCGTTCCGTGGTATCATCATCTTGTATATCCATCCGCCAGCATCCAAGTGCTAACAACTCTGTTTGGATGATAAGAAGCATTTAAAAAATGTTAACCTTTTTTACTGCAAAAATGCATAATTATTGTAGAAAATGTGTTAATTGTTGATGAGCAAAAGGCAGGAAAAGAATCAACAGTGAGAGAACAGTGATAAATATTCTGTGGCTTTTCAGGTGTGTGTATGTGAGTTTGAGTGTGTACACGCACGCCTGAGTGTGTATCTATCTTCGTGAAAATGGGTTCTGATCGCACACACTTTATTGTAACTGTTTCTTTCTTAACAATTAAATGCATGAATAGAGTGTAATCATTTTTAGTGGCATCAGTCATTCTTCTCCAGCAGGAATTGTCTTCTGGCTAATGGAGTCCCCTGAAGAGACTTTAAAAGTACCTCGACCCCCAGGCTCTCCCAGGGGGCTCTGGTGGTGGTGATGCCTCTGCTGGTGGTGGTGACGGTGATGCCTCTGGTGGCGGTGATGCCTCTGCTGTCTTACCTTATGGATGCCCGTGTTCTTGTATTTAATCAACTCCAGGTTGTTGGATTCTTGGGATATTTTTGCCATTATAAGTCTGTAAGGGGTATCATTGCCATTATGAAATATCTGTAGGTGGACCTTTGCAGACATCAGCGATGGTGGATAAATCCTGGAAGCTGGATTACTGGGTCAAAAGTGTCCGCCCTCCATCGTGTACTGATTTGTCAGTCACACTTTGAAGAGAAGAGACCAGGAAACACTGCACAGCAGGAAGGGTTATGTCCTCTGCCCACGGCTTAGCCATCGCTGGGAAAGATGAGAGACTCTGGCGGGAACGGCTCCCAGAAGTAAGGTCTAAGGTGGGGCTACAACAGCCCGTGTGTCCAGATGAGGTGCGCACACTCCCGTGGTGGCGGCCTGTCCTTAGGTGGAGACAGCGCCCAGACGGGCTGCTCTGCGGTCTGCTCTCGGTGCTGCTGGGGAGAATTCACAGCCGCAGTTAAAGAACAGGAACCGCCAGAGGCAAAGGCTGAGACCACCCGCCTCCAGAAACGTCTGAGGCTCAGCCTTTCACGCCCTCCTCTTCATGGGCGAGGCCGCCTCTCCTGAGCCCCTGGGAAGCCCTCCCAGACCCCAGTCTGCCCGTGATGCTCCTTCCTTTGAGCCTCCGCGGCACAGGGTGGAGCCCCATTAGAGAGCTCGTCTCACCCACCTGGAGTAATGGGATTGCTGGATGGAGGTCATGCTCACTTCTATCCCAGGGCATTTGATGTCCTTGTGGAGCTCCTCCCCACTCTGACATGGTGACTGACTGCAGCAGCCTGGGTCCTGGGGCAACTGTGGTGAGCAGAGCAGCCCTGTCAGTCCATGATTGTCACCAGGCATGGGTGACAAACGGATTGTTCTTTTTGGTCCCTGAGCTGTGGGGTGTGTCTGTGACGGCTGCAAACCTTTGTGTGCATCAGGAAAAACAGCGTTGTTTTTAGGCCACACCAGGCACATTCAGGATCTTAGTTCCCCAGCCAGGGATCGAACCCGGGCCCCCTGCATTCGGAGCGCGGAGTCTTAAGCACTGGACCACCAGGGTTAGTAGTTTTGATAATAGACTAAAGCGTGTTGGGCACCAGACAGAGCTTCCCTCGCAACCACATTTAGCTAATCTATTGCACAGCCTTACCTATTGTCTTCTTATCTTGCGCTCCAGGGCTCGGAGCCGAAACCCACATTTCCTAGAACATCCTCTCCTGTAAGGATTAGGGTTTATTTATTATTTGCCTCTGGTACATCTATTTTATTAGTTCTAATGTGCTTAATCTTATTTAAAGATTTATATTTTATTTTTGCTTCCATGTTTCCTCCTCATGTCATAGAATTAGAATCTCACTGTAGCTTTAATCTCACCTCTGGGCTCACAAATGGTTTTTCCAAGCTAAAAAACGTGGTTCAGAGAGTTTTTGCTGTGTTCTCACTTCTGAATGGAGCGTTCACTGTTTATAAACAAGGGACCTGAGCCTCAGAGAGTGTGTTCTGAATCACCATTACACTTGCAACTAGGTCAGTAAGACTGGAGGGAGGGATACACAAATATCTGATTAAGTTAAACGCTCCGAAAGTATTAAAACATTTGCTGGCACTGTGTAAACCTAAGAGAGGACTCGCATGTTTAAAGACATACACGGTAGTGATAAATTTAGGAGAGATGAAATAAAACAAACGTTCAGAATCACATTGGGATTTACACGGAACCACTCCACGCCTACCACTGGCGGGCCAGTGACCAGGTTTGTAAATTAACACAAGTGGCTTCCATTGGTCACGGGGACGGTGCGCAGCCCGTGCCTGGAGCAGTCACATGAAGGCCACCCTGCAGACCCTGGGAGCATCTGGAGGTGGATGTGTGGGAATACCCACCACTGGTGAGAGCCGGCTGGGTGGCAGGAGTACCAGGTCCTCACCCTTGCAGACGAGACAAGTATGACTCCATCCCCCACCTACGTGAGGAAGCTGAGTCCAAGCTGACTGGATTTCATGGCAGAGACAGGACAGGTCTGTGCCGACACATCACAAGGGCACTGTCATCAGTGTGGAACGTGCAGAATTGGAGGCGAGGGGACAGCGTGGTGCTCAGCGGGTGTGACGCAGCCCTGCCTAGGGATGTGGGCTCTGCTACAGCCTCAGGACCTTGTCGAAGACGAAGCCTTATTCACCATCCAACCCATGTTCATTGAGTACCTGCCACATGGTAGGGAAAGTTCTAGAAAGTGTGGAGGAGACACTGAACAGGTCAGACAAGGCTCCTGTCCTCCTGGAGATGACGTCCTAGTGGATGAGGCCAATGGTGATCAAGTAACTGAGCCACGGACATGGTGACACCAGCTGGTGGTGTGCGTTCTGAGGGCGATGAGACGATGATGCAGGGCGATGTGATAGACTGTGTGCGCGCGCGCGCGCGCGTGTGTGCGTGCGTGTGCATGTGTGCGTGCGTGTGTGTGCGCGCGCGTGTGTGCATGTGCGTGCGTGCGCGTGTGCGCATGTGCGTGTGTGTGCCGTGTAGGAGTGTGTATGTGCAAACATGTAGAGTTTTGTGGATGTGTAAGTGGGTAGGTGTAGGTGTGGTTGTGAGTGGGTATGTTTGTGGGTGCGTATGTATCTGTATGTGTGAAGGTGTGCATATATGCATAAGTGTGTAGGCATAGTACACAGCAGGGGTGTGTGTTTATATGTGTGAGTGTGCGTATGCACGCTAATTGTAATTTAGAACAGCGGTCAGGGAAAGCCTCTCTGAGGGTTGACGGTGAAGCTGAAGCCTTGGGAAAAATAATGGAAGAAGGAGCGGCAAGATGAAAGGAGCTGGGCAGGAGTGGGTGCAGCGCAGGGAGAGCGGAGCAGTCTCATGGGACGAGACGTGGGTGACGAGGGGGATGGGGCCAGGTCATGTACGGAGCTGGGGGCTCATCAGCTAAGACATATGCTTGAGGTCGACCCTCTAGGACTTACGAGATGCTAGATGTGGGATGTGAGGCAAAGGGGGAAATCACGGACGGTGCCCAAACCTTTGCCCTGAGCACGAAGGCAGCCTTGCTCTAGAGATGTGGATTAGACGAAAGAGAAACGTTCCAGGACTGGGGACGTCGGTAGAATGTTGCTGGTCACACTGTCTGGATGCTTCCTCAGCAGCTCCAGGAAAAAGGGCTGTGAATAGTTCTAGAATTTCAGCAGCCCCAAACTCCAGGTCCCCAGTGGGTCTTTTCAAGTCTGCCTTAGACCTTTAGAGCAGGGGTCCCCAAACCCCGGTACCGGTCCGTGGCCCGTTAGGAACCGGGCCGCACAGCAGGAGGTGAGTGGCGAGCGAGCACAGCTTCATTTGCCGCTGCCCGTGGCTCCCCGTCGCTCGCATGACCGCCTGAACCATCCACCCCCCGCTTCCGGTCCGTGCAAAAATTGTCTTCCGCGAAACCGGTCCCTGGTGCCAAAAAGGTTGGGGGCCGCTGCCGTAGAGCATTCCTCGTCTTGTCGTCTACCAGCAGTGGATTATTCAAGCAGCTTCCAAGGAGCACTGTTAATTTCTGTGTAAAGTGTCCAGACACTCCCAGCAATCGTTTCACCAGTGGCCTCACTTTCAGCCACACGTGACGTTATCAAGGTTCCTCTTAAGAATCAAGTTCCCGGGGCTTCCCTGGTGGCGCAGTGGTTGAGAGTCCGCCTGCGGATGCAGGGGACGCGGGTTCGTGCCCCGGTCCGGGAGGATCCCACGTGCCGCGGAGCGGCTGGGCCCGTGAGCCATGGCCGCTGAGCCTGCGCGTCCGGAGCCTGTGCTCCGCAACGGGAGAGGCTGCACCAGTGAGAGGCCCGCGTACTGCAAAAAAAAAAAAAAAAAGAATTAAGTTCTCATGCTTGGTCTCCACGGGATGGTGACTTCATCGCAGCGTTTAGTTAACTTTGTTGCAATGCTTTGTGAGGTAGCAGATTGTGTGCCTCTAACCAGCAGACAGGTTTTCACACCTGGGAATTGTCCAAGGCATTTCCCTGGGAACGTGAACCTTTTCTCTCCAAGTGCACACCGCAGGAAACAGGGACCGGGGAGGGGACATTCCACTGCTGGGAAATACTGGGGCTGAGGGTGTGAACACAGTAGGGGCTGAGGACCGTTCTGGGGCGGTGGGACGTCGGAGGAGGGGCTGGGGCAGCAGGTGAGGCTAAGAGGGGGTGGAGAGAGCCTCTGAGGGGTGTGACGTGAGTGGGAGACACCAGATCTGATCTTAGAGATGTCCCTCTGAAGGCCCGGGAGGGAGGCGCTGGGCGGGTTTGTCACATAAGAGCTTCCCCAGGGAGGAGATTGTAAACTGCAGGAACACAGGCTGGGCGACCTCCAGGCGCTCAACCTGGTCAGTGCTGGAACAATGTCAATTAGCGGCCAGTGCTTAAAGATTGAGATGTTTTGCCTAAAATTCTGATTTCCTGACATTCTTGAGCAGTCAGGGCTCAGGCAGCTCTGAGACCCGTGCCACGTGGCAGCCGTGGCTGGTGCCGGGCGGAGGACACCCCCTCGTGGGGCCCAGTCTCACCAGCGCCCCAGGCCCTCCTGGTCCGTAGTTTCCTGTCACCTCCTGCCCGTGGGTGTCCTGAGGATTCACCTTTGCATCAGTTCATATTCACTGAACGGACCTTTGAAAATCTGAGACCCTTCTTGACCTTGAGGAGGTTTGACCCTCAAGTCAGAGGATGGGGACAGGCAAGCAGTTCATCAAATCACAGCACAGCATCCCATCAGGGAAACGGAGGGGGAGAACCTTGATTCAAGTCCGTGATGGCGTGGCTGGGAGAATAGTGGCCCCAAAGGTGTCCACACCCTGATCCCCAGGACCTGTGACTGTGTTACCTTACCTGGGAGACGGGGGCTTGAGGGTGCAATTAGGTGAGGGGACGGCATCCTGGATTACCCAGGTGGGCCCAATCTAATTACATGAGTCCTTAAAATAGGGTAATCCTTCCCATCCTGTCAGAGTGAGAAATAAAATACTGCTAGCCATATCAGTAAACAAAGATGTCTCAGCCATCAGCGATGGCAGCCCCCGGGCCCCCGACAGTGAGCCCTGAGGGAACTCAGGAAGGAGAGAAGAATGCCTGCCATCTAGCAGCCACCCCCAAGGGCGCACCTTCAGGGAACTCAGGATGTGAAAACACAGGATACTGCCCCCAACCCCATAGCTGACGCACATATCGAAGGAATGATTTCAGCGAGCCCAGACTCTTGCATCTTCCAATACATAGAAAAGCACTACATTCCTTAACTTGAAATATCTGGTTTTCTTTAATAACAATAATCTTTTGAAGTTCAGACTACCTGCCCTTTGTTGCAAAAACTTCTATATATCCTGGCTCCCCCCTCACCTCCTAGGAGTGAGGCAGGAGATAGTTGGACTCCAGGCTAGACATTTACAACTGTTCACACTTCCTGGGGCGAGAAGAAGATGGGCTCCAGGCTGGACATTCCTTACCAGCCCCCTGTTTACATTTCCTGAGGCAAGAGACAAACGGGATCCAGGACTACATATTTATGACCGGACTCCTGTCTATATATATTTTTTTCGGTACGCGGGCCTCTCACTGCTGTGGCCTCTCCCGCTGCGGAGCACAGGATCCGGACACACAGGCTCAGCGGCCATGGCTCACGGGCCCAGCCGCTCCGCGGCATGTGGGATCTTCCCGGACCGGGGTACGAACCTGTGTCCCCTGCATCGGCAGGCGGACTCTCAACCACTGCGCCACCAGGGAAGCCCCTGTCTATATTTTGAGATCTGCACTTTGATATAAGAAACAGCAATAGAAATAGGGTAAATAACTAGACATTGGACATTTTTGTGGCAGGGACGGAGTGGGACTAAACCCTGTTCAAAGATCAACAGGTCATACATTTCCCATCCTTGGGGCAAGGGAGACATTGCACCTGTACAAAAGCCTTCAAGGGGTCAGTAAGCCAGGGGATGCCAGGCCATAGTAAGTCTTGCTATCTTCCTCCCAGACGCCTTTGTGATGAAATCCATCTCGACTGAGGGGTGTGTACACACCCAGGGGAGGGGCCAGAGACAAATTAGGGGTCTAAACAGTACGATTGACCAAGAAGAAGACAAAGACCCGGAAGGCTGCCCCCTGTAAAGTGATTTAAATTTCCCAAAGGCGCAACAACTCCTCATGACTCTCTCTCTCCGAGTTCGCCCGTGCGTCTTTCCACGTGTACTCTGCTTTCCTGATAAACTTTTCCCTTTTCTCTTTACCTTCTGCCTCCTTGCCTGAACTCATTCTTGACAAGACATCGAGAACTAGGGACCCAGGCCCTAGCTGCTGGCCCCTGTGGTCCAGTGGTTAGGGCTCCCGGTCCAGGAGCTAGGATCTTGCTTCCAACTACTGCTCACTGCTGCTTCCTGCAAGCTGCCACTTACTGCTGCCTGCGTCCCAGATCAGGAGCAGCTCTCTCAGGGTCACTTGAGATGCTGCCTCCTGGACTTGAAGTCCTAAGAATGTCCACCAAATAAAACATAACCCTCAACTTTGCAGTTGTGCGTTTTTTTTAGTCAATGAGAGAGACAAGATAGAAGAAAAAGGATAGATTCAAAGCATGAGAGGGACTCAACTGCTACTGCTGGCTCTGAAGATGGAGCGAGGGGCTGTGAACCAAGGCACGTACATGGCCCCCAGCTGGTGGAAAGACCCTCATGCGACAGTCAGAAGGAAACAGGGATCTCAGTCCTACAACCACAAGGAACTGACTTCTACCAACAACCCAGATGAGCAAGAAAGCAGGTCCTCCCCTAGAGCCTCCAGGAAGAAACAGCCTGCAGACACCCTGATTTTAGCCCAGTGAGATCGACGTCAGTCTTCTGATCTGCAGAACTGTGAGATGACAAATTTGTGTTGTCTAACCCATTAAGTTTGTGGTAATTTGTTAGGTCAGCCAGAGGAAACTATACAGATGGTTGTGTTTCTGGAAGAAACAGCTGATCTTCAGCCTACACAGACTGGAAGGCCGCTCCACCTGAGGACAGGTGCGTGTGCAAGGTGTTGGAGTGGCGCTTGGTTGGTGAATGGAAATAACGTGGTGGGAAGGGTGGGTCCAGGTGTCCAGGAGGGAACGTTGAAGGCATCGCAAGTGTCCTGAAGGGTGGGAAAGGGTGAGTTAGCCCTAAACCACCACCATGAACTAGAATCCCCCAAGTTAATGACCCCCTTACCTGAGCGTGGATGCTGCCTTTGCTTAGCAAGGGAACACAGACCGACACCCCAGAAGTGATCTTGGAAAAGAAAACTATAAAGTTATAAAACTAAACAACTCAATCTCGCCTCAGATCCCTTGGGAAGGGTGCGGCCCTGCTTGTGAGGCACGTACCCCCCGCCCCATGGGTTGTTTTCCTTGAAAAAAGGGGGTCAAGCTCATTCCTAAATTGTTTTATTTTTGTCTTTGGCTAAAAGGGATGTTGCAATTATTACCCAGTCTCAGCCAATTTCCAGAGGACTTTGCAAAGTTGTGTCACACGTGTCACTGTTTTCATGCCTGTGTGCTGAGCAGCTGGTGACGCCAGCATCTTACGATGGGAACATCTAGGTGGCGGGACAGTAAACAACACAGTAATTTTCCTCACGTTGTCACATTAGCTGGAGCGTTAACAGCCTTGTCGCAGTCACAGCTCTCGTTAGGGAGTTCGGTGTCCTTCCTGCAAGAAGGCTTCGGAGTCAGAGCAGAACAGGATCCCTGGTGGAGGCGCGTGTGCTCCCTCTGTTATAAATCACCAGGCCCGACAGCGCGCCCACGCTGGGACTGCCAGACACAGACGTGCTGGGGGGAGACCTCGAGCTTCAGTCGAGCTCCTGCAGACTCGGAGGACACAGAGAAGGTCACCCCAGAAACCTGGCATACAAATCCACGTGGGCAAATGATGGAGGAGGTGGGGGGAGGAGGGAGCGCCCTTCCTGGGGCTGGTGAGGGAAAGGGCAGCACAGAGCGGGAAGCCAGCTCCCCAGGCTGACGGCGGGGCACACGGTTGGTCCCAGACCCAGGGGCGTCGAGGCCCTGAATCCTGAGCGAGAATCCCTGCAGGACGCCCATCCAACCCGAGTTGCTGGGAAGGCTCTTCCACCTGAGCCCGGTTCTCCCACCAGGACTGAGCCCGTGCTTAGCAGGTATCATCTGCTCCCGTGACTGTCCCAGACAGGCGTCCACTCACCGGGTGAAGAGGCCAAAGACAATCACATCGGGTCACTGAGCCGTTGGACCCGTGTTCTCCTTCCCAGACCCAGATTTTGGAGACAGACTCAAAGGCAGGTCTCCTGGGTCAGTCCAGGACCCTTTCCTGCAGCTGTGAACCCATTTCAGACAAAACCTCTCACATCAGTGGAAGACAGCATCACCCGCCACCCCGAGTGTGCCCCTTGGCACACCCGCCACCCCGAGTGTGCCCCTTGGCACACACGCCACCCCGAGTGTGCCCCTTGGCACACACGCCACCCCGAGTGTGCCCCTTGGTACACACGCCACCCCGAGTGTGCCCCTTGGTACACTGATTACTTGGAGCTGTCGGCACTGGAGGAACAGCAAAGGCAGGAGAGACTTTCTCTGAACTCCCTTGTCTGCCTAAAGTCAGATCCTCCCAGGACCTCAGCTGTCACAGATCCCCTCCTGGAAGGCTCACCAACAGGGAAGGTTGGCTCTTGTCACAGGAGAGGAGACACCACATTCTGACAAAGCCTGTCACAAACTATCCTCCCATTTATTCTTCCAAGGGCCCTGTCATCTTTCCTAAGACTCCTTCACTCTCCCCTAAGAGGTCTGCATCCCCCTCCCCTTTCCCTGTTCAGATGGCTTTTAGTCTGGATTCGAAGTCAGCTCGGGGGAGTCACTCATTTTCCTGGGTATCTACCATGTGTACTTGAGGTACATATGTTAATAAACTTCTGTTTGATTTTCCCTCGTTAATCTGTCTTTCATTATAGAGTCCCAGCCAAGGAGAACACAGGAGGGTAGAGGGAAAATATTTGTCCTCCCTACATCAGCGCGCCTAACAAGCGAGCCCTGCCTCACAGGAGCTCTCCTGTCTGACGCTGACTCTTCTGTTCTCAGCTAGGTTTACTGATTAAGGGCAAGGCTGCCTTCTCTGATGGTTGTCAAACAGTAATCAGTGTCGAGGCGGCAAAGAACAAAGAGCTTTATTTGGGGTCTTGAGGGCAATTCAGGAGATACAGATTCAGGTGAAACCAGAGAGCGTTAACAGGAAAGAGAAAGAGTCAAGAGCTCATCAAGGCAGGGGGCTTCCCTGGCGGCGCAGTGGTTGAGAGTCCGCCTGCCGATGCAGGGGACACGGGTTCGTGTCCCGGTCCGCGAAGATCCCACATGCCGCGGAGCGGCTGGGCCCGTGAGCCATGGCCGCTGAGCCTGCGCGTCTGGAGCCTGTGCTCCGCAACGGGAGAGACCACAGCAGTGAGAGGCCCGCAGACCGCAAAAAAAAAAAAAAAAAAGAGCTCCTAAAAGCAAATGCCACAAGGTTGTTCAAGACGTATGACGCACTGTGATTCAAGAAAGGGAATGTGTGTTCCCTAAGGGATGGGCTGTCATGAGTTATTTTAGGGTAAAGCGTCTGATAAATATCTTGAGTTTCTGGAACATCAGGCAGGTATTGTGGATGCTGCATTAAGACAGTAACTGGTCAAAAAGTGAGATTCCATCCAGGCTAAGACATGCATACGTCATCCTTCCTCAGTGGTCTCCCAGCTCCATGTTAGAGAGCTCTCTTAGCAATACTGACTCCATTTTGATTTTCCTCTCACATTTCCCCCTTTGAGTAGAGATCCTCTTTGGAAAAAGCACCGATGAGCAACCATTTGGTTATCTGGCATCAGCATTGACTTCCTCAGCACCGGGAAGTCTCATTCCCAGAAAGTCTTGTCCCACAGAGGAGGGAAAGAGGTGGTTACGTGAGAGGTATCGTTTTAGAGAGTTTACGGCCACATTTGGGCAACAACGATGCATCTCGGAAGTCGGTTGTAACTGGCGTTCAAAACAGATCTTCATTAGGAGAAATCTTATGGTGCTGGTTAATCATCTCCAAACATCAAGCGATCATTATCCCTGTGGAGGGTGTCACAGCACAACAGTGAGAGATACAAACTATCAACAACTTATAGAACACACACACTTATTAATATTGCAGCAATCAGTAGCGATGTCATAAGCAAGGATCTTAGCCTACTTTCACCTGAGCCTAACCAACCTTTTCGTGTTTCTACAAAACCGGGCATTGGGTCATTCATGGCATTTATTTGTATTTTCACATGACTCATTAAGTTGGTGACATTAGAAGATTCACCTGGTGTTAAAACACAACATTCTGCTTGCCTTACAGCACAGGTACCAATGTAAGAGGCTGTTATAATGTCAAGATCCAGCCAGTTTTGTAAGACTGCCTTTCTTATTAAAGATATTTCAGAATTGTAAAGGTTTACAGCTTGTTGGGGAAATCTGCTTAAAGCTTATGAGCAATGACATCTTCAAGTCCCAGTGAGGGAACAAAGATAGATGCCAGATGACTAAGCTAGCCCATCTTGCTTTCTATAAGGGATAATTTTCAGGGGCTGTGTTGAGAGTTGTGTGACTATGCCCTTGAGTCCAGGGAAATCCTAAGGTACAACATCCTATCCATCTGGGAGGGACCCAAGGCCAGAAGTTAGTTTCACAAAGCCATTGGGTTCCATTTCGGATTACCCAGTAAATACTGTGCCATGTATTCCAATCAGTTCCAAACCAACCAATAGCTTTTTTTTTTTTTTTTTTTGCGGTATGTGGGCCTCTCACTGTTGTGGCCTCTCCCGTTGCGGAGCACAGGCTCCGGACGCGCAGGCTCAGCGGCCATGGCTCACGGGCCCAGCCGCTCCGCGGCATGTGGGATCCTCCCAGACCGGGGCACGAACCCGTGTCCCCTGCATTAGCAGGCAGACTCTCAACCACTGTGTCACCAGGGAAGCCCCAACCACTAGCTTTTTAAAAAATATTTATTTATTTGGTTGTCTCGGGTCTTAGCTGGGGCACATGGGATCTTCATTTTAGCACGTGGGTTCCTCTCTAGTTGTGGTGCGTGGGTTTCTCTCTAGTTGTGTTGCATGGGCTTCTCTCTAGTTGTGGCATGCAGCTTCTCTCTAGTTGTGCCATGTGGGCTCCAGAGCATGTGGGCTCAGTAGCTGCGGCGTGTGGGCTCTGTAGTTGCGGTGTGCAGGCTCTCTAGTTGTGGCATGCAGGCTCCAGAGCACATGCGCTCAGTAGTTTCAGAGTGTAGGTTCAGTAGTTGTGGTGCACGGGTTCTCTAGTTGTGGCGTGTGGGCTCTAGAGCACATGAGCTCAGTAGTTGCAGAGTGTAGGTTCAGTAGTTGTGGTGCACGGGCTCTCTAGTTGTGGCGTGTGGGCTCTAGAGCACATGAGCTCAGTAGTTGCAGAGTGTAGGTTCAGTAGTTGCGGTGCACGGGCTCTCTAGTTGTGGCGTGTGGGCTCCAGAGCACATGGGCTCAGTAGTTGCAGAGTGTAGGTTCAGTAGTTGCGGTGCACGGGCTCTCTAGTTGTGGCGTGTGGGCTCCAGAGCACGCGGGCTCAGTAGTTGCAGAGTGTAGGTTCAGTAGTTGCGGTGCACGGGCTCTCTAGTTGTGGCGTGTGGGCTCTAGAGCACGCAGGCTCAGTAGTTGCGGCACGTGGACTTAGTTGCCTCGTGCGTGTGGGATCTTAGTCCCCTGACCAGGGCTTGAACCCGCATCCCCTGCATTGGAAGACGGATTCTTAACCACAGGACCACCAGGGAAGTCCTCAACCACTAGCTCTTTCTTTCTTTTTTTTTTTTTAACATGTTCATTGTAGTATAATTGCTTTACAATGTTGTGTTAGTTTCAGCTAACCAACCAGTAGCTTTTAAAGTAGCAACTGCGGCACAAGAATCATGTGCCCATCCAAGATGTCAGGTATTATTAGGTAAGTTCACCTTTGTAAGGTTAACTGTTTCCAGCACAATGGTACTGAGATGTCCTTAACACAGTGTTAACCATATAAATCTGTCCTGTAACTGGGGAACACCCTAAAAGACAAGAGGTACCATTCTTCAGTTCTGACATCCTAATTCTTTCCTGAGATTGGGTCGTGGTAGCACTAAGAGAAAACAAATACCGATGCACAGAGTTATTTAAGGTTTGGTTGACGGGCCATTCATGTGGGTTCCAATGAATGATATCCATGATTTCTAAAGTAATACAAGCATTTCTTTCTTCTAAAATGAGCTTTCTTAAAGCCAACCAGTCAAACCCTTATAATGGAGATATTCACCAAGGTAACTCAGAAGTGCTGGACAAGGGCGGTTGTCCACAAATCCAACAATGGGATTCGTAGGAGACAAATGTTCGAATCAAAAGCATTGCTATATGGGAAAAGGCAAATAAAAAGGAAGATTATACAGACCTGGTCCCAAATCATGGGAAAGCTATCCACAGCAGATATGTTTGCTTCGTCATCCTGGCTTTTGTCTGGTTCATTTGAGTTTCAGGTCTCTAGATGGTTGTGAAGTCCAGGCAGGAGGTGTTGTCTTCTTTGAATGAGAAACATGAATCCATGAGTCAATGCCTTTAAGTTTAGTGGCACAAGTTAACAGTACCTGGTAAAGTCCCTTCCAACGAGGTTGAAGGGTGACTTTGTGAAGATGCTGGTCCCAGTAGACATACTTGCCGGGTCATGATGTTGTAGGTCTTCGTCTCCCAGGAGCATGCTGTGAAAAGTTTGCTCTACAACCTTTGCATTCATTTTAAGGGCTTTAGTTAATTCTTGGAAGAAGGTGAGGAGATCTCCTTTCATCATAGCAGACTCATATATTCTTTCACCTAGTTGCATGTGACTGCCAGTAACAATTTAAAATGGTGACAGTGTATTTTTCCTGAGGGAGTGATTCTGAGATTAAGCAAAACCAAAGGCAGTGCTTCAGGCCAAGGCAGCGTAAAAGGTTCAACTAATTTTAAAACTAATAGTTTAAATGATTCCATTCATGCATGTACGACCAGTTCAGAGGACTGAGGATGGTAGGTGCAGTGAAAAGGTTGCATAAGTGGCCAAATATTACAGACAGACTCTAAAATTTGTCCTACAAAGTGGAAGCCTCTGTCACCATGTAGTTCAGAGAGATTTCAAGTTGGGATAATTTTTTCTAATAGCGCTTCGCTAATTACTGTGACTCTGGGACAAGGAAATGCTTCTACCCAGTGAGAAAAGCACGCAGATCCTTCCCAGAACATAATTATACCCGCGAGAGGGAGGCAATTGGATGAAGTCTATTCGCTGTATCTCCTGAGAGGAGAGGAAAATGTCCCATAGATGTATAAATGGGTTTTTCTGGGTCATATTTAGGACAGATTTGACGTCTCTGATAAACTCGGGAGGCCGTCTTTGGGGATAACTTCCAATTGCATTGCTTTCCTCATTTTATCAGTATTCCAATGAGTTAATTCATATATGTCGTTCAAGATTTGTTTTTATGTTAAAGAACTGATACATTAGAATGGAATTGACAATGAAAATTGATTATCTCTGTGACACATGTAATTTTAAGATAATAAGTAGAATTATGACTGATAACATTATACTAGGACATATCCAAATTTCAGGAATTTCATATAATCTCTAGCACATTTATGTTAGTAACATTTACCCATACAATACAACCCAGGAAGATTTATCAGCCTTTATTTGACAATGCTTCCGTGTAATTTAGCCTACCAAATAAGGTAATTAGTTTAATGTCTCTCTTTTATTGAGAGAGAAAATAAATCTTTTGAGGTATTCCAGGGGACCTTCTGGAAAACCTCAAAGTTATTTCCTGGTCAATAAGACTACATTTAGAATGTGATTTGTGGGAAGCTTATTAAAAAATATCAAAAGCTTTAAAAACACTTGGTGAAATAGGATCATAGGTCACTGTGAAACATTATTTATTCATGTAATCAAAGTGACAAAGACTTCACAGGCAAATACAGAAAGTTGAATAGTTGTAAAAAGTCTTACCTACAAATTATAGCATCCTTGTTTTTCTATACAGATTATATTAAAGGTAAATACAATCTTTGCTTACAATTTCTCACTAAGACTAGACCAATAATCTAAAAAACCGTTCTTTTAACAGAGAGAAAAACAAATTTTAACTTGGACTAGCTTACTTTTGATATAAAAACTCGTTTACTTAATTAAATTCATTCCAATCTTATCCATTCCTGACCACATATAAAATCCTTTTCCAAAGATTTCTTTTTCATAAATCTTCTTGACCTCTCTCTCTCGCTTTAATCACATACATTAAAAATTTCAAACCCTTAGAAACCTTTCTGGGGAAAACTAAAAAGGAAGCAATTATGAACTTTCTTTTACATTAGCACTCTATAGATTGGCAAACTTATACTTTTTATAATTTCTAGAAACATGCCTTCTCATAGAACACTTCTGTGTGGCAGCAAACATGTTTACTAATCGTCCCAAATATCTTCAGTTTCTCTGCAAAAGGAAGCCTATGTTCAGTAATTAATGTTTCAGTATCTTATTTGGGAATGAGCTACATACTTAATGAATTTAACTTAACTCATTTAACTTAATTTAGCAACATTCTAAGGGTATAAGTTACCAAAGAATTTTGGGAAGCTATTTTTTAAGTTGACATATCATAAAACATAATTATTCTTAAAGAGTTCACCTAAAACTATGATTCCATTTACATTTATTTAGTTTACCTATGAAAACACCATACCAAGTTATTTTTCTTGCTGACAAATTTTGTAATAGATAATATGAACTTATTTGACTTTTAGTTAACCTAAGTGCAATAAAAGCAGTTTTCTTAGTGTTGTTAACTCTGAAGACATGTCTATATTAATTAAACCAACAGGCTTAAACTAGCTATGATACTGAATATTTTCCCAGATCACGTAAATCTGAAACTAATTTGGGTTGGTTTCTACTATATTTCTGAGAAGTTTATGCAAGCGCTTGTTTGTTAAACTCAATTAAATAGAGCTCTTTTACAAATTAATTTTGGCAATACCATTTGGAGGTAAAAAAATACCATTTCTATAACATACATACATAGATATACACACATACAGATACACAGAGTATCCCATAGTTTTCATTTTAAAACATTATTCATGAACAGGTACAATACAAAACCCACTAGTTTATAAATAACAGTTGGAATAAATAAGTCTATCCATTTAGATGGCTGAAGTCTTTCGTTATTTGTGGAGAAGACTTTTAAGATGTTTATCTGCTCTTGACAAGAAATTTAAGGAGGCTGTTTGGGCAAGAGAGTCCTTTTAGCAGTTCGTATATTAAGAGGCCCCATTCCCTCTCTCTTTCTTTCCTCAGTCTTGGGAGTTGGAGGTGGTCTAGATAAGAGTTCCCAAAGAGGTTAGAAGCCTTTTGAGATAAATAGGGGAGGTTTGGAGATCGATGGAAAAAAAAAATGAATGGGTTTTAACTGCCTCTAGAGATGCATGTCCAGTTTTACAAAGATTTGTAAGATGTTAACACATGTGACTTTTCGATGTTGAATAATGAAATATGCCAGCATTTGGAGAACTTGCATCAATCAGTGAACCAATATTTTCTGAGTGATCAAAAAATCATGTGTGGGTACAGTATCCATTCCAAGTACCAATTGGACGAGTGATTTTATCCATCCTAACAGAGCATGAAACCTTCACTGGATAAGGTTTCATATTCCACACTCGGCAGACCTCTAAGAAACTACCATTTGGTGAGTTCCAGTATGAAGTCAAAGAAAAATACCCATAATTATCTAATAAGGCAATTAATACACTCCTTCCTTTTTCCAGCTACACATCTGTGTGATGCTAGATTTTCAACCAAAACAACAGATCAGGGGCTTCCCTGGTGGCTCAGTGGTTAAGAATCCGCCTGCCAATGCAGGGGACACGGGTTTGAGCCCTGGTCCGGGAAGATCTCATATGCTGCGGAGCAACTAAACCCGTGCGCCACAACTACCAAGCCCGCGTGCTGCAACTACTGAAGCCCGCGTGCCTAGAGCCCATGCTCCACAACAAGAGAAGTCACCGCAATGAGAAGCCTGCGCACCGTGACGAAGAGTAACCCCAGCTCACAGCAACTAGAGAAAGCCCGCACACAGCAACGCAGCCAAAAATAAAATAAGTTAAATAAAAATAAATAAATAAATAAATTTTAAAAATAAAATAAGTAAAATAAATAAATTAAAAAAAAACAAAAACAAATCACAGTAGCCCGACTGAAGGAGCAGATATGAGAACTCAGCAGGCTTCTATGAAGTCAGACATTAAAAAGTTTTTGCAAAATTGTGAAACAGCGCTGCTCTTCTCCCTCAAATCTTTTTGTTTAGGAAAATACAGTTATTTTTCATTAACTTAAATGACATCATAGGTTGATCCACCCATTCAACTACATTATACCTGATTTTAAACGGGGCTGTCATTACAGGGCGGTGGGCAGTAAGGCCAGCCTTCTGCAAAATGAAGGTCAGAGAGAGATGAATAGCAAGGAGGACAGCCTTGTGAGGACATCCAGATGGACAGGAAGAAGCAGAGGGAGCCAGAGAGAACGCTCTCAGAAACCTCAGAGGATGTTTCCAACTGGGAAATCCTTTGCGATAATTCTGAGTTAGTTTCTTTGAGGGAAGAAATAGTGGATTCATTTGGGGGCGTCAGATATCAGTTGCAATATGCTTCCCATACTTGTCTTATCCTATAGTTTTTTTCCCAATTGAGCATGAAAATAGACTCATTTAGAAATCTCAAATGAGCCCCAAGTGGACCAAGAGAATTTCAAGTCGTAGTGGGTAATTTTAATACAACATCTGAGAAATTTACAAGAGGAAGTTTTGAAATGAGTTGGAATTCTGGATGGCAGCCGCCCATCAGCAGTGTCCTTAGAAATTGAACTCCCCATAACAGAGTACTCACAAGATGAAGGATTCCCTTCCCAGATAAAGCCAACACCAGAGGAAACCCAAACAACTCAGAATCTTGACCAAAATGGGAGGACTTACACCCATGACCTAGGGCTGCCAAGGAGATGACTGAGTACAAGGGACTCTTATAGGTAGCTTACTCATGTCCATGGCACTGTTGGAAGTAGAGGTGAGTCACTTTGGATCCCACTTCTGACACCATGTAATGTTGAACAATAAACGGTATCAAGGCTGCAAAGAATAGTAAGATTTGTAATTCAGGAGACACAAATTTGGATAAACCAAGAGTGTTCCAGAGAAAAGAAAGAGTCAGGGGCATATAAAGGCAAAAGCCACAATGTTGTTCAAGAATTCTAATCTTTAAAAATTTTACCAGTGTTTTAATCTCACATTTCATCTTCATTTACATGAAAAATTGGCATTGCTGAGGCAGAATATTTTAAAATACACAGATGCTGCCAATAAAACATTGCATGGCTGTTCAACGGAAACATAAAGCCACTGAAATATATTAATTTGTCAGTACACGTAAATGTGGCGAAGCAAAAATTTGGGAGAAGAACAAATAAAAAATTATGATTGATTCTAATGCAATAAAGGAAAAATTTGTCCTTAAAGAATGTGCTGTGCAAGTTACTTTAGGGAAAGTGTCTGATAAGTAGGCAAACATCAAGAGTTATTTTAGGGTAAAGGCCTGATAAGTATCTAGAGTTTCTGGAACACTGGGCAGAGCTCTGGACGCCTGCACTAAGACCACAGCGGTCAAGACGTCAGATTCCACCCAGGCTGTAAATGGGTGATGTCTGTGATTTACAGAGATGTCTGTAAATCACACTTCCTCAATGGCCTCTCGGCTATATTTTAGAGTTCTCTCAGCAACACCAGCTCCATTTTCACTTCCTTTCACAGGATGGAGTCTGTGGGAGAAGACACAGCTCCTTTTCCTAGAACCTGGAGAATGGATCCCTTTTCTCCATGAAGGAACTTCAGTGCCCATGGCCAGATGAACTCCAGACACTAAACCCAAATTGCAGGGGAGTAACTTGGGGTCAGTGGTCACAGTGAGGGGCCTGACCAAGTTCAGACACACCCCGCCCTGGTCCTGAGGGGAGGACCCCCCAGGGGAGAACCCAGAGGAGCTGCCCAGGGGTCTGAGCCCCGGGACTTGAAGGCTGCCGCAGCCCCGGGCCACGGGGCCAGCGGACGGGTTGAGGGGGCCCCGCACCCACCCTCGGACCTTTGCTCTGCCTGAGGGACGGAGCTGACATGTCTCCAGAGAATGGAGTTTGGACCTGCTCCGGCACAGCAGTCAGAGGACCCCCGGGGCCCCGCAGCGCCCTGTCCTCCGTTCCCTCTGGGGCGCTCAGGGCCGGCTGCGGGGCAGGAAGCAGGTTTCATCCATGTTCGCACCTGCACGCGTCACCAGGTGAGAGGCTTTGCAGAAAAGGCAGCCCTGAGGGCGGGTCTGAGCCTCCCAGGGGCCCTTCAAACCCCGCTCTGTGTGTCACCCGAGCTGAGCCCAGGGATGCAGGTGGTGTGTTTCCTGCTCTGTGGCTGTAACAGGTCTGAGCTACAGAAGGAGGGGCTGAGCCCCAGGTGGGAACAGTGGAGCTCCTCTGTGGAGGGAGGCTCGGAGGCCTCCGGAGCGCAGAGCGGGCCTCCTGTCTCCAGTCCCACCAGGCTGCAGGCGCTAGGTGATCGGCTCCCTGAACCCAGTGCCTGTGGGCTGCACATCGAGGGACAGCAGAGCCCAGCCTGCAGGTGAGGACTCAACCCCTCCCTGCAGCACAGGCCTGCACAGCAGCTGGGGGCTCGGAGCACGCGGAGCACACGCAGACCCCAGCGTCTGCCAGAGGCGTCGTCCCCTCTAACGGTCCCACCCGAGCTGTCAAAGCGGCCCCGACGCCTGATCTGAGAGGTGATGGGGGGGTTGGCTCTGCCCCCCGAGGCTGTAGGAGGGAAGTGGGGGGAGGTCTGCGGGGAGAGGCGGCAGCTGGAGCCGGCGCCCTGGGACACGTACCTGCGCTGGGGCCAGGGTGTGCAGGGGCTCTGCCGGGGGACAGGCCTCAGGACAGGCAGGAGCCCTGCGGGAGGAGGATGGGGCAGCGCCATCTGCAGAGCTGGGTTGGATGAGGGCTGAGGACAGCTGTCCTGGGCCCGCAGGGAAGGAGTTTCTCACAATCCCATGTAAGGGTTGCTTCACAGGTGGTGAGCTCCGCATCACTGGGAGGGTTCAAGAGAGATGGGGTGATTGATCTGCAGCTCAGTCCTTGGGGAGAAGTTGGACCTTCCTCTCCATCAGGTTCCCTGATGATAAATGTTGGAAATGGCATCTGGGAAGCTTTAGCATGTCAGGGTTTTGGCTTCTCCCTGCAGAATCTGACTCAGGGTCTGGGGTGGGGCCCAAGGATACCCTTGCCTCTGCAGCTGCTCCCGGATCTGAGGGTCCTGATTCCTGGGGTCTGAGAGCCCAGGCCTGGGATTGACCTCGGACCCTGCTCCACGCAGACAGGGCTCCAGGAGGGCAGGGGTCTCCATCCCAGTGCCCGGAACAGCTCCAGCTCCGGGCAGATGCTCAAACAGGGAGGTCAGGGCCCCCTTCCCCTCTCCCGGCCCCTGGGCTATGAGACAAGGGCCCTAGCCCTGGGGGTCTTGAGCATCCAGCCTCTGGAGATGAGTCCTGGACAGTGACACCCCAGTAGGAAGCCCCAGGAGGAGGCGGCGCTCGGAGAAGTCTGTCCCCAGCCCATGGCATCGTCCTGCAGGACGGGGTCTTCCCGCTGTGACAACTAGGCACGCACTGAGCGAGTCACCCCTCCTCGAGCAGTCGGCAGATGGTCCTGCTTTGAAAGCAAACTCCAGTGGGGAGCAGGGTCCACATCGGGTGCTGTGATGTGTGTGGACTGACCGTCAGGACCCAAGTCAACCCCGAGTCCCCAGTCCCTCTGTGCACACATGGGGGGCAGAGGATGAGGCGCAGGGAGCTGAGTCCACACAGCAGCCCCTCAGCATCGCCCTCCTTCAGGACGGGACCTGGGGGCGGCATCTGGATGAGCAGGCGGCAGGTGGCAGCAGGCTCTGTGCTCCCAGTGGGCAGAGATGCCCAGGTGGCCGGACATGCCCAGTCCTAGGAGGGGCCCCCAGCCCGGCTCTGTCAGGAGCAGATCCTCCACCCGGGGGAAACTACTGGATCCCCAGATTGCCACAGGACGGGACTCCGGAACCCACTCTCTGCTGGTCGCAGTGATGTCAGCACAGGGCCCAGGAGGTGGGAGGAGCTATGGGCTCAGGTGACCACGCCAGGTTTTCTCCTGCCTGTGCTTAGTCCCATCAGGGGTGGAGAGCGGGCCTCGGGGAGCCTGGGGGAGGGGCTCTGTCCAGGTGAGGTGCCCAGAACACCCAGGGGCACCTGATGGAGCCCCAGGCAGCGGTGACCTGGACCCTCAAGGGGCTCTGGGCCTTGATGCCCCCGGAACTCGCTCTCCAGGGCCTGCAAAGCGTTTCCCACCTGCATCCTGCCCAGCGCTGCCCGTGACAGCCTCTGCCTCGGGGAGCGGGCTGACTTGCAGGTTGCAGACAAGACCCGAGTGCCCGAGTAACCTTACTTTAAATAATTCAGTAGGAAGCATGAAATCAAGCTGGAGCTATTTCGGCTTAAGGACAACACGTTTAAAGACGTGTGGATTATTTATTCCTTTAATTTGCCCTCCAATGCAGCCATAAATTCAGACTATTAGATTTTTAATGAATATTAGTTTCTAAAAGTAAACTTGTGGTGGCCCCGGTTTTCCAGTGAAAGGGGAGGGAGGGAAGGAGACTGCGTTTCTCAGGCTCTGAGGGCCCCAACTTCTGGGGCAGGTCCTGGATGCTCAGGTGCCCGGGGCAGGGGGACCAGGGTCGGCGTCTGTGGGGGCATCAGACAAAGGGCAGCCGTGCCCTGACCCGGAGAGGAACAGGAGGCAGGCGGACGTGAGGGCGGCAAGACACCCCGGTGTCAAGCCTGGTTTCAGGCAGCCGGTTGGCAGAGAGTCTGGCCCTGAGACATTTGGGGTCTAGGAGGGGCAGGCAGGGGTGCAGCAGGCCGGGTGCAGGAGGAGGGAAGGCGGAGCTACCCCATGCCCTCTGCCCTGGACTCTGCATTCTCCCCTCCACTCACCTCCCCACACCCCCTGCCCTGCGCTGGCTGAGGGGCTGACCTCCGACCTCCATGGACAGCATTCCCGGGCTCCCTGCCCGCTGGCCTCTGCGGGATTTGGACATCAGGGCTGCCAGCAGGTGGACGGAGGGAACGGGGAGGGGAGGTGGGCGTTTATCCCGGCCCCTCCCTGCTCAGGGCTCTGCATTAGGTAGGTCACCCCCCCCCCCCGCCACACACACACACAGACGCGTACCTGCCGCCCCCCTGGGCCAGGCTCTGCTGACGCAAAGTCCAGGAGCTGGCGGAACTAGGAAGCCAGACGTGCTCCATAGAAAATGCAGGGTGAGGAGGGGTGACCGGGAGGTGGCCGAGGGTCAGGGAGTCTCTCTTAGGAGGGGACATTGGTGGTGAGAACCCGAGTGTTGGGAAAGAGAATTCCATGCTGACGTCCAGAAAGTGCGGGACTGAGCACGGCCAGACCGAGGGCCAGTGCGAGGCCCGAGCAGGTGAGCAGCAGGGAGACAGGGGCTCAGGATACAACAAGGTGAACAGCCCAGCCGCATCCTCCACCAGCTGGGCGCGGAAACGCAGTCTCCCTCCTAAGTCACAGCGGTAATTCCCCGGCTCCGGAGCACAGAAGCTCCTGGACGCATCTCCTGCCGCTTGGTTATTTAATCTGGAGAGCAGGGGCGAGTCTTGCAGTCCTGTCATTCCCGAAACCAAGTCCCCCTAAAACTGAGCTCCCCTGCTGAGTTTATGATTTACTTCTCTACCCAATACTTAATTCCTTTTCTTATCCCACCCCCTGTTCCCCTCAGGATTGAGGAGTATCAGAGAAAAGGGGGGGACTGAAACAAAGCAGGACACTGTGGAGCCCTCTTGAGTACAGAAGCCTCACTGTGTCCCCTGTTTCTTGTTTGTAGAAACGGCTCCAGCCTCCTAGGCCTCCCTTGAGTTCCAAAGAACAGACTCAAGCAGTTAATAATTAGGGAAGTGAGGGAACAAGAAACAAAGGGGGAGCAGTCAGGCAAGAAAAGTAATGATGCCTTAAACAACAGTTCAGTGATACAGCAGAGTCCTAGTTCCTCCTGAAGGAATACAACCATCTGACGGATATCTCTGAGTTGTTCTGCAGAAACTAAGACCCCCCCTACCCAGGGAGAGGATGGTGACTACATGCCGACACAAGCATGGGGACCCCAGACTGGTTGGAACCAGAAGGTGGAAGATTAAGATTCCCCAAACATCACCCCGTCACCTCACTACCAACCAATCAGAGGAGAGCCATACATCCTGCAGCTCTCACCTCAAATGTTGCCTTTAAAAAGGCTTCCCTGAAAGCCATCAGGGAGTTCGGGTCTCTTGAGCATAAGTTGCCATTCTCCTCGCTCAGTGCCCTGCAAGTAAACCCTGCACTTCCCTCACCGCAACCTAGTGTCGCTAGATTGGCTCTGCTGTGGGGCCGGTGAGTGGACCCAAGTCTGGCTCGGTGACATTCCCTTAATTATTAGTGTCTGAGAGATGAGGACCAGGCAGTAAACGTGTGTCTGCCCCCCATGGCAGGAGTCTCCTTGCCCGGACCCACCGCCGCTAGCTCCCCCTCTTCTCAGCGTCTGCAGAGTACTGCCTCATTCCCGATACCAGTTTCTGCTTTTTGAGGCAACAGAGTGCTAATCGTTTCAGAGGCGTTAGATGTACTCGCTCTGCTCACAGAGGGTGTTTATCTTCCTGGAGGGAGGGCAGTCCTGAGCACCCCCAGCTCAGTGTGGGCAGCGCAGTTCACCCAAGGGGAAGGAGCTGCTGGTGCAAATGCCTGTGATCATGAGAGATTCAGACAATGGGTCCATGACGGGTTAACTTTGGGTGAATCAGTAGCCAAGTGTAACTGTGTCGTGCTGACCCGAACTGACGTGCAGTGTGAAAGACTCAGTTCTGACTTAAGGTTGTCTGACTGGAGGGGAGAATTCTGTGACCCTGTCAGTAGCCTGAGGTCTGAATTTCTGATGGCCCGTTGCATAAGTTAACGGCATGCCCTGTGGAATTGCAACGGTGAATGGACTTCTCCATAAAGGGCACACCCCTGGCAAAATTTGGAGGGTGGCCATTGGAAAGGGTGTGTCTGGGGACCTGGAGATACAGACACTAAGGGGTGGACCTGCTGCCACATGCGCACAACCCGACCTCACCCTCCAGGGCACAGCTGAACCACCTTTAGGAGCACATGGCATGAGGCAGTCTAACCAGAGCCCTTTCTTTTCCTGAGCATCTGGGTGTCTTCTTTGCAAAGATGTTTGTTCAGTTCCCCTGGCTGGTTTTAAATTGGGGTGTTTTTTTTTTTGCTATTGTGTTGTATGATTTCTTTATACATCTTGTATATTAACCCCTTATCAGATGTATGATTTGTAAATATTTTCTCACATTCTACAGTTTGCCTTTTCATTTTGTTGATTTTTTATTTTGCTCTTCTGAAGCGTTTTAGTTTGATTTAGTTCCAGTTATTAATTTTGCTTTTTGTTGCTTGTGAGTTTGGTGTGATATCCTGAACATTGTTGCCAAGACCAATGTCAAGGAACTTCTTCCCTATGTTTTCTTCTAGGAGTTTTATACCTTCAGGTACTATGTTTAAGTCTTTAATCGATTTCAATCTATGTTCGTGAGTGGTGTGAGATAGGGGTCTAATTTCATTCTTCTGCATGTAGTTACTCAGTTTCCCCAACACTGTTTATTGAAGAGACTATCCTCATCCCATTGAGTAATCTTGGCTCCCTTGTCAAAGATCAGTTTTATGCAAGGGTTTATTTCTGAGCTCTCAACTTTGTCTCATTGATGTGTTTGATTTTATGCCAGTACCATGATGTCTTGATGATTATAGCTTTGTATTATAGGTTTGAAATAGGAAGTGTGATGCCTGTAGCGTTGTTCTCTTCTTTGGATGGCTTTAGCTATTCAGGAATTTTCATAGTTCCATACAAATTTTAGGATTTTTCTATTTCTGTGAATTTTGATAGGGATTGAATTAAATCTGCAGATGATGTATGATCAGAATTTTGATAGGAATTGAATTAAATTTAGCTGGAATTTTCATAGGGATTGAATTAAATCTGCAGATGACGTATGATCCTTTTAACGGTATGATGGACATTTTAACAATATTAATTCTTCCAATCCAGGAACACAGGATATTTTTCCATCTGTATGTCTTGTTCAATTTCCTTCATCAAAGTCTTGTAGTTCTTATTGTGCAATACTTTCACTTCCTTGCTGGATTCCTTCCTGAGTATTTTATTATTTCTGATGGTATTGTGAATGAGATAATCTGCTTTTTAAGATATTTCATTTTTAGTGTAGAGAAACACAATTGACTTCTGTGTATTGATTGGGTATCCTGCAACTTTGCTGAATTCATTGATTAGTTCTAAACGTTTTTTGGTGGAGTCTTTCAGATTTTCTATACATAACATCATATCATCTGCAAACAGAAAATTGTACTTCTTCTTCTATGATTTCGATGCCTTTATTTCTTTTTCTTACCTGATTGCTCTGGTTAGGATTTTCAGTAATATGTTGAATAAGAGTGGTGAGAGTGTTCACCCTTACCTTATTCTTGATCTTAGAGGAAAAGCTTTTAACCTTTCACCATTGAGTATGATATTAGCTGTGGGCTTGTCATATATCACCTTTGTTGTGTTGAGGTACAGTCTATATCCAGTTCATTGAGTTTATTTTTTTTATCAAGAAGAGATATTGTATTTTGCCAAATGTGTTTCCTACGTATATTGAGATGATCATATGAATTTCATCTTTCATCCTGTTAATGTGATGTATCACATTTACTGATTTTTTTGTATGTTGAACCATCCTTGCATTCTAGGGATGAATCACTGTTGATCATGATGTACAATCCTTTTAATCGTGCCATTGAATTTAATTTGCTACTATTTTGATGACAATTTTACATCTAAATCCATCAGGGATCCTGGTCTAGAGTTTTCTTGTAGTGTCCTTATCTGGCTTTAATATCACAGTAATGCTGGCCTTGTAAAAAGAGTTTGGGAATGTTTCTCCCTCTTCTATTTTTTGGATGAGTTTGAGAAAGATTGTCACTAATTATTCTTTACATGTTTGGTAGAATTCACCAGTGAAGCCATCTGTTTCTAGGCTTTTTTTTGTATTGGGAGGCTTTTGATTACTGACTGAATCTTCTTACCTGTTATTGGCCTGTTCAGATCTTCTTATTCTTCCTGATTCAATCTTAGTAGGTTGTGTATTTCTAGGAATTTATTCATTTTTTCTAGGTTATCCAATTTGTTGGCCTTTGATTATTCATATGATCCTTTGTATTTCTTTGGTGTCTGTTGTAATCGCTCCTCTTTCACTTCTGATTTTATTTATTTGAGATGTCTCTTTTTTTTCCTTAGTCTAACTAGTTTCGTCAATTTTATCTTTGTTAATTTTTATTGTTGAGGGGAGACAAAATAGAGGGACATCTTAGGCCATGGTGTTGTGGGCATCACCCTCCAGCTCATTTCTGTTTAACACTGAATAATATTCCATTTTCTGTATTTATCACAGTTATTTATCCATTCACCTAATGAAGAACATATTCTTTGCTTCCAAGGTTTGGCAATTATTAAGAAAGCTGCTATAAACATCTTTGTTCAGACTTCTGTGTGGACACAGCTTTTCAACCCCTTTGGATAAATACTAAGGAGCTTAAGTGGTTGAGCATATGATAAGAATATGTTTAGTTTTGTAAGAAACCACCAAATTGTCTTCCAAGGTGATTGTATAGTTTTGCATTCCCACCAGCAATGTATGAGAGCTCCTGTTGCTCCACATCCTTTCTGGTATTTTCAGTGTTCTGGACTTTGACCATTCTAATAGGCATGTAGTGATATCTCATTGTTTTAACTTGCATTTATCTGATGACATATGATGTGGAGCATTTTTATATGCTTATTTTCCACCTGTATGTCTTGTCTTTGGTGGGATATATGTTTAGGTCTCTGGCCCATTTTGAATAATTTTCTTATTTTTCCGTTTTAGTAGTTCTTTGTGTAACAGTCTTGTATCAGATGTGGCTTGTCTTTAACATCATTTGGTAATATCTTTCACAGAACAGAAGTTTTAAATTTTAATCAAATCCAGTTTATCAATGATTTCCTCCATGAACCACGCCTTTGATATCATATCTAAAAAGTCATCACCACACCTAAGGTTATCTAGGCTTTTTCCTAAGCTATCTTCTAGGAGTTTTATAGCTTTGCATTTTATATTTTGCCTTAAGATCCATTCTGAGTACATTTTTGTGAAACGTATAAGATCTGTATCTAGATTCAGTTTGTTTTTCATCTGGATGCCCAGCTGTTCCAGCACAATTTGTTGAGAAGACTATCTTTCCTCCATTGTATTGCCTTTGCTCCTTGTCAGAGATCGGTGGACTCTATTTCCGTGGATCTGTTTCTGGGCTCTCCATTTTGTTCCACTGATCCATTTGTCTATTCCTTTACCAGCATCACACTGTCCTAATACTGTAGTTTATATTAAGCCTTGAAGTTGGGTAGCATCAGCCCTCCAACTCTGTTCTCCTTCAATATGGTGCAGGTTCTTCGGGGTCTTTTGCTTCTCCGTATAAACCTTAGAATCAGTTTGTCGATAGTGATGAAATAACTTGCTTGAATTTTCAATGAGATTGAATTGAATCTAAAGATCAATTTGGGAAAAAACTAACATCGTGACAATGTTGAATCTCCTTATTTATGAGCGTGGAGTATTTTTCCATTTATTTAGTTTTTTGATATCATTCATCAGAGATTTTTAATTTTCCTCATATAGATCTTCTTATATTTCGTTAGATTTATACCTAAGTATTCCATTTTGGGAGGTGCTAGTGTGAATGGTATCCTGTATCAAATTCCACGTGTTAAAAGTGGGTCATTTTATAGAAAGTAAAAAAGTGTTAGCAAAGGCGGTCATACAGGTGTGGTATGCAAAGTGTGAGGGTTGGTCTGACTTTGATGCAGATATGTGATCTTCTTATCCCCAATCCCAGCCCCTTGTCAAGTGCACTGGACGCATCCATGTTGTCACACACCCCTAATCAGCTCATCACCTCACTAACCTGCCCCTCCACTTGACTGTGTCACTCTCAGGCTCTTCCCCCCAGCAGGAGCCCCAATCCCCACTGTGCAGGCTTTGGATCCCTCCCTGCGTCCTCCCTCCTTCTCCCTGGTACCTTCTTCCTCCTCTCTTCCCCTCTTCCTTCTCCTCCTTCCCTTTCCTTCCTCCTTTTCCCTGCTACCCCAGGCTCTCTTTACCATGCCACACGGCTTTTGTCTCTCCCCCTGGAGGCTTTTCCCCTATGCCTTTCCCATGGGGTGTCATCCAGTGGCACAGGTAAAAGGCACCACCAACCAAAGGACAGGCAGGTGAGGGAGGGGGACAGAGAGGAGGGAGGGAGACAGGGACGGGGGTAAGGGAGAGAAATGCAGGGGGAGAGAGGGATTCTTAAAGCTTCTGGTCGAAGTGACACACACTGTCCCTCCCACATTGATTTGGCCAAGGCACTAGAGCACTCCTGAGTTGAGCAGGTGGGGATACGTGGTCCTCTCCCGGGGATGAGAAGCTAATAAAGACAATGGAACCTATCACAACCTCTTTCTTAAAATAGATGTCCTCGATTATCTCAGGGAATGGCTTATTTTTCTCTTTAGTGAAATATAATTACAAATCACAAGTGCACAGCCCAGTAGATTTCCACAGAGTGAGCACACCTGGGTGACCTGCCCTCAGCTCAGGAAGCAACCCTGAGCAGAAGACCCCTCCTGCCCCCTCCCACTTAAGGCAAGCTTTGCTCTGAAATCCAGCAGATGGCAACTGTAATCAGAGAGACCACTATTCAATATGTCAGAAAAATATAATTAAAAGCAATAGGTTAGAAATGTTGAAGGGCCAGCATTGATAGAACTGAAGTTCTGGAGTAGAGGGGTCTCCGGGATCTGTGCCTGAGATGGGTTGGTTCTAATTACAAATCCCACTGGACTCTGTTTGCATTTGCCCTTTCATCGTCTATGATTTTGGCTCTGTTTACATTGCTTCATGTCCACCCTTTATTCACCAGAAGGAGTCAGTCCACCAGAAAAACCAATTTAAAACCCAAAGAGATTAAAGGCATTTACCGTTACCATGTGAATATTTCAATAGCATTGGGAATAAACAGCTTAAAAACTACTCACATTAAAATGAGACAAATACTTTACATTCAGCATTCATTTCCTTGGTCAGATTTTGTGTCGTTTCTATGGAGACATGCAGCCCTTATGCGAAATGCAGCACCCTTCATGGCTTATGTACTTTATGCCCAGCTCTGGATACTTCCACTAACAGCCGAGTACTTCTTCAGTAAGATTTGTCTCTGACGTGTGGCGTGCGTTGTCTAATGCAGCACCATTTTCAGGCACGTTTCATGGTAGGTAAACAGAAGTTGTGTCTCAGGGACATCTGCCCAGAATTTTTGGGGGAACAGAACAGTGTGTCCCAGATCCCTTCTGGTGCATGGTTTTGTGTCTTTGCAGTAAATAGGAACAGACTTTTCAATGGCCCGCCTCCAGGGGAATTCAGCATCTGTCCCAGTTCTCATTCAACCAGCAAGAACGGCCCTGAATTCCAATGGACAGCGGTGAGCTCAGACAGCTTGTGATCAGAGATTGGAGAGAAAAATCCAAACCATGAACTCCATTTTTGAACCAAGTGGGTATGTTCAAATAATACCTCTGAATATACTTTGCACTCTGTTGCCTCAAAAAGTAGAAATTGGTATCAGGAATGGGACAGTACTCAGTAGACTTTATGAGAACGGGGGGGACCAGCTGTGGGGTCCTGGTGGGAAGGCAGCCCTGAGCCTCCCCAGGCTCAGTCTTGGAAACACAGGTCACCCCAGGGAAGGAGCTGGTGATAGTGACACCTGTGATCATGAGAGGTTCAGACAGTGAGTCCGCCACAGGGAAGCTTTGGGGACTTAGTAGCAAAGTATGTGAGGTGCAGACATGAACCTGCTCATCCTGGGTCAGTGTCAGGTCCTGTGAGTCCCTCAGCGTGGATACTTTGCTCTGCCACGCGTACTTTGTAGCACATGCAGACCCATGTCTTTCATACAACGTGGCTCTTAAACGCAAGCTGTCTCCCTTATCTGATGCTCAGCTACAGAAACAGGGATCTGGTCCATCACTGCCGGAAAACTGTGAGAGGCACTGAGAGATGCTGTGTCCTCACACTGCAGTTCAGGGACTATCTAAGGTATAACATCAAGGGCAACTTTGATTATTCACGATTTCATCCCATGTACTGACTTTAGAACTTTCTTCTGAAAAAGACGTAACTCACCTATTCCATTAAAAACGGGTACAGTTTTTCTAAAGGGATCTACTGCCTGAGGGATCCCTCTATAGTTCTGGGGTCAGGCCAAGTCATTAGGAACAGGAAGAACTTGTTGGCAGAAATGATCGACACATTCGTAAAGGAGACTTCTATTAACTCCGTGTTTGAGGGACGAAAATGTATAGTTATAACTAACACAGAGCAGCATTCTATGTGTCAGCACTGTTCAAATTACATGCACACAGAAGCCTGTTCTGCAGATGAAGAAATGGGGACACAGAGAGATTAAGCAACTTTCCTGCTGCCCCACAGCTTGTAGACAACAGAGCGGGTGTAGAACCCAGCATCTGGCTCCAGGATCCGTGGCCTTGACCACTACACATCCGCCTATAGGAGCAGAACCCCAGGTTATTAATTTACAGTGTGAAGCACAGCTGCTGATCAAACTAGCTGGTCACCTTGGCCTGACAAAATAGACTCCTCTCCCTAAGGATTCAGAGTGGAGAGTTATGGGATTCTAGGAGTCTCAGTGGAGGTCGCTTTCTAGGAAGCAGCCTCCTTAGCCAGGCTCCCTCTCCCTCCATCTCCCCCTGGGACCCTGGGTCGGCTGAGGCCCCCTCGGCTGCCACTGGAGGTACAGAGACCCCCTCTCACAGCCCTGTCCCTGTTGGGTGAGTGGCACCCTCCCAGAGGCACTCTGGACACTGTGCCCACATCTGCCTCAGCTTCAGATCCCCAGCTCGCTCGTTGCTCACAGCCAAGGAGGCGTCTGGGCCCAGGATGGGTCCCTGTGCTTCTCGTTCCTGTCTCGGCCTGGGGATCCCTGCCCACCCTCTCATCTGCCACGTTCCTGCCTCTCACTCAGAACAGAAGGATGGCGCCTAAGTTACCCCCATGAGTTCAGTTTTCATGGTCAGTCACAATCCAGCCCCATTGTGGTGGACGCTGGAGGTTCTGCTGCCTTGTTGGTCTGTTGCCCGGCATCCACTGGACAAATGGATGGTCATAGGGAAGTAGGACTGGGAAAATGAGCATTTTGCATTAATCTAAACTGATTCATTAGCCCTGAAGACATCAGGAGTTGATCACATTAAAACAAAGAGTTTAGCAAGTGACAGGAAACCAGGAATACCTGTATGGACATTCCTACGGGCTGATATCCAGGCATCTATGCAAAATTTTCTTAAAACTTCCTCTTATATTAACGTTTGGACCTGTGATTGAATTTGCTCCCACATTTGGCCAAGGTGGGCCATAGGATAGATCATCTAGTCCACCCTCCAACATGAGTTTTCAGCTTTGGGTTCTGGTAAAGGAAGTTGTGCTGAAATCAGCGCCAGAGAAATGGGCTGGGCACATTATAAGCACAGAAATGACTCAGGTATTGCCCACGCTCGTTTAATCTGTGCATGAAACGACTTCTGTGAGACCCCTTTGTCATTTTCATTATATCTGACCTTTACGCTAGTGGCAACTGGAAAGGTGAACACAGCTTGCCCAGCAGGGGTACCAGCACCCGACCCAGGGCCTGGATTCAAAGAGTCTCAGAGAAGGGAATGGAGACATGGAGACACAGCTCCACACGTGTGATAGCTCCTATAAAGGAACAGAGATGGGAGTCTGGGCCTAGACGGTGTGGATTCCAATCCCAGCCCCACTGCAATAAAAAATAACTGTCTTTCTTTGGAAATTGCAGAACTTGAACATGCTGTTGGAAATTTTATCCTCAGAGTGGCATGTAATAGAACGTTCACCGGGACCCTTCCCACCATCCAGAGAGAGCCGATGGTACATTCGAGGGGGTTAACTAAGAGGTGCTTGTCAGCCCCGGGGAGGAACCCCTCAAGGCTTTCTCAGAGGCTTCTGGGCCTTTACTGAGAGATTGTATGATGAAGTGGCAAATGTTTCTAGAAATTAAGATAAGAAAAGACTGCATGTGTAGAGTAGGATGTGTTATTGGTCAGGATGAAAAGTGATTTATATTCCAATGTATTTCAAAGTAGTGGCTTAGCTGAGTTCACAGCCTCTGTATTCATTCATTCATTCTCTCTCCCCTTCCCTGTCAGTCCTGGAAAAGCAGCTTGTCTCCCTGTAGCCACAAAACCACCCTGCGGTGGAGCCCAAGGGGCACACTTCCTCCTGCCTGGACCAGCTCACAGCCCAGAGGAAAGCACCGTGGGGAACGCAGTCCCGGCATCTGTGGCTTCGCGACCATTGCCAGGTTACCGCATCTTCACGGGGAGACACCTAGCACTCAGCAGCTCTTGGAATCAGTCCTGAGCCGAGCTCAGCTTTGGGTTCTGTGAGGAGCTCAAACCACCTTATTTAATGCGCAAAAGTGGGGCGTGCCAGGTGGGTTCTCACTGACATCTGCTGGAGCTCAGTCACGTTTGCTCCTCTGCAGAAGCCCCCTCCCTGACACAGAGCGTGGGTTAGAGGCTATTGCTGACCTTGTACGGGGGTGTGTGAGACTGGGTCACAGGCTGTCCAAGCTGGGAGAACTTTCCACAGCAAACACAATCACTGTTAGGGGAATTGCCTGGGCGGATGGGACCGGGATCTTTCAGACACGTTGACGAGCTGAGACTCAACTGGAGAACGATCAATACTGCCTTGGTGACAGAACTGTAATCTCCCCGGAGCACCAGGGTCACCTGTTCACAGACTTGGCATTTCTCCCAGATTTCACCCTGAAGCTGCACGGATCGGTCTGTCCGTTTCCACCTCCCCAGCGGTGCTTCCCCAGCAGCACAGACACCAAGCCTGGCAGCATTAGGAAGAGCTGACCTGTCTTCAGGGGGGTAGGTTTGTCCACCATCCAAGTAGGGGTCTGATGTCTGGGACCTGAGGTCGGCTCACACTTAGAGATCCAGTCTGGTTAGTGATGAGGTGGGACCATGGAATGAAGTGTCACTGAGTCAGGATGCTCCCGGGGAGAGCTGGGAGCTACGTGGGTGACCCGCTGCCCTTCTGAGGTCATAGCGGGGTGGTCATTCTGTAGGAGGGGCACATCGCTTCCCAATGACATGGGGAAGTCACTCGTTCCCTTTTATCCTTTCATTTAAACTATTAGTTGAATGACGCTGAGAGACTGGTACCCTGCTTGGCAGTAGTCTCCATAAAAGAGAGGCTCTGTGACGGCTTCCCCAGCCTCTTCCTAACTCTATTGCAGCCAAACTTGGACGAGATCGAAATGTGCTGTTTTTCACCTAAGGACTCGTGATGCGACCAGGCGAAAGGTTATCAGTCTTCTGGTAGCATCTATAAGGATGCTGTAGCCCTGCCTTAGACCTTACTGTCCATCCAACCAGCCATTCATTAAATGTTGAGCACCTACTGTATACCAGGACCTGAGCTAGGCATGGTCCTTGAGAAGATTATAGTCCAACAGGGAGACAGTCATGGAAACAGACTGAATTGGCAGAACTCCTAGTTTCAGGCAACAGAAACACAGTTCTAAACGCCAGTGGGGCATGTGTTGGTCAAGGACAGCGAGAAGGGGTTCTGAGCTAATTGCTCTCTGTGTCCCCAGGCAGTTCCTGATGCTTAGTGGGTGCTCAATAAATGTTTAATGAATGAATAAATGAGTGAATGAATGAATGAATTATGGAGAGAAGAACTTGGTGACAGAAAAAGGGCTTCTATTCCAGGTGCGCAGAGGCTTCATATAATGGATCATATGTGAATTGAGTCTTATAAGTAAAGGTTATCTGTACAGAATAATGGAGTGAGAAAAGGGGAGGGAACAGGATGAATGTGGTTAAATTTTGCGGCAGAATGAAGGGATTTGGTAGCAAAGCTAGAAAGTAAAGTTCGCAAGGACGTAGAAGCCACACGTAAGATGTACTGATGCAGGAGGACTTCCCCCTGCAGGGAGAGAAGGGGAAGGCAGTGAAGGATCACGGTGGCCTCTGTTAACGCTCTTGGGTGATACATCCAAGAGCAGGAATTGAGCACTGCGGGGAGAGTGATGGGACTCAGGGACAAGCCCCCCGACAAGGTCAGGCCAGCATCGTCACAGCCCTGAGGCTAAGAGCAGGGACCCCAGAGCCTGCCTACCTGGGTCACTCCAGGCTCTGACACTTATTAGAGTTAAGACCCTGGGTGAGTCGCTTGGGCACAGAGAAGAAGACGCTGGGGATGGATGCAGTGGTGCTGAGCGCCCCCCACTCCAGCCTCCCTGGAGTCCACAGAGGATGCTTCCGGGGTCAACTGGCTGCTGCTTCGCCAGGTCCCCAGGGGACATTGTGAGGTGCACCCCAGTCCAGCTGGACCTTCTCCCTGGGAAGGGGAGGTTCCTGGAATGGGGTATGGGGGCTCCTGTCCTGGACCCCTGAGGGCCTGAGAGGCAATGGACCCTGAATCTCCCCTCCCCGACTGAGTGACCTGAGGGGAGTCTGCACCACGGAGACCTGACTGCCCGGGCAGAGCCCTGAGTTCTTTAAACAGGGCACAGGGCAGCTGAGCCATGCTGGCCTGGAGGACGGGGCCAGGGGCCCAGGAGGAGCTGATAGCAGAGCAGGCTCCTCACATGGCGTCAGGTGGGGACCTCCCTGAATGTGCTCCTGGGTCACCTGCTTGCCCTGCGTAAGGTCCAGGGGCCCAGGAATGCACGCCCTCATAGAGGCGGTACCACAAGCTCCAGTCTTCCTTACAGAGAGACAAAGTGTCATTTGATGACGCCATCCATGTCAAACATTTGGTTCAGAGCCTCAACTTGAAGGAGAGTCTGACGGGAAAGCACGTGCTGTATTAGGAAGCCCAGGAGAAACGAGTTCTATAATTCGATGCCGTAGCACCTGCCCACGACATGCCCCTACATCTGCCCTGTAAGACACTCCGTGCTTCTGTCAGGACTGGCTGCAGAACCACAGGTCACCCCATGACTCACTGGGGCCTGGAGCTCCGACTTCTGTGGAAACAACAGCTGGCATATGACGGGTCCAGAGCCAGGGGACGAGAACTGGCCTGAAGCCTTCTAGCACCCTCCTTGCTGCAGAGATGCGCAAACCACCACCTGAGCTGATCTGCCCCAGCCTGGGGGTCCTTGGACCCTCTCGGGGCCTCTCTGGAGGCCTGCGCCCCAGAAAGCTCAGGGGGTCCAGTCTGAAGTACCTCCATCCTAGACCCAGAAGCCGGGGCTCCTGGATCCCCGAGTGTTGTCAGCGTTGACGTGAGGGTCACCTTGACGCCGCTGCTTCTCTGTCTTCTCACCTTTCCGAAGAAAGGACCAGAGGTTACTGACTCTCGGGCTGCAATTTCTCTCCTTATTTTAAGTGAAAGAGTGATATACTACTTTCTTGGCATTCCTGAAATGCACAATTAGAAGTGTAACTGGGTGCCTACTCTCTAGATCATCATCCCAGATTTGGACACAAGTGTCTGTGTACCTGCGCTTCCTGGGGACTTTTCAGGAGCTGCGTCTCAAGGACAGACTTAGATGTCGACAGCAAAAATGTCGACGCTCGTTCAGAAAGATGACGTAGATGCCTGAGTGTGAAAGCACACTCTTGCACTCCTGGACTATATAGTTGAGACGATTTTATCTGACACCCAGGTGGACCATTGTTCCTAGAAGTGAAAGGTTAGAGGCCGCTGTGCCTGTATATCACCGTAAATAGAGAGCTGACCTTCCCCAGTAGTCAGCACCGACTTGAGTGTGCAGATACGGGGAACGCTCATTTTTAAATGTCTCAGCAGGACAAGCGTCGGACTAGCTCTGCATCCCAGTGCTCCTTTCCGATGACAACTTCCCTGCGTGAAGTCTGGGTCTGGTGCACAGTGAGAAGAGGCGTCCCATGTCTGGGTGATTAGATCTGCATGAGTATCTGGACACAGCATCCTGTCGCCCCACGATAAGCTTCACCAGGTGGTGTCAGAGATCGTGGAAGCATGGAAGGGAAGGGCCGTTTGAGGGAACGGTGTGTTTGGACTTAACATTGAGAGGGAGGAGAGTTGAGGACAGCTTGTCTTTGTGACAAATAATAAAAGCAATGACTGTTGAGAGTCCAGCAGCACAAGAGCTACTTAAAATATCATCAAACACTCCTTGTGGGCTCTCCTGGCTGCTGTGGCATAAATGTTTTAAAAAGCAATTTGCATCTCCCTTCTATGTGGAACTGCCTGTCTTCTTTTTGCTTTTAAATTTTAAATTTGTATCATCCAATTACTTATGGATCTCACGGACCTAAAATTCTCTTTGTTCGAAATCATCTGTCTGAGTTCTCTTCCTAACCTTATCGGTAATCACCTGTACCCAGCTGAACTCACTCTCTCAAATTCTGCCTCATTCATCTATCTCTTTAGCCATGCCATTTATTGTATTTTATTAATTAATTTATTATTTATTTTATTAAAATTTATTTATCGAAGTATAATCGATTTACAATATTATATGTTTCAGGTATACAGTATAGTGATTCATAATTTTTAAAGATTATACTCCATTTACAGTTATAAAATATTCCCTGTGCCGTTCAATACATCCTTCTAGCTTATTTATTTCATACATAGTCGTTTGTACCTCTTAACCCCCTATCCCTGTCTGGCCCGCACCCTTCCCTCCTGGTAACCATTAATTTGTTCTCTAAATTTGCTTCAATCTTTTGGAGTCCACATATAAGTGATAACATACAATATTTGTCATTCTCTGTCTGACATTTCACTAACCTTAACCTCCAAGTCCATCCATGTTGTTGCAAAAGGCAAAATTTCATTCTTTTTCATGGCTGAGTATTGTTCCCTTGTATGTATGTATGTATGTATATATACATATATGTATGTATAGTGTGTGTGTGTGTGTGTGTGTGTGTGTGTGTGTATTCCACATCTTCTTTATCCATTCACGTGGTGCTGGACACTTAGGTTGCTTCCATATCTTGGCTACTGTAAACAGTGCCACTAATGAACCTGGGGGTTCCTGTATCTTTTGGAATTAATGTTTTCATTTTCTTTGGATATATACCCAGGAGCGGAATTGCGGGATGATATGGTAGTTCTATCTTTAGTTTTCTAACGGCCCTCCATAATGTTTGCCACAGTGGCTATACCAATTTACATTCCCACCAACAGTGTACAAGTGTTCCCTTTTCTCCACATCCTAGTCAACATTTGTTATTTGTGTTCTTTTTTTTTCTTTTTTTTTTGCGGTACACGGGCCTCTCACTGTTGTGGCCTCTCCCGTTGCGGAGCACAGGCTCCGGACGCGCAGGTTCAGCAACCATGGCTCACGGGCCCAGCCGCTCCACAGCATGTGGGATCTTCCCGGACCGGGGCACAAACCCGTGTCCTCTGCATCGGCAGGCGGACTCTCAACCACTGCACTACCAGGGAAGTCCTTTAATCCATTTTGAGTTTATTTTTGTATATGGTATTAGAGAACGTTCTAATTTCATTCTTTTACATGTAGCTGTCCAGTTTTCCCAGCACTACTTGTTGAAGAGACTATTTCTCCACTGTGTATTCTTGCCTGATTTGTCATAGATTAATTGACTGTGTGTGGGTTTTTTTCTGGGTTCTCTGTTCTGTTCCATTCATCTATGCATCTGTTTTTTGTACCAGTACCATACTTTTTTGATTACTGTAACTTTATAGTATAGTCTGAAGTCAGGGGGCATGATTCCTCCAGCTCTGTTCTTCATCCCCAAGATTGTTTTGGCTCTTAGGGGTCTTTTTGTGTTTCCATACAAATTTAAAAATTATTTTTTCTAGTTCTATGAAAAATGCCCTTGGTATTTTGATAGGGATTGCATTGAATCTATAGATTTTCTTGGGTAGTGTGATCATTTTAACACTATTAATTGTTCCAATCCAAGAGCATGGGCTATCTTTCCATCTGTTTACGTTGTCTTCAGTTTCTTTCCTCAGTGTTTTATAGTTGTTCAAGTACAGGTCTTTCACCTCTTTAGGTAGATTTATTCCTAGGCATTTTATTCTTTTTGATGAGATGGTGAATGAGATTGTTTTCTTAATTTCTCTTTCCAATAGTTCATTGTTAGTGTATAGAAGGGCAACATATTTCCGTAAATTAATTTTGTGTCCTGCAACTTTACCAACCTCATTGCTGATCTCTAGTAGCTTTTTGGTGGTGTCTTTAGGATTTTCTAAGTATAGTATCCCGTCATCTTCAAACAGTGACAGTTTTACTTCATCCTTTCCAACTTGGATTCCTTTTATTTCTTTTTCTTGTTTTATTGCTCTGGCTAGGACTGTCAAGACTATGTTGAATAAAAGTGGTGAGAGCAGGCCTTCTTGTTCCTGATGTTAGAGGGAATGCTTTCAGCTTTTTACCATTAAGTGATATTAGATGTGGGCTTATCATGTATCGCCTTTATTATGTTGAGGTAGGTTCCCTCTATACCCACTTCCTGGAGAGTTTTTATCATAACTGGATGTTGAATTTTGTCAAAAGCTTTTGCTGCATCCATTGAGATGATCATATGGTTTTCATTCTTCAATTCTCATTGGTGGTTGTTCTGTAAATAGTTGCAATTCTGGTGTACCCATGAGAGGTGAGCTCAGAGTTCTTCTACTATACCAGCTTGGCCAATCTCCTTGAATGATTTAATTACAAATGGAAAGGGCCCATATGGCTTGGAAACATCCTCTGGGCCCACCCCTGGGGCAGTGACTCTGCCCCCCAAAGTCCATTTCTCTTCCTTGTGCTGTAGCTAAGAACACCCAAGGTTTATCTGGGCACATGGTCTCCCAGAATAAAGAGTACAATTCCCAGTGAGACATGGTCACATGATCAAGTTCTGGCCAATGGGGTGAGAAAGGAAATAAGTTCTACTTCCAGCTTCTCTCTAAATTCTCTCCTCCCTTCCTCTCTTGTTTCCCAGATGGGAGTGGATGAGTATATGCCATCCTGGATCATGAGGATGGAGGAACAGCAGGTCTCTGACAGCTGGTCTGAGTGGCTAAGACACTGTGATGGCCCTACACCCCTTGGGCAGTGTGTGGGGACACTGGCTACAGGGCCCTGACCATCTCAGGCTCACCCCCTCCAGCTGCCCAGGGCAGAGAGAGGGGGCCAGGACAAGGTTTAGCATCCACCTGGGACCCACCTCCTTCTGCTACTTTCTCTTCATCCTCCACACCCCACTCTGCTGCCCTGGGAAAAAAGGAAGAGCCCCCTAACCCCACCTCCAGGCTTCCCAGCCAAGGAGTTAAAGAGAACCTAGGACAGACCTCATGGATGGCTTAGAAATCCAGAAATGAGTCCCTGCCACACTGATGGGAAATTCTGCCAACTGCGAAATCTCAGGGGCTGAGGGGATAAGCCTGAACCAACAAGAGATGCCCTTGTGTCCATGGCGTCTATAGGCATTTCCTCCAGAGTAAGGGGGCAGGGGCCCCTGTAGGGTCTGCGAAGTGAGGGAGGACGTACCCCTGCTGTCCCAACAAACCTGCCCTCGGCCTCCACAGGGACCAGAGCAACCCTCTCTGGGGTTCTTCCTCTTCACTCAAGTTCATGGTCTCCCACTGGGCAGTGACCCTGCAGCCTTTCAAGAGCTGGAACCCGCAGCTGCTCCAGACTCGCGAAAGGGCAGTTATGCTCCTGCAGCTTCCGCATGGGCTCTGTGTCCAGGAGGCTGGGATGGGCTCTTGTCCAGGGAGCTGGGGTTCTGAGCTAGACGCGCTCTGTCACAATGCCTGGCTCAGGATAAAAGCTCATTAAGTGGGGATCTCTAAAACCTCTGCGATCAGCCATGAAACCCAATACCCAACAGCTTTGCAAAACGCGTACAGAATAGATGCAAATGTATTCAGAATGCAGAATGCGTACCGAAACGAACAGCGTGTCATAAACAGTACATGTGTACATTTCATTTTACAGCTCAATTTGATTTCTCTCTTTTTTTTCTGGCAAAATGCATATATTTGAATTCTTAGGAATTAAACGTGGATTTGGTGAGAACACAGTCGTTCAATCTCAGAAGGGCCAGCAGAGAACAGGCTCCACTTCACACAGCGCAGACTCAACCCCGGCAGGTGCACAACTCACATCAGGCATGGGAACCGGTGATGCTGTCACCTGGCCCGGCAGCTCCATGGAGGAAGCCTGTTTGCTGGGTTCAGAGATCAGAGCAGAGTCTGCCAAGTGCCTCCCACCTTCTCCCAGCCGAGGTGAATGATTTGACAAACATGAGTGTTAAATCCCTGTCCGCCAGCCCCTGTTAGCTCCATCTCTTATCTTAAAGGCACTAAACTCTGCATACACAAATGCATTCATTCTGCTTCATCTCAAGTGTTTCTCAAAAAAAAAGAAATCACAGAATACTGTTTTCATGAAACAGGTATTAATATCTGCAGAATGAGTGCTTGCCAAAGACACTATGAAGAAGGGAGGTCTGTGAAATGAAGCCACACCTCTCAGCCTGGCCTCAAGGTCTCTAAAGTTTGACTCCCATTACGAGAGCCAACACTGACATAGCGACTGCATTTGCAGCACAGTGTACTTCAAACATGGCCTGTGTCACTTTATCTGAGGTGGGGATTAGTAGTATTATCGCCATCCCCATCACCATCATCTGTTGCCGTTTATCTCAGGACAGGGCCAAAAGCAACCTCATCCCACGAGATGAATCCAGCAGTAGAGGACTGCCGCTCGCTCAGGCAAAACAGCGCCGTCTGTCCTGCTGTGGTAGCTTTTCTTTACGCATTATCTATGTTTACATCTTAAGACTTGTTTTCTTAACATTCCAGAAATGCCGCAGCAGGAACATATGCGTCTATTGATTATACAGGCAACAATGGGCTTCCTTGAAGACATGCCGTGATTCGTCCTTGAGCTCAGAAGCAGCACGAGGACATCTCCTCGTGTTCCCATCATTCTGATTATACCAAAGTAGCACGAGGACGTTTCCTTGTGTTCTGATTAGACTGAGGTCATTTCATGGATCAGTGCCCAAAGTACCCAGGACTGCCTGCAGTCCCGGCTTATTCGCCCGCCCTCGGTTTGCCCAGGGGTACCAGCCCCTTGCCTTGCAGAGGGGTTCTGGCCCATGGGTCACGTCTCCTTTCCATGTCCTCAGTTATCCCATTACAATCATCCTCATCATTATTCTCACTTTACAGATGAGGACAGTAAGACAGACAGAGTTTATAAGACACACTGAGCTAGGGGTCCCAGGTCTGTGATCCCTGTAGTAGTTAGCGTCTGCGGTTGTAACAAGCATCTCCAAAGTTTCAGCAGCATCACGTAACCTGAGTTAGTTTCTCGCTCACATGGACACAGCAGGGGGAGGCTCAGCCCCAAGCCACCCAGGGTCCCAGATGGACAGAGTCTCCAACCGTCATAACCGCAGTCTCAGGAGTCCGTGACCCCCTTGGTCATGGCAGCAGGAAAGATGCAGGGGGAGGGATACAGCCTGGCTCTTCTCTACCTCATCCCAGGTATCATTGCAGCGCCCCTGCCCTCAGCCTATTGGCCAGAACTACTCACATGGCCCTGCCCATCAGCAAAGAGGTGGGACATGTGGGGGCAGATGGAGGTGGGGGGCACCCTGACCTCTGCCTCCATTCTGCTCGGACTTGGAGGGAGGGGACTTAGCGTAAAGGGCAGGGGACTTAGTGGTCCTCCCTTTTATGTTCTTGCTTCTCTGAACTAGCCTCCAAAGCCCAGAGAAAAGACTGCACCTTGTTACTGTTCTCCTCATTTGACTTAATTTGTAGAGCACCCAAGCAGTGGGCAAAGCGTGACTACACACCGGGCAAAGTCCCACTGAAAACGCAGCCCTCAAAATCCCCGAGTGAAGGGCTTCTCTGGTGGCGCTGTGGTTGGGGGTCCGCCTGCCGATGCAGGGGACGCGGGTTCGTGCCGCGGTCCGGGAAGATCCCACATGCCGCGGAGCGGCTGGGCCCGTGAGCCGTGGCCGCTGAGCCTGCGCGTCCGGAGCCTGTGCTCCGCGCGGGGAGAGGCCGCGGCGGTGAGAGGCCCGCGTACCGCAAAAAATAAATAAATCCGCGAGTGAAGCTCAGAGCATGTCCTTTGAATACCAGCCAACATGGACACAGAGAAGGCTTTGCTGAAGGCACAGCAAATTTTCTCCGTCTCTAAATTTGTTAAATACAAAACAAAATGAACAACAACAAAAAATGGGGGGCTTTGGGTTGCTCGCGGTGCTTCGTGGCCCCGGAGCGAAGGAAGCTGCCCGATCCGGGAGCAGAACGAGTGGAAGAAATCCCTATTGGTCGGGTCTTGCTGTGTAACGACCAATCGTGAAGCTCAGTGGCACAGATGACAAGGACTTATTCCCCCGGGGTCTGCAGGTAGGCTGGGGTCGCTTAGCTCAGCTCGGTGGGGCTCCTTCAAGGATCCGAGGGTTGGCTTTATGCTGGCTAATCTCGAGGAAGCTCAGCTGGGCAGCTTGTACGTCAGCCTGCCCGTCTGTGGTCAGCTCTGCTCCGTCTGTGGTCAGCTCTGCTCCGTGCGTCTCCCATCCTTCTGGATCAGCCGGCTGTTCTCATGGTGACTGCAGAGGCACAGGGAGCTGGTCTGATCGTACAAAAGCCCTTCCAAGCCTGTGGGGGCATCTTTCCACTAATACTTCATTGGCCAAACACCTTAGATGACCAAGCCCAGAGTTTAAGGGCATGGATATTCCATCCACGGAGGCGAAAGCAGAAGGGAAACAATATTTCAGAAAAGCCATCTAATCTCCTCCGGATGCAGCAGCGTGGGACCCCAGGGCTGCCCTCTGCACAACTGATAGCCCAGACCTGCTGTGTCCTCCGCTGGACTCGGACATCACAGTCCCTACTCCCCACCCTGGGGGCAGACGTGGCGATTCCTGATCCATTGGGTCTTATCTCTGCCTCCTATGGGGCCCAAAATAGGCTTAAAGCATTTTTGTTAGTTCCCCACAATGTGCCCCAGACTCCGCCACCCCAGGGAGCCCACATCTCCGAGTTCGGGGCTGCTTGTGCTGATTAGAAATCCGTTCCCGGGAATGGGCTTTCTCCTCACACTTCTGATGACTTGCCAGCATGATCAGACCATCCCACTGAGGACTGTTTTACAGATGTGTCTGTGCTCTGAATATAAAACTTAGCACAATCTGATCATTCCTTGTGAGTAAGTGCATCGCAAATGACTGTTCAGGAGGAGCCTGTGGAGGGACAATCTTTCTTTCTTAGAATCCTCTAATCAGAAATATATTTCCTCAGTCATAAAACATCCATAAGCAGTAATTCTGTGTTTGTTATACATGGGCTGTAAATTACCTGTTAAGTGTATACAAGCGCGTCAGCCCACAGAAGCCTGGCATCTTCAGAGAATGCAGTAGAGGACGGTCCCCTCTTACTGCTTTCAGGATTCCCGGCACAGTGCAGAGCTGGGGACTCATAAGCTGGAAGACCTAGTGGTCACCATCATTCCTTCCTCATTCAACTGGCCAGAGCTTAAACCCAAAGTCAAGGTCAAAGAGTGGACACCCCACAGGGAGGGGTAAGAAACTGGGGCCATAGCTCAGTCATCTTGCACGTGGGGAAGCAATGTGCAGAGCTTACCCTGGGTGCACAGGTGAGGAAGCTGGCATGGACAGGTATGAATCTAGCAAGCCTCTCGGGAGGACCACTCTCTAACTAGGGCCGGCCACACTCTTCTGTAAAAGGTCCAATCAAAAGTAGAGAAATGGGCTTCCCTGGTGGTGCAGTGGTTGAGAGTCCGCCTGCCGATGCAGGGGACGTGGGTTCGTGCCCCGGTCCGGGAAGATCCCACATGCCGCAGAGTGGTTGGGCCCGTGAGCCGTGGCCACTGAGCCTGCGCGTCCGGAGCCTGTGCTCCGCAGCGGGAGAGGCCACAGCAGTGAGAGGCCCGCGTACCGCAAAAAATAAAAAGATAACCGAACCCTTGTCCATGACCAAATGGGCTCAGATCACGTCACAACCATCCCAACTCCCTGAGGCTTTCTGCAGGCTACTGGCAGTCCGTCCCCACCTCAGGGCGGCAGGAAGCCGCAGGAGGGGCTGGAGATGTGCTGCTCCCTGAGGCAGTGGCTGTTTAGATTCCTGAAGACGGTTCGGGACGGGGAAGGTGGTGGAGGATTTGGTCTGAAACGAGATTGCGCTTAACCATCGACAGCTTATGAGATGCAATTCCAGGAACTCAGGCAGGACTACCATCTTCCTCTCCAGAGCATCAGAACCGCCAAGAGCCCGGGGTCCCTGAGACACGTCACCTCCCTGGATCTGGGGGCAGCCCCGGGGGCCTGGCACACCCGCCAGGATCCGGTGAGGCGCACGGCGCATCCTCACGGACGCAGGACGTGGACGTCCCTGCAGGGCCGCCTGGTCACTCACTCACACCTGCTCACACAGCGCAGCCCCCTGACAGCACAGCACCGCCCCCCGTAACCCCACGGCGCCCCTGAGGCAGGCGCTGTGATGACCCCACCCTGCAGAGGAGGAAGCTGAGGCCCAGGGACGTTCGGGGACCCCAGTCCACGCCTGCACCCTGCCTTGCTGCCCGCGTCCTCCCCCGAGACCTCCTGGACCAGGAGACACGAAATGCCCCAGACAGGTGACAGCGCCTGTAAGAGGCTCGTTCCCGTCTGGAACCCAGAGCCTGGAGAAAAGAGCCTCCCGTCTGAGGACGTGGCACTTAACATGGAAACACACGGCGAGTCTGGTGGTCCCTCTGCGAAGGGGCAGCTCCAACCCAGGCTCCCTGGGAGGGTGGGGATTCTGCAAGAGGAAGCCTGTGCTTTCCACCATTTTCGTGCAGAACGTTAAGTGGGTGAGGACCTTCAGATCCCCGGCCCTCCACAGACACTCGGTGAGCTTCGGGACCCTTGCTGGGTCAGACACAGACACAGACCCCGGAGTCCAGACACCATGCGCTTGTGCACGGCCCGGAGGCCACAAGCTCCCTACGGGATAAAATGGAACAAATGCCATTGAGATGTGTCTGAGGAGAACATTCTTCTTTTAATTAGCGCCTCAACTTCGGAAACATTCCAGGACTGCAAGGAATGGGCGAGAACAATGGTTGTTTAATCCTTCTTGTTTCAGTTCGCACTCGGCGCTTTCTGTAAGTGCTTCACCTCCAGAGCATTGTCGTCCTCAAGTAGAAAAGGCCAGATTTCTCCCGTTTTAGCAATTCAGCCGAAAAATTCTCTCATCCTGAAGCTGTAACAACTGTTCAATTCCCTTTCTCTTCTTAAACGCTCTTGATGTTTTCTTTTAACATTTCCCCTCAGTGCCTCCTCAGCCTGGCTGACGTGAGGGAGAAGCTTCCTAAAGGCATTTGAAGTAAAACGGTTTTCAGTTTCTTGTAAGGAAGGGAAATAATCTCTTTGGAACTTAGGAACCTAGCTTGGGCTCTTAACCCAAACCCATCCCTGTTCTGACTCAACTGTGGATTCACACAAGCTGTAATATCCTAGTGGCAGCAAGGGATCTCGGACCACAAAAATCTCTACCTTCTTGTAAAAAACAACGGGAATGGTAAGCCTCCCCTACCTTATTGTACACCAGCTCTGTGCCGACCACCCCAAATCAGCGACAGGGTCACACAATTGTGTGTGACCAGATGTGTGTGTCTGAGCTGGACTTGCCTCCCAGTCCTCCTGGCCCTTCCTGCCCAGGGCTTGCAAAGAAACACAAACCAAAACAAAAGAAAAAGCAGCCTTAAATACCCCGCAGCCATCCCCACATGGAACGATGCTCTGGACCAACACAGTGGACATCCAGACCTGAGGTGACCTCGCCCACGGAGGTCACGATAGTCCGCAGGGTCAGGCAGCACACGGGTCCTCCTGCCTGACTTCACACCCTCTCTGCAGCTGTCCCAGGCCGACGACGGGGACGTGCTACAGACCAAGACACGAGAACCTGCAAAACGTCAGAGCAGGAAAGCATGTTGGCCGACTCAGGCTCCCTTCCAGTCCTCCTTCCGTCCATTCCTGAAGCACGACCTTGACACTCGACAGATGCAGACATGAAGAGCTGGGGTCACAGAGCAGACGTGAGATGAGACACAACCCTTCCGAGAGCCGAGTCTAACCACACAGACACCACGCGCGCACCCCAGGAGCCGTGTCAGCGTGGATGGCCCGGGACAGCGGGACCTGCAGGGGGGAGGGGGGGCAGGAAGCAGGCCAGCCGGTAGGAGGCCTGGGGAGGAAGGAAGGGGCAACGACGGGCTGGACTTGAAGGGCGACGGCCACCTGCTGGTGCTGCTGGGTCTACACCAAGTCCTCCTCCTTCTAGAAGCCGAACCTGCGTTCTCCTCGGTGAACCATCACCCCCATCATTCCGTGCGGTGGGGGGGCTGGATCCCCTCCCGATCTAAGACAGCGACGTGACCCGAGCCCGGATAACTGCCTCATCAGATCCCCCTGCCAGAGATCTCCCCAGGGATAGGCATGTAGCAGTGGGTGGACCAAGGAGACACAGTTCTGGAGTTTTCATTGAAACTGTTGAGAAAGAAAAATGCTGAGCTTCTGAGAAGACGCAGGTGCTAGTGAGACTCAGACCCAGGCAGCTATCTTGGTACCATATGCAAAGCAGCAAAGCACAAATGGAGAAATATATGTGAGACAGCAAAAAGAAGACAAAATCTTGAGAACGTCACTTGAGCCCCCAGATACGCTGCGCAGCTCAGAGGCTTTTATGAGCTAACGTGAATCTCAGACAGGGAGGCTGAGAGGCAGCGGTTCCCGCCCCAGCTGTCGGGGGACTTTGTTCTGGAGAGCACACATCGGAAACTCACCTCCATCCCCACCCCTTCCACACGCACACGTGGGCTCTGAGGACCTTGACTGAGAATCTGGCTTATTTCTGAAAACAACACTTGCAGCTGCTCAGAAAGCAGCGGTGCCTGCCCAGGGCCTCTGTCCGATCAGCGCCCTGAGCACAGCCTCTCCCTCTGCGCCCCTGCAGGGAAGTGGGGGGGAGAGGAGACAGCAAAGGGTCCCTTTCCACCCACTGACCCTCCCCTCCAGAGGGTGGTCAGGAGAAAGGGCTCCTGACCAGGACACTGCACCTCTCAGATCCCTGGAAAAAGGAGGGAGACAAAAGAAACCCCCTGAGTCAGTACTTGGGACTATTTGTGCCTCAGCGGCCAAGGCTCCCATCTACCAGAGCATGTGCCTGGGGAATCTCAGCTGGTCCCTCCAGGCTAAGGGAGGAGGGGGAGGGGGGGGAGGGGAGGGGGAGGGGGAGGGGAGGGGGAGGGGGAGGGGAGGGGGAGGGGGAGGGGAGGGGGAGGGGGAGGGGGGAGGGGAGGGGAGGGGAAGGGGAAGGGGGGAGGGGAGGGGAGGGGAGGGGGAGGGGAGGGGAGGGGGGAGGGGGAGGGAGGGAGGGGAGGGGGAGGGGAGGGGGAGGGGAGGGGAGGGGAGGAGGGGGAAGGGAGGGGAGGAGGGGGAGGGAGGGGAGGAAGGAAGGAAGCTCCTGGCTCCAGGGGCCCTGGTGGCACAGTCAGCTCCACAGGCCCTCCTGACTGCCAGCTTTAATTAACCACCTTCCTGGAGAGCTGGCCTGACTCTGCAAGGCTCCTGCTATACATGTAGGACAGGGCAGCTCATTACAGGAAGTCTGGGGAAGCCAGGAGAAAGGTGTCCAAAACACCAGCAGCGCAGCACAATAAAATGTCATTTTGTCTGTTGCCTCCCAGTACTATTTTTTTCCGTATACATGTATTTTATGGTTCAATCCTATTTTCTACACTTTGGCTGTGGTTATATCTACTTAACATAAAAGTATTTTTGATGTTATATTGTTTGAATAACAGTGTGATTAACAATTGCCTATTGGTCAATGAACTGATGTCCCCCTTGTCTCAGGAAATCATTAATAAATAACTTAATAAATAGCTTCCCGAACTTGATAGTCAGTGAGGAATTCAGGAGCCCCAGCCCTCTGCTCCCTCTGCCAGTGAAGGGCTCAGGAACCCAGCCCAGGGTCTAGAGCTGACGTGCATCTGCATTCACAGTCTAGCGTGAAGAGACTGGATCCAGGGGCAGGGCTGGTGCCTGACCAGGTGCAAAGAGCTGAGACCACAGTTTCCTCTGCATGAGGAAGCGGATGTCCCTGAGGCCCTGCTCCTGGGGAACATAACCTAAGGACTCCATCACGTGGATGCTGCTGGAGTCCATGGGTGCAGCACAGACCCAGCTCCAGGTTCTGGAAATACTGTGACTAAGCCCTGAGTGTGCTGAGACCTCCACCTCTGGAGCAAAGCACAGGAGCCAGGAGGAGCCAGCGCCTGTTCTTGCTGAGCATTGACGCTGGGCATTCACTGATCCACCTAGTTTGGCTCCTGCGGGGTAGAAACCCTGCGTAGATGAAGCCCAGGGCGCTCCAGAGCATCAGGGCATCGGGACCCGCAGGGGAGGGTCAGGACCCCACCCGCACCAACTGCAGCTGCTCTTCGGGCTTCCGCTGGAGCTGCTGGAAGCTGAGAATGATTATAGGGTCAGCCTGAGCATCTCATATGTAGCTTTCTTTTACCTCCACCTGGAATTCAGTCCCTCCTGTTCTCTCTGTCTAGAACACCACCCATCCTTTGTAGTGAGGACAATTTTAGACTCTCACAAGTCTACCTTGATTAAAAATTTTAAATTGCAATGAAAGGGAAACGGAAAACAGAGCTTCCTGGCAAGGTGCCGGATGCCTGGAGCTGATGCCTCACAGACTCTTCTGAGTAACAGCCAGCTTTGTGCCAAGTCAGAGTGTGTCTGCAGCCCAGACACATTTTCCCTAGTTCTGACCACATACAAATGCAAGATTCTTCCATAGTAGGATCTGATGACCATGAATTTGTCCCACTACCCTCCTACTTCCTGTGTCTCCGGATACGTGGAAGATAATCTGTGTAAGGATGAGAGGCCAGGTCAGCACGTCGGTGGCCTGTGTGTCTGGGAGGCCGTGGGATGGTCCTATCTGATCCCAAATGTGGGACCAGACTCCCTGGTTGAAACCCAGGTTCTGCTGATCCAGAGCTGGTGACGTTGGGCAGTCAGTTTACCTCTCTGAGGCTCAGCTGCCTCGTTTGTAAAATGGGGGTGACAACAGTCCTTAACCACGAAATGCAGGGGGCCTGGCATCTGAAGGTGCCACTCCCGCCAGCTTCAGGTGGTTTGAGGGTCGGGGTAAGAGCAGGGAGGGAATCCGCGGAGAAGCGGCCTCTCTGAGGGGCCCTCCCTGCAGGGTGACCTCCTGGGGCCCTGGGTCAGCCTCCACCTCCTTCCTAATTAATAACTGCAGGTAGAGAGAGGCCAGCCACCTGCAGATGGTCTGTTCTTAGGCCCAGAGCCAAGTCTAGCCCACTCAGAGCGAAGAACACAGCTCCTGAGCCGCTGATGAAATTCATTAAGGGGAAGCTGGCAGGAAGATGGATACAGGCTGCTAGAAACCAGCCTAGCGCTCTGTCTGCAGGGAGCTCACATCCAGGCCCGCAGGCTTGGGGTCCTCCAGGGGCTGGGGAGGAGAGGGCTGAGGGAGGGAGACGGGGAGGGGAGGAGAAGGTAGAAGAGGGGAAAGAGGAGGGGGAGGGGGCGGTAGTGGTGGGAACCAGATTCAGCCGGCTGATGAGGGGCCCCCAGAATGTGGCAGGGACTCCTCCCGACTATGGCCCCGTCTCCCATGCTGTTTCATCCACTTGGAGCTCAGCTGTCTTCTTCGTGGTTTGCTTGTTTACTGCCTGTCTCTCCCACCACATTGTAAGGACCCTCAGAGCAGGGGTGTCACCTGAATTTAATAAGCATCACTTGAACAAATGAAGGAGTGAATGCATGAGTCCTCACGTAGGCAGGGCCATGTGCTGGGTACTGGGGCTGCAAAGGGGACCCAGATGACCTGCCCCTGGGGAGCTCACAGTCTGATGGCAGGGCAGGGACAGTGATGGGGGAAGGACACCAGGGGAGGGTGGGAGGGACATAAGCCAGGGAAGCATCTGCCCAGGGGAAGGGGCTCCGGGGAGTCAGTGGCTCTCGAGTTGATGTCCAGCACCTGGAACCCACAGGACAAAGGGACTGACCTGAGAGCCAGGGTTTCAGGACCATCAGGAATCCATCCAGGCCAGTGGCTGGAGAACATTGTGCTCACACCTGGGCCACCACCTCAGAGCTCAGGTGCAAGAGGATAAGGTGATGCTGGAGGATGAGGCCCAGACCCCAAGCCTGTGTGTCAGCTCCACACTCAGCACCTTGGACAGCCCTGGGGAGGACCGACCCCAAATGCGGGAACACCAGGCGTCAGTTGCTCCGGCAGGAAAGGGCCCTTGTCTGCTGGCCGGGAACCCTGAGGATGGACAGGAAGAAAATGAAACAAACAAACCAAGAGGTCTTTGCCATCAGTTGTCCAGTGGGGTCCCCTTCCCCCCTGCCCTCCCGGGGGCGCCAAGGAGAAGGACATGGAATGAAGGCACAGCCCCCTTCCCACATGCCCCATCCCATCACCACAAGAGGAAGGGCGGTGAGAGGCAGAAACAATTACCAATGGCCTGGCCGGAGCCCTGGTCTATCCCGGTGGTCCGAGAGCTGCTCCCCTTTTTAGTTTAGAGCAGAGAGAAGCCGGCTGAGGTGAGGGTCACACTCCACACAGCCACACCACGATGAAGAGGAGACAGACGGGTCCCCGTCTGAGACCGGCTGGGACCTGGGACCTGGGACCCTTTGCACCTGGACACACGTCTCCTCGAGCTGCAAAATACAAAGAAACTATAAGGGACTGAAAATAAGTGCGTGCATGCCTAGCTGGGGCAAATTGTGGACAACAAGATACAAAAAGACCAAAAAAACCCAACTGCTACTTCTGAAGAGACAGGAGCAAAAGCAGGAGGTGGGGAGCAAAAGACGGGCACTGCACAGGCCCCCAGCAATCAACACCACCAAAGCGGGGCGGGGGTGGGGCAGACCACGTAAGCCACGCCTCCAGCCCCACCCCCCAGCACACCCCTCCCCTCCCGCCATATAAGGAACCAACTGGCACCCCCCCAGGCAGCAGGCAAGCAAGGGAACCTGATGCTTGTTTTTGCTCCCGCTGCAGCAGCAGGGGCCCCAGTAAAGCCTGGCCTGAATTTCTCGTCTGGCCTCTGATCAATTTCTATTGATTAAGGGGGCCGAGAACCCGGGTCGGTATCAAGTTCAGCCAGCTCTGAGTACCTGGTGTCCCGGGATGGGGGGATGCGGTGGCCCCTGCCCCTCGCCCTGGAGCAGATGGACCGTCCTGGGCACCTGGGAGGCTTGCAGGTGGGGGAAATGCCCCGTCAGCAGTGCCTGTGTCCAGAAGAGATGGTGAGAGCACAACACAGCCTGGGAGGAAACCTGGAGAGAAAGGAAGACGGAAAGATGGAGGGGAGGGAATTTTAAAAAGAAGAAAAACTAAAACTAAAGAAAAATGAGAGACAGAAACCCAGGAACAGTGTGATTTTTGTTGGATACTCCAAGTTCTATTACAATATTCACAGATCTGCTGATTCTTCGGATGAAAATGTGTACCTGGTGTCTCAGTCCCCTCAAGCCCTGTTTGGGGTGGAGGAGAGAGGTGGGTGGCTGTTTGCGGGCCGACTTTACCCAAGGACATTGAATTCAGAATCTTGAAATTATCTCAGAATGAGATAATGAGGTTGTGGGACTGTCACCAGGGAGACACAGGCTGAATGCAAGGGAGGCTCCCTCTGCCAGCATCCAGCCTCCCGTTACTAATGAGACCACACTTTCCACAGAGGCGCGTGAATGAAAGTATTCACGAGTCTGTTCAATGTCGTGTGCATAGCACAATTATAATGCATCCTGCCTTTGTGTCTCCAAAGTTCTAAGCTGCTTGTATTAACACGGAAAACCTGCCACTGTTTTTACAACCCTGGTTTGAAATTTGTCATCCCCAATTCTCCCCTCCCCTTCCCTTTCCTCTCCCCTCCCTCCACCCTCTCTCTCTCCTCCCCTCCCTCCATCCCTCCCTCCCTCCATCCTCCGCTCCCTTCTCCTCTCCCCCGTCCTTTTCATTTCCTCCCCTCTGTCCTCTCTGCTTTGCTTTCCTCTTTTACGGCAGGAAGAGGGAGAGCCCAGCAGGGAGGGTGCAGAGCCTGGGGCTGCCTCGGTTTCCCCAGCATCAACGTCACTCAGCAGCCTGCCTCAGCGCCCCTTGAGAACTATCCTCCACACTCATTTCCTGTGGTTGAGGTGGGCTGCCCACCCCCGACCTGTACAATCAGAACCCAGGGACTCTGTCCAGGACGGCCGCGCTCAGTGGACGGAAGGGAAGCCTCGAGCATTCACAGCCGCCTCTTGGCCACGTGCGCAGGAAAGCTAACCAAAACGTTGAGCTATTGCGGAAGAAAGACGAGCAGAGGGAAGAGGGACATACATTCCTGGTATCGTAGTTTGAGCCGCAGGATTCAGGCAAATCCGAGGCCTTTGTCTAGTGGGTAAGTGCCTCGTTTTGCCTCAGTCGATCAGGGTAGTCGCTGCCTTCTAAGCCTTCGCTCCCTTCCCGACCTCCACAGCCTCTCCAGGAGGCAAACCGGTGTCTCTTTCCTTTCGCTCCCTCATCACATAATTTCTGGAAGAAAAAAACCCCAGAAAAAGGAAAGCCACGTTTCATCATAAACAACAACCCAAGCACCAAACAAATAAATCTTTTTTTCCGCTTTTCCCCAACATCAGGATGTTTTGGTTTCCAAAGCAACCACAGGAAAATCACAACTTCATCTTTTTTTTCTTTTTCTGAGCCTTTTATCAATATGTCTGTGCCTTTTATCCCAAGGCTTCCCCCAACACCCCCCGCCACCCGCCCCACTTCTTTTCTTTTCCGACTGGAAGCTTCTGGACTCTTTCTCAGGAGATGTCCTGCTGGAAGAAGCACGTTTGGAAATATCCTCGTATTTCTCTCCCACCTGCCCAGGGTGTTGCTGAAACAGCGTCCTGGGTGGATGGGCTTGGGCGGTCCCTCCGCTCACGCGCACGCGCAGCACTCATCATCCTTCCACTCACACCAGTTGTCGCTTCTCCCCACCATGTCCCCACATCTGGAGTGTCATCCTCGGGCTACTTAATCCCAGTGGAACCTTTGTGATGAATTACAGATCAATGGCGCCCTGAGCCTGAGGGGCTCCGTGGGAGATACGAGGAAGGAAAGTGGTTACATCTGGGTGACGCACTGATGATTAAGCGCGATGCCTCGCGCTCTCCACTGTCACAGACTTTAACTTCATCTCTCATCCACAGACAGGTCAGTAAGTCAGTGGAAGGAGGATTAGTATCCCCTGAGAGTCCCGGCAAGTCTATGATTCTGTGATTTTATCCGGCATCACACATGCCTGTGGGCAAATACGAAGGAGCAGCAGGTATTTATGACTATGAAGGTACAAGAAAACTCAAGAGATGCAGCCGTCAAGACAGCATCTTGTTTGACCTTGAAGTGACAAGGTGGCCTTTGACCCCTGCCCCTAGCCTCGTGCATCATAGCAGTAAGTGCTCAGGAGAAGTGGGTTGGGTCCACCTCTTGGAGTTGAGAATCTGGTCAAAGTGCCTGTCCATGGGGTGGAGACAGGGGCAGGGACAGGAGACTGACTTTTCCCGCATGTTATGTACGTCATTGTGTTACTCTGCACATTGATCATTTGCTTCAGAAATGAAAATAAATATCCTGTTAAGAACAGCCAACCACGTGAGGCATCTGGCAACACTTTTCAGAGTGAGTATGGTAATTATAAGACAGCTCAGCCCACAAGGTCTTCGTGCCCTTGGGGATGGTCTCAAGACACATTTAGACTCATCTTCTCCTTCACAAACCTCTCCTCATCCCTGTGATTCCTCAGGATGTTTCCCTCTTATTGAAGATCGGCTGATGTTCCCAGCATTGGCGAGTAATGAATTATCATCACATCACGGGTCCTTCCAGCAATGATTACTATATTGAACAAAGACTCCTCCAACTTTATGCCTTTATATGCCTTTGCTTGGGGAAGAAGAGAGAGAAGCTGGCTGTAAGTTCTGTTGCCATGGACCACAAGTGTCTTAGTCTGCTTGGGCTACTATGAAGGAAAAAACAACAACAACAACAGAGCCTGGGTGGCTCATAAACAACAGAGATTTACTTACCTCAGCTCTGGAGGCTGGAAATCCAAGATCAAGGAGCTGGCGGGCTCGGTGTCTGGTGAGGACCTGATTCCTGGTTCATAGATGCCATCTGCTCACTGTGACCTCACATGGCAGAAGGGGTGAAGGAACTCGGGGGTCTCTTTTTTTTTTTTTTTTTTGTGGTACGCGGGCCTCTCACTGTTGTGGCCTCTCCCGTTGCAGAGCACAGGCTCCGGACACGCAGGCTCAGCAGCCATGGCTCACGGGCCCAGCCGCTCCGCAGCACGTGGGATCCTCCCGGACTGGGGCACGAACCCGTGTCCCCTGCATCGGCAGGTGGACTCTCAACCACTGCACCACCAGGGAAGCCCATGGGGGGGGGTCTCTTTTTTATAAGGGCACTAATCCCATTCATGAGGGCTCCACCCTCATGACCTAATCACCTCCCAAAGGCCCCACCTCCTAATACCTTCACCTTGGGGGTTTGGATTTCAACATATGCATTTGGGGGAAACACAAACTTTCAGACTGTAACAACCAGTTTTTCTTTTTTTGCTTGCCTGCAATAGTTTTTTTCACCTTGCAAAAGTCTCTGTGCTATAATTTGTGACGGCCTTCCCATACCCTGATACACTCGCTTTCTTCTTCCCAAATTCGGTGGGCTGGTCACAGTAACAGAAGGAAATCATTAGATTTGCTCGACAAGGATCATTGAAGAATTTTTAAATCTTGAAGGCCGGTAAATGAAAGCATTACAGTTCCAATGTAGACTTTTCCCCTTGAATTCATATCTGAGAAGGGCATGTTTTAATTTACAAGAGTATGTGTTTCATTTGGCTTCTAGGAGCTTAGGATAGAGGTTTTTTTTTAAATTATGTTGCTTTATTTTCTTTCCACAAGGAATCAGTCCAGTGAACAAACCAATTAGAAATAAAAACAGTGTAGAAGCATGTGCTGGTGTCATTCAAATCTGTCCAGAAACACTGGGAATCAACAGCTGAACGTCCATCCCCACCGTCACTCTGAAATGAGGCAGAGGCTGTGCATCCAGGATTGATTTCTTGGGTCACATCTCCTACCACTTCTGTGGTCACCTACAGGGCTTAGGCTGGAGGCAAATACCACGGGTGTTGTTTGAGCCCAGTTCGGATGTTTCCATGTCTGTCCAAAATACACGTTTAGTAACATTTGTCTCTGGTGTGTGGTACATGTTGCTTAAAGCAGCATCCTTTATAGCACATCTCATGGTAGGTCACCAGGAAGTTATGCCTTGAGAACTTCTGCATTAAATATCTTGGGAAATGGAATAGTGTGTCCCCAGCCTCGATCTTCCTGGTGCATGGTTTTGTGTCTTTCAGTAAACAGAAGCATGTTTCAGTGGCTGGCCTCAGGGCAAGTCCGGGCTCTGGCCCAATTCTCATTCAGTCAGAAAGAAGAGCCCTTGGTACCAACGGACAGTGCGGAGATTGGGTAGTTTGTGATCGGAGAGCACCGGCCGGAGAACCAAAACCGTAAATGTCCGTTCTGAGCAGATTTTGTCAGCTTGATTAATGAGTCTAAAGAAACAGAGGCTGAAGTCGGGAAGGGGGCAGCCACAGCGGCCCACGTGAGGGCAGCGGGCGCACCATGGGGTCCCGATGGGAGGGCAGCCCTGAGCCTCCCCCAGCCCAGCGTGGGCAGCGCAGGTCACCCGGGGAAGGAGCTGGCGATGCTCTGCTCAGGCAGGTGCCTGTGCTCATGAAGGGCTCAGACGGTGGGTCCTCCAAGGGGAAACTTGGGGGCTCAGTAGTGAAATGTAATCGTCATGTTGGCCTGAAGGAAGTGCTTTGTGAAAGAATCCATTCTGAGCTGAGGTTTCCTTCCTGGAATGGGCTCATGAGGAGAAAAGACAATTTAGTCACATTTTTGCGGGAGGCCTTTTCTGTCTGCATTTCTGAAGGCAAACTTGACGCATCCGTGTGCCTCATGGGATGGCAGAGTGAAGGCATCTCCCCCCTGTGTACAGTTTCTATGGTGAGAGGTCACCCGTGGGACCCTGGCTGTTGGGATGGGTGAATCAGAGGACCTGGATGATCCGTCACATTGGGTCACAATGTGACTCTGTCCTCCAGCCCCAGCTGACCAGCCCGTGTGGACACCCAGCCAGAGCTGGGCAATGGAGTCCTCTTCCTGGGAAGGTGACCTTGGAGCCAGGAGATTCCACCTGAAAGCGGGCTGGTCTCTAAACTGGAAGAGGTACAAGAGCTTCGGGACCATTTCCGCCCAGCAGGTGGAGCTCCTGAGAAATCTAACCTGCCGGGAACCAATAACGAAGCAGGCACGTTGGGAGCATCAGAGATGAGGTGGCCCCTCTATTCTCGACCTGTGGCAAACCAACCTCCCCTGGGTTTTCTCCATCTCTCCAGATGGTCCTTTATATCCCCATGCCAGCTTCTTCTCTTTCTTTGCGGGAGGAGGGAAGGTCCCCACCTGGAGCTGAGGAATCGTGTCATCCCACGGACATCAGTGAACCCTGGATCAGCTGCACCTAAGCCCTTCTCAGAACTTCCCAGATATGCCGGTCAGCACCGTCTCTCTTTTGCTTTTGCCATTTTGTACCACGTCCTGTCGCTTCCAACGAAGAGAGCCCTAACTGATAGGAATGTTGCTGTCTTCTGTGCGCTCTCTTCTGCAGGTAACTTGAAGAGAGAATCATACTGGCTAGTACTTCCTGTGCACTTTGGACCTGCAAGCACGACCTTAAGTGCATTTTGCAATGGTCTCACTGAACCTCCATGCCCTGAGAGAGGTTTTGTTGTTGTCCGGTATTAAAGATGAGGACACAGAGGCTGGAAGGAATTGAAATTCTTGCCTAACATCCTGCAGCCCCTAGAGAGTAAGGCAGCACCTGGATCCCTGCAGCTCACAGCGCCCAGCCTGGAGCGACGGGTAAAGTAAGTCTAGTGTGGGAGCCAGCCCGCAGGGGATCCTGCTGTTTTTAAGTAGGGAGGTTAGGAACCTTGCATACTTAGTTGCATTTTGTTTGTGGGCTTTGCTGTCTTTAATATGGTTAATTCATCTGTTTCTTTGTGAATTACAAATTTAACCACGTGTGTGTTACTTTCTACACTTTCCGATTCATTTAAAACTGAGCCTCAGTTTTCCAAGGAAAACAGAAAGAAAAGTCTAAAAACAAAGAAAAATGAAATAATAGTAGAAAATGTCACTTCCAAATAAGATACTACCAGTTCTGCATTTTCTCCACCGACGGGCAGGACTCATCATTAGGACAGAACTTCACCTTAAAGGCGTCCCCTTAAACTGCAAGTGTTTCTAACCCCACATCACAATTAAATATGCTGGAGAAGCTGCACGGTCAGATGTCCATCTGGCCACCAACCATGCCACGTCCACCCTGTGCTGATCTTCTAGAATCTTACTGTGTAGGTTACTTTCTCCTACTTTAAACAGGAGGAAGTGCACAGGCAGAGGCTGCTAAAATAAATGCTGGCTGCCCATGCTAACGCGGACCTAGTGGGACCTCTGAGCCCAGCACGCGAGAGAGGAGGATGCGCTCCAGTCCCCGCAGGCCTGCGCAAGGCCCTCCACCCTCCACCCTGCCCAGCAACAGAGGGGAAGGGTTTCTTTCATCCCCACGTGATGTGTTGATTCCTACCCTTTTTGTGTGAGGCAGGAAAAGATGAAAATGAACTTGGAACGGAAATGCATACAGATTCTTTTCCCATTGTGTTCCTTTCAAGGTGTTTCTCCAAATGTCAGTTGAGAGCCCAGGTGTAAAGGAGAGAAGAGAGACCTAAAGGACAAAGTGAGCACAGAGGGTGGAGGAGCTGGGAAGTGAGTGTGAGGTTGGATGCATCAGAGGCTCTGGGCCACCTCCCCATCCCCCGCTTCCTCCCTCATCATCCTTTTCATCACCTTCTCCTTTGTCCGCGTCCCTTTCTTCACTGATTGCTTCCAAGCCTTCTTCTTCACCATCACCTTCTGCCCCCCCTTCCCTCCTTCGCCATCTGTCGCAGGATGGATGTGTTGTGATGGCGGCTCCTGGTACACCTGTGGCTGCGTGAAGATGCTCAGTGTACCGGCCAAGGTGCGCTGGGTTTTAGACTCCGCCTCTCCCTTGGCGGCTTCCCGCTGCATCTGTCATGAAGAACCCCAGGTCCTTGGGAGTCTCCCATGAAATAGAAGTCATACCAGAATGCCCGGATCCATCCTTAATTTTCCCCTTTGTTTACCGTTTTCGGATTAAGAGGTTGGCATCTTAGCAACCTCAGGGGTACACAGTGAGTCCTGCACCTCCTCACCATCCCTCACAAGTTCTTTTTTTTTTCTTTTTTTTGCTCATAGATTTTATTATTGAAGTGGTCCCACACCCCATGGTGACCACTGATCAATCTGCCTCTGACTCTATGAATTTAATGATTCTGCACATTCAATATAAATGAAATCATATAACATATGACTATTTTTCGGGCTTCTTTTACTTAGAATAATGTTTTTGAGGTTCAACCATGTTGTATTATCTATCAGTATAGATAGAGAATACATTTCCTATTTTCCGTTACTGTTGTTGTTGTTATTATTATTAATTGCCACGCTATTTAGAATGAAGTGGTGTCTCCTTGTGGTTTGATTTGCATTTGCCCTAATGATTCGAGATATTGAACATCTTTTCATGTGCTCGTTGACTGCTCGTATATCTTCTTTGGAGAAATATCTATTCAAGTACTTTGCCTAATTTTTTAAAAAAATGGGTTATTTGTCTTTTTGATGTTGAGTTGTAAGAGTTCTTTATATATTCTGTATTTCAGACCCTTAGCATATATGTGATTTGCAAATATCTTCTCTCATCCTGTAGGTTGTTTTTTCATTTCCTTTGATGCACAAAATATTTCATTTTGATGAAGTCCAATTTATCCATTTTTTCCTTTTGTTGTTTATGCTTTTGGTGCCATGAGAATCCATTGTCAAATCTAAAGTCATGAAGATTTACTCCTAGGTTTTCTTCTAATCGTTTTGTACTTTTAGCTTTTCCATTTAGCTCTTTGATCTATTCTGAGTTGATTTTTTCATATAGAAAGAGATAGGAGTTCAATTTCATTCTCTTGCATCTGGAAATCCAGTTTTCCCGTCATTTTTTTTTTTTGAAAAGACTATTCTTTCTCTATTGAACTGTCTTGACATGCTCGTCAAAAACCAACTGACCATGGAAGTAGGAGTTTAATCCTGGACTCTCACTTCTATTCCACCAGTCTATAAGTATATCCTTCTGCCAGTACCACCGTGTTTTTGATTAATGTAGCGATGTATCCGTTTCGAAATAGAGAACTGTGAGTCCTCCAACTTAGTTCTTATTTTTCAGTATTGTTTTGACTATTTAGGATAACTTGCAATTCTGTACGAATTTTAAGATCTGGCTTTTACCAGATCTAAAAAAATAAAAGCCATAGACGTTTTGACAGGGATTCCGTTTCATTCGTGTATACTTTGGGGAGTTTGACATCTTCACAATATTAAATCTTTCAATCTGTGAACACAGGATATATTTCCCTTTATTACGTCTTCTCTAATCAAGTTGATCAATGTTTAGTAGTTTCCAGCGTACACGTCTTACACCTCTTTGATTAAATTTATTCTTAAGTATATTATTCTTTCTGATACTCTTTCATATGAAATTGCTTTCTTAATTTCACTTTGGGATCATTCATTGCTAGGGTATAAAAATACAACTAGTTTTTAATGTGTTGAATTTGTATCCTGTAACTTTGCTAAATTCTTTTATTAGCTCTAATAGTTTTTTTTTGTGAATTATTTAAGATTTTCTATATATAAAATCAAGTCATCTTTGAATAGAGATAGTTTTACTTCTTCATTTCCAATTTTTATGCCTTTTATTTCTTTTTCTTGCCTAATTGTTCCGTTTAGAACAATGCAGTGTTGAATAGAAGTGGCATCCTGTTTTGCTCCTGAACTTAACTGGAAAGCTGTATATTTTTCATCATGAAAGGCTGTTGGGTTTTGTCAAAACCTTTTTCTGTATTGATTGAGATGATCATATTTTTTCCCTTGCTTTTGTGTTATATAATATTGAATGGTTTTGGTATGTTTAGCCGTCCTCACATCCCTGAGATAAATCCCATTTGGTCATGGAATTTAATAATGCTTTTAATATGCTGCTAGATTAGGCTCTCTAGTATTTTGTTGATAATCTATGCATCAATAGTCATAAGGGATATTGGTGTATAGTTTTCTCTTCTTTTGTTGTCTTTATCTGGCTTTGGTATAAGGATAAGGCTGGCCTCATAAAATGAGTTAGAAACTGTTTCCTCATATTCCATTTTTTATGAGCTTGGTGTTAGTTCTTTTAAATGTTTGGTAGTTTTCACCAGTACAGTCATCTTGTCTTGAAATTTCTTCACGGGAAGATTTTTGATTACTGATTCAATCTCTTTGCTTGTTATAGGTCTGTTCAAATTTTCTATTTCTTCTTGAGTCAGTTTTTATTATTTACTTGTTTCTCAGAATTTGTTTTTTGCTTCTAGGGTGTCTAATTTGTTGGTGTACAGCTGTTTCTACTCTTGTTTGTAATCCTTTCATTTCTGTGGGTGGATAATTGTGCTCATTTTCATTTCTGATTTTAATCATAGTTCTTTACATGCTTAATGTCTTTTAATCTATTACAGCCATTCTTTTGTTGTTGTTGAAGTACAGTTGACTTACAAAGTTGTGTTAATTGCTACTGTTGTGTTAATTGCTACTGTTGTGTTAATTGCTACTGTTAATTGCTACAGCAAAGTGATTCAGTTACACACATATATATATACATTCTTTTTTATATTCTCTTTCAGTATAGTTTATCACAGGATATCGAATATAGCTCCCTGTGTTATACAGTAGGACGTTGTTATTTATCCATTGTACCTATAATAAATAGTTTGCATCTGCTAAACCCACATTCCCAGTCCATCCCTCCCCCACCCCCTCCCCCTTGGCAACCACATGTGTGGTCTCCATGTTACAGTCATTCTTTTTGATGTTTGATTTAACCCACCCCTGTCCAGTGAGAGGTCCACCCAGCTGGCTCTTGTGTCCTGTTGACAAATGAAAATTCAAGATGACCCAAGCTCATCAAGTACATCGCCTGCCTCAGACCTTGAATCAGTTCTCCAGGTAGTTGGGATCTTAACAGAACCGGAGCCTCAGCATTTGCAATTCCCTCCGCCTGGAATGCGCTCCCTGCACCACCTTTTGGTTTAGTTCATACTTATTCTTGAGCTTTTGGGTTAGTGTCACTTCTTCAGGGACACGTTCCCTATACTAACCCCCACCCCGACTTTATCAAATTCCTTTCTTCAGTACTTTGCTTTTGTGGTATTCATCAGAAAGTGGCCATCTGGTGATTATTTGTTTAGACTCTGGGATTCCTGATACTAAGGCTCAGAGCTGGGGCTTTCAAGAGAGGCCACATGGAGACTGACACTGTCTGCAATGCAGCAGAAGGCAGAGACCCTCCATGAAGAGATTCTCGTCCTGATGAGAATGCTGAGCCCTGATTGCAGGAACGGCAGAAGTCATTGGCCTTTTAAGGTGTGCAAACAAACATTCCCCCAAACAAAGAAACACTTTTCCCCTTGATCCAGCAAGAACCCGCTCTCGGTCACTTACAACCAAGATTATCTTTTCCAAACTTTGTAAAATGTTGTTCCTACCGCTTGTTACCATGACGATCTACATTGAACGAGTTCATTTCATGAATAATTGAGGTGGAGAGGCAGCTTACGGTGCTGGTCTTACACAAGTTTTATCTTCATTAGTGTTTCAAGATTAGATTCTCAAGCCCTTATAGACTTCCAGATGCTTCAAAGATCTGAAATGACCAGATGTTATTCTCAGACAACAAACATACCCAGGGGTAATTTAAACTCTATATGCACATGGAACAGTGCAGGAAGAAGCAGAGAGAGTATAAAGTTATCATCTTGGAAATCCAACTCTGATCCAGGAAGATCCTGGTTTGAGAGCAGAGCTTAAGTGGACAGATGAATTATAAATCCTCTCCCCTTCAAACTACTTACACAGGACTGTTCAACACAATTCTCATTGTGTAATTATTTTATCTAATATTTTTGTTTCTATTTTAAGAAAAAAAATAGTGCCCATGGACCAGGCCTGAGAGTTGAGCTAACTAGCACCAGGAGTGGGAAGGGGTCTGCTTTGTGATTTTTGTGTAGCAAAGAATGTCAGGAAAATAGCTTCTTTATATAATTTAATGTGGGATCTCCAAGTTAATCAGTGGATTTCACCAAGACTTCAACTAAACTAAATGAAATGTCCACCAGCTCTTATACTCAAAGTCATTTGCAGAGAGAAGATCATTAGAAATTAAATCCAAAAACAACAGAAGAAAGATGATTTCCGACTTTCTCAGCCCATATCTTCCTTCCTGGAAAATGAGTGAAGCCTCTGATATGAAAGTTCTAATAATAAGTTATTTCTCTCCTCCGGCCCCCAGCGCCTGGAGAGAACGGCACGCTGACTGCACCCGCTCTCGCTCTAAGGCTCCTCATTAAGAGAAGCTGTTTATCACCGAGGAGTTGGCCCGGCCCCTGGCGGGTCTTCTCATGAGCATCAGTGGTGCGCGAGGACGGTGAGGGGGGAGGTGCGGCTCCCCAGAATGGACTGTGCCCTCGGGTCCCTCTTTCCACCCAGAATAATGAAATGTTGACTCAAACCTGCATCGTGTGCGGGGTCTGTCCTCCTGATCTACCAGTTTCCCAATAGCTGGGAACCAGAATGTACCATATCCTTGCATTATCCAGTGGGTCCACGACTGGAATCCTGAGCTGTTCATTTCCGGAGGACACACAGCCCCACCCAAGGCCCCGTGGGTGCTGAACCTGTCTCAGGACCAATAACCGAGACTCCCATTGACCAACCTGCGCAAAGCAAACTCGAGTTCCGTCCCATCTCCTCTTAGCCTTCCCCATCAGGGAAGCGCGTCCGACATCCACTCTGCTGCTCCGGGCGTCCCCGGGACTCCAGTCCAGTTGGGCATCCTGCCTTCCCCACGCCCGGAACGTGGCCTCCTTCAGCACACGGTCCTGGCCTCTCGTTCACTGCGGCTCCTCCACGCCTAGTGCGGGACCTGCACAGAGCAGGTGCTCAGTGAGTGTTTCCGGATGAATGAATGAACCCTCTGGTTACCAACCACCCGGCTCCTCTCTGGAATCCCGTAGGGAGGGCCTGTGGGTCAGTGTTGCTGGAGTCTCACAAGCAGGCTTCGGGTGCCCAGCTTGTCCTGTGCCCCCCTCACGCCGGTGTCCTTTTCCCCCAATGCCTCCAACTTGCTGGGAGGCAGATGTCTGGCTGCTATGAATATTCGATGGGCCCGGCTGTGCAGGAGAAACTCTAAAAGCCGTCCATAATTAACCACGCGCACGGCAGCCTCTGGCGCTCAGAGCAGCCTCCTGAGCAGTCAGCAGCCTCTCGAGGGTGGAGAGGCCTCGGGGGCTCATGCTGCGTCACGCGTGCAGGGGCCAGTGGCCCGAAAAGCCTTTCAGCTGTGCTGTCGGTGAGGCCTCGGCAGCCTCTGGCGGCCCCCGGGTTCTCAGACGCTGCCACTCTCAGACCACCTGCTCTGCCCTGCTGGCATCACCGCCTGGTCCAACCCTCAGACTCCCTCACACTCCCTCAGGTGGCCCTTGGATTCCCCATTTCCCGTGGGGCCCACACTGACACCCCGTCTTCCCACTGGAGCATGGATACCGCGAGCACCAGCCTGGTTGCCCCAGTCACTATGTCCCCGGCACTGATGAATTAGATGGAGGAAGGAAGGAAGGAAGGAAGGGGGGAAGGAAGGAAGGAAGGGAGGAAGGAAGGAAGGAAGGAAGGAAGGGAGGAAAGAAGGGAGGAAGGGAAGAAGAAGCACGTCTCCTGCACGGACCCCACAGCTCTTCCTACAGCACTGGTCCTCACACGTTAGAGACACGTGAACAACTGGGGAGCTTGTTAAAATGCGAGTGCCTGGGTCTCTCCCCCCATATTCTGATCCGGGAGCCTGGGCTGGGGCCCAGGAATGTGCACTATTCTCAAGGCCTTTAGGAAGCTTCTATTCTCGGGTGCGGCCCCCACAAACGCAGCCTCTCGAGGAAGACGGTCTTCCCAGAGACCAGCGTGGGCAAAGCAGAAGAGCGGCGTCCCTCCGGCTCCTCCAGGGTTGGGCTCCTGGTCACCCCCAGGAGCTGCGCTCCACTCTCCCCACCCTCTGCTCACGATGATGCTGGAGAGCAGATAAGTGCAAACTTCTCCCAGACAGAGGCTCTCGTGATTTCCCGCCGGGAAGGAGATGCCCATTGGCGAGGCTGTTTCCTCAGCAGCAGGGGGGTCGGCAGGGCTGGACCTGAACCTGAGCCTCGGACGCCAGCAGGTGGCACCTTGGACTCTTACCTCCCTTTGCTCTGGGTTCATTTAGGGCCGGCGTCCCTGCTCTACTGCCTGGTGCCCAGGGCGGAGGTGGGAGGAGCTGGCGTGAGAGCCCAAGCTCAGTGCCAGGCGAGCTCGTGGGCGGGGCCCGAGTGGGTGGAAGAGAGAACAGGGTGCTCGCCGACCGCAGGGGTGGCCGGGGCCGACTCTGCACCTCAGACACAGACCAGCACGCGTGCACACACACACATGCACACACACACATGCACACACACACATGCTCATACACAGGCACACATATATACACGTGCCCACGCAGGTACACAAGCACACCTGTACACACACTGACACGCACACACAGTGCGGGAAGCACCACCACCACCTCTCCATCCGCTTCATGCACTTGAAAAGGACTTTCCGTCCCCGAGTTGGTCCCCATCTGCCTCGTTCTGCAAACCTCGCAGATCCAGGCCCCGCTGGGCCGGGACCGGCTCTGCTCCTCCAGAAGCAGCTGCCGCCGAACCTCCGGAGCCTCGGAGGTCACCGTCCCGAGGGCCTCCGGGGTCCTGCGCGGGGGGAGGGCTCCCGGGACCCTGGAGCCCAGGACGTCACAACTTTAAGACATTCCGGAGCCAGCTTCCCCCAAGATGCAGCCACAGGACATGTCCCCCATCGTGTCAGGAGACTGAGGGCTCAGGGGCATGTTCCAGAACCTTCTGGAGGAGCACGTGGGGGCAGCTGATGCTGGTGATGGAGCTGGACAGGCCTGAGAGGGACACGATGACCTAGAGGAGCTCTGGGGACACGGCGGCAGGTGGACAGCACGCCCCGATCTGCTGTCCTTGAAGGCCTGGCCTGCACAGAACAATCATCGCTAGGCCGCCCGTCTGCCCACCGATCCATGAGTCCATCGATAGGCGATCCTGCGCGCGAGCACCGCCAGCCTGCGCGGCCGGGAAGCGGCGAGGGCGGCCCTCCTGCGACCCTGCGCACTGCGCCTGCCTCCAGGGCCCGGTCTGCGGGGGTCCTGGGAGGAGGGCAGGAAAGGGGCCCCTCCAGGGGTGCTGACACCACCGCGGGCTGTTATGGGCACCCGCAGGGTCGGCCTGAGACGGAAACCTCCGGAGCTGGACGCCCTGGCGCAAGGGCAGCGGCACGCGCAGGACACTGCTCGAGGCCGCCGTCCTGCCCTGTTTCTCGCCTTCCCTTTTCTCCTCCCTGTAGGTCAGCAGCTGCCAGACCCTGCGCCCCCGACAGGCCCTCACCTGGGAGGGGCCCGGGGGTAGGAGGGGCTGCTGGATAGCTGTGGGACCCCTGGGCGCTGGGCTCATCCTTGGGCCCGCTCACCCCGCCCCGTCTGTTCTGCCTCCTGGCCTGGCGCCGGAGAAGGGACCCCAGGTCCTTGGAGGCGGGGCTGCGGCTGCGGGAGGCGCGATGTTGAAAGGCCCTCCGGGAGCCACACAAGGCGGCCGTGTTTGGGACCAGCCTCCCAGGCGCCGATCTCCTCCCTCCTGAGCAGGCAGGCGGCCTGGCCACGGTGGCCGGACGGCCCGCACCGTGTGGGGTCGCTGTCGGGCTATTTCTAGCTCGGGTCTCTAGCCTCGCAGACACAGGGGCATTGAGTGGAGCTATTTGTAGCTTGGAACATCCGGCCCCAGGGCCCTCCCCGCAGCTGTGACCTCACCAAGGGCAGAGGTGACAGATCTCAGGGCGGGAGGGGTCAGAGGGCCCAGCTGCGTGGAAGGATGTGGATAAAGCCTCCACAGTGGCCAGAGGCCCCCCGGGGATTCTGGGGCAGCCTGACCTTCCTCTGCGCCCTTCCCTGGCTCCCCGTTCCTCTGGGGCGAGTCCAGGCCCCTCCTTACCCAGGCACGCCTGTCATGACCACCCTCAGGGGTTCACCACCCCCCTCCCCCGTCTCTGGGTGGAGACCAGGAGCCTCCCCAGGGCAGGGTCAGCAGAGCTGTCCTCTAACCTCAGTGCCCAGAAGGAGACTCAGCAAAGACCACAGTCGGCAGACGGGCCCAGGCGGTGCACAGGCTGAGATGACGGTGACCCCTGCCCGGGCACGTGGTGAGCACTGGACCAGGGGATGCGGGGGGCAGTGGGCGGCCCTGAATGGTCAGCTCAGGGTGGAGCCACTAGGTGACTCAGCCTCCGATGACCTGAGTCAAACCCCCTCCAGGTACCAGCTGGAGAGCCAGTGGGGCCACTCAGCCTCTCTGAGCCTCGGTCTCCTCATCTGTAAAATGGGAGTGAAAGTCACAGCAGGGGAGCCTCGCGGGGCTGTCTTGAGGGTAAGTGAGTGAACAGGTGGGAATCCTTCAGCCCCCGCCTGGCGGGATGAGCACCATGGTGTTCAGAACCCTCACTCCAGGTCAGTGATAAGCACACAGACAGTCCCCTCCCTCCTCCCAGTGAGCAAATGGTCTCTGGGACATAAAGGGAAAGAGAGAGGGCAGGCCTGCTCCTGCGAAAACGTCCCCCGAAAATCTACAGCCCAATTTATGGATGACAAAATAACGGGCCTCCAGGGTGTCTCTCCTCATCTTTTGTAACGAGGAGGAAGCCCCGTGACTCAGCCTGGGAACCAGGAGCATCTCTGAGGCTCCAGTGCCTGGACTGTCCTTGCTGGGAAAGCCCTCTGGCATCAGTGCCCCAGGAGGAGGCCGAGGGGCACAGAGCGCCCCCTGCGCTCACTCAGGGCCCCAGGAAGGAGCAGCAGCTGTTGGAGGCATCACAGCTCTGCCCTCATGTGCCTCCCTGCTGCTCCTGGGGCGACTTCCTGCGGCTACACGGGAGTCCACCCGGGCTGAGAGGAAGGAGGGGCCGGTGGGTGCCTGGGGTCTCTGCACCCCTGCAGACCCTGGCGGAGATGCCCCCCATCCCTGAGACCCGTGTAGCGACCATGATCCTCGCTGCTGCTGCTGCCTCCGTCAGGTCAGGGTGGGGACGAAGCTCCCAGTGACGTTAGGTCAGAGAGGGGTTAATGCGGGGAGCTGGGTGCTCACAAGGCTGGTAGGTGGCTGAAGGAGCCAGTGCAGGGGAGCCCCCATGGTGACTTGGGGTCCCTGCAGACCCGACCCCCAGGGAGCCACCTCCCCTGATGGCTGGATGTAGACGCAGACCCTCTAGACCAGTGGGGTGCGCTCCAGCCTTCTCTGTGCCATCTCCACCTGCCACCTGTTCTGAGTGGCTGTGTCCTGATTCTCCTCCTGTGAGGAGGCCCCTGAGACAGACCCTGACGGGGACACCTCTGGGTCCAGCAGAGATGCCAGGGGTGGCAGGGCTGCTCCTCACAGGGCGTCTCCTCCCCTCCCAGCCCCCCACAGCAGACCCTGAGCTGCAGGACGCCCTGAGGACAAACTGGTGGGGCGTGTCCTTGGGGGAGGTGACCAGTGGTGAGGGGGCCCTTGGCTCAAAGCAGCAGGGGGAGGGGCAGGGACATCCCTGGGGCTCAAACCCCAGCACAATGTTGGGGACTGAGTGACAACCTGCAGGGGGCAAGGCAGAGCCAGCTCAGAGCATCAGGACTGAATGAGTGAGTCATGAGAAATACTGCAGAGGCTCCCAGAGATGGTTTTGGGGACTAGCCCCTGATGGGTAGCGGGTCCTGATGTCTCACAGGTGGGCTTATGAGTCAGGAATGAGAAAACACCCAAACAGGCCCAGGCATAAGACAAGTGTAATGAAAAGCTCAGGATGCAGGATGCCTGAAGGAGCCTGAAGGAGCAGCGTCAGGCACAGTCTGATCCAGCAGCTCAAACACTGACTCAGGGCCTGACCCCTCTTTATCCTGTGGCTCAGGTTTCCTGTGTCCATGTCCCTTCCAGGCCAGCATCTCCCCAGGATTATGTTCACTGAAACAAATTCTCTTCTCCAAGCAGGCCCATCCTACTGCCCACCCTGCATCAACCGTCCAGGCCACGGGGATGGGATGTTCTAGTCTGCATAGGCCTGAGTCACGTGACCTCCCTTGGGCCTGGGGGGTGGAGTCCGCCTCACACAGACCACATGCGCAGAGTGCGGGGTGGGACCCTGGGGAGCCAGAAGAAGGAAGGAGCCCAGTTCTCCCCACTGTCTCTCCAGGGTTCCCGTGGCGCTGTCACCCTGGGCTTTAGAAACTCCTCCTGCGGAAGTGGTGGCCGCCATCTCCCAGCACCCAAGATGCCCATCAGGCTTTCTCTCCTCATGAGTCTGCGGGTCCCAAGGAAGCAACGCCTGAAACAGGCAAACAGGGATGGACCCCTCAGAGGCCACACGGGGAGGAGAGCTGGCCGCCTTAGCCTCACATCACCCACGCTGCCCCACCGCACCCTGGGCTGTCTCCCCGTCTTCATCACATGTCACCCTGGGCTGTTTTCTCAGGGGCTGCTCCTCTCGCCACCAGCCAGGAGGAGAGACACAGCCCCGAGGACACTTGCTAATTAATGAGACAGTGCAATGGGCTGTTTAAAGGCAAACCCATAAGGCTGCTGATGGGATTTCTAATTTGGCAGGAGGAAGAGGGTTAAATTGTGTTGAGAGCAATGAAAGTTTTGGAATCCAAGATGATTTCTGGGTCTGTGTTTCATCCTGGTAATTAATTGGATGGAAGTTGTTAAACTTTACGAGGAAACCAGAGATAATACAGGTTCACCAACTCCCTGGAAGATTAAGTTCATTCATCTCCTCCAAAACAGCCAGGAGCTCCAGTGTCAGCGCTGTTTCCAGAGAGAGGAGCAGAGCGGGTCCCACAGTATCTGCTCATCTTCCTCTAACTCCATCAGTGCAGGAGGGCATCTGCTCTGAGCGGGGCTCTGGGCTCAGCCTGGCGGGGCCGGGGCTCGGACACTGGCGTGTGGCCTGGGCAGGTCTGAGCCTCGGCTTCCCGGTCAGGAGGATGGGGCTGAGGACAGGCCTGCGCTGTAGGGTCTCTGTGGAGATTGCCGGAGAGATGCCCTCAGAGCAGCTGGCAGGAGGCCGGGCACATCCAATTAATTAATTGGATGGAAGATGCAGGTGGAAGCCCTCTGTGGGGCACGGAGGGGGCACAGGCAGAGTCCTGGGAGAATAGACGAGAGGGACCCTGCAGTGCACACCTGGTCCTGTGGCCCCAGGCGCAAGTAGAGAGGAGGTTAGGGACCCTGGATGTCCCCAGGAGGGGGGATCAGGGGACAGAGGTGAGGCAGAGGCTCACATCCTGCGGGCATCCTGCAGCTGTTTACTGCCCTCCACAGACACACAATAGATGTAAGTCATTGGCTGCCCGGGTAGCATGGTGACGGTGCCGTCGCAACCCCCACCTGTGGTCTCCACACTAGTGCAGGTGGCATGATGAATTTAGGTTAATTTAGTAACGTAATCGCCCTGGGGAGTCAGGTCTAAAGCCACTTTGAACGCTGGGCCCTGACCATCCAGGACCCGCCATGAGAGGACAGAGGGGAGACGAGGTCACAGGTGGGACCAGGAAGGAACCGCACCTGAGCTCCACGCCTCCCTTCTGCCATCACTGCCACCTTCGTGGCCATGGGCAGGACAGGAGGAAGGGGTGACCTGAGCTGAGGGTGCAGAGACCCCTGAGAGTCTTGTGAGCTCACCTTGGACGTCTCCGCCCTTCACTCCTAAGGACTCAGCCCCTGGGACCTCTTTCTGGTCCTGGATCACAGTGGGGCCTTTGCACATGCTGTTCCCTCTGCCAGGACACCCTTCCACCCAGCCCTGCACGTGCGGGCTTCTCCTCAACATGAGGCTCTCAGCTGAAAAGTCGGCTCTTCAGAGGACCCGTCCCTGTCATCCTAGAGATAGAACCTGTGTCTCTCCATCACACCGTCACCTCCTGTATTCCAGAAATACAGTTTGAATTGAGAAGTGTCGTCACACCTTGTATAAAATGGCTTGTGTACATTAGAGAATTAAACATACCTGTGTATTCCCTCCCAGGTCAAGTCCTAGGACGGTGTTGTCCGAACTTCCTGCAGCGATGAGATGACCTGTATCTGCTCTCCCGGCACAGCACTCCACACGGGGGCCCACAGAGCGCTGAAAACGTGAGTCCTGTGATTGAGGAAATGAACCTGTAATTTTATTCAAGTTTGGATTAAGTTTAGATGTACACAGCCCCATGTGGCTGGCGCACCCCGCAGTGGGTGGTGTTCGGACCCCTCCTGAGCGCCTCCCAAATTCAACCCCCTCTTCCCTCATCCTTCACTTTGCATCTATCAGTTCCTTGATCTTGTTTTTACTTTTCCATCTTTTCATGGACCCTTAACATAAATAGTTTATCGCTGTCACTCACTGTTCACTTACATGACAAAATCACCCAGCCCATGCTCGTCTGCGATTTGCATATTTTATTCAACATATGCTCTTCTCAGTGAGGCAAAGAGTGTAGTAGCTCATTTGTTCATTCACTGCTGTGTAGAATTCACACGTACCACACTTTATTTATCTGTAAGGTGTTGAGGTGAATAAATGAAAATATTTTCCCTATCATCTATTTATCTATCTCTCATCTATTTATCTCTCTATCTATCATCTGTTTATCTATCTATGCTTAGTACATCACCTGGCAGACAGTAGGAGCATGTAAATTGTGTGACATCATTATTATTCATTGTAGGATCAATGCAAATGCTTGAATCCAGTTATTGTATCAACAGTGGCACACACATTAATACACACTCACACTGGCTCATGCACACGTAATCTTTGGCTGTATCTTATCAAAATATATTACAGAATTACACGGGGAATGAGAGCCCCACCTGTCTGACCTGTGACAGAGGCTCAGGGAAACAGACCCAGGCGACTCCAGCCAGGCCCTCTGGGCAGACAGAGATGCAGGGCTCTGGCTGGGCTGGGGATAGGAAGGAGAGGCTGGGTAAAGTCTTCCAGGGCCAGAGGGAGGTGAGCTTTATCCAAACCAGAGTGCTGGGATCCACAGGCGTGACAGTGTCACAGGTCCACCAACTGTGCCCTCCCCAGGGAATTCGAGCGCTCCGTGGAGACACACCAGCACCCCTCATCCCACAGGCAATCAGGAGTGAGCCAGCTCGCTGACCTCAGAGTAGGGCCACGGACTCATTCCCACCGGGCTGGGGGCCACAGCTGGGCAGTCCAATGACCTCTGAGAACCTGCAGATCAAAACACGCTGCTCCAGAATGAAGCCGGCCCGGGACAGCATCTCCTGAGCTCCGTTCTGCTTCAGTTTCCTCCCCAGGAGCCAGGGCCCCTCCCCCCGTTCCCAAGAGGGCCGGTGGGTTGGAGGGGAGGCTGAGAATGGGTGACTCGTCTGTATGTGAGCTCGTTGCAGGATGTTCTCTACAAGGTGGGCTTTTCCCGTTTCCCTCACGCGTGTAATCCCACTGCTCAGAGCAGCGTGGGCGCGGTCTGTGCTCAGTAAACATGCACGACGTGGCTGGACTAACGGGTCTCTCCCCTGGGAGGTGGGGCCCGGCTGGGGTGGGGCGCCAGGTCCTGGCTCTGGGTTGGTCAGACAGAGGTCGTGGAGGAAAGTCTTCAGCTCTGTTCTAGAAGAGCTGAGGATGCAGACAGGAGAAGGTGGTGCTGAGATGAGCCCAAAGGAGGGGCGCCCAGGCGGCGCGGGGCTCGAGGTGAGACGGGGAACGAGCGCCCCCTGATGGAGGCTGTGCTGTCTGTGCCGCTTTAGCGGGGTTGTCCGTCTACTCCTCACGACTCAGCGACGTCAACATGATGCCTGTCCCCATTTCACAGACGGGCAAGCTGAGAGTCGGAGCGGTGACGTCATTGCCCACGGCACGCGGCTGCGAGCTGCACATCCTCCTGCCCCAGACCTGGGTGTCCTGCCAGCAGGTCCCGGAACCCCCGGCACATGGAGACCACGGGGCCTCCTCTCCCGAATCCCAGGCTCTTCCCCACCGGCTCCAACTGAGAGTCCAGTTTTTCTTTCCTCTGCCCCCAGAGCACGGGCACAGGCCCAGGCAGCATTAATGACGGGGGCAAAGCTGCCTTGGGTGGTGCCTGGTCAGGACCTTTCTCACTCGGCCTCTGCACGGTCTGAACCACGAGCAGGAAAACAGCTTCGGCGTGAATCCTGGGGCAGTGAACTGCAGCAATCACACTGCCAGGAGGTAAGGGCGCGTCTACAGCTCTGGGGATGCGGCCCCTGAGCGGCGGGTCAGACGAGGCTTTACCGGGAGCCCAGCATCCGGAGTCATCGCTCCACCCCCGAGTCCTCATGGACTGAAGATTCAGTCACTCAGGTGGGACATAGGCAGGGCTTTCAGCCTTTTCTCCACGGGGTGGGGCGCACGAGGGGTGCTCTTCGAATGCACAACAGACACTCCCGGGGCTCATCTGGAGCCTGACAGACCCAGAGAGGCTGTGCAGGGGTGAGTGGAAGCAGCAGCTCCTGAGCCCCAGGTGAAGGATGACTCTTCAGGGCCGAGAGGGACAGAAAGAGCATCTCTGCCCATCTGCACCGAAATCGGCCCCCAGGGGTACTTGGAGGTTCCTGATGAAGATCCTGTTGTCTGTGTGGACTCCTGCATGGGAGTGAGCTGGAGGTAAGAGGTGAGCAGGGTCGGGGGGCGGGGCTGTTCTGGCTGGTCCCCGACCTCGCCACTTCCCTGGGCTTCGTGTTCTTCTCTACTGTGATGATGAACAAGCCACCTTGGTCTTTGCATCTCTGCTTCCAGAACCCAGTCTCAGCCTGTAGACTGAGAGAAATCACTGACAAAGTCAAAGAGAAAGTCCATCTGTGTCAGAATGTGTTAAGTCTTTCTCCAAAGAGAGCTGAAACAGGGCAGACATTCCTGCCTGGGAAGCGCGGCCTGCGAAAGCAGGGTGCCCCTCCCCCAAGATTCCAGCACTCTGGGTGGGCAGGGCTTGGGACATGGGCCACCAGGTCAGGTTGACATCAAGGATGGTGTAGCAACACCTGTAATCACCGAGCCCTCAGTGCCCGCAGCACCCAGCAGGGCTCAACAGCCTGGCTGGGGACCCAGGTTTGCTGTTACCTCCTGAGTACCCAGGCTTGCTCCCAAACCTCAGTTTCCTCCTCTGTGAAACGGGAACACCGACCATAGTTCTCCACCAGTCAGGGTAATGCTGTGGGAGCACTTCCTGCGATTTCAGCGTCTTCAGAATAAAAGTGTTTCGCTCTCGGGACGCCCAGTGCAGATGCGTCTGCCGGGCCGGTGGCCTCGTCCACCCTCAGAAGGGCCCTGCGTGGGGTGTAATGCTCTGTGGATGTCATCTTGAAACCTGTCACAATTTTATATTTGACTCTGTCCACCACCATCCGGCCTGACTGTCCCCTGCCTCCTGGGTGCTGGGGCCCTGGGGCCTTCGGTCCCGTCCAGCCGCGCCCACTGCCCTGTGACGGCCACCCTCTGCTGGTGCAGTGACCAGGTCTCTTGGGTGAGGGCCACGCTCCACCCTCCGTTCCCAGGAGGGGTCTGGGTGTGGGCACGGGGGCGGGGCTGGGTTGGGCGTGCCCCCCGCAGCATCAGAGCGGGCAGCTCTAACAGTAGACACTTACAGTCCCAGGTCCCGGAGGCTGGAAGTCCAAGAGCAAGGTGTCGCGGGGCTGGTTCCCTCTGAGGCCTCTCCCCTTGGTGTGTAGACGGCCGTCTCCCCCGCCGTCCTCGCATGGTCTTCCCCGTGTGCGTGTCTGTGTCCCAGTCGCCTGCTCTTCTAAGGACACCAGTCCCGTGGGATTCGGCCCTACCCTATTGACCTTGTTCTCCCTCAGTCACCCATTTAAAGGCCCCGTCTCCACACACAGTCACATCCTGAGGTCCCGGGGTCAGGGGCTCAGCATGTGAATTTTGGGGGACGCAATTCATCCCATAACAGCCTTTAACCGCACCCCATGCCGTGGGACCTGGGGCTCGTCCTGCGCCTCTCAGAAGCCCTCCTCCCCACCCCCCCCAGTTATTCCTGCTTGCTGGGCGCCGGCACTGGGCCTGCTCTGCCTGTTACTGGTCCAGTCATCACCCCCTCCAGTGCGACGCGGCTGCCGCCACCCGGCACATGGGCGACGGAGGCCCAGTCCCGGGTTCCTCTGACCCTGGGTCTGTGCACTGAGCACCCCGACTCGCTCTGACCCCAGGAGCTCCTGCCGTTCCCTCAGTGACAGGAGCCCCAGGCCCTGAGGGGCCCTGCTTCCTGGGACCCCCCGAAAGCCGCCCCTCCCAGGCCCTCCCCGCCCCACGTGTCGGGGGCACAGACGGCCGTAGGAGCGCTGTGCCGGGGCCCAGCCGAAATACAGCCAAGCGGACACGTCGACCCTGTGTAATTCCGTCCCTGGAGGGGCTCTGGGGCCAGAAGAGGAAATTAGGGAAAAACGAGGGAAGGTGAGCAAAGTAAGGGCTTGGTTAGTAATAATGTATGAGTACTGGTTCCTTAATGGGGACAAATGCACTGTGGTCCCATGAGAGGTGAGCAGGGGGGGAAACTGGGGGGCAGTGAGAGGCTCTGTGTAATTGCCCCAAGTTTTCAGTCGATCTGGAGCTGCTCTAAAATTGAAAGCGTCTTTAAAGTATGGAATGTGGTTGGTGTCGGGGTGTGTAGCTGGAGGCGAGAAGCTGTGGTCCCCTGAAACTCCTCCCCGCATGGAGGGGAGCTGGACACGGAGGGCCCCCGGGCCGAGCTGAGCGTTTCCTGCCTCAGCTCAGAAGCCGTTCCCCCATCCTAAGATGGTCGCGTATTCAATTGTCATCTTTTTCTTTCTCTTATCTCTCAAATAAAATGCGTCCGTGGGTGAAAAGGTGTAGAGTATAAAATGGGATCCAGTGGGGAGAAAAAACATTTCTTCTTTGTTACTTTGACCATAAGTCTCCTGTTGGCCTCACCGAAAGCAGGGGCTGTCACCCTGTTTCTGAGAATCTTTCCAGAGACGGTACGAACGTGAACAAGGGCACACATGTATATGTACACATATACACACAGGTACACATGCGCACACACATATGCACAGAGATACATAAACACACAGGATACACAGGGATACACCCACAAACACATTACACACACATACACACACATGTACACATACACATGTACACACATGCATAAGCACACACATTACACACGTATACACATATACATACATAAACATATACACACGCACACACACATACACACATACACTTATACACATGTCCACATATACACACACATGCATATACACACACCCCGGCATGTGCATATAATTTTTTTATATTATACAATTCCTCAAATAAGTACATTCACAGCACTCATTATTTTTCATGGTTTCAGAATGTCCTTTAGTATAGATGCCCCGTAATTTATTTAAGCAATTCTCTATCAACAGACATTTATCTCTGTCTTTACCACAAATAGCAACATAATGAACGCCTTTGTTCAGATATTCTGATGCACATTACAGCATTATTTTCATCTGCGTGGAATGCTGTTAGGATAATGTACAATAATTTATATAATGCATCCCCGATTTTAAACATTTAGATTCTCTCCAGTATTTCCACCATTATAAACAGCATTGTTATGCTCATTAATCTTGGCATACAATCATGGGATGAATTTCTAGAAGGAGCTGCTGGGTAAACACATTTTAACCCTAAAGCTTTCAAGCCCATTTCCCTAGGCCTGAATCAGGGCTGCCCCGCCTGGTGGTGCAGGTTGCACACTGCTCAGAGGTCCCAGAAGGGGCAGGAAGGGGCTGAGGAGGAGCCTGTGGTCCACTCCGCAGGTATCCAGGTGCCCCCTGGAGCAGGTAACTTTTTCCAGTCTGCACAGAGGCACAGAAATTGCTAGCAGAGCCCTGGCTGAATTGTCAAAGAGTCTGAGGTCAGAGGAGTCCCCTGACTGAAACCACCCACAAGGGGCCCCAGGGCGTGGGGTCGGGGCCAGCGACTGTCCAGTCTCATCCAGGTGACCCTGAGCATTGCCCAGGGTGAGGTGCAGAGCCCTCTCCCTTCTGCCCGCAGCCCCTGGGCCTGTCCGTCCACATCAGGCACGGATTCCCCCACTGGCCGCCAGCTGAGTGATGCCCGTCTGCGTCCTGAGGGTTTGCCTAACCCCACAAGTCACCCCACGTGGACCAGACATGCCCCGTGCGCCTGGGGGCCTGTGGATTCCAGAACGGAGGATGGGGCCTGGGCAGCAGCCGGGATGCTGGTGGGGACCGTGAGGAAGTTCCTGCCCCCGACGAGGGGGGTCGGATGGACTGAGCTGGGCTCTCCCTCTGAGCCCAGTGCCTGGGCCCCCCCCGGTCACGCCCAGCACAGGGAGGGGTGCTGGCGTCTGGACAGAGAGCTGTGCGAGGGGAGACGCGGCCTGAGGGAGCTGTCCCAGCTGAGGGAGCTCACAGCCCCGCGGGGGCCCTGCAGACGGACGCCGTCCCTGTGAAGACCCCAGTCCCCAGGCTCGGGAGCCAGCTCTGTCCCCAGGGGCCGGCCTGGGGCTGCGCAAAGAGGGTCTCTCCTCCTGGGCCACCCAGCGCCTCCGCCGCGGGGGTGGGTGTCCCAGCTGAAATCTCTCAAGGTTTTCACAATTACACTTCATGGGGAAATCCCGGCAGAGCGCCCGCCTCCGTCCACACTAGTGGCAGCGGTCACCTCGGAGCGATAGCGCGATCTTAGTGGGTGAAAACACACTTAGAGTAACCCCTACGACAACCTTCCAGGCAGGGCTTTGCCCGTCTGAACGGAAACGGCCCCTCGAGGGGACCTGCGATGGGAGAGTCAGGACCATCTTCACCGCAGAGGCAGCCGCGGGGGTCTGGGAGCTCCAGCCACTTTGATTGCGGACTTAATGCACTGACCTTGTGCAACTTCAAGCCCCCGTTTGGGTGCAGAAGTGGCTCTTTTGAGATGATGGGCTTTTAATGATCACCTTTGACCCTGTCAGCTCAGTGACTGAATCTACAGGAGAGACAGAGACAGGGAGGCAGAGAGATGGAGAGAGAGACAGAGAGACAAAGACAGAGATAGAGAGAGACAGAGAGATAGAGAGACAGAGACAGGGAGACAAAGAGAGACAGAGACAGACAGAGACAGATAGAGAGACAGAGACAGAGAGACAGAGAGAGAGGGAGACAGAGAGATGGAGAGACAGAGACAGACAGACAGAGACAGATAGAGACAGATAGAGAGACAGAGACAGGGAGACAAAGAGATGGAGAGAGAGACAGAGAGAGACAAAGACAGAGATAGACAGAGATAGAGAGACAGAGACAGATAGAGAGATAGAGAGACAGAGACAGAGACAGAGAGATAGAGAGACAGAGACAGAGAGGAAATGGCATTAGGAGTGTCTTCTGGGGGGTGCAGGGTGGCCCTGCCGGGACCCTACTCCCCAGTCCTGTGAGGTAGGGTCTGGGCAGGGCGGTGATTTGGGGTTTTCCTCTTTCCTTCCTCTGCAAAGAGACGTGGAACCAGAGCCAGAGGATGGGGGAGAGAGAGGAGGAGAAGCACCACGTGTCTGCTCCAGAGACAGGAAGCGCTGATCCCAACCGGCACGTCCGTGGGTCCACGTGATGGTTTCAGACCTGCTCAGGGAGAGGCCAGAGCAGCAGGGGGCACTGGGACTGTTAGCCGTCGCCACCTCCCCTCCCTCCCCACCCTGTGGCTTTGAGCTCATAGGGCCCTAACAGCTGTTAGGGTTGAAATACGTGAATGTGTCCAAGCCTTGTGAACAGGCACTGCCCACCTGCCTGTGCTGGTTAATTCTGTGTCTACCTGACCAGGCACCCGGACGGCTGGGCAGCGTGTTCTGGTGTGTGTGAGACGGTGTTGTGGATGAATTCGCATCTGGAGCCAAGGATGTAGTAAAGCAGGTAGCCTCCCCAGGTGGGTGGGCCTCGTCCCGGCCCCTGAGGCCTGAATGGAACAGAAGGGCCGAGCAGGACGAATTCATGGAGCCGGGACGCCAGCAGCCTTGGCCTCAGCCTGGAGCCGGGTCTCCAGCTGGCCGACTGCAGGTCCTGGGGCTGCTGGGCCTGTGACCACGGGAGCGGAATACTTACAATAAATCTCTTTCCACCAAGAGTCCAAATGTGACACGTCCCGGCTCGGTGTTGTCAGAGGTGAATGGGGAAGGTCTCTGCATGGAAGTTCTTACCCTCAAGTCCATGGCGTCCAGTTTGCAAACCTTTCCAGGGCTTCTGGGCCCCTTGAAACAGCCTCTTTGCCCTCAGGGACCCTGGGGATGAGACTCTGGACGGCCTGGGCGGGGGCGGGGGGAGTCCCACAGAGATGCTCACACGGCTCCCAGCCTCTTGGCCATCGGGGGGCTAGAATCCGATGGCGTGGGCCGGCCTGAGTGACCCAGAGACAAGGCTGGGGGACACACGCCTACCTCTCGGCCGCACTTCCTGGGCTCAGGACACACCTTTGCAGGCTGTCTGCATGCGCTAATTAACTCCCCTCAGCAGACCGGGACAGCAGCCAGCAGCCCTGTGGCCCTGATTCCAGGTCCTCCCGGGAATGGAGCTGCATTTCCTCCAAGCGTTGCCCACATCCGATGTTCCCGACCCAGTGCCCCCTCCCACATCCGGGTCCGACTGAAAAGCGCGTCTCCCCTTCACAGATGACACCTGCCAACCCTGCAGGACGGCGGTCCCCCCCGAACGGCTCTGCCCCAGGGACCCCCAGGTTGTGGACGGTCGGAAATGAGGCTCAGAGTCCGACTTCCAAGGGGCCTCCAGGCTGGGTGTCTCCTCGTGCTGGGTCATTTCCAGCAGATAAAGGGGCAGAACCTCCCCACAGCTTCTCCTAATGGTCTAAATGCTCAGCTCTGCAGGCGGGAAAAAGAACAGATGTGCCCTCCTGGCAGGTGGGAGGGGAGAAACTTCCCCCTCCAGCAGCCCTGCCTTGGGAGATCCCCTTCCCTGGGGAAGCGCATTCCTAAAACGGCGCCCTTCTCCCAGCCAGGCCGCCTGGCGGCAGGTGCCCTCCGGCTTTTCTGGGGTCTGAGAAGCGCTGACCCCCCAGGGCCCCTCTGCCGGGGCTCGTTACTTAAACATGATTCTGCTGGTTCAGTCACATTTCAAACATTTAAGGCAGGCGTTGCAGCCTGGTGGCCTGGAGTACTTTAATTGGTCTGCATGAGCCAACTTTGAAAACTCAGGGCATTTAAGGTTAAAATGCCAGTTTCCAGCCTCTTAGCTTCTCTTTAAACTCAGAAGGTCAGGCCCCTCGGGGCAGGTGTCCCTCTGGGCAGGGGCCTCCTCTCTGTGGGCGGGAGCTCACAGCCCCCCCGGGCCTCTACCTCCTGGTCTCCTCATATATCATGGCCTGGATAGCACTGTGGATCAGAGGGAAGGAAGTCTAGGCCCTTCAGGAGTCGCCTGTTTGGAGAAGGCTGCACAGTGTCAGGCGGGGCTCAGGAAAGAGAAGATTCGGTGCTCATGGACCACTGGCATTGCAGAGGGAAGGGCAGGTCACATCACATGTGTCTGAAGCTTCAGAGGGTCCCCCTGACCTCAGACTCTTTGTCTGACAACTCAGTCAGGGCTCTGCTAGCACTTTCTGTGCCTCTCTGCAGACTAGAAAAAGTTACCTGCTCCAGGGGGCACCTGGATACCTGCGGAGTGGACCACAGGCTCCTCCTCAGCCCCTTCCTGTCCCTTCTGGGACCTCTGAGCAGTGTGCAACCTGCACCACCAGGCGGGGCAGCCCTGATTCAGGCCTAGGGAAATGGGCTTGAAAGCTTTAGGGTTAAAACGTGTTTGCCCAGCACTTCCTTCTAGAAATTCATCCCAGGGAAGCATTCAGGAGTGTGTGTCAGGATTTATGATCATAGCAGTATTGTTTATAATGATGGAGAAATTGGAAACTATCTAAATATTTTAAAACAGGGACCCATTAAATAAATTATTGTGCAGTATTCTCACAGCTCTCCAAGCAGCAGTAAAAATAGTGCTGTGATGCGCATGAGACCACCTGTGCGAGGATGTTCACTGCAGGCTTGTCTGGTGTAACAAAAGACTGAGATAAACGTCTGCAGATAGGGAACCCCTTCAGTGAATTGTGGGCGTCTGTACAATGGCTGCTCTGCAGCCTTTGACCGTAATGACAGCAAGGTAGTTCCAGCAATGTGGAAGAATCTTTGAGATTTCTGTTCATTGTGAAGAGGAAGGTTGTACAATATAAAGACGTACACGTGTGCTACCATTTGTGGAATATACAGAAATACATATACATGTATATGTTTACCCCATTCGTGCTTATTCTTCTACATGCTTGTTCTTGGTTGGAGCATCTCTGGAAAGACCTTGAAAACACGATGACGATGGCTGCGTTTGGTGAGGCCGACAGGGAGACTTTGTGGTCAAAGTCACAAAGAAGAAGCTCCTTTTCTCTCCACTGTATCCTGTTTTATACTCTACAGTTTTAACCATAGGCATGTCTTATTTGGGGAGATAAAGGCAAGAGAAATGTCCACAGACCCCTTCCCTGGGGTAACGGCGTCTGGGTGGTCGTGGATATGATCAGCCCAGCTCAGCTGCCCGCACTGTGTTCAATCATCTCCCTGGGGGGAACAGTTTCAGGGGATCACAGCCCCTCGTCTCTGATTGGCAGCCCAAACTCTCACCCAGTAGTTATGTACATTTTTAAAGAAACCTTTTATTCCAGAATAGTGTTCGTTTTACTGAAAAGCTGTGAAGATGGTGCAGTGTTCTCCTGTACCTCACCGATGGCTTTCCCATCACTAACATCCCACAGGCTGTGGCGCACTTGCTAGAGTTCGTGAATTAATATTGATATTATTGGTAACTAAAGTCCACACTTTATCTGTTCTTTGTTAGTTTTTACCCAATGTTTCAAGGAGTGTCTAGGGACACCGTCAACGAAAATAATCAATCAATAATAAGAATAGAAAAAAAGTTTTATTTGAGCCAAACTGAGGACTAGCGTAGAAGCCTGCTTCCCAGATGACTCTGAGAAACAGTTCTGGAGAAGCAGGGTTCTCAGCACAGTTTTATGTCTTGTCAGAAAAAAAAGAACATTAAACAAGTCAGGGTTACAGGTCTTCAAAGTTTAAAAAAAAAAAAAAAAGACCAGACCAGCAGGTATGCAGCGAGTCAGAGTGGCCTTGGCACCTGGGAGGGAGTCTTATCATCAAAGGGGGACCAGCGCTGGTGTCCCAGGAAGAGGGCCATTTAATCTTTATAGATGTTCTTTACTCCTGGTCAATGTGCCCCTTTCTTTACGAATTAAAGCAGACGTACACTGTATGTTTGACAGGCCACAAACAGGCTATTTTAGTTAACATCAAATCCAAGTGAACTCATGTATAAGCCACAATGACTTCCCTGTACCTCAATATGTGAACATTTCTTTTACCAACACCAAAGACCACAGGGGAGATGGGCTCTTCCACTTTGGCCACGGGAGCTCTTTCAGGTGGGCCATGTGTCCTGTCCCATCACCGTATGCATGTGTGTGCATGTGTGTGCATGTGTGTTCACACTTCCTTAATCTCTGGCACCACCAGGGGCTCCCCCATCGCCTGTGTGTTTCCTGCTCCCTTGTCCTCATAGACGGATGGACCCACAATGTCCAGTTATTCCTTCCCCGCCCGGCGGCGGAAGTGACACATCAGTGACACGAGGGTCAGAGGGACTGAGGCCAAGCCCCGCTCCATCTCCTGGGAGCCATGGGCTTAGTCTGCTGCTCTGTGGGGTGGAGGTAAGACCCCCTGGCAGGGCGGCTGCAGGACTGAGGGATGTGCGATCCGGGCACTGTTGGGGGCCTCCAGCTGCAGGAACAAAACCGGCACCGAAACCATCCCTGCCTCGTGGTCCTGCTGCTCCTGGAGCCCCTGCATCCCTTCTAAGGTGGAACGAGCTGCGCCTCCTCTCCTTCCTTCTGAGGGGCGGCAGGAGTCCCCCGGGCCCTCGGGCCCTCGCTGTGCAACACAGGAGGCCTGGTCACCCTCCCCCTTGGGAACGTCGTGGGAATGACGTGGATGCATCCTGATCTCCAGCCCCTGCCTTCCCAGACCAGCGGGAGCACCCCAGTTGTCAGCCCCCCAAGCCCACATCGAATCACCCTTTGGGGCCCGGTGATGGTCCTGAAGAGGAGGTCAGAGGTCAAGTGTCAGCGGCGCCCTGAGAGCCGCTGGCTAATTGTAGGGGCTAATCAGAGGCTCATGGCTTTAACCCCTGTCTCAGCAGAGACGACCCACAGTCACAGGCCAGTGCCACAGGGAGGGAGAGAGGCCGTCAGCTGCCCTGGGGCAGGAGAGACGCCACCTGCGGACGGTGGCAGAGGACGGTGTCTGAAAGGCCAGCTCAGGGCGGGGACACTGCAGTTACAAGGGGACACATGAATCTCACAGATCACGTGTCTGACATCAAATAAGACGACCCTCCGCAGCCATGAGTGGCTCAGAGTGGGGTCCTGAGGCTCGCGGGGGGCGGCTTTGAGAAACGGCTCTGGGACTGATTCCCCTGCATGCCTCACCGGAGTGGAAACGTGGTCAGGAGCCACCTCACCTCCGTTTTCCACCTGCTTCTCTTCCCTCTCCTCTCCTTTCTCATGGCCCCCTCCCCCGCCCTCCCCTGCTTAGTATTTACGGCCCGGGAACTGTCAATCATGCTGCCCATGGGATGTGACAGTTCATGGCTCCTGAGAGAAGCCCAGGGTCTTGGACAGCGCAGTGGACTTCCTTCAGGAGCACGTCTAAGCAGACCTGGAGAATTCTGGAAGGGCCAAAGCTTGGGCACGGTTAGAGGCTGCTGGGAAACACACAGCACCCACCGCTCTTGAGCGAGGTGGAGGGTCAGTGGGGAGAGGGGGGCACTGACCCGAGGTCCTGGGTGGTTGTGTTATGTTTGCTCAGGGGGATGGAAACAAAACAGGTGCCTGACACCCTCCCTTTGCAGGAACTTCAGGCCCTGACAACCCAGGTGGGGACAACTCCTCTACAGAGAGCAGAGATGACTGACACCCAGCATATACCTGTTCAAAAGGCTCAATTCTCCAGCTGTCAACTGGAATCCATTAAAGAGACTAAGACTCAATTATCTTTCATGCACCAGCAGGAAGAGAAGAAGAAGTGGGAGGAGGAAGAGACTGGGGGAGGGGGAGCAGAAGGAGGGGGAATGGAGACGGAGAGGGGATGGAGGAGGGAGGGGGATGGAGGACAGAGGGGGATGGAGGAGGGAGGGGGATGGAGGAGGGAGGAGGAGATGGAGCTGGGAGGGGGGATGGAGGAGGGAGGGGGATGGAGGAGGGAGGGGGATGGAGGAGGGAGGGGGTGGGTGGAGGACGGTTCCTGGATCCACAGCTACCCTCTCTGTACACACACACACACACACACACACAGACACACACACACACACTCTGGCATCCCCTCCTTGGCCCTCACTGGCCCCCTCTGTTTGCTGGCTTTGCTCTTGGTCCTTTTTTCCTCCTTTTGCAATATTCCCACGGCCCGGTTCTCCCAGCTCCTGCACAGCCAGGTCGGAAACCTGAGGTGCTGACACCCCCATGACACAGCCTGGTTCTGTTACCAGTGACTTTCCCCATGTGTTCTGGGGACAGGGTTGCAGAAATTATTGCTGCTGCCTCTTTGCGTGTCAGAGGAGAAGTACGGTTGAAACTCTTTATGTTACAACTTCAGCGGAGTTTTTTGAGTCCTCTCTTCAAAAAAATGAAGATGGGGCTTCCCTGGTGGCACAGTGGTTGAGAGTCCGCCTGCCAATGGAGGGGACGCGGGTTCGTGCCCCAGTCCGGGAGGATCCCACATGCCACAGAGCGGCTGGGCCTGTGAACCATGGCCGCTGAGCCTGCGCGTCCGGAGCCTGTGCTCCGCAACGGGAGAGGCCACAGCAGTGAGAGGCCTGCGTACAGCAAAAAAAAAAAAAAAAAAAAATATGAAGATGAATTATTCAGCAGCTGAAATCTCAGTCTTAGTTTCACGTCTGGAAATGACTAATATTCATGCAAAGCAAGGAAGGCGACTCGTTTTTCCTACTTGATTTCTCTAAAGGATCGTTTTTATTACTGTTAAGTGAGATCGCAGGAAGATCATCACAGTGTTCCGTTTTCTGAACTTCACATTTCCCCAAATTGCACTGGGATCAGCACACCTCTCAGTCTGCAATGATGCTCTTGGACTCTGGCATCCCTTTCCACACCTGCACCCTATTCATATTTATGTGAGCATCTCCAAAGGCAGATGTTATGGAAAGTCAATTATGGAACAGGTTATCTCTACGAATTTTCAGTGTGATGGTTACATCACATACATATCGGTAGGAACGGTGATTTCTGAGAGGTGATTTTTTTTTGGGTTTTTTTGTTTTGGTTTTTCTTTTGCGGTACGCAGGCCTCTCACTGTTGTGGCCTCTCCCGTTGTGGAGCACAGGCTCCGGACGTGCAGGCTCAGCGGCCATGGCTCACGGGCCCAGCCGCTCCGCGGCATGTGGGATCTTCCCGGACCGGGGCATGAACCCGCGTCCCCTGCATCGGCAGGCGGACTCTCAACCACTGCGCCACCAGGGAAGCCCAGAGGTGATGTTTTGCTGCTCATTCCAGGTGCTGCAATAGCCTGTCCTTTAACCACAGGCATACAGGCCATGGACACACCCCGGGTATTTCTCTTCACCCCCTCCCGTGGCTTTGTCACTGATTTCTCTCAGTCTACAGGCTGAGACTGGGTTCTGGAAGCAGAGATGCAAAGACCAAGGTGGCTTGTTCATCATCACAGTAGAGAAGAACATGGAGCCCAGGGAAGTGGCGAGGTCGGGGACCAGCCAGAACAGCCCCGCCCCCCGACCCTGCTCACCTCTTACCTCCAGCTCACTCCCATGCAGGAGTCCACACAGACAACAGGATCTTCATCAGGAACCTCCGAGTACCCCTGGGGGCCGATTTCGGTGCAGATGGGCAGAGATGCTCTTTCTGTCCCTCTCGGCCCTGAAGAGTCATCCTTCACCTGGGGCTCAGGAGCTGCTGCTTCCACTCACCCCTGCACAGCCTCTCTGGGTCTGTCAGGCTCCAGATGAGCCCCGGGAGTGTCTGTTGCGCATTCGAAGAGCGTCCATCATGCTCCCCACCCCGTGGAGAAAAGGCTGAAAGCCCTGCCTATGTCCCACCTGAGTGACTGAATCTTCAGTCCATGAGGACTCGGGGGTGGAGCGATGACTCAGGATGCTGGGCTCCCGGTAAAGCCTCGTCTGACCCTCTGCTCAGGGGCCGCATCCCCAGAGCTGTAGACGCGCCCTTACCTCCTGGCAGTGTGATTGCTGCAGTTCACTGCCCCAGGATTCACACTGAAGCTGTTTTCCTGCTCGTGGTTCAGACCGTGCAGAGGCCGAGTGAGAAAGGTCCTGACCAGGCACCACCCAAGGCGGCTCTGCCCCCGTCATTAATGCTGCCTGGGCCTGTGCCCGTGCTCTGGGGGCAGAGGAAAGAAAAGCCGGACTCTCAGTTGGAGCCGGTGGGGAAGAGCCTGGGATTCGGGAGAGGAGGCCCCGTGGCCTCCATGTGCCGGGGGTTCCGGGACCTGCTGGCAGGACACCTGCGTCTGGGGCAGGAGGATGTGAAGAGCACAGGCTGAGAGGTTGGGCAGAGCTGAGCTAGAATGCAGCTCGCAGCCGCGTGCCGTGGGCAATGACGTCACTGCTCCGACTCTCAGCTTGCCCGTCTGTGAAATGGGGACAGTCATCACGTTGACGTCACTGAGTCATGAGGAGTAGACGGACAACCCTGCTATAGCGGCAGAGACACAGCACAGCCTCTATCATTGACAATTAATATAATTACTGTTATTAATATTGTGGATGATATGTTTGTTGTCGTATTATCTTGACGCCCATCTGTGAACTCTCCCCGCCTACCCTGTCCCCTGAACCACGTCCCCAGGTCACCCAGGACCACGGGGTCGGGTTGGAGGCCAGGGCGTGGAACAAGACGGCTCTCAGACGGTGTCCTTGGTCCCGAGCTGAGGGTCACAGCTCAGCCTGGGTCCCTATGTGGGGAGGGTAGGGACTCGTGTGGTTCCAGGAGCCCTCGGCTTCCCCTGGCAGGCACGGCTGGTGGGTCTGTGACACTGCCACTCCTGCTGTGGGTCCAAGCGTTCCGGCCCTGGATAAGCTCAGCTCCCTCTCTCCTGGCAGCCTTTACCCAGCCTCCCCTCCCTAGGACCCCAAGGCAGACCCCAGAGCCCCGCACCTCTGTCTGCCCAGAGGGCCTGGCTAGACTTGCCTGAGGTCTGTTTCCCTGAGCGCCCATCACAGGTCAGAGACGAGACAGGTGGGAGGTGCAGCCTCACTCCCCAAGTCATTCTGTGGTGTCTTTTGATAAAATCCACCTACGAAGAGTGTGTCCTTGTGTCAGTATGTGTGTGTGTGTGTGCACACACGCACCTGCTACTGTTGCCGGAATATCCCAATCTGAGCACTTCTGTTGGTCCTACCAGTAACAGTAATAATAACAACACACAAACGCACACTCCGGTAACGTTTACCATCTGCCGGACCCCCTCATTAGGGGGTCATTAGAAATGAACAGATAGATGATAGATTCACTTAATCATCTCAATAAACTTCATATTTACAGAAGCATCGTTCACAGAAGATTAAGCAAGCAAACCACTGCGTAGAACGGATAAATAAAGTGCGGTACATGTGGATTCTGTCCAGAAAGGAAAGTGAATGAAGGAACTACTCACGGACTCTTTAACACAGATGACGCTCCAAAGGTAATTGAACACAAGAAGCAAATCACGGGGGATCGCGGGCCGGACAGCTGCACCCTACAGATGTGCAGTGACAACAATCGCCTCTGTGTGTGAAGGATGCGTGAAGAGGGGTTACAGCGTAAACAGAAGCAAGGGGGAGGGAGGCAGGACTGAGGACGATGGTACCTCGGAGGGAACGGGGAGGGAGGCTGGGAGGGATTCGGGGCTATTGTGGTCCTGATGATTCTCCAGATGTGAGTGGTCCAGCGTGCGAGCCGCTGGCCGCAGGGGCCGTGTAAACATCACCCACACCCTCAGCTCAGATCACCCCTTCCTCTTCCCCTGCCCACGGCCACGGAGGCAGCAGTGATGGCAGACGGGAGGCGTGGAGCTCAGGTGCGGTTCCTTCCTGGTCCCACCTGGGACCTCGTCTCCTCTCTGTCCTCTCATGGCGGGTCCTGGATGGACAGGGCCCAGCATTCAAAGTGGCTTTAGACCTGACTCCCCAGGGCGATTACGTTACTAAATTAACCTAAACTCATCATGCCACCTGCACTAGTGTGGAGACCACAGGTGGGGGTTGCTACGGCACCGTCACCATGCTACCCGGGCATCCAATGACTTACATCTGTTGTGTGTCTGTGGAGGGCAGCAAACAGCACCAGTGTCAGCGCTGCAGGATGCCCGCAGGATGTGAGCCTCTGCCTCACCTCTGTCCCCTGATCCCCCCTCCTGGGGACATCCCGGGCCCCTAACCTCCTCTCTACTTGCGCCTGGGGCCACAGGGCCAGGTGTGCACTGCAGGGTCCCTCTCGTCTATTCTCCCGGGACCCTGCCTGTGCCCCCTCCGTGCCCCACAGAGGACTTCCACGGGGGCAGCAGAGAGCAGAGGAAACCTCATGTGGCCTCCCCGCCAGCCCTGCTGAGCCTCGCTGACCTGAGGCCAGCCTGGTCCACGTGGCGTCCACAGCACCTGCCTCTGTCCACCTGCGGCCCCGCCGCCTCCCTCCGGTCGCCGAGTCCTCCCTGGACAGGAAGCTGGGGTGGCTTTTCAGCAGGTGGGAGGACGGGGAAGGGCAGGGGGATGCTGAGTCTAGAAGCCCTGTGGCTTGTTCCCGTCCCAGCTCCCTGTCTGCTTGGCCTTCACCTTCCACCCGACGTGTCCTGGGCCATCGGCCTCACCTGGGCCGTGTGTGTACGTGCGCTGGCCCAGCATCTCCTCGGGAACCACATCCCCATTCTTAGTCCATTCACTCGAGGGGGGCAGACCCACCTCTGAGCTTAGCAGGGGGCATGTTAGCCAAGCCTGGTGACTGGGGATTTTCCTTTTCTCGGGCCACAGGGAAACCTCCATGGTCCCCAGTGAAGCTGGACCATGGTGTCCCCTACTTTATTGGAGCCCTCAGGAAAGAAGTGCTTTATCTTAACATAAATCATGGGCTGTTTTAGCCATTTCTGCTGCCCGGCTCCGGGGATGGGATGGGAGGAGGACAGCCTTCTCTGTCTGTCTCCGAGTGTATTTAATCCCCCCCGAGGTGTCCCCACTAGCTGGGCTGGCGGGGAGCCACCACTCCCTCCCTCTCATGCTGCAGTCGGGTGGTCTTGGCAATTGGTCCCTTTGATTGGTAGCTGATAACTCACTGAAACGGGATTCCACGGGGTGCAGGCTCGTTAAGCCCCTAATGAGGAGGGAGGTGCCCGCCCTGCACGCCCTCCCCTCCCTGCACGCCCTCCCCTCCCGGCCCCTCAGCAGCCCATGAGTCTTTGCAGCAGCACGGCTGCCCTATCAGCCTCAGAGGCTACCAGGAGGGGCCCCGGAGGTCTGGAGGGGCTGCTGGGACTTTTGCATCAGTATTCACCAGGGGTATCGGGGTGCCGGTCTGCAGTTGCCTTATACTATCTCTGATTTTGAGAGTTTGAGAAGGATTGGTATGAAATTCTTAGATGTTTGGTAGAATTCACCCGTGAAGCCAGCTGGTGCTGGGCTTTTCTTTGTTGAGAGGTTGGGGTAATGACATACACGCCTTATTTGTTGGGGGTTTGCTCTGATTTTCTATTCCTTCATGATTTGGTCTTGGTATGTTGTACGTTTCTAGGAATTTATCCATTTCTTCTCAGTTGTCAAATTTTCGGGTGCAGTTGTCCAAGGAGGTCTCTTAAGACCATGTGTGTGTCCGTGGCATCAGTTCCAATGTCTCCTGTTTCATTTCTGATTTTTGAGTCTTTTTTCTTCTAGCTAAGGGTTTGTCAGTTTTCTTGCTCCTTAAAACAACTTTAGTTGCATGGATTTCTTTCTATTCTCTATTTTATTTATTTCTGGACTAATCTTTGATATTTCCTTCCTTCTGCTAACTGTGGGTTTAGTTTGCTCTCCTTTTTCAAGTTCCTTGAGCTGTAACGTTAGGTTGTTCCTTTGAGGTCTTTCTTCTTAAATGTAAGCATTTACTGCTTTCGCCTTCCCTCTTAGCACGGCTCTTGTGGGATCTTGTAAGTTTTGGTACGAGGTGCTCCATTTTCGTTTGTCCCAACATGTTTTCTAATTTCCCTTGTGATTTCTCCTTTACCCACGGATTGTTCGAGACTGTGGTTCAATTTCCAAGTATCTGGGAGTTCCTGGCTTCTCTTCCCTACCAATTTCTAGTTTTTTTCCCTTTTGGTCGGGGAAGATATTTGCTATGATCTCAATCTTCTTAAATTTGATAAGACTTGTGTTGTGGCCTGGCAGGTGGTCTCTGCTGGGGGGTGCGTCGTGTGAGCTGGAGGAATGTGTGCGTCTGCTTTTGTTGGGCGCAGGGTTCTGCACGTGCCTGCCGTGTGGGGTGAGCCCGTGTCTCCCCACTGAACTTCGGTGTGGCTGATACATCCCTTACTGGAAGTGGGCACCGCGTCTCCTGCTGTCCCTGTGCTACTGTCTACGCCTCCCTCAATTCTACCGGTGTTTGCTTCCTGTAGTTAGGAGCTATGCTGTTGAGTGCACGTATATTTACAATTGCTCTGTCTTCCTGAATTGACCCTTTTTTTCATTATATAACGTTCTTCTTTGTCTCTTGTGACACTGTTTTATTTTGTTGGGTCAGATATAAGCAGAGCTCCCCGTGCCCCCTTCTGGTCACTAGTGGCTGGAGGACCTGTTTCCATCCTTTACTTTCAGCCCGTGTCCATCCTTGTGTCTTAAGGGAGGGTCTCGTGGGCAGCATATAGCAGGATCCTGTTTCTTTATCCATCGGCCAATTGATGTGTTTTGACGGGGGAGGTTAATCCGTTTACATCTATGGTAATTACTGATGGGGAAGGGCTTTGTGTTGCCTTTACACGTTGTTTTCTGTAGGCTCTCATTACTTTCCTCTCTTGCTGCCTTCCTTTGTGTGTTGCTTTTTAATGTAGTGACATGTTTGATTTCTTTATAATTTTCTTTGGGGCATCCTCCATAGGTATTTTCTGTGTGGTTACCGAGGGGATTAAAAAGCACCTTATTAGACATAACCGTCTATTTTAAACTGATCATAACTCACTTTCAGTCACCTACACAATTCCCACTTCTAAAGACCCCCTCCTACTTTGTATCATCAATTCACAAGGACATCTCTGTATGTTTTGTGTCCATTCGCACAGTTGCAATCGTCCGGTAAAGGCTGTGGCCCGGGGGTCGTTGTCAAGCTGACATCGCTGTGGGGAGCCAGGTCAGGGTCTTCCTCCTCCGTCCCCCCGCCCCCTTGTCTGGATGCTCTAACTCGCAGCTCTAACTCGTCCCTCGTGGGACGGCCTGAGGACACTCTGGGCCTCCATCCTGCTCCCTGAGCAGCCCAGTGAGAAAGTGTGCAAAGGGCTAGCCTGGTGTGTGAACCACGCTTCTCAGGAAGGCCACTGGCAAGGTCGTCCCCGGGCAAGGGTCTGGGGACGGGGCTGCAGGCTGTCCCCACGCTGACGGGAACTTTCCCTCGGTGCTAAGAGGCCTCCGCCCGCCGCCCTCCTAAACCACTTGCGCAGACCACGTGGCTGAGGCCGGGCGCCTGCTTCCCTCCCTGGCCTGGGATGTGGGGACATGCAGGCAGGGTGGCTACCCGGGCAGCCCCCAGGGCAGCTCTGGGCACCGAGTCTGACGAGCTTCGCTGGCGACACCGTGTCACCGGGGCTGTCACGACCTGCTGGGGACGTAAGAGCATCGTCCCGTGTGGCTCCACGGGAGAGGACTCTGGACGCCCGTGCCGGACGCTCCGGACGGCACGGGAGACCCGGAGCCCGGTCTGCTCGCCGCCCGGCCGCCCAGCCCTGCCGAGGCAGCAGCTGCCTCGGTGGCCAGACTCAGGGCGCCCCTGCCCCGCGCTCAGCTGCTTCCCGCCTGCGCGAGCAGCGCCCTCACCGAACCTGCTTCCAAGGCCCTGCCGTGGCTTCCACCTCCCTCGCTGATGCACCGCAGCGAGTCAGGAGCTGCCATCTCTCTACCAGAAGAGCGTCCCCCTCGGAGCCAGGAGACGGGCGGGGCGGGCCCGGCTGGGACAGAGGGCCTGGGGCCGGCAGCTCCCTGCACTGACCAGGGGCCGTGGGTGCGTTTCGCTCCGAGGCCGCCTGTCCTTCCGCCACGTCTCAGGAGCAGACCGCCAGCTCCTCCCGGGTCTCCGCTGTCGCTTCCCTTCACACACACAGGATGTCCATGCGACGTCTTTCCTCCAACTCAGGGAGCAGGACAGATGCTCAGGCGGGAGCCCACACAGGCTGGGGGTGAGGACAGGGCCGCAGACGGACAGACAGACAGACAGAAGTCCCGTGGGAACCCCGACTCTGCGTCCTACCAGCCGCGTGGCCCAGCTGCTCAGTCACCTGTCGGGAACCCTGTTTGCTCACCTGGGGTTGGGGGGGCGCTGGTGTCTGCTGGTTAGTGAGCACGGGCCACGCCCACCGTCCCCCGCCTCTCAGGCGTGTGGACCAGGGCGGTGGGCACCGCACCCCCATGCCTGCTGCCAGGCTCCAGGGCGGCCCCTGGGCCCAGGTCACAGAGAGGGCCTCGGTGGGGGGTGGGGGACGCCATCCAGGTCGGGCACGTGACGTGGGATCCCACGGTCTGGGACGATCGGAAGGGGGTCAGCAGAGACCACGTGAGTCCTGAGCTGGGAGTGGACGTTGTGCTCCAGGATGGGCAGGCTCCCTGGAGGAGGACACACAGGAGACAGAGGGAGAGTGTCTGACTCAGACAGATACCAGTTAACAGCATCCCTCGACCCCCCGGGTCCTGCCGACTGGATGCTGGACCCCACCTGGCCCTGCAGTTGTGTCTTGTGACCAGCGCTCCCGGGGCTACAGTCCGTCTGGGTGCGATTTTCTGTCACTCACGACTGTCTGAGCGCTGAGGACTGCAGGGCTAACATCCACCCGCCCTGTGTGCAGAACCCTGACGGGAAAGCTGGGAGGACGTGACCAACCACTGAGCTCACTGTCCCTTTGCTGGGAGGAGCGGAAGTGGGAGGGTTTATCAACTTTAACATCTTTAAAACAAGGAGGATAAACTGCTGCTTCTGCTGAGGTTTACAGAGTCAGGGGTCACGGGGTGGAGGTTAAGTTATCAGAATCCGACCCCGCGAGATGGAATCAGCCTCCCTCCATCCAGTTAAGAAATGATCTCCCGCCTCAGACATCACCGCTCCCAGCTCGCCTTCTCTGCTCGGAAATTTAATAATCAATGCAAACATTTAATTCTACAGAAGCCAGAACTTTTGCCAAAGCTTGAATTTTCCCTAGTGGCTCCTCGGCACCTGTGCGGTTGTCCAAACATTTGCGTATAACCTAACTCGGCTCCTTTTCTTGGGCTTCACTTAACAGCGTAATTGCGCCCCTGGCAGCTGTGCCCAGACGCAGCTTCTACAAACAGAGGAATCAACCCCAAACCTGCTCTGAGCGTCTCCCCTGGACCAAGCCCGAGACCCCTGAGGCTGGTCAGGGCGGCACAAAACTCGGTGACCTCTGCCCACGGGCTCTGCTGGTGACACCGGAGGTGAAGAGGGGAAGGAAGGAAGGAGAACTCATTCCTGCAATCATTCATTCCTTCATTCCTTCATTCAACACATATTTGTTGAGTCCCTACTTTGTGTTAGACAGATTTATGCACTGGAAACACAATCTTGAATAAAACAGACCAAATTCCCAGCCCTCTTGGAGAACATATTCAAAGGACATTTATTAGATAAATTATACAATGTCGTTGGTGACTGGAGCTCTGGGGGTGGGGGAGTGAAGGAGCAGGGGGTGCACAGGAGGAAGAGACAGGGCTGCCAGGTGCAGTTGTCCAGGTTGTACTCTGCCCGAGTCTAGCAGCACAGCTCACATCAAAGTCAACCTGGGGTTATACAGACACTGGGATGGTTTCCCAGCAGATGGCAGTAACGTGTCTGAGGAAGGGTCCATTTCTAATTTACCCAAAGCCATCTCCTGGGCTCACAGCCATGCCAGTGAGACACAGAGTGTGGGACCCTCACTTCCAGGCAGCTCAGCCCCGCACCTCCAGCTCCTAACCACAGCATGACACCTCTAGGCCCACACACTGATGGAGGACAAGGCCGTGACTCCAATGTCCTCAGGCTGCAGACTGGAATGTGAGGAGTGCAGGTGCCTGGAGGTGAGTCATAGGGAGGGGTGGGGACTGCGGAGAACAGGAGAGGTTGTCCTCTCCTAAGGACAGGGCCTCTCGTTTCATAGACAAACCTGTACCAGCCGTGCTCACCTGCCCAGGAGCTACTCCAGCCCTGAACCCCAAGTGCACCCCTGCCAGAGGGGGGATGGCTCAGAGGTGCAGGAGCCGCTGAGCCTGGACAGCTGCTCTTGAGGGAGGGGGTCTTGGGTTCAACATGTCCTGCTGAGAAAAGTGAGGGCTGAGGGCCGGTTCCAGGCACGCCAGAGCTCTGGGATGGTGACCACAGTGCCGTAGGAATGATTCTCATGAGTCCAGGTGGGTGGATGAGCTTCTGTGGCTCAGAAATCCTGTTCCCACCTGCAGCTCCGTGTGTGATGCTCAGATACTGGCTGGACTAAAGCACGTGCTCAGAACTGGGGATGGAGGACAGAGCGACGGGCACCGTGATGGGAGAACTGAACTTCCACTTGCTCTCTCAGGAGCTGTCTGGAAGATGCAATTTACAGAAGGACAAGTGGCTGCAAAGCCTGATTTGAGGCTTTTCCTAACAGTAAATTGAGTTCGGTGCGCTTTGGAAATTGATATCCCTGCTCTGTTTGCAATACGCTGTGAATGTCAACTGAAACAGTCTTTCTGGATCCACCGCATGAATCTGTCACCTTAGACTCTCCTCTCTGCTTGTCCTCGTGACCGAGTTGGATCTTGTACCCAGCCATCCTCTCCACAGCCCACCGTCACCTTGAACGAGGCCCACGTTCATTCACTCAACAAACACTTGTTGCAGCACCTGCTATGTGCCCGGCACTGTTCTGTGCTGGGGCTCCCACCACAGGACAGGTAGAGGGACAACAGACAGGTAAACACATAAAACAAATGAGATTAAATCCACAGTGTTAAGGGCTATGAAGAAATGAAGAGATGATGATGTTCCAGGGGTATGCGAGGGGCAGGGAGAGGGTCTCTATCCTGGCCTGTCTGGAGGTTCCTCTGAGGGAGACCTGCACAGTGCTGGCCACAGGCAGGAAGGGCGCTCCAGGCAGATGGAAGAGCACGTGCAAAGGGCCTGAGGCAGGGGACCCAGGGTCTCAGGGACAGGAGGCCAGTGTGGCTGGGAGGGGTGAGAGGAGGAAGACTTGGGGGCGGGGAGGTAGCGTGTCCTGACTCAGAGTCACTGGGAGGACTTTGGATTTTATTCTCAGTGCATCGGGAGCTACGGATTCATTTGTTAAGACTTCCGCGCTGCTGTCGGGTCGGGGCAATAGACAGGGGGGCAGGAAGTATCTCTTCGCTCCACTTGTCTTACCTGCTTAACACGTAAGGGCAAAATTCCTCCAGGGCAAGCGATGCAGAATGAGCTGGTGGTATCTAACGGACACGTGGCATGTCGCTCTGAGAGCAGCGTAAGCACTTTAACGCTCACCCCGTCCACACCACGAGGTGGAAGAGAAGCTTGTGACAGTGACCTTGTAAGTTCCCAGGCAGAGACCGCAGGGGTCTCCTCTGAGCCAGTTACCAGTCGGGGGCAGCTCTCCCTGTAGCGGGAACGGCAGCGGGAAATAAGCAATGCTCCTGACACCATGCGATGCTCAGGTCATGACGACATTGGTTTATACGCTTGGTTATTACAGGAAGTCTAGCAGCCACCTTTCCTTCCCCTCGACGGGACATTGTCTCTATTCCCTCTGATAGTGGGCTTCATGCTTATCGACATTATACAAGAAAACGCAATTTCCTTTTCCAACGCTTGTTAATGAGTTTGAAAAATCCCCGAGGCGATGAGGCAGAGGCAGCAGCTCCAGCCACAGCCTCGCAGGGTCACGAGTGGAGGGCCGAGAGCTCGCCTGGGTCCGCGGGTTCCAGTGTGAACGTAGCCCGAATCTGATGGGCTCTGGTGGGTTACCTGCCCGCTCCAGAAGCCATCCTTGTGGCAGGAGGATGAGTCCTCACAGCTCAGGGGTTGAGTGGACACGAGGAACCAATGTCCGCTGTGAACCGAGGAGGGGGGCAAGAACCGCAGCTGAGGGCGCCCTCTGCTGGGCCTGAGGAGCAGATGTCCGCTGGGATGCCCCACCCGCGAGCTGCATCCCAGGTCTGCGCCCGGCCCCCTTCACTGGCCTGGTTCACCTCTGCCCCTCCGCCGGCCCCCCAGCAGGACGCTGCTCGGCCGTAGTGTTGCTTTGCCCACACCCTGAGGCCAGGGACGGCCCTGCCCACTCCCCTCCCCCGCCCACACACCCCTCCTCGCTCCCGGTCCCGTTGTTCTCATCAGGGTGGATTCCCCAGCAGAGACATCAGACGCTGATGGTCCAGGCATATGTGAGCGAGGGGGCTGTCAGGGACAGTTTTATGTGTCAACCAGGCTGGGCTACGGGGCCCAGGTGGCTGATGGATGTTCTGCGAGGGTGTTTCTAGATGAGATTGGCGTTTGAATCCATGGACTTTGAGTAAAGCAGATTGCCCTCCCTGGAGTGGGTGGGCCTCGTCCAATCAGGCGACAGCCCGAATAGAACATAAGACTGACCTTTCCGAGGTCAAGGGGGAATTCTGCAGCAGACGGCCTTCAGGCTGGGACCGCCCCGTCTACTCTCCTCGGTCTGCAGCCAGCCGGCCCACCCTGCAGATATGGGACGCACAGCCGTCCTGGTTTCCCTGAGCCAATTGCTCACGATAAGTCTTTCTATAGATACACGTCCCCTTGGTTCTGCTGCCCTGGACCCTGACAAACACAAGCTCTGAGCGTGTGCCTTTGGGCTGGCTCTCAGGACGCTCCCGGAACTGACGTGGGGACCCTGTGAAGGTGTGGTGACGCCTGGCACGGATGGAGCGGGGAGGACTCACACAGGAGAGACGGGCGCCCCCCCTCCCTGATTCTCTGGAACGTGGCATCTCCCTGTCCCTTGTCAACGCTGCCATGTTTACCTGCCGATTCTCCTCTGGCTTCTCCATGATCGACAAGCTTGTCTATGAATTCTGGAACTTCTCCATGATCGACAAGCTTGTCTATGAATTCCGGAACTCCAGGGACCCTCTTAAATTCAAGCTGTCCCAGCACCAGGGCCATCATGGCACTCGCCGCTGAGAGCCCCACGCGGTCCCACGGGTGAAGGCCTTGGGCATCTGCAGGGACCGGGAGGGAGTCTCTCCTGCTTGGAGGAGGCTGTGATTTTGTGTCACAGCTGTGAGAGCAGAGAACGTTCCTGAAGCTGGCAATTCTCAGACAAATTTCCTTTCCAAACATTTATGAGCCTGAGCGACACGTTTGTTTTTGTGGCACAGAATCAGGTAAGGCCTGCATTTTTCAAGTTCTTTTTTCAATCCGTTGGGCCCCATGTGCGTGATTCCTGAGCTTGTCAACGTGTTTTAATTCAGGAATTTGTTTTTAGTGTGTGATTGGCAGGATCTCGGGAGGGGCCCCTCCTGAGAATAGCTTTGCATAATGAGTCCAATTTGCCCTTGAGCGTCCACCCTGGGGACAGGGACGAAGCCCAGGAGATGCTCCCAGCCTCTCTGCTCACCTGTGTCCACAGCCCTGGGCTCAGGGCTGCCCTTGGCTCAAAGGGCCCTCGGGGAGAGGGGTGTCCTCGGCAGGGGATGGGGCAGCGGGTCAGGGGCTGCCAAGGGCCTCCCCGAACCTCCTGCAGGAAGTCCTTGTTGTCCTGGGGCCGCACAAAGGCCTCAGCACGAGGAGGGGGGACTGGAGGGGCCCCCAAGATGTCCCCCAGCCCTGTGTTCTGAGACCCCCCAGTCACCCTGTCCTCAGCCCCTCGGCCTTCCTGGGGGTCACACCTGCCCCGAACAGTAGAGCTTTTCCCCAGCAACCTGGATGATTCCGCCCCATCCACAGAGCCAGCAGAGCGGGCCTTGGAGAAGTGGGGTCTCCAGGGACAAAATTCAGGCGTGGACTGGCTGTCCCCCTCAGAGAGCCTGGGGACAGGACACAAACCCTCCCCAGGGGCTCTCAGGTGGGAGCCGAGGTCATGATTTGGGGGCCCAACACAAGATCAAATTCAGAGCCCCTTGTTCCAAAATCAGGAAAAAGCTCTGTTGAACGGCACTAAAATACAAACCCTTTCTTCTGTGGTCTGTCTACACTTGCCATGGGCTTTTTCATGTGCTATTTAATGTTTTATGTAAATAAAATTAAAGTTTTAGGTCGCTAGCATAAATTTTATCACTCGCTTTTATATTTACAACAATAGTTTAAATGCAAATATGAACACTTAACTCAAACGGGAAATCACTGGACTAGCGCAGGTCACATCTGAGGCTCTCCTGGAGGCTGCCTTCAGGGGGCTGGCCCAGGAAAGGTGGAAGGGGGGGTCCCCCAGGCATGGAACCAGGAGGTGCAGGGGCACAGGGACGCCCGCGGGGCAACGGGGACACGCACGCTGGCTCGGATGGCCCCCGGCTCCCCTGCTGTGTGCGGACTCCGGGGCCCAGGTCCTCACCCCACCCCCTGCAGCGCCCAGAGGGAGCCCTGCTCACAGCTCTCAGTCAGGTTCCCTCCTGAGCCGGGCGGGGAGCAAAGCCCCTCACAGCCCAGGACAGAGGCTCTGCCCTCACCCTTCATCACCGGCTTCCAGGAAATGCATTGTTCATCCCACAGACACAGGGGCCGAGGCAGGGGGGAAAGGTCCACATGCGTCCAGCGGCTGCTACCCCAGACCCGGACCCCGACGGCAGGGGGCTCAGTGGAGGGCAGCCCCGAGCAGGGGGCTCGTGGCCCAGAAAACAGCTCAGGTCTGAGGGGCTCCCCCTAAATGCCACAGCTCCGACCTTCTCAGAGCCTGTGTGCCCTGTGGATTCTTCAAAGGTTTCCCCAGCCTCCACCTGCCGGCCTGTCATCCACGCTGGGAAAGCGCCCTGTGACCCCCAGCAGGAATGGTTGCCTCCCGGCCCCTCGGCAGAGATCAGCCTGGTTACAACTGCCCCCAGCGGGAATCCGTGTCCTGGGGAAATGTGCCAAAGCAGAAACTGCCCGGAAAAGAGCTTCATCTAGACTTTTCTCCTGGTGGCGCTCTGGCGCTTCAAAGCCTTTTGCCCTGAATTCAGTTTAGTTGAGAAAAGTCCTCTGATTGCTGCAGAGAGCAGAGTGGAGATTTAGGTGAGAAAACTCATTTCAGAGAGCCTTGTGAGTAACTGCAGAGCTCTGAGTGAGAACACCGACCACCACGCTCAAGGGAAAAGACAAAGGGCAGACAGGGGAGCGACGTTTGCTGTGTTTAATAGAAAAAGATTTGGTGCACGAAGCATCGATGGGGCTTCTGCAAATCAATAACAAGCAGAGAAATCCTGACAGAAAAGTCAGACATTAGGAGAAGACATTCACGGAACAGGATGCGGGAGTCCAATTAAACACGAGGCAAGGGCTTCCCTGGTGGCGCAGTGGTTGAGAGTCCGCCTGCCGATGCAGGGGACGTGGGTTCGTGTCCCGGTCCAGGAAGATCCCACATGCTGCGGAGCGGCTGGGCCCGTGAGCCATGGCCGCTGAGCCTGCGCGTCCGGAGCCTGTGCTCCGCAACGGGAGAGGCCACAGCAGGGAGGGGCCCGCGTACCTCAAAAAAAAAAACCCAAAAAAACCCAAAAAAAAACATGAGGCAAGATGTCCCGTCCCACTCATCACCAGGCCTTGAATGCAGAGGTCTGTGACGTTTCTGCCCTCCCGATCCAGGCTAATGTGCTGTGGAGTGCGGACACCAGCCCGGGGACGCCAGCCCCACTGCTTTGCAGGGGCAGCCCCGACGCCTCTCCTGGAAACTCCCCAGGAGGTGGGCACATCAGCCTCGCCAACAAAGTGGCCCAGCGCCTGCCCGCTGGTGTCCACTCCTGATTCCCCCCAGCCAAGCACAACGGGAGCCGCTATCTCGGTGCCACTGCAGGAAGCAGGGTCTGCGACGTTAATGCGCCTTCCAGGATACCAGGCCCAGTGGGGCCCTTGGTACAGGGCTGGGGGACGGCCTGTGTCCCCTGCTTGCCTGCGGGACATTCATGCCTTCTGTAGAGGACTCCTGCTGAGGACAAGCTGGGAAAGGAGGTTTTCTAAAGGGGAGCTCGTTTCCTGCCTTCTAACCAGGGGCCCAGGACAGGAGGGGAAAGTCCACTTCACCAAGAACATGAGGTATTAGTAAGAATGCTATTAGTAACAGCAGGTACAGGGCCTGCTCCAAGCCCTGCCATTGCCGCGTCACCTTTCCTCCTCTCCCTGGAAATAAGGCACCATCTTCACCACCACCATCACCATCACCGTCATCATCCCTATTGCGCAGCTGCGGAAGCCCAGCCACAGGAAGCTCAGTGATCGGCACATGATAAAGAGATTAAATTTCTCCAAATCTCACGAGACCCCCTTTTCCCTTGGGGCCTCCTGGGCCCAGATAAGAAGCTGACCCAAGCAGACCGGGCCTCATTCAGCCAGTGGATGGGAAAAGTGGGAGGGGAGGGCTCCCCTGCATCCCCTCAGGGCGCGACCCGCCAGCCGCTCCCATCACCCCCCGCGTCCCCTCAGGGCGCGACCCGCCAGCCGCTCCCATCACCTCTGCTCACAGTGCATTGGGCAGAACTCGAATCCACTGGTCAGATGATCCCTGATTCTGCAAAGGCGGCCGGGAAATGCAGTGTGTGCCCTGGGGATGCTCGGGGTTCTGATGCACCGGAGGGGCCGATGCGGAGGAAAGAGCCTGGGAATCTGCATTTATAGCGAGCTCCAATGATGCTGCTGCTGCAGGTCCAGGGACCCCAGTCTGAGTAGCAAAGCTTTAGGGGCTCAAACACCCCTGCGTCTTTCCCCGTGGGAGGCACCTGCTCAAGGATCCTAGAGGTCCCCACTCAGCCCTGTAACCCATCACCCCCCGGGGTCCTCTCCGCTGTGCCTCCTGATGGACCGGTGAGGACAGACCCCCGCGGTCTCCTCCGCTAATTAGTGCTGCATTTCCTGCGATGGATTCTCCCCCAGAACGCGTCCCCGGGATACCTGGCGCCTGTGTTTGTTTTCCAGCATTGATCCGATGCATGTAATGAAAGCACAGAGCTGGCTTAGCAGAGGGCTAATTTCTCCTGTGGACATCAGACATACTCAGTGCATCGCCAATATTGCTCATTAAAATTCCACCTGCTTGCACAGAGGGAAACCTAAAAACACTCACCAGTCTCTCGCTGCCTCAAACTTCAGAGGGGAAGGCGTGTGCGGCCTTGGACCGGCGTGAGGAGACCCTGAGACTCCAGACAAGGGGAGAGGACCCCTGCGGCCTCCTGGGCGGGGAGGCTTGTCTTCAATGTGCAGAAGATGTGGGAGGGAAGGGGCCACGGTGCACCGGGCTGCAGCTCCCACTGGGCAGGACACACGCTCATCAGGGACCCTGAGCCGCATCTCCAAGGCCTCCAGCCCGTGTCCCTCGCTCATACCTGAGGTCCAGCGTCAGCTAATGCCCGTGAAAGATGAGAGAGTCCCACAAACCTAACTCCACAGGAATCAGCGTGGCGCAAACACTGACAAGTCAGGGTGCTGCCCACTAAGGTTCACCGTCCGCCCTGCGGTGACTGCCTTGTAGGACTTACAGACCCCTTGACCCAGCCTCACTGCATCACAGTTGGGGGGGCAGCCGCACACCCCTCCTCCCAACCACAGTCTTCTACGCACCACTTTATGGCAAAGGGGTCAGCCCGGAACTCCCTCCCCCAGGCTTCCAAAGTCCAAGAACTGAAGCACCAGATTCCTCTGCATTGAACCAAGTCTCCATTGCAGGACGTTTCATTTTTTTCCTCCGAGCTCTCACGCCTTCAGGGAACATCGTGGTGGGTGTTCTCTTTCTCGCCTCCTTTGCACACGAGTGGGTGTTTCTCCAGGTAGATCTGGGAAGCGGAGAAGCCAGGGCCTGTGCGGTCTTTGCGCCAATAGATGCGCCCAGATCCCTCTCCGCAGAAGGCCCTTCAAAGTACGTTCTCACCAACAGCACGTAGGAATCCTGTTTCCGCACGTCTCTGCTGATACCCGCTATTGTCCGTCGTGCTCGTGTTTGCCAATCAAACAGGTGAGAGAGGACGTCTTGTTTTAACGAGTTTTCCCCTCATTCCTACCGAATCGAGCATTTCCACGCTTACTGGCATTTGTAATTTCTCCCCCATGAATCGTGTTTATATCCTTTGCCTGAATTTCCACCGTTGTTTCTTTTTCATATTATTATACGGAGATGATGGCATATTGTATCTGTGAATCCCTTGCTATGTATGGTGTGAATGTTTTCTCCAAGTCTGTGGGTAATATTTTACTGTACCGTGAGTCGTATAGGAATTTTAAATCTTGAGGTAGTCAAGCTTATGTGTTCTTTAGTTTAGCCTTTTGCATTTTCTGTGTCTTGTTTGAGGTCTTTTGTCTCTCCAGGTTCCATTGTCTTCTGTTTTTGTCCAATGTTTTTACAGTTCTGTTTTACACTGATGTCTGAAATTACTTCGGGAAATGATGTGAGGTTGAAGATTAATTCTGTTTTTCTTCCACAGCAGCAGAGAAGTGTCTCCGCACCATTTAGTGCCATCAGTCCCCGTGGATGCGAAACGCGTCCTTTCCTGTGTATTAATTCCACATACGCTAAAGTCTCTGTTTCTGGACTTTTCATTACGTTCAATTGATCTATTTGCTCACGTCAGCTGCCCTCCCCGTTTTATACCCGTTTGTTTTGTGCCCAACACGGGGAGAGAATCACCACCCCCCTTCCTCCTTTTCTTCCTTTCTTATCTTTTCTGGTCTTGCCCTTTCTCTTCAAGATGAATTTTAGATTCCGTTTGTCAATATCTCTAAAAATCTATGTTGAGCTTTTGATTGTTGTCTCACTGAACGTGTAGAGTAAAATGGAAGAAAGTCAGCCACGCACTCCTGAGGCTTCCTGTTTAGGAAGGTAGCAAACCTCTGCTCCCTCTGTCAGGGCGTCGCAATGTCTTGCAAGGATGTCGTACTGTCATCTTTGTAAGGATCTCACACGTTAATTAGGCTCACTCACGTATGTTAAAGTCCTGCTGCCGTTGTAAATGGAAAATAACTTTTCTATTGAATCTTCTAAGCAGTTACTGCTGATAATTAGGACAATTTTTGTTTTTTATTAAAAAGTTTTTCTTTTGATTTGAATTTGTCCTTTTGATTTGTGACATTGGTTTGGGGGTTTCTACTTAGACAATTATATATTCTGCAAATATGAATGACTGCATCTCTTCCTTTGCAGTATTTGTACCACTTTTTTCATGTCCTGTACATTACCCAGATCCTCCATCAAAAGTTGTCCATATCAATGATATCAGGCACCTTTCACGTGTTTCCTGACTTCAGTGGGAAAGCATTGATATTTCACCGTGAAACATGACAGTAAGTGGGTTTCTCTCAGTTCTTTGAACTTTGTATGTTTACAATGTCCTGTATGGTACTCCTGCTTAGTGCCCCAAAATGTTTTAAAAACCATACACCTGGGACTTCCCTGGTGGTCCAGTGGTTAAGACGTCGCCTTCCAATGCTTGTGGTTTGGGTTTGATCCCTGGTCAGGGAGCTAAGATCCCACATGCCTCGGGGCCAAAAAAAACAAAACATAAAACAGAAGCAATTTTGTAACAAATTCAATAAAGACTTTAAAAAACAATGGTCCACATAAAAAAATCTTTAAGAATAAAATAAAATAAAAATAAAAACCATATATCCACATCCTGGGCAGATGAAAAGGATGTAGGAATAAAACCAGCTGCCGCTCAAGAGTCCCGGCCGGGCTCCTGACCCTGGGCAGGTAAAGGTGGACTTTTCTCCTGGGGAAATGGACAGAGACCCTGCATCACCTTTGGGCTCCCACATCCTCCATGACTCTCAGGCCAGAGCCACGGGGAAAACGAATGGAAATCCACCCAACACGGATCAGCTGCAGTCCTCTCCAGCCCTGCCCACAGCCCCAGAGCTAAGCGTTATGATATCATTGATTAGAAGAGCCCCTGAGTCTCACCAGATGTCAGGTGGTTTGACAGTGAGGTTTGCAGATGGAGCCCACATGTGTCTGGACCACGGTTCTTCCCACCATAGTGAGCACGGTAAGTGAGAAGCATGAATCACTGACAGCATTTCTGTAAAATAAATGGATATCACCAATAAAACGCAATAATTAACCCGAAGAGAGCTCACAGGAATGGCTGACGCTTTTCACACACCTCATCCCGTATAAGACTGGCCAAGGCCACCGTTCAGCCAGGAGGAAACGTGCATCTTATAAAGATAATGAGCTCCTGTACCTCCCCCCTCCCACCCCCAAGAGGAGACCCCACACCAAACCTGTGGACCAAAACCCTCCACCAGCATGGCAGAGAGAATTAGGACAGAAAATGTGGCCCCATGATGTTCAATCATAAGTCTACCCTCCTTTCAAGGGACACATTTCTCCCAGTGTTTAAGAGAAATATAAAACATAAAACCGGGGCTTCCCTGGTGGCACAGTGGTTGAGAGTCCGCCTGCCGATGCAGGGGACGCGGGTTCGTGCCCCGGTCTGGGAAGATCCCACATGCCGCGGAGCGGCTGGGCCCGTGAGCCATGGCCACTGAGCCTGTGCGTCCGGAGCCTGTGCTCCACAACGGGAGAGGCCACAACAGTGAGAGGCCCGCGTACCACAAAAAAAACCCCAAAAAACATAAAACCAAGAAAAAGTGAGACTTCTAAAAGGGAATTTTCAGGTTTACAAATTCAACTCCTTTACTGCAAATCATCTGCCTGACTCAAGAAAAGCCCACGGTCGTTGGGAGACCTTCCCACGTGGTCATCCCACTCATCTCATGCCACCCGCCTCCCCCAGGATGAAGAGGTCACTCGTAGTCATCCCAGGAAATCTTATACCACAGGGGAGTGGCGGGGGGGGGAGTATTGCCAAAGTCTCCATCACAGGTGAGTGGTGCTAATGCGTGGACCATCAATAAGGATTTCAATCTGGTCCCAACAGGACTGTGGATACAGGAAAGCAGCAGTACCGGATCCCATTCTCCATGGAAAGGACCCTCAAGCAAAACTATAGGTGAAGGAAGGTACGCCCAACCTTCATCCCCAGGTCGGAGCCAGGTGCGCGCTTCAGGAAGCTCAGGGGAGAAACCATGGTGATAGAGCCAGCCTTCCCCAGGTGGTGTCAACAGCATCACCAGATATGTCTGGGTCTCACCCTTCTGGGCACAAGGAAGCGCTACACATCCTCCCGGTCCCTCGTGGCTGGGCGGGGCCAGTTCCTGGTTCTGGTCAATGACATGTGTTGTATCCACATCAAAGCACCTAATGGCCAGTGTGAGACTCTCAGGGATTCTCCACTCCTGGCACAGGAGCTGGCAGCATCCAAGGGGGTGCTGCTCTGTCTGCAATGAGCATTGCCTGCCTGACGACTCGAGTTGCACATGCACCACGAGTGAGGATAGAGCTTTGTGCTTTGAAGCTGCTGAGATTGTTGTGTGTGTTATTCTGATTATTATTTTTTTAATTTATTTATTTTTGGCTGCATTGGGTCGTCGTTGCTGCGCATGGGCTTTCTCTAGTTGCGGCGAGCGGGGCTACTCTTCGTTGCGGTGCGCGGGCTTCTCATTGCGGTGGCTTTTCTTGTTGCGGAACATGGGCTCTAGGCACGCGGGCTTCAGTAGTTGTGGCACGCGGGCTCGGTAATTGTGGCTCCCGGGCTCTAGAGCACAGGCTCAGTAGTTGTGGCGCACGGGCTTAATTGCTCAGCGGCATGTGGGATCTTCCCAGACCAGGCCTCGAACCCGTGTCCCCTGCATTGGCGGGCGGATTCTCAACCACTGCGCCACCAGGGAAGCCGTATTCTGATTATTACACCTCTATTTCTTCTCCTCTTGTCTGTGGCCCTAAAATGTACCATTTCCTTGCACATAGCAGGAGCTCAGTTAATATAGATGGACAGATACTGGAATTGGCGCCAAAGCCCCCCAGAGAGTCAGCACTGGCCGCCCTTGCTGGGCTGGAAGGCTGGGAGCCACCCTGAACTTGGAACTTCCTCTTTCCTCAGATTAAGGGCACAGGCGTCGGGTCGCCTTTACGGTGTCATCATCACACACGTAGGACCAAGCTTGGGGAGGGAACGGCAGTCATGACAAGCACGTGACGCTGTACAGAAGGCAGACCTGGATGCTGGTGGAAAAGCATCTTCTCATCCAGCCAGGTTGCCCTTTCCGGACGAGAATGCCGTTTATTTGGGCTAAGTGCGGACCTATTCGGGGTCCTTAATTAAACACACAGCCACACCCAGGCAGTGTGCGGGACACTGAGGCCCGTGCAGGGGGCTGGGATGGGGCTGCGTGAGGCTGTGTGCAGGGACACTGAGGCCTGCGCAGGGGCTGGGGTGGGGCTGCGTGAGGCTGCGTGCAGGGCACCTGCTCCCGGGTGGCGTTGGACCTTGGTGCCTTGGCAACGCGCTGATGCTCAGCTCACGTTTGCCCTGGCTCCCTGATGGGCAATGATGGACACCGGGTGCTTGAAGCTTTGCTTCTTTCCAATGGCCTCCCCGCAAAGGGCACTGCAGGAGGAAGGGCTGGGGCCACCCTGAGGACACTTGGTGCCGCTCGGCCCCAGCCAGGGTCCAGGTCCTCAGCCACCTCCCAGCCCTGGACTGGGGTCCCCCCTCCCAGAGCCACGGAGCCAGGAGCCCCATGCTCCAGGCCCCTCCTGGGGTGGCACTCCACACTCTGCCCCACACCTGGGACCCTGAGGGGGCTTCCTGATGGCCCAGTGACTGGGTTCCTCTGGCCTGAGCAAACCAGGCAGCTTCTGTGCCGCCCAGGGAGTTGCACCTGCACCTCCTCCCAGGAGGCCTGAGCCCAGCCCGGGAGGCCACTCCAGTGGGTCCTGCCTTGGGCACCTTCCCCAGCCACCGAGGGTCCTGGGAGTGTTCTTGTATCTGTACTCAGTCCTCCATCGAGGTTTGGTCTTTCTTTATGTTAAACTTCCACTGCTTAAATCCCTGTGTGATTTCTGTCTCCTGGCTGGGTGTAGACTAATCCAAGCTGATGTCTAAGGCAGGAGGAGAGGCCACAGGAGTGCTGGGGACAGGCCTACCAGGTGGTAAGGGCACCGGGTAGGAACGAGCTGAGGACCTGGGAGGTCCCAGGGAGAATGTTCTGTACAATATAGTGATTCAAAATTTTAATAGATTATACTCCATTTAACGTTATTATAAAATACTGGCTAAGCAAAAACATAAAAAAAAATACTGGCTATATTCCCCGTGTTGTACAATATATCCTTGTAGCTTATTTACTTTATAGGTAGTAGTTTGTACCTCTTAATCCCCTAACCCTATCCTGCCCCTCCCCCTTCCCTGTCCCCTCTGGTAGCCACTAGTTTGTTCTCTAGATCCGTGAGTCTGTTTCTGTTTTATTATACTCACTCCTTTGTTTTATTTTTTAGATTCCACATATAAATGATAACATACAGTATTTGTCTTTCTCTGTCTCACTTATTTCACTAAGCAAAATACCTCCAGGTACATCGATGTTATTGCAAATGGCAAAACTTCACTCTTTTTTTATGGCTGAGTAGTATGTATGTGTGCGTACATCTATATAATCTCACATCTTCTTTATCCATTCATCTGTTAATGGGCACTTAAGTTGCTTCCATATCTTGGCTATTGTAAATAGTGCTGCAATGAACATTGAGGTGCATTTATATTTTTGAATTAGTGTTTTCCTTTTCTTTGGATATATACCCAGGAGTGGAGTTGCTGGATCATATGGTAGTTTTTTTTATTTTTATTTTTTGAGGAACTTCTATATTGTTTTTCATAGTAGCTGCACCAACTTACATTATTGAAAAATACCATTGGCATTTTGATAGGGATTGCACTGAATCTGTACACTGCTTTGGGAAGTGTGTTCATTTTCACAACACTAATTCTTCCAATCCATGAGCACAGAATATGTTTCCATCAGTTTGTGTCATCTTCAACGTCTCTCATCAGTGTCTTATAGTTTTCCGAGTACAGATCTTTTACTCCTTAGTTAGATTTATCCCTAGGTACTTTACTCTTTTTGATGTGATTTTAAGTGGGATTGTTTCCTTAATTTCTCTTTCTGATAGTTCATTGTTAGTATATAGAAATGCAACAAGTTTCGGTATATCAACTTTGTATCCTGCAACTTTACCAAATTCACTGACGGGTCCTAGTAGTCTGGGGGGTTAGGGTCATGAATTTTATCCCCAGGGCAAGGGGACCACTCAAGGGGATTGTGGAGGGGAAGGGGTGTGGGGTGAGCTGAGTGACCTGTTCAAAGGTCACGAGGCAGCCAGAAGGAGAAGGGCGATGAAGCAGGAGAGGATGTTCAGGACACCTGGGGAAGGGGGGTTGTCATCAGGCAGGAGAGGAGAGAGGGCAGAGGTGGACAAACCTGGGGGACATTCTGGGGATGGAGATGATGGGACATGACGTGGGGTTGGATGGAGTGAGGGAGGAAGAGAGAAAAACCAAGGGTGACCCTGAGGTGTGGTGCCCTGAGAAGGGATCTAGGAGGTTAGTGCCCAGGAAGCCTGGCCCAGAGGAGGGGCTCTGACTAATGAATGAGTGAGTGAATGAATGAATGAGTGAATAAATGAGTGCGTGGGTGAATGAATAAATGAGTGAGTGAACGAATGAGTGAGTGAGTGCAGAGACCTCAGTCCCCGACACCAGCCCCTACTCAGGCCAGCAGGCCCCAGGGTCTCTCCCTCCCCTCGATTCATCCCTCTGCCCACCCCCCCCCGCCTTAACCGCCACCTCCACCCCTGGCACCGGGTAGAATCCAGGGCACCCGGTTTGAAGGTCACTTTTCTTCTAACGAGGAGTGGAAGCCAGAGAACAAGGCCTGGTTTCTGTCGGTGCTTCTGCCCCGCCTGCAAGCCACGCAGCTCCAGCGATTGTGACCAGGCGACCCTGGACACTGACGAAGCTCAGAGTCCCTCTTTTCTCCTTGGAACAAAGGGTGGAAAGGATGCCGCCAGCTCTGTGTCCTGATCCTGCCGAAGGACAGAGCGTCAGGGTCACCTGCCCCGGATGCCTCTGCTGCTCTGAGAGACGCTGCAAAACTGCAAACAAGGCTGCAGAGCTGTCTCTGCCATGACTCTTGCTCTCCCCAAGGGAAGGCGTGGGGTGCCCAGGGCTGCCTGGGGGACTTGTAGCATGACAACCCCAGAGCTTTGCGGGGGAAGGCGAGGCTCCCAGGATGGGCCTGGTCAGCTGCAGGAAAACAAGGGGATGGGGAGCTTCTCCTCCCAAGAATAGGGACAGGGACCGCGGGGCTGGGCCGGCAGAGAAGGTGGCGAGAGCACCAGGAGAACCAGGGTGTCTAGGGCACACTCAGTACCCCCAGGAGCTGACAGGCAGTGTAAGCCCAAGCTTCAGGGCTTGTCTCCCTCGCACCTGCATATGACACAGATTCCCTGGGGATGCAGGACTCAGGGCGGTGTCTGCCCTGCGAGGTCGTGGGCTAGGTCAGGAGACGCAGAGTGGATGGGGGTTCACCAGAAGCAGATCAAAGCAGAGACGACCAGGAAGAAGGAGGAGCTTCTCCCACAAATCCTCAACGATGAGATGGTGTCCGAGCCAAGCGCATGTCAGGCTTGGAGGGTAGGGTGACCCCGTCTGACTGGAGGGGTTGGAACGCCCAAGGAGCTGACCCTTGAGATACAAAGGGTTTGAGCCACTAGGAAGCACGAAACCTGCCACTGGAGGGGTCTCGGCTCACCTGGGTACGGCAGGAACTACTGTGTTGCTTAGTATCTCTTCTCCCAGCTCCTTAGCCATAAACCCGAATCTTAATACAAGTGGAAGCGCCAGGTAAAAGACTGTGTTTTCAACCTGCTGCAGCTAAGTGTGACCATATGTGTGGGAATCCCTGTGTGGGAGGCTGTTCCAGAGGCTGACTCGGATGGGAAGAGCTGCCCTTTTGTTCTTTCCTGCTTCCTCCTCTCTGCTGCCAGAATGTGGATGTGAGGACTGATCTCCAGCAGCCATTTTGGACCATGAGGCATCACACTAAAGATGATGCAACAGAAGGATAAAAGGATTCTGGGTCTTTGGTGGTACTCGGGTTCCCACCTGAGAGTAACCCTTGTATCTTCAGGGCACTGTGATTTAAACCCATCTGTTATCTGCCATTGAAATTTTCCCCAGTTGTTCCTTTGACCTGCCTTCTGCCAAACTTTCCTTCTCTACTGTGTTGCTGGTCCCATAATAGCACCTTAGGGGGAACCCACCGTTTTCCAGTTACTCTCTGTTATTAAATAAGCTATTTGATTATAAAAACAAAGTCAAGGTCTTCCCTGGTGGCGCAGTAGTTGACAGTCCGCCTGCCGATGCAGGGGACACTGGTTCGTGCCCCGGTCCGGGAAGATCACACATGCCGCGGAGCGGCTGGGCCCGTGAGCCACGGCCGCTGAGCCTGCGCGTCCGGAGCCTGTGCTCCGCAACGGGAGAGGCCACAACAGTGAGAGGCCCGCGTACCACACAAAAAAAAAAACAAAACAAAAGTCAACCCAGACAGTTTTAAAGCCTCTTATTTACATCTGATTTAAATCTTTCCCATTTACCTGTTTCAAGACCCATGTGCTTTCAGAGCCCTGAACTGGAGAGAGGACATCATCTGCTTTTCCACTCCTCTCAATTCAACACCTGGTAATGGGAGGGACCCCACTCCCCTCCAGGGACGCTCCTTGCCCTATTTCCCCAGGGTTTGCTGTCTGTCCATCTGCCTGCCCTCGCTGAGGCTGACACACCTGATGGGCAAGGTGCTCTGGTCCCTAAATCACCTGGTTACAGAGGCAGCGTGGTGGACGTGAGCAGAGGCTGTGGACCTCCCAGGTGTGAAGTGAGACTTGCTATGTGCTGTGTGGCTTCAGGAAAACTCATGCACCTCTCTGTGCCTCTTTTCCTTCATCTGTAAAATGGAACTGACAGTGTTCCCAACCCTAAAGGCTTGATGTGGGGACAGAGCTCACTGTCGTGTCTGATCAAATGGACTCACGGGGCGCACACTCCAGAGATGTGTCTGTCCTTGCTGTCTGTTGTTTCTTTCCTCAGACAGCAGAAATGGTGTCTGTTTGCCAGAAATCCAACATCTTGGCTCTCTCCTGGCACTGCTGCGCTTACAGAATCACATCAGGCACATAAATGCCCACTTCAGAGAGCTAATTTGGGGGCTTTTAATCTTAGGGCAATAAAATTCACATGAAACACGCAGGTTTATAAATTCAACCTCACTTGATTTCCCAGCAACTACACACTTCCCGGTTCAGCCATTTGCGCTGATCAGTTCCAACATTCGGGTAATGGATGCGTCAGCCAGGCGGTCAGGCAACCTTGACCGGTGTGGATGCCTCAGGCGGTGCACACGTGGGGGAGACTGCGAGCCTACACTGGCCTAGAGACAAGAGGAAATGAGCCCTTCTGCGGATAACTGGGGTACAAAGGACTCCTCCCAAGGACCTGGAGCGCTCAGGCCACGTGGACTGGCTGGAAGAGTTTCCCTGGTCACCCCGTCTTCCCACCCCGTGCTCCCCACGCAGGTGTCGGCCAGAGTGTCCGTCACCTGCAGAGGGCGGTAGGGAGCCTCAGCACAGAAGGTCTGAGTCCTCTCCCCCAAGGGAACAGGAGGCCCATCTTTCCTCCACAAAAACTAGCACATCCCAGGCCTTGACACAGAGAAGGCACATTCTATGGATTTCAATTTGCATTTTAAATAAACTAAGTCCCTCTGGAAAGACAGTGAGAGTTCATTCATGTTGTGAAATGTCATTTTCACCAATTCCTTGCACGTGAAGGCTAATTACAGCTCTCCAGGGAGCAATCCAGTGACTCAGACCCACCACACCACCAATGGGAGCTCAGGCTTCAAAACAAAGATGAGCTGGGACATAGCCACTCAGCTGGGCCAGGCCTCAGTTGGGACAGCTGGGGACGAGGGCTCCTCCTCGGCGACGAGGGGCTGCTCCCCAAACTCAGAGGGCGGGGACCCTGACCTCCGCCGGTGGCTGGCTGGCAGTCTAAGCAGCAGCTGAGTCAGCAAAGTGCGGCCAGGGTTGACGACCACCCTGCTGGGGCCTTCCGCCTCTCCTCACTGTGTTCCAGAAACAGACGCTAGTTCCCAAACGCAGACAAACGATCCCTCAGCGGCGACTAGCCTTAAAAAGGATGGAGTCTCATCTAACCATTAGGCTTCCTGCACTTTTTCACTCGCTCATCCAACAAATACGCATTAATTGGAGATAAGTTTCGTATTATCTATTAAAACTTAAAATGCATTTGCCTGTGAAGGCAACTCAACGGAAAAAGCATAGTCCTTTCAACACAGCACTTTAGCAAGTGGACATCCCTAGGCAAGAAAATGACCTCAGCTTATACCTCACACCTCATTCAAAATTTACTTCAAAATGTACCACAGATCTAAATGTAAAATATAAAATTATAAGGTTTTTAGAAGAAAACATCACAGAGAATTTTGTGACCTTGTGTTAGACAACACAAAAGGAACAATTCATAAAAGAAATATTGATAAATTTGACTTTATCAAAGTCAAAATTTTTCTCTGCAAAAGACATTATGGTGAGAACGGTAAGGTCAGCCACAGACTGGCAGAAAATATTTGCAACCAGATACTCGACAGTGAACTTGTATCTAGAATACCTAAATAACTCCTCAAACTCCGTGATAGCAAAGTGAAGAACTCATTTTTTAAAACTAGCAAAAGGTTTACACATTTTGTCAGAGAAAGTAAACACATAACAAACAAGCACATGAAAAGATGGTCAGCATGATAGGCTATTAGGAAAATGCAAATTAAAGCCACAAAGAGAGTACACACCTACCAGAATGGCTAAAATTTTAAAAATAGAGAAAACAACCAAACAAGGCCACATGCTGTTGAAGAAGGGCAGCAGCAGGAGCTCTCTTTGGCAGCAGGTTTGGTGGCTTCTTACACAGTGAAACCCACACTTACCAGGAGACCCAGTACTCTTACTCCCAGGCATCTGATCCAGTAGAGTGAAACCCAATGTTTACACACCCATGCAAATTATATGCAAATGTCCACAGCCGCTTTATTTGTCATTGCGAAAACTGGGAACAACCCAAGTGACCCTCAATCAGCGAATGGGTAGCAAGCTGTGTGGCGCCCACACAGGGAACACTGCTCACAGTGAGAAGGTCCAGCTACTGATCCACCCAACCGTGTGGGAAGAATCTCAGATGATTCTGCTCAGAGAAGGAGCCGGACTCCCAAGGCTCTATCCTGTACGACTCCATGTAGATGGAATTCTGGGATTTCAGAGCCCCGTATTAGGGCTGAGAAGAGGGTGTGAGCCCCAGGAGGGTCATGAAGAGACTGGGTGCAGCGGATGGGACTGCCGGTGCCAAGGTGCTTACCCAACTCCACGCATTTGCTCAACCTCAGAGAACTGTATGGCGAAGAGAGCATGTCAATTAAAAGACAAATTTGAAAATGCATTTACGGGCTTGCCTGGTGGCACCATGGTTAAGAATCCGCCTGCCAATGCAGGGGACACGGGTTTGAGCCCTGGTCCTGGAAGATCCCACATACCGCAGAGCAACTAAGCCTGTGCAGCACAACTACTGAGCCTGTGTGCCACAACTACTGAGCCCGCAAGCCACAACTACTGAGCCCGTGTGCCTAGAGCCCATGCTCCAAAACAAAGAGAAGCCACCGCAATAAGAAGCCCGCATACCCCCATGACGAGTAGCCCCCACTTGTCTCAACTAGAGAAAGCCTGCGCACAGCAACAAAGACCCAACGCAGCCAAAAATAACTTAATTAACTAATTAAAAGAATAAAATTAAAAATGTGTATCTAAAATGCATTTACTCTTCAACAAGGAAGTTTGCTAGGAACACCTCCCGGAGAGGTGCCCACATGTGCAGAAAGACACAGGCGCCTGGACATTTATCACCGCAGAGGATTGGAAGCCTGGGAAATACCTACCAGTAGGGATGGGTTGGATAAGTTCTGGACACCTAGGCCATAGGGTAGAATATTCAGCTGGTAAAAAATGGGGCTGATCTCTGTGTTCTGAGAAGAAACACCTTCCCATGTGTGTGGGTGTGTGAAAAAGCGAGATGCAGAGAAGTGTACCTGGTACGCTACCATTTGTATGGAAATGAGATACAGATCTATGTACTTCTTTGTAAGTACGCAGAAGTTTCTGGAAGCATGATGAGAAGCTGATAACACTGGTTGTGTCTGGGGAGGGAACTGCAGGAGGGCCCTTTGACCTGCACTCTCTCTTCAAAAAGAAGTGGACTTACTGCCAGTTCTGCTTACAGCGCTGCAGCTAAGGAGAGCTGCTGTCCTCTGCTTACAGCGCTGCAGCTAAGGAGAGCTGCCGTCCTCTGCTTACAGCGCTGCAGCTAAGGAGAGCTGCCGTCCTCTGCTGACAGTGCTGCAGCTAAGGAGAGCTGCCGTCCTCTGACAGCCACACAGGAAGAAACCTCAGCCCAGACGTCCAAAGAACTGCCCCAGGCCCACAGTGAGGATAAGTTCAAGTTCATCTAAGGAGATCTGGCCACTATGACTCCTGCATGGCACCTGCAGAGATAGCACCACTTGTTGCCAAACCTGCCCTTAGTCATGGATGGCTAGCAATGCGTGTTCCAAATAAAAGAGGAACCATGACAGGTCAGTAGGAAAACACTGACCAGCTGCCACCAGTGTTCAGGGGAGTGAACGCAGTGCAGCTGCAGGAAGGCCCAGTGGAGGGAACTCTGTGCTCAGTGAGCACACTGCCCCATGGATGGTGGAGCACAGGAGCCAGAAGGATGGGCCGTCCAGGGAGATTCCATCATGGCGGCTTGGCCCCAGAACCAAGGTCCCAAAGGTAGGTCAGTGATCCCCTGACCTCTCAGCAACCTTCATTCATTCACTCATTGCTCCATCCAACAAATGTTTACTCTGCGAGAGCTGGGAAGAAAGCCCTTAGGAGGAGAGAGGAGGCCCTGTCCTCCTGGAGTTGGTGCGATGTAGGGGGGCACATGGCCCCCACGCGCTCTCGTTCCGGCCAATTGAAAACAAATTCTTCGTGAAGAAACTATATTGAAATAGCAACAGACATCTAACATTTTAAAATTTCCTATGGACTCAGATCCATATTTTCATTTGTCCCTATTCCTTGCTGGTGTTTATACCTAGAAATGTTTCATTTGTACACGTTTACATCATTACCATAAATATATATATTTGTACTCTATGCTTTTCTCTTTCCATTATAACATTTTGCTAAAGTCTCTTTTCTCTTATTCCTGCAACACAACCTCTCTGTTCTTCCAACCACCTACTCCCCCTGCCCAGGCCCAGTACCCAGCGGTCCCCCTTATCAGCCTGGTGTATAGAGGGTCTTCTGTCACCTGCTTTTACAGTCCTGGCACTTAACCATAAGCGGGGAACATCCCTCCAGGTCAGTGAATTTCCCCGACTCTTTGCAGCAGCTGCATACAATCCCACAGTGTTTATGGACCAGTGTGTCCTGGATGGCCCTCCCATAGCTTGTCATCTGCGTTATTACACCCACTTCTCGGCCACTGTGCATGTCAACACACTATACGGACTTCCTTACCTGTTTGTGTTTCTCTCTCCGAAACAGAAAGAATTAGTGATCGCTGTTGGCATAAACTCCAGGAGCCAGTAGGGCATCTGCCTGCTCTGGGGTTGGGAGGCTCCTCTGGGGAGTGAAGCTGGTCAGAGCATCCAAAGGGGGTGGGGGGAGCGGGGGGAGGAGAGGCCCAGACAGAGGGAGCGCAGGTGCCTGGGCTCCAGGCCTGGAGGGCTTGGTGTGGACCAGGTCAGGGAGGAGGTCCTCTATGAGCTTGGGGGAGGATAAGGGGGGGCCCCTGGCACATGATGAGGGTCATGGGGTTTCCCAAGGGCAGGGAGAGGTCTTTGTCTCACACAAGAGCTGACTCACCCAGCGTGGGGTCTGCCCGACACCTCCTCTGTGAGCTGGAGAAGGGGCAGAGGGAAAAGAGTCAGTCTGGAAGCTTCTGCTGGGAAGAGACGATGGTGCATGAAGCAGGTGATGAGTGAGGACAGGAACAGGGGTGCTTGAGCTGTATTGGGGTGCAGGGTCCTCGGGATTGGTGACTGTTTGGTATGGATGGGAGAGAAGTGGCCGTGTCCCCAAGGTTTCTGGTGTAGGAATCGGGAGGATGGAAGTGGGGATGTTAGAAAAGGAAAGGACTGGGGGTAAGGTTCCGAGTTCAGTGGGAACATGTGAAGCTGAGTTCCCCCAAGACGTCCAAGGTGGGTCCATGTCAAAAAGGTGGGTCCATCTGGAGGAGCGGATAAGGCCAAGGCCAGCGGCAAAGGATGAGGTTGTCAGCAGATGGTGCTGTGGCCTCAGGTCTGCCTGGGGAGCTGGGTCTAGGATTCAGCAGATCAGCATGCAACACACCCATGAAATGTGACTTTCATATAAACACCAGGTGATTGTTTCAGTAGACGTATAACCCATGCAGTACTGGGGACATAACACTAAAAGTATGTGTTTATCTGAAATTCAAGTTTAACTGGGCATCTTTTATTTTACCTGATAACCTACTGGGGAGAAACTGTAAGGTGAGGAGAAAACCCAGGAAAGAGGAACAATGCTGCCATCCTGGTGGGGGTCGGGGGTCAGGGTGCCTCCCCGCTCCCCCCCACCCGCCCGCAGCATCCCTTCCCTGAGCCCCCCTAGGCTGAGGGTGTGCTCTGTGGGTGCAGTACCTCCTCACGCCACACGGGGCAGCACCGGCAGTGTTGGGGCGGGCGGGCGGGGGGCCGGGGCAGTTCTTAGTGAAATAACCGCGCAGATTGCCCGGTGGACCCTTCTGGATGCCAGACTGCATCTGACATTTAATGTCTCAGCATATTTATTCTTTATTTTATTTAACAAACTCTCTATATTAAATGGATGGTGTCCTTGGTTAGAGAAGGAAGACGAATCCTGAACGCAGGGCTGCTTGGCCCTGAAGCCTTTCTCTGGCTCCGCCCACCCCGGAGGCGCCTCCAGGCTCCTGGGGTCCTGGACACACCAGGCCTTGGGAGGAGCCCTGCGTCAGATGCTGCGCCACCAGAGGATCAAGGGGCATAACCCCCATTTGTAAGAGGACAGGGACAACACCCTCTCTGATGGGATCAGGTGAGAATCTCCCAGAACGGCTCCAGCCCGGGGCGGGGCTCGGGGACTGATTAAGGTCTAAGGAGCCCCAGTCCCAGCCTCTTTGGGAACCGAGAGAGCCCAGAAGCTGGTGTCCCCGCAGGTGACCCTCCCTGGGGACAGAGGTGAAGAGGAGGCCAGGAGCAGGTGGGTCTGTCCCTTCCCAGCGCCCGTTTCTCTGACCACATGGGGGTCTCAGGCTCCAGGGCTGATCTGCATAATACAGAGCTGGGGAGGGGGGGAGCTGCCCCAGATGTCTGGAGGGAGGGAGGGTAAGTAAGGGGGGAGGGGAGGGAGGGGAGGGAGGGCGTGGGAGCTGGGTGGGTGTGAGAGAAGCAAGGATGGAGTAACGCCCTCTGTAATGCATGTTCTCTCTGTCGGTGTTTCGAGAGGAATTTCAGTAAATATTTTATCTCATCTTATTTGTATCTGTTATTCTGGGAGAATAGGGTCCTGAGCCGGTGGGTTTGAGGGTTTCCTGGCCCCCGGCGTACAGGCACCAGACTCAGTGCAGGGATGAGCTCCCAGACCTGGTCTGCTGCCCCACAGAGATAAGAGGTGGAGGTGCCTGGAAGAGGGGTGGGGACAACCGTCAGTGAAGGTCCAGTTACAGTGAAATTCAGTAGGGAAAAACCTGCCCATCCTGAATCCCCTCAGGTGCACTGCCCTGGTGCATTGTCCTAGGGCGCCCCCTAGGTGACAGAAAATTCCTCCATTAAAGATTAAAAATTCATCCAATCCACTTCCATAAAGGGGCATTATCCTTTTTTAAAATAAGTAATAATTGGGACTTCCCTAGCAGTCCAGCGGTTAAGACTCCGCGCTTCCAATGCAGGGGAGCGGGTTCGATCCCTGGTGGGAAACTAAGATCCCACATGCAGTGCAGACAAAAAAAAAAGTAAAAAATAAAAAAATAATAATTATTAAAATTTTGATATATTAAATACACATAATACATATATTACATATATGTATTATGTGTGTTAGTATTTATCTTATACATTGTATAAAAATATATCTGTTATATATACAGATATAAATATATATATTTACACATGTTGTAAGTATACACATTATATAAATATTTAACCCATGCTTTTTTAAAGAATTGGCTGCTACTAAAAATGCAATTATAACTCACTCTGGAAGAATGTTTTAACACTTGAAGCTTTTCGACACAAAATTTATTTTATTTAAACTTTAAAAATACATATAGTAATTTTTATAGAGAAGTATAATCTAGCAATCAACAACATACTTTCAAGCGTCAGAGCACTGCATGGGACAAATGGAATGCAGTGACATATGAGTTGCAGGAGAAAAAAGAACAACGTAAATTTCCCTTCTAAAATAGAGGTAAATAGATGAGGTAATTTCCAATGGATGACACAACGCTATGGTCTCCAGTATCTCACTAGATACACTGAGAAGAGTGATGTACCCATTTTATTATAAATGTCAATATTTGTAACATGAGGAATTACCTTTCTGCAACAGTATATTTACACTTTAAATAAAAATAATGGAAATTAATGTGCAAGGACGAAAGTCTGTGACGAGGCAGATAGTTTTGAAAAACAGTGTGAAGGGCACTGGCCTGGACTTTGCCAGGGGAAGCCCCCGGCAAAGGGGGCAGGTGCCCCCCAGGACCTGAATCGCCAGCAGGAGGGGTTTAGGGGAGAGGAGAGGATTGTTCCAGGCAAAGGGAGGGGCTGGTGGGAGCCTGGAGAGGAGGCCAGATCCCTGGAGGAAGGAGGGGGTCCTGGGGCTGAGACACTGGTGCTTGGGGGAGGGGGGAGACGTGGAGGGGAGGAGCCGGTCCCGCGGGCCAGATGCACGCTTCTAGGGGCAAAGTCTGACAAGATGTAGGTGCCTGGCAATCCCCACAGGGACCCTATAGCGCAGGCCTGTCCTCAGCCCCATTCTCCTGACCGGGAAGCCGAGGCTCAGACCTGCCCAGGCCACACGCCAGTGTCCGAGCCCCGGCCCCGCCAGGCTGAGCCCAGAGCCCCGCTCAGAGCAGATGCCCTCCTGCACTGATGGAGTTAGAGGAAGATGAGCAGATACTGTGGGACCCGCTCTGCTCCTCTCTCTGGAAACAGCGCTGACACTGGAGCTCCTGGCCGTTTTGGAGGAGATGAATGAACTTAATCTTCCAGAGAGTTGGTGAACCTGCATTATCTCTGGTTTCCTCGTAAAGTTTAACAACTTCCATCCAATTAATTACCAGGATGAAACACAGACCCAGAAATCATCTTGGATTCCAAAACTTTCATTGCTCTCAACGCAATTTAACCCTCTTCCTCCTGCCAAATTAGAAATCCCATCAGCAGCCTTATGGGTTTGCCTTTAAAAGGCCATTGCACTGTCTCATTAATTAGCAAGTGTCCTCGGGGCTGTGTCTCTCCTCCTGGCTGGTGGCGAGAGGAGCAGCCCCTGAGAAAACAGCCCAGGGTGACGTGTGATGAAGACGGGGAGACAGCCCAGGGTGGGGCAGCGTGGGTGACGTGAGGCTAAGGCGGCCAGCTCTCCTCCCCGTGTGGCCTCTGAGGGGTCCATCCCTGTTTGCCTGTTTCAGGCGTTGCTTCCTTGGGACCCGCAGACTCATGAGGAGAGAAAGCCTGATGGGCATCTTGGGTGCTGGGAGATGGCGGCCACCACTTCCGCAGGAGGAGTTTCTAAAGCCCAGGGTGACAGCGCCACGGGAACCCTGGAGAGACAGTGGGGAGAACTGGGCTCCTTCCTTCTTCTGGCTCCCCAGGGTCCCACCCCGCACTCTGCGCATGTGGTCTGTGTGAGGCGGACTCCACCCCCCAGGCCCAAGGGAGGTCACGTGACTCAGGCCTATGCAGACTAGAACATCCCATCCCCGTGGCCTGGACGGTTGATGCAGGGTGGGCAGTAGGATGGGCCTGCTTGGAGAAGAGAATTTGTTTCAGTGAACATAATCCTGGGGAGATGCTGGCCTGGAAGGGACATGGACACAGGAAACCTGAGCCACAGGATAAAGAGGGGTCAGGCCCTAAAGTCAGTGTTTGAGCTGCTGGATCAGACTGTGCCTGACGCTGCTCCTTCAGGCTCCTTCAGGCATCCTGCATCCTGAGCTTTTCATTACACTTGTCTTATGCCTGGGCCTGCTTGGGTGTTTTCTCATTCCTGGCTCATAAGCCCACCTGTGAGACATCAGGACCTGCTACCCATCAGGGGCTGGTCCCCAAAACCATCTCTGGGAGCCTCTGCAGTATTTCTCATGACTCACTCATTCAGTCCTGATGCTCTGAGCTGGCTCTGCCTTGCCCCCTGCAGGTTGTCACTCAGTCCCCAACATTGTGCTGGGGTTTGAGCCCCAGGGATGTCCCTGCCCCTCCCCCTGCTGCTTTGAGCCAAGGGCCCCCTCACCACTGGTCACCTCCCCCAAGGACACGCCCCACCAGTTTGTCCTCAGGGCGCCCTGCAGCTCAGGGTCCGCTGTGGGGGGCTGGGAGGGGAGGAGACGCCCTGTGAGGAGCAGCCCTGCCACCCCTGGCATCTCTGCTGGACCCAGAGGTGTCCCCGTCAGGGTCTGTCTCAGGGGCCTCCTCACAGGAGGAGAATCAGGACACAGCCACTCAGAACAGGTGGCAGGTGGAGATGGAACAGAGAAGGCTGGAGCGCACCCCACTGGTCTAGAGGGTCTGCGTCTACATCCAGCCATCAGGGGAGGTGGCTCCCTGGGGGTCGGGTCTGCAGGGACCCCAAGTCACCATGGGGGCTCCCCTGCACTGGCTCCTTCAGCCACCTACCAGCCTTGTGAGCACCCAGCTCCCCGCATTAACCCCTCTCTGACCTAACGTCACTGGGAGCTTCGTCCCCACCCTGACCTGACGGAGGCAGCAGCAGCAGCGAGGATCATGGTCGCTACACGGGTCTCAGGGATGGGGGGCATCTCCGCCAGGGTCTGCAGGGGTGCAGAGACCCCAGGCACCCACCGGCCCCTCCTTCCTCTCAGCCCGGGTGGACTCCCGTGTAGCCGCAGGAAGTCGCCCCAGGAGCAGCAGGGAGGCACATGAGGGCAGAGCTGTGATGCCTCCAACAGCTGCTGCTCCTTCCTGGGGCCCTGAGTGAGCGCAGGGGGCGCTCTGTGCCCCTCGGCCTCCTCCTGGGGCACTGATGCCAGAGGGCTTTCCCAGCAAGGACAGTCCAGGCACTGGAGCCTCAGAGATGCTCCTGGTTCCCAGGCTGAGTCACGGGGCTTCCTCCTCGTTACAAAAGATGAGGAGAGACACCCTGGAGGCCCGTTATTTTGTCATCCATAAATTGGGCTGTAGATTTTCGGGGGACGTTTTCGCAGGAGCAGGCCTGCCCTCTCTCTTTCCCTTTATGTCCCAGAGACCATTTGCTCACTGGGAGGAGGGAGGGGACTGTCTGTGTGCTTATCACTGACCTGGAGTGAGGGTTCTGAACACCATGGTGCTCATCCCGCCAGGCGGGGGCTGAAGGATTCCCACCTGTTCACTCACTTACCCTCAAGACAGCCCCGCGAGGCTCCCCTGCTGTGACTTTCACTCCCATTTTACAGATGAGGAGACCGAGGCTCAGAGAGGCTGAGTGGCCCCACTGGCTCTCCAGCTGGTACCTGGAGGGGGTTTGACTCAGGTCATCGGAGGCTGAGTCACCTAGTGGCTCCACCCTGAGCTGACCATTCAGGGCCGCCCACTGCCCCCCGCATCCCCTGGTCCAGTGCTCACCACGTGCCCGGGCAGGGGTCACCGTCATCTCAGCCTGTGCACCGCCTGGGCCCGTCTGCCGACTGTGGTCTTTGCTGAGTCTCCTTCTGGGCACTGAGGTTAGAGGACAGCTCTGCTGACCCTGCCCTGGGGAGGCTCCTGGTCTCCACCCAGAGACGGGGGAGGCGGGTGGTGAACCCCTGAGGGTGGTCATGACAGGCGTGCCTGGGTAAGGAGGGGCCTGGACTCGCCCCAGAGGAACGGGGAGCCAGGGAAGGGCGCAGAGGAAGGTCAGGCTGCCCCAGAATCCCCGGGGGGCCTCTGGCCACTGTGGAGGCTTTATCCACATCCTTCCACGCAGCTGGGCCCTCTGACCCCTCCCGCCCTGAGATCTGTCACCTCTGCCCTTGGTGAGGTCACAGCTGCGGGGAGGGCCCTGGGGCCGGATGTTCCAAGCTACAAATAGCTCCACTCAATGCCCCTGTGTCTGCGAGGCTAGAGACCCGAGCTAGAAATAGCCCGACAGCGACCCCACACGGTGCGGGCCATCCGGCCACCGTGGCCAGGCCGCCTGCCTGCTCAGGAGGGAGGAGATCGGCGCCTGGGAGGCTGGTCCCAAACACGGCCGCCTTGTGTGGCTCCCGGAGGGCCTTTCAACATCGCGCCTCCCGCAGCCGCAGCCCCGCCTCCAAGGACCGGGGGTCCCTTCCCCGGCGCCAGGCCAGGAGGCAGAACAGACGGGGCGGGGTGAGCGGGCCCAAGGATGAGCCCAGCGCCCAGGGGTCCCACAGCTATCCAGCAGCCCCTCCTACCCCCGGGCCCCTCCCAGGTGAGGGCCTGTCGGGGGCGCAGGGTCTGGCAGCTGCTAACCTACAGGGAGGAGAAAAGGGAAGGCGAGAAACAGGGCAGGACGGCGGCCTCGAGCAGTGTCCTGCGCGTGCCGCTGCCCTTGCGCCAGGGCGTCCAGCTCCGGAGGTTTCCGTTTCAGGCCGACCCTGCGGGTGCCCATGACAGCCCGCGGTGGTGTCAGCGCCCCGGGAGGGGCCCCTTTCCTGCCCTCCTCCCAGGACCCCCGCAGACCGGGCCCTGGAGGCAGGCGCGGTGCGCAGGGTCGCAGGAGGGCCGCCCTCGCCGCTTCCCGGCCGCGCAGGCTGGCGGTGCTCGCGCGCACGATCACCTATCGATGGACACATGGATCGGCGGGTGGACAGGCGGCCTAGCGATGATTGCTCTGAGCAGGCCAGGCCTTCAAGGACAGCAGATCGGGGCGCGCTGTCCACCTGCCGCCGTGTCCCCAGAGCTCCTCTAGGTCATCGTGTCCCTCTCAGGCCTGTCCAGCTCCATCACCAGCATCAGCTGCCCCCACGTGCTCCTCCAGAAGGTTCTGGAACATGCCCCTGAGCCCTCAGTCTCCTGACACGATGGGGGACATGTCCTGTGGCTGCATCTTGGGGGAAGCTGGCTCCGGAATGTCTTAAAGTTGTGACGTCCTGGGCTCCAGGGTCCCGGGAGCCCTCCCCCTGCGCAGGACCCCGGAGGCCCTCGGGACGGTGACCTCCGAGGCTCCGGAGGTTCGGCGGCAGCTGCTTCTGGAGGAGCAGAGCCGGTCCCGGCCCAGCGGGGCCTGGATCTGCGAGGTTTGCAGAACGAGGCAGATGGGGACCAACTCGGGGACGGAAAGTCCTTTTCAAGTGCATGAAGCGGATGGAGAGGTGGTGCTGGTGCTTCCCGCACTGTGTGTGCGTGTCAGTGTGTGTACAGGTGTGCTTGTGTACCTGCGTGGGCACGTGTATATATGTGTGCCTGTGTATGAGCATGTGTGTGTGTGCATGTGTGTGTGTGCACGCGTGCTGGTCTGTGTCTGAGGTGCAGAGTCGGCCCCGGCCACCCCTGCGGTCGGCGAGCACCCTGTTCTCTCTTCCACCCACTCGGGCCCCGCCCACGAGCTCGCCTGGCACTGAGCTTGGGCTCTCACGCCAGCTCCTCCCACCTCCGCCCTGGGCACCAGGCAGTAGAGCACGGACGCCGGCACTAAATGAACCCAGAGCAAAGGGAGGTAAGAGTCCAAGGTGCCACCTGCTGGCGTCCGAGGCTCAGGTTCAGGTCCAGCCCTGCCGACCCCCCTGCTGCTGAGGAAACAGCCTCGCCAATGGGCATCTCCTTCCCGGCGGGAAATCACGAGAGCCTCTGTCTGGGAGAAGTTTGCACTTATCTGCTCTCCAGCATCATCCTGAGCAGAGGGTGGGGAGAGTGGAGCGCAGCTCCTGGGGGTGCCCAGGAGCCCAACCCTGGAGGAGCCGGAGGGACGCCGCTCTTCTGCTTTGCCCACGCTGGTCTCTGGGAAGACCGTCTTCCTCGAGAGGCTGCATTTGTGGGGACCGCACCTGAGAATAGAAGCTTCCTAAAGGCCTTGAGAATAGTGCACATTCCTGGGCCCCAGCCCAGGCTCCCGGATCAGAATATGGGGGGAGAGACCCAGGCACTCGCATTTTAACAAGCTCCCCAGTTGTTCACGTGTCTCTAACGTGTGAGGACCAGTGCTGTAGGAAGAGCTGTGGGGTCCGTGCAGGAGACGTGCTTCTTCCCTTCCTCCCTTCTTTCCTCCCTTCCTTCCTTCCTTCCTTCCTTCCTCCCTTCCTTCCTTCCTTCCCCCCTTCCTTCCTTCCTTCCTTCCTCCATCTAATTCATCAGTGCCGGGGACATAGTGACTGGGGCAACCAGGCTGGTGCTCGTGGTATCCATGCTCCAGTGGGAAGACGGGGTGTCAGTGTGGGCCCCACGGGAAACGGGGAATCCAAGGGCCACCTGAGGGAGTGTGAGGGAGTCTGAGGGTTGGACCAGGCGGTGATGCCAGCAGGGCAGAGCAGGTGGTCTGAGAGTGGCAGCGTCTGAGAACCCGGGGGCCACCAGAGGCTGTCGAGGCCTCACTGACAGCGCAGCTGAAAGGCTCTTCGGGCCACTGGCCCCTGCACGCGTGACGCAGCATGAGCCCCCGAGGCCTCTCCACCCTCGAGAGGCTGCTGACTGCGCAGGCGGCTGCTCTGAGCGCCAGAGGCTGCCGTGCGCGTGGTTAATTATGGACGGCTTTTAGAGTTTCTCCTGCACAGCCGGGCCCATCGAATATTCATAGCAGCCAGACATCTGCCTCCCAGCAAGTCGGAGGCATTGGGGGAAAAGGACACCGGCGTGAGGGGTGCACAGGACAAGCTGGGCACCCGAAGCCTGCTTGTGAGACTCCAGCAACACTGACCCACAGGCCCTCCCTACGGGATTCCAGAGAGGAGCCGGGTGGTTGGTAACCAGAGGGTTCATTCATTCATCCGGAAACACTCACTGAGCACCTGCTCTGTGCAGGTCCCGCACTAGGCGTGGAGGAGCCGCAGTGAACGAGAGGCCAGGACCGTGTGCTGAAGGAGGCCACGTTCCGGACGTGGGGAAGGCAGGATGCCCAACTGGACTGGAGTCCCGGGGACGCCCGGAGCAGCAGAGTGGATGTCGGACGCGCTTCCCTGATGGGGAAGGCTAAGAGGAGATGGGACGGAACTCGAGTTTGCTTTGCGCAGGTTGGTCGATGGGAGTCTCGGTTATTGGTCCCGAGACAGGTTCAGCACCCATGGGGCCTTGGGTGGGGCTGTGTGTCCTCCGGAAATGAACAGCTCAGGATTCCAGTCATGGACCCACTGAATAGTGCAAGGATATGGTACATTCTGGTTCCCAGCTATTGGGAAACTGGCAGATCAGGAGGACAGACCCCGCACACGATGCAGGTTTGAGTCAACATTTCATTATTCTGGGTGGAAAGAGGGACCCGAGGGCACAGTCCATTCTGGGGAACCGCACCTCCCCCCTCACCGTCCTCGCGCACCACTGATGCTCATGAGGAGACCCGCCAGGGGCCGGGCCAACTACTCGGTGATAAACAGCTTCTCTTAACGAGGAGCTTTAGAGCGAGAGCGGGTGCAGTCAGCGTGCCGTTCTCTCCAGGTGCTGGGGGCCGGAGGAAGTTATCAATCAGTACCAGGAAGAAGGAGATTTTTATTGGCTCCATTCATTTGCCTACCAGAGATGCTCCAGGAAAGAACAATTTTCATTAAACCCTTGATCATCGGTGGGTTTGCTCATTTGATGGGTGAGGAGAGGCCGAATGTGTAAGGTAAGATCAGGGTGAATCCGGAAGGTGTGGAAGGAGGAGAGAAGCAGAAAACACCTCTCTCTCTCTCTCTCCCTCCCCCCTGTTGCTGGATTTGAAGCCCAGTGGATCCCCCCTCTGAGGACAGCTTTGAGAATAAGAGCTGGAAGACATTTCCTATCAGTTAGGGGAACCTTACTGAAATCCAGTGACTGACTTGGAGTTCTCCCACTAAATTATGCTAAGGGACTTTTCCTGTACTTATTTGCCACACAGAAATCACGAAACAGCCGCGTTCCCACCCCTGGCTCAGCCCGCAGGCTCAGGCCATGGCACCGGCCACAGGATTTCACTGGGCAGCTTCTCCCAGGAGACTCAGAGAGGCCAGCGGAAGACACTCCGCTTTCCACACCAAATCGTCCCTGGCTCCCAGACCTGGGACTGCTGGAGGATGGATTCAGCACTCTGGGCCCAGGCAGGCAGAACAAGGGCAGCCACGCTTCCTTGTCCCAAAGGAGTGGACCTGTAGAGGGTCCAGAGTCTCAGTGTGTCCCCGAGACGCAGACCCCGTGGGCCCTGGGGTGTCAGCAGTTCTCAAGGGGAGGGAGGTGTTCCAGGAGCAAAAGGTCCAGCAGGGTGAGGGGAGTCCCCAGGGAGATGGAAAAGGGTGTCCTGAGGCCCTGGGGCTCCAGGGACACCGTGATCTACGTGGAAGGTCCGTCAAGGGACAGAGAGGAAGGACCTGGCCAGAATGGTGGGGCGGGGGCAGCCTGGAGGGCAAATGGGCTGTGGGCACAGAGGGTACTCAGCCCAGACGGGACAGGACAGAGGATCCGTGGGAGCCCCTCGGGAAGTGGGAGCACAGAGTAGCGGGGGCTGGGATGTCTGGAGGTGAGGTTTGGTCAACTGCTGGAGAACGTGGGGTTTAATTTCTGATAATAAAGGAAATGAATCAACAAGATGGTTTCCAACTTGAGGATAAATGAAATACTCAGAAAATAGAAAGTTATCGCCTTCTGTGTCCTGGCTCAGCAGTGAACGGGGCTCCCCGAGGTAACCAATGGGTCCAAGCCTAACCCACGTCCTGAGAGACCCACCACACACCGGAGGAGGGGCGGGCACGTGGGTGACGCCGAGGGCGGGCGAGAGGCTCGGCCTGGGCTTTGTGGTCAGGGATGGCTGGAGACACTCTGCACTGGTCCTCCTCTCCTGCCCCCATCTTGTCTTTTCTGTTCTTTCCCAGGAACATTTCCTTTACTTCGTAGCCCAGTATTTTTCCAACTTTTGCCTTTTCAATCACATTTTTAATGCTCTTTTTAATAAAATCCCTTTCTTATTAAATGGGTGTAGTGTCTTCTTTTATCTCCCCGAGGATGTTAGTTACTAGTTGTGGGTTTGAAATTGTCTTCTCTCTCCATAAACACCATGCTTCCCTCCCATTTATTTATTTTTAGTCTCCACTTCCATGTTCCACATTTTTCTGTCTGTTGGGCTCATATGTCCAACCGCAGGAGGGAAAAGCTCGCGGGAAGCTGTGTGCTGTCGTCTGTGGCCTTTGGGCCTCGTTGGAGCATTTCCTTGGGAAATCCCTGATGCCAGAGCCCGTGGGGCTTTCTTCGTGGCCTGGCCAGATTCTAAGGGCAGGAAGTGCGCTCCCACCTCCCCAGGGTGGGTTCCATGGCGTTGATGGTCAGGTACCATTTCCCGGGAGCTTCCCGTTATGACCTCTCCTTGCCCTGCCTGCTGGGTTAACACCTGTTCCGTGTCCCGTTACTACCTTCTCAGTGGGTGCTCCGGAGGACCAGCGGGTGGCATCAGTCTGTGCCCCCAGCCAGGTGTTCCCACTGCATCCTGAGAGACTCGGAGCCGGAGACCCTCAAGGCCGCGCTGAGGTCTCAGGAGGGGACGGGGCTCCTGGCGACAGCTAGGGTGGCGCTAACTCTGGCTTTACTTTTTGTGTGAATCACCGGGGTGTTTTCAAAATGCATGTTCTGATCCAGCAGGTCTAGGGGCCCGAGGTTCTGCAGAACCTTCCTGGTGATGTTGTTCTTGGCCCGTGCCCACCCTGAAGTGACAAGGACCTCAGAGACAGCACCCAGGACCAGTGAGGTCAGAGACAGGCCTCAGGAAGGCTCCACATGGCTGCACATTCCGGGCAGCGCAGACGTGTCTAACTGGCCTCGCTCGGGTGGTATTCAGGTGGCACTCAGCTGTCCACGGCTCCTTCGCCTGCAGGAGCAGCAAAGCCAGCTGTCCCCTTCGTGTGCGTGAGTGTGGGACATCGCTGGGCAGAGGCCGTGTTGGTTGTACGCCTGGAGGACCTGCAGGCTCAGGCCTGGGGGGCGAGCTGGGCAGAGCCATGCCCTTGTCCCCAGGGCCCAGGGCCTGCCTCCTCTTCCCTGCCCGGTCCCTCCCGAGGGGCCTCAGTCACACTCACAGCTTTGGGTCATCGGTGGGCATCACATGCACGTCTGACCCCTATCAGGCATTTACTGTCACTGCAGCCGCCCTAGCAGCCTCTGGGCAGAGGTCAGAGAGGGGTGGAGGGTGGCGCGTGTGAGGCAGGAGATAGAGGGGCTCCAGGTTAGACATTTACAGCCAGCCTCCTGTCTATACTTCAAGATGGAAATTACAACAGGGTAAAGAGCTGGGCTTTGTCTCCAGCAGACACTCAGATAACAGTTATGGCCAGGCCAGAGAGGGGCTAAACCCTGCCTGGGTAATAGATTAAGAGGTGACATGTTTCCCATTCTTGGGATCAGGGAGACCTTGACTTCACATGCACAGAAAGGCTCCTTGGGGATCATAAAGGGAGGGGACGCCAGACCGTAATCAGTCTTGCTATCTTCCCAAAGCCCCTCGCGCTGAAATCCATCTTGGCTAAAGGATGCACACGCACATAGGGCAGGGCCCTGAGACCAATCAGCTGTGGGGTGAAAGCAAGACGACTGGCAGAGGAAAACAAAGACGCGGAAGACTGCCCCCTTATAAATGATTAAACTTCCCAAAGGCGCGACGCTCTCTGAGCTCACCCATGCGTCTGTCCGCAAGTACTCTGCTTCTCTGATGAACACCTCACTTTCCTCTCTACCTTCCGTCTCTTTGTCAAGTTCCTTCTTTTTCAAAGCACACGAGAGCTGGGGCCCAGACCCTAGTCACTGGCCCTCGTGGTCTAGTGATGAGGTCTCACCAGGACAACCAGGGTTTGATCCCCATTCAGGGAACTAAGATCTCGCTTCAAGCTGCCACTCACTGCTCTCCCCCCATAATCAGGCAGAGAAACACCAGTGCAGAGCCCAGTGTGAACCAGGGAGTCTCGCTGACAGTGTGGCTTCCTGGGGGCTCTCGACATGCTGAGACATCTAGCAACGCTGGACCCATATCCCATAGAACCATCATCACCTGGGGGCTGTGGCAGCCACCCACCTCCAGCCCCACTGGGGGCTGTCACACGCCTGCCCTGTGGCACGCGGCCCCTGTGTTATTAGCACAACGTGGATCCGCCACGTGACCCTGAATGTAATGAGAATGTTATTATTCCTCAGACTGGCGTGGCTCCGCTGAACCCAGGCAGGGAGAGGAAAACCTGAAAGGATTCTGACAGCAGGAAACCGACAAGAAATGAGAACTACTGGCCAGGCAGCAGGAGCATAGACACTTGGTGTGTGTGTGTCTGAGTGTGTGTGGATAGGATCTAGAGATGTAGACATTTTCATTTCTGCCAACACCTTAGCCGCAGGCCCCTGTTGGTGGAGTATCAGATCAGATCCCCAAATGAGCAATTAGAGAAATTGGCTTTTAAGAGAAGCACCTCTGGCAAAGTAAGTTAATTTGGGAAAATATCATAATTCAAGACGCTGACAGGAGGGAGTCGGAGTGGGGCGGGGGAGGGAAGTGGCTGGACCCCGACACCATTCCATCCCGGCGGGGATCCCACCTTATAGGATGGCCCAGGGTCCTGACAGTACCCCAGGTTCCCCCTGTCTTGCTCAGGAACATGGGCTCCGGGGTCCTCTAGGGCTGGCAGACCACTGGGTGGGCACAGCGGAGGGACATGTAAGAGTCGTGTGCAGAAATGCAATATGGGGGTCATGTAGCGATGCAGAGGGGGACAGAGGCAGGACAGCAGAGCCAGGGCCACCTCCACCCACCTGGGCCCATCTGGGGCAGAAGTAGCAGGCGGCCCCTGCTGGGCTGATGAATTAGCACAAAGGACCCTCTGTGGGTGCAGCCCTGATCAGAGCCCATGGCCAGGGGGCTGAATGCAAGCTGGGCTTCACCCCACATACCCCTGGGCCTGGACTGCAAAGGCCTCCTGACTGGGATATACAAGAGCCCTTATCCACCCCTTGGGCCACCGCACGTCCCTGCCCCAGACCGTGGGAGGAGCAAACAGACTCTGGGTCTCCGTTCTGCTGGGCCTCACACACCTAGACCTGCCATAACAGCAGCTCATTTAGACCCCAACACCTAGACAACTCAGGACACCAAGACTTTGGCTGGTCACAGGAACTGAAACCCAGAATTATTGTCTAACGAGTGAAGCTGAAGCAATGGCATCTTCATTGCTTCCCAGCCAGGAGGTTCCCTCCGTCCTTCCTGAGCTCACATCCTCACGGTACACACCTGGGCGCCAGGCCCCGTGCTGCCCTTTCGCAGACGCACTCCAGTGGACGGTGTGCAGGCTGCTTCCCCCTGGAGCAGGCCTCTGGGGCGTCTTCCCAGCCCACCCTGATGCTCCTGTGCTGAGAACCGGCCCAGCGAAGCACCGCCTACAGCTTGTCTCCACACAGCTACCAACCTCTACAGAATCGCCTTTCGCTGCCACCTGTTCTTGAGAGCATCCTCGGGCCTCCCCTCCCCCGTGCTCTGTTGCAAATGAGTCCGTTCCTTTCAGACGAGATTTGGAGCCCCCGCACCCTCTCCCGGGCATCATCTCTGAGTCTCAGCTCTGGAGCTGGACGCTGGGACCACGGCAAGCTCTCCTCTGCGCGGCGGCCCTGCCTTAGCAGCGGAGCACACGTGGAACGTGGAGGGAGCGGCTGCAGCCCCCGGGGCTTGCCCTGCTGCTGTGAAGACACCACCTCACAGTGGCGGGGAGGCGATCAGGGCCCCGGGATCCTCATGGTGGCGCCTCCAAGGGGACCCTCGGTTCTACAAGCAGGGGCTTAGCCTCTGAAACAGGTAGCTGGGGGGCGGGATGAGAAGTCTGAAGGCCGCTCCTCCTGGGAAGCAAGTCCACAGTCTGCAGGCTGGGGGGACTGGGGGCTGGGAGCCCTGTGTTCTTGGCTGTGCCCTGGAGACAGGGGTCGTGTTCTAGACCCTGGGCATCCGAGACAACTCAGAGCGAGCAGAGTCCTCCTTACGGCCACCCCGTTCCGATGGACCAGATCCCAGCATTGCCCACGGGTGTCTTCAAGCCTTAGAAACAGCGGGGACATTCATTTCTCACTGTGGTCCCACAAGGCACAGGGTTAATTTCTGAAACTGACCATCAGAAGTTCACCGCTCACGGATACTGACAGAAAGGACCTCCATCAGCAACGTTACACAATTGTCTTTTTATGCCTCATGCCCTGCCCGTCAGTCAAGGGGAGACAGAGCCATTTCCTTCCTAGTGCTGTTCGCGTGACCACAGCGCCTTAAGGCCCACATGCAAGTCCCTGCAGCCGAGTCGCCAGAGCCGCCGCCTGATGGGCCCCAAGTCGGAGTCCTTCATCATCAGAGGTACCTGCATGACTGGCTCCCCACCCACCCCTCCTGGCGGGAGACCTGCGCTGCCCACACCGAGCGTGAGTGCGGAGGCTCGGGACCGCCCTCCCGCCAGGACCTCGCGGCCTGTCTCACCTGCCCTCACCCCTGACGTCAGCTGCTGCTTTTCGAGGCAACAGGACAATTATTAGGCTTCAGATGATGTATTAATTAGCTGTGCTAACCCTCCTCAGAAAGGACACTGGCTGCGGGCATCTTCCTGCTGGGTCTTTGTGATCACAGACCATGTAATCTCCACCTTGTCCCTTGGCAATGGGGACACTTTTTGCAGGTTGAATGAGACTGTGACAGTTCTGACTTCCCCTTGGAGGCCAGTCATTGAAATATGTGTTTCCATTCATGGCAAAGCCCCCCAATCCACGCGCCAGAACCTGGGGACCCCTGCTCAGTTCATCCAAAACTTTTGATTTTTGTTTGTTTGGCCACGCCACGCAGCTGGTGGGATCCAGTTCCCCGACCAGGGATCAAACCCGGGCCCCCTGCACTGGAAGCGTGGAGTCTTAACCACTGGACCACCAAGAAATTCCCCATCCAAAACTTAAATGCAGACGTTCCCAAAGGAAAACACCTGCACTACCTACCATGGAAATTGCCCTAATATTGTTTCTGCATTAGCCAATACCTTCTCTACACCAAATACAAAATAGTAGTGAGGAAGTATTTGGGTACATGAGGCAATACTCAAAAGTAGGCTTAAAAAATAAATCACACACAGTGTTGCATTTCATCATAAATTACGTATGGTTTCTTAGAAACAACACAGAAATTACAATGAGGCAATAAACATTAAATATAAGGTATGTGTTTAATTCTAAACTAAGTAGATTTAAAACTGTTTATTCCCAGCACTGCTTAAAACGGTCACATGGCAAAAACAAATGTCTCTAATCTGCTTTTATTTCTGTGTCATTTGTCCCTTTAAATGAATCTCTGTGAAACAATTAAAACAAAACCTATATCCTATGCCACTGAAGGGAAATAAAATCCCCCCATCCCAATGGTCTTTTAATTAGAAACAACCCATCTCAGACATGAATCCAGGGGAAAATCTGCATTAGGACTGCAATGCTACTAACTGAGAATCTTCGAAATTGTGTTCATCTAATTTAATGATCTTTGCTAAACGTATCTAATAGATTCTTTCTCCCTTGACAGTTTTCACCCAGTGAATTTTATAGGAAAACAAAAATGTCAGGCCATCTGGGCATATGAAAACGCCATAACAAATTATCCTACAGAGACTTTTGCTAAATGGAAAAGCAACAAACATCAACAAAACAAGCTACTGGTACTGAGAGAAAGCATAATAAACTGGTAATCCAGGCAGCATAAACGACAATCAGCCCCTCCCCTCAAAAAAACAAAACTTAAAGACCTGATGGTTGGGGAGCTCGTGGTACCCTCCATACTGCCTGACACAGATGCTGTAACATGACGTGATTCACCATTCCTGGACTCTGCAGCACCACACACACACACACACACACACACACACACACACAGAACAGAACTCGAAGGTGGGTAACTTGAACCACGTGGGTGAGGAAGGAAAGATACAATGTGCATGGGGAAGAAGAAGATGCTTCTGCAAACAGTTGGAGATCCCTTGAAGACCATCTCCAACCTGGTGCGATCCCTGGATGCCCACATTGACTGGCCAGGGTGTGAAAAGTAAGATTCGACGGTTCCTGTACTGAACGTACATTGGAAAATGTGACCTAATACCACAAGCGATGTTCCCTGAGGAACTTCCACGCTACCTGAAGGGACAAGACCCAATGATGGTTGAATTATTCATCTCCCACCTCCATTTGTATTTTGATGTTTCATAGAACACCTCCCCATTCACCACGGTTGCCCACAAGCCTGTTTAATAATAAATATTATCACAGATTCTTAGAATTGGAAAGACTCTCAGGGGACAGCTAATCTTCGTGCAACTGACCCACTGACATGTCTTAAAGAAAACAAATGTAAAGGAAGTTCAAAACAGTGAAGACCCAAGGCAGGGCACCAGTCATTGTCAGCAGATTTGGTACAAATAATCTCTTCTTAACTCCATAGAGTGAGCCAGGCTCAGGCACCCTCTGACCCAAATGTGCCCTAAAGACCCCACTGGGATTACAGAACCCAGGAGTGCTACACCCCAGAGTGAAACTGGGATGTAACACCACATTTGAGAGAAGATGATGGAATAATTTGCTGAAGGGAAAACAGTTTTTAGAAGTTGGTGAACAGTTGCAATTGGTAAATGAAGGCACAAGGGCCCAGCTTCAGGGCTGCGTCCTTGGGTCACACAACAGTGTCAGTGTGTCCATCTGGGCGCTGCCATCAGACACACAGATGTCCTTCTGAGTCAGACCTTGACCCAGAGGGAAGGGAACTTGATAGTATTTCCAACAGTGTCACTTCCAGCAGAAAAGACCTACCACTTTGCATGCTTCTGTCTGGAAATCTGGGGTAAAATCCTTATGGAAAAAGGCGGAAAATCTTAGGTATGTAAAGTTCTAAGAAAATAACAGAAAACATTAAAACACCAACCCTGGAGATTACGGTGATTTTGTTGTTGTTTTGTGCCTTTGAACCTTCAACAATCCCATTGGGGTGGGAGAGGGGCAAAGAGAAGTGAGAGCTGTTGTTGGAGCTAAGGGGTTTGTATTTGCGTCAGTGGTGCTGGAAATTTGCTTTCTCGCTCCTGAGGTCTCACTCTTCTGGAAATCACAAAATGGGGGAGGGGGCGGAAGCAAGGAGACCACCGTGTGGTGTGGGCGCCTTGGGGCTGCGAGGACTCACCTTCTCCTGATGGTGGAAGGCCACTGCCCGCTCTGCCACGACAAAGCCCCAACTCAAGTCGGCTCTAGCAAAAAGGCTCTCGGGACTCAACTGTACCAACATTTTCTTCTGTGACTTCTCGATGTTTTTGAGGCGCAGAGAAAAAAAAACCCTCTCTCACTTTGGTTTTGGGTGAACTTCAATTAAACACTTAATACAAGTTTTTAAAATCGAAGTAAGTTCTGAAGACGGCACTTACTTCTCCTTCTATCAGATCTGTTGTCTTCTTTGTATCAATACTAAGGATCCCTAAAGTGAGGGGAGCAAAGTTTCTCAAAATTCCAATCACAGAGCTGATTCTGAGTTCCTTCCAGGGCGCGGGGCGGAGCTGAGCTGATGGTGAAATCGAAGCCCTTGCTCCAACAGAAGCAATTATTCTGCAGTTTGGGCTGAAGGCGACGTGAGCTCTGCTCTCCTCTCCTTGTGGATTTCATTACTCGCCCTGCATCATCACTTAACTCCACCGTTCATGTTTAAAAATTAATTTTTCTTCGAGGACAGCAAGCTATTTGGCCCAGACAGAATGTCATCTTGAATGGCGTGACAAGAATTCTTAAAAGCAGCTGAGATATTTGGAGAACTTTTCTTCTCTCTCTCTGGCAATTCTGTTCCCCCAAAACTTTCACAATGAGCTGAACTGGATCCCCAGGGAGGCGGCTACCTCTGAGCGGAGAGGCACCACCGGGGGAGGGCCTGAATCACATGGGTGCAAATTCACCTCGCCCTCCACGCTTGGTAAAGGTGACATTGATTCTTTGCTTGGCTGCGGAGGGCTCTGTAACATTCACACGTCCTGGGGGCTCGTGGGTCAGCTGTCCGTTACTCTTGTCATCTGCTTCTCCCAGCTTGGAGACGCTTGGCCTAGCTGAAGCTGGGTGCTAGAAACAGGGGTCAAAGCCCATTCAGGTGGAGGACGCTTCTTCAGATGAGCCATGTGAATCCATGAACGGATGTCTTTCAGTTCGGCTGCACATAAATTAGTAATACCTGATAAGTTTCTCTCCATCATGTGTGTAAATCATCCTTTATTTGTGTCCTTTCCAATAAACAAAATCTCTAGGTTGTAATCCATCATCCTTTTCATCTCCTGGGAGCTCACTGTAAAAGTAGTCACCATTTTTTTGGAAGTGTCTCAACAAGACCCTGTCAATAACGTAATAGATTTCCTTCGAACCAAAATGGGTGCAAATTTCCAAAATATTGTTTTCCTCATAAAACCATTTTCTTAGATGCCCAGTGTGTTAAAGAATGTACCTGCTGGGGTCATGGCAATTGGGCTTCAACAGACACGCTAAGTTTTGTTTTATCAGGTCTAAGCCATATTTGTGTGGTTGGATCAAAATTCCCCCTTTTGTTGCCGTATCCGTGTCTCTTTTTTAGTGGGGACCTCTTGAGCCTGTAGAAAGAAATCTTTTATAGGGTTAGCAAGGTTAATGGAGAGCAGTGGACAGTCAAGACTGGACAGGAAGCATATTTAAGGCTGCCTGTTAGGCCACAGCATTAGCGAGCTGATTTCTTTTAGCTTCCATGGTGTCAGATTTGGAATGCCCTCTTGTTTTAATAATTGCTAACTGTTCTGGCAGCTGTATATCTGTAACCTGTTTTGTTTTGTTTTTAAATTTATAAGTTGTGCTGAGGAGGTTAAAAACATCATTGTTTTTACAGCGTTCCAAAGTTGCGTGCCACTTCAAAAGTATAGCGACTGTCAGTATAGATATTTGTTATCCTGGCCTTTAGCTAGCTGACAAGCTAGAGTTAAGGCAATTAATTTGGCCAGTTATGCTGACTTTGTTTCTGATAAATAAAAGTTTTCAATGATGTCCACTGTGGGTGTTACTGTATATCCAACTCAATAATGTCCTTGTTCATCCTTTAAGTAGGACCCATCTGTAAATTAAATCCCATCAGCCTTATTGATAGGGGCTTCCTGTAAGTCATTCCTGGAAGCAAGAAAATAATCTGTTAACAAAATGTAGCCGTGGTTGTTTCCTTCCTGTAGTGCTGGAAGCAAAGTTGCAAGGTTAGGGTTGTTGCCTGGAACCAAGGGAGTATTCAGTGCAGAAAGCAACAATACTTCATGAGAAGCTAGTCAGCTGAGTGTGGTGAGAGCTTAGGAGAGACTCAACTGAGTGTGGGATATACATAGTGAAAAGAGACCCTATTATTGATACTATTTCTTCAGTAGCCTTACACGAGAGAGCTGTTTCTGAAATAACCCTCATACAAAGTGGAAGTCTTTTGCTACTGAGTCTTCAGCATAAAAGCAAGTCATCTCCAAGTATTTTTGTAAAAGCATCAGAATAAGACAGTAAGACAATAACTGTCTCTAAATGACAAAAGACTCAAAAAGCATGCTTAAAAACCTGATTACAATGTGATTGTCAAGGAAATTGAGCCATTTCTGATATAGAACATTTTAAGATAATAACTGCAATCATGACTGACAACACACCATGGCATTTTAAATTTTAGGAACTTCATATAATTTCATGCATTAATAATATTTACCTATACAGTATAACTTAAGAAGAGTTATTATTACTCATTTGACAATGCTTCCCAGCTGGAATTCTCAGATTTCACTCATTCACTCATAGGACAAACTAGGTTCTGGGGATCCAGGATGACCAAGAACCACTCACTGATTTCAAGAGGCTGGGTTAAGAGGGTCTGAAAAAGGCTACAAGGGGATGTGCTGAGCTGCAGGAGGCAGCCCAGTGATTCTGGAATCAGGCAAGCCTGGGTACGGCCCCAAGCTCTGTGTTCTTGGGCAAGTTACTCAACCTCCGTAAGCCTCAGTTTCCCGATCTGTGACACAGGGATAATTAGATGACCCAAGTCTCTGTCCGTAAGATGCTCTTGGCTGCAAGTAACAGGGTAATATACCTAAGTCACGTTTAGAACACAGGACATTTACGCAGCACAAGAAGCCCACGGGCAGGCGATTCCCGGGCAGACTGCACGGTCAGGCTTCAGTGGGTCTGGCTCTGCCGCCATGCTGTAGCCAAGTCCTTCAGTTTGTCTGGAACATTCTGGTTTTAGCACTGGCAGTCCAGGGTCCTGGGAAATGCCTCAGTCCCAGGCAAACCCTGGACATCAGGCTTCCCACATCCTGCTCTGCTTCCTAATGGCAGCAGTGGGAATACGGTGAGGACTGCACTGACAATGGCCAGGACGGGAATTCAGGGCTGGGGCTGACTCCCTCTTAACAAGGAGGTAAAATCTTCCCCATGGTTCCCCTTGCAGATATTCCCTCACAGCTCATTGGTCAGAACTGGGTCACATGACCACTCTAGACCAATCACTAGCCAAGAGGGGCAGAAGTGGCACAAGGGCTCAGCCAATCATAAGGAGCTATGGGTGGGAACAAGGCTACCAGTGTCTGAGCACTTCCAGGCTCCCCATGGGAAGCACTTCGGGATGGGTGTTAAGAGAAAAGAATGTTCCAGGAGCCCCCGTCCAGCGGGACAGGGGGGTCTGAAGCCCACCGTGAGAAACCTGCCCCAAAGCCCTGCCCATCTGGCTCTCCCCTTACTTTCAAAGGCTGGTGGGATGTGCAGCCGTGGGGGATAGAACCGGGGATGCTGAGGTCCGGGGGGACGGGGGCGGGGCGCGGGGAATCGAAAAATGGGAGAGGCAGAGCCGGCGGGAGAACCGGGGTTTCTGCGGGAGGACCTGGGGCCAAGGCAGAGCGAGCAGGAGTCGGGCCCAGGCCAGATGGGCGCCGGCTTGGTGGGAGGCCGTGTGGGTGTGTTGTCTCCAAGCCCGGGGGTGGGCGGGCGCTGAGGCCCCTCTGCGCTTGTTCCTGAGGCGGGTGCTCCCCAGCCCGTGTCTGCGTTGGATCGTGGGATTCATTTGTTTTTCAGTCTTGCCAGTCCGCCCCCCTTGTCACTGCCATACCAAATAGACATTTGCTTCTCCTTCTTGCCAAGTCCCATATGGTCAGCGGGGGCGTCCTCCATGCAGTGACTCAGGGAATCCCCGCTCCGTGCAGCCTCTGAGGGTCCCGTCTCAACGCTCAGCTCCCAGGGTCGGAGTGGAGCTGGGACCTTGTCCTGGCTTGCGCCTCTCAGTGGCCCCTTGTCTACGTTAGACGGCCTGGAGCCCCTTGGCCTGGGTGACGCGGGCCAGCTCTCTGGCTTGTCTGTGTGAGCTCTGTGTGGTCACCTCCCAGTCTGAGAAATGAGATATAGCATCACCCACCACCTCTGGTCATTGTGAGGACAGGCCCTGGCCCACAGGAAATGCACAAGAAATGCTGCCTGTTCCTCTGCGCGCTTCAGCGTAAAGTGGCAAAACAAACCAACGCCCAAACCCTAAGTAGTTTGTTTTCGTGCATTCAGTGCATCCAGCTGGTGTGGTTCTGAAGCAAGTTTGATTTTCAGTGTTTCTGTTGATGTTCAGGACGATCCCACAGTGCTGGGCCTGACTGAAAAGGCCGGCGGGGACCCCGAGGGCACCGTCCTGGGCTCCCTTTCCAGACGGTGGGGGGCCATCCTCAGCCTGTGTGAGAGTGTGCAGGTTGGAGAGGGGAGGGGAGGAGGGAGGCAGTTAGCTGAGGAAAAGCTCCTATTTGCCCAATTTAATGCTAAGGGATTTCTGTGGGGCTTAGTAAATGGCGTTGGCCACTTCCAGGCCCCCTTATCAGGGTTTCCTAAGGCTGGATTAGGGGCTTATCTGTTCAGAGCCCTGGGTTCTACTCCTGTCCTGGCCAGAGTCTCCTAATGACAAGTGGCCCGGGAGGTTTCAGTCGTCCTCGCAGTGGGACGTCCCTGCATGCTTCCTGGGGGCCTGCTGTTCATCCAGGAAGTGTGTAAGAAAACCATGTAGTGTTTGGGGCAGGGGAGCGTGCTGCGTGTGCCCCCCCAGCCCTACATCAGTACAGTGTCACTGAACACTGTGTTTGAGACTATTATTTAGGGAAAACCAGTTATCAAAGGAGGGAGAATATGGTGCACTCAGCTCCCAGGGGCTTGTTAAATGTCAGATGGGAACCGGGGGTCGGAGTTTGCCGACATCTGTAACTGAGCAGAAACCTCAGTCCTTGCTTTGCAGAGCTAAGCTGGGAGGCACATGGGGTCCAGAGGAGAGAAGCAGCAAGTAGATGGTAAGGGACCCATGTTGGGGGGCAGATGATCCTGCGTCTCAGGGGCATTGGTGCAGTGTCTGAGGTTCTAACTCATTCAGTAAGTTACTGAACACCTACTGTATACAGTACACCTACTGTATACCATATACCTGTTACAGTACACCTACTGTATACCATATACCTGTTACAGTACACCTACTGTATACATACACCTGTTACAGTACACCTATATACCATATACCTGTTACAGTACACCTACTGTATACATACACCTGTTACAGTACACCTACTGTATACCATACACCTGTTACAGTACACCTACTGTATACCATACACCTGTTACAGTACACCTACTGTATACCATACACCTGTTACAGTACACCTACTGTATACCATATACCTGTTACAGTACACCTACTGTATACCATATACCTGTTACAGTACACCTACTGTATACATACACCTGTTACAGTACACCTACTGTATACCATACACCTGTTACAGTACACCTACTGTATACCATATACCTGTTACAGTACACCTACTGTATACATACACCTGTTACAGTACACCTACTGTATACCATACACCTGTTACAGTACACCTACTGTATACCATACACCTGTTACAGTACACCTACTGTACACCATACGCCTGTTACAGTACACCTACTGTACACCATACGCCTGTTACAGTACACCTACTGTACACCATACGCCTGTTACAGTACACCTACTGTACACCATACGCCTGTTACAGTACACCTACTGTACACCATACGCCTGTTACAGTACACCTACTGGACACCATACGCCTGTTACAGTACACCTACTGGATACCATACGCCTGTTACAGTACACCTACTGGATACCATACGCCTGTTACAGTACACCTACTGGATACCATACGCCTGTTACAGTACCCCTACTGGATACCATACGCCTGTTACAGTACCCCTACTGGATACCATACGCCTGTTACAGTACCCCTACTGGATACCATACGCCTGTTACAGTACCCCTACTGGATACCATACGCCTGTTACAGTACCCCTACTGGATACCATACGCCTGTTACAGTACCCCTACTGGATACCATACGCCTGTTACAGTACCCCTACTGGATACCATACGCCTGTTACAGTACCCCTACTGGATACCAAGTCAATACCGCCTCAGGTCTGCATCAGACCTCCATGAGACAAGTACTCTATGTGCCAGGTAGGGTATTTTGGGTTATAAATGACAAAAAACTCCACCTAAAGTGTCTTCATCAAAAGTGTATTTTTCCTGGCACGTGTGCTTTGGAAGGTCCATGGATACACGAGCTGCAGGAGCAGCTTCATCCAGCGTCCAGCTGATGTCCCTTGGCGAAATCTCTCGGCTCTCTTCGCAAGGTGGGCTCCCTTCTCAGTCACTTTCTCTCCTCATGTGTGAAAGTCGCTCCCAGGACCTCATCTTTCCGGGCTGACATCTAGTGAAGAGAAGTGAGAATCTTTGAACCAGCGTCTCTACCTCATCGTGTTGCACCCTTCTGGATCTTACTGGATTGTGTGCTCAGCCCTGATCAATAACCATGGCCTTGAGGAACACAGTGCACTGATTCATTTGGGCCTGAATAACAGGGCTTACTTTTTTTTTAATTAATTAATTAATTTTATTTTTGGCTGCGTTGGGTCTTCGTTGCTGCACGCAGGCTTTCTCTAGTTGCAGCAAGCGGGGGCTACTCTTCATTGCGGTGCGCGGGCTTCTCATTGGGGAGCACAGGCTCTAGGCATGAGGGCTCAGTAGTTGTGGCTCACGGGCTTGGTTGCTCCACAGCATGTGGGATCTTCCCAGACCAGGGCTCGAACCCGTGTCTCCTGCGTTGGCAGGCGGATTCTTATCCACTGCACCACCAGGGAAGTCCAGTAGGGTTTACCTTTAAGCCCAGGATGGAGTCAACTTCAAATTACATGGGCTGCCAGTGGGGAAGGAGACGGTCACCTGGAGGGAAGTTGAGGAGACTTTTACAGGAGAATGAAGGGCTGCTGAGAGGCGAAACAGCAGATGTCCACTGAAGTGGAGTAAAGTACGCCACCTCAAAGTATGCCACTTGGTCATAAGGATCATTTTGAGCTGAAGGCAGTCTTTTTCTGTTTGGTTGGTGTTTTTCGTTTGGTTGGTTTTTTGTTTTGTTTCTATTTGGGTTTTTTTCGGGGGGGGCGCGTGTTTTTTGTTTTGTTTTTTATCCTGAAGGCAGACTTGAAGAAACAGACACCAAAAAAGCTTTCTGGACTCCACCTGTTTCCTAAAAGCGGGGCATACACTTATAAAGTTGTCTTCCGCTCCCCTTTCTAACTAGGAAGAACCAGAGACAAACCTAGACCCTTATCACCTAGCGACATCCCAGGAGGAATCTATGTAACAAAACTCACTGACTATTCTTCCTCTTCCATCAGTCCCCCCACGGGCCTGCCTTCCACAGTTTGCCACCCTAGAAACTCAAAGCCCTGTCACTTCTCCGAAAGTTCATCATTCCTTCAGTTAAGAGGCTAGGTGCTAACCCAGGTACTAACGGCTCTTTTGGGTTGCTCATCGCCGAGTACTCTGACGCACATGTTAATAAACTTCTGTTGGTTTTTCTTCTGTTAGTCTGTCTAGTCAGTCTGACGTCCAGGGCTCCAGCCGAGGAAGCTAAGATGTGTGGAGGAAAACAACTTGTTTCTTCCTCTCATCCACCATGCTACTGTTTATCGCACCATTTTATAATTAGGGAAACTAAAGTTCAGGCAATGTAAGTGATCTCCCCAAGGCTACATAGCGATTAAGTGGGATTGGGGAGAGTCTATGCCCAGTCGTTTTGAGTCTTTGTTATTTGACAGCTTCCTGGGCCTCAACTAGGTTGTTATTTGTGGTCCAAGATTACACTGCAGCTATCTTGGTAGTCCCTACAGGTGGCAGAATAAAGTCTTAAATAGAGTAGTGTTCAGTAACAGAATTGAAAAATTCTTCTAGGGGCTTCCCTGGTGGCGCAGTGGTTGGGAGTCCGGAGTTCGTGCCCCGGTCTGGGAAGATCCCACATGCTGCGGAGCGGCTGGGCCCGTGAGCCATGGCCGCTGGGCCTGCGCGTCCGGAGCCTGTGCTCTGCAATGAGAGAGGCCTCAGCAGTGAGAGGCCCGCGTACTGCAAAAAAAAAAAAAAAAAAAAAAAAAAAAAAAAAATTCTTCCAAAAAAGATCACTGTCTCAATAATTTGAAGTTTAATATTAAATTTCAAACCCATCTTCTAGCTGAATGCCTTCCTTTACCGTTTTGTAATAATGTCCCTTTTATTTCCAAGGATCGCTGAAGCAGTGAATTTCAAAGACTCCGTGAGGCCTGCAGCCAGTTACCATATTTCCCTGGAGGAATCACTACCCCTGGCTCTCCCAGGGAGTGTTAGGCGCTTCTCTTCACGTCATCCGTCTCATGCACAAACAGGTGAGGTGCTCTTCTTTGATTTGGTTTAGCATTTAGGACGGTTGTTTGTCCACATGCTCATGGAAAGCGTCTTCAGTAGTGTGGTGGCCTGACTTGGCACTCTGCTGCCCCAAGAGCCCCTTCCTTTTCTTGATCTGTAGCAGAAAAGCTCCTCCGGTGGCAATGAGGGTTGATCTCAGGGTTTTAACAGGTAAAAGGCATCTGAGGCCAAACTGAAGATTTCACACTGTGCTATAGCAACTAGGAATGTTTCTATGAATAGAAATAATGTGTTTTAGGGGGAGGGAGATGTGATTTGTGGGGAGTGGGGATAAATTGGCCAGTTCTCAGTGGTCTTGTGTAACAGCCAATGGCAAGTGAAGGAATGCCTTCTGCCTGAGAGAAACACACTTGAGAGCTTAGAACACACCATTAAGTTTGCCCTGATGCATCTTAACTTTACTTTTTTTCTACATTGAATTTATTTTTCAATGGATGAAAGTACCCAAGTTACTGCTAATGTGTATGTGAACCGTCCACTTATTTTTTTTTTTAAGCAGAGGTCTTCTTAGAAGCCCACATGATTTAAATTTATTTATTTATTTATTTTGGCTGTGTTGGGTCTTCGTTTCTGTGCGAGGGCTTTCTCTAGTTGCGGCGAGCGGGGGCCACTCTTCATCGCGGTGCGCGGGCCTCTCACTACCTTGGCCTCTCTTGTTGCAGAGCACAGGCTCCAGACGCACAGGCTCAGTAGTTGTGGCTCACGGGCCTAGTTGCTCCGCGGCATGTGGGATCTTCCCGGACCAGGGCTCGAACCCCTGTCCCCTGCATTACCAGGCGGACTCTCAACCACTGTGCCACCAGGGAAGCCCGAGAAGAGACCTTTTTTAACAGCAGAAAATTTCTTCTGTCTTTCCTCATTAAAGTAGGAGGTTCCAGACATCAGCTTCAGAAACGTACTCCAACCCACCAGCCTCAGTAGCATATTGACACAAGGGGCTAGGCAGCCAACACTGGCGCGTTACATTTGGATAATTAGCCACGAGTCTGGTCTTTCCACCAAGGGTGACATGCAAACTTGCAGTTTCATCAGACAGAGAAGATAAAGGCGGGTCTTTTCTTCATGTCTCCTCATTTCAGACCATCCAGCTCAGCGGCAAGCAGCGCGCCCAAGTCTGCAAATCAAAATCCATTTGAATTTGTTTAAGGGGAGTGGAGCGCATTCACTGATCCAGGCATGTGCCTTCTGGGCTGTTGCGTCACCACCTTTGGAAAAACACGTGAGGTGGGGCCCACGGATAGGCCGTGACTTGTCCTGCAGGGATTTGAAACGCCATGATTGGCGCTGTGCCCTCGCGGGAGAGATCTGCTCCTCAGGCACTTACCTGACAGGTCTTGGTTCATCGGTGATTCGCAATGATTTTGCCCTCCAGGATTTCGGGGGGGGCCTTGGTGTCATGAGGACACATTTCCTGTGTCTGGAGGACGATGCATGCTCATGGGAAAGCGTGAGTGGGGGCAGAGTGCTTCCTCGTCCTGGCAGGTTCCCCATGGTCCAGAGGCAGAAGCGCCGCGGCGTTGGTGAACGTCTTCAGGACCTGCTGGCGCATGTGGGGGAAGCGTCTGTGCATTGTTAATGAGGCTTCTTGATCTGTCAAGACATTTAACATTTAATACGTGTCATTAATGATTCAGAGAAGCAGCATTCCGTGCTCTTGGGAGAAGCACATGCCAGTGTGGGACGTGAGCATCTAGAGGGACGGGAGGGACCTGCCTCCCTCGGCTCACACGGGAGCGGGGTGCCACCCCTCCTCGTTACCACAGGCCCCGTGGCAGGTGCTACACACTGGGGCCCCACTGCAGACGTGCTTTTCTGTTGAAAGTCAGTGAGAAAAGCAGGGTTCTCAGCTTTCCTTAAAAAAAAGGTAATAGAGTTTTTGAGCAAAACCATCTTCCATGTCCCTGACAAGAGCCGCCTACAGTGGCTCAGAATATGACTTACAGCCCTTGAGGAGGGACTAAAGGACCTTGACTCTGTTTAGTGGCCGCACTTAATACTTGGTGTTGCTTGACTGGTTTCCTTTGCTTCTGCATTTTCTCACTTCTCTGATTAAACTTATTCTCTGGCTGAAGTTCTTCCACAGACAGAAGGCAGGCGGAGCACGTTGTGCGGCCCGTCTCGCCTCCCGCACCCTTTACTCGTCACAGCGCGCTGCTGCCCGCTTACCTCCCACCTTACCGGCCCTTTCTTCTCGGTCTCCTTTTCAGGCTCAGCCTCCCCACTGCAAGTTAAGCGTTCCGCAGAGGTGCCTCCTGGGTCTCTTCTCTCCTCACTGTATTTCTTTCTGTAGTTAACCTTATCATTCCCCAGGCCTTCGAAACTGCCTGTACGTTGATGGATCCCAAAGTTATGTCTCTAGAATATTCCTACCTCTTAGCTCTAGATTCATGGGTCCAGTTGTTTCCTTGATGTCTGCATCTGGATGTCTCGTGGGCAGGGCAGCGTCCACAGGCCAAAGTCATCTCCGGTCCCTCACTTCAGACCTCGCTCAGCGTTTCCACTTTGCTAAACTGAACCACAGTCCATTGACCTGGACGAATCAAGAGAACCCATTCCTTGTATTCCCTTTCCCTGACTCTCCTCGTATCCAGCTCACTGCTAACTGTTGATTTCATGTCCAAAATTCCCTGAAATCCACCCAGTTTCCTCGTCTCCACGGCCTCCACCCCCAAGTGCACCCAGTGCCATTTCTTGCCTGGTGCCCGCGCAGCCTCCTAGCTGGACTCCTGCCCTCTGCACTCCCTGTGGCAGATCGAGTGCTTTTTTGAAGAAACAAGTCTGGTCGTCTGCCTCCTGTACCACTCTCCTTTTCTGTCTCTGCCTCAGCCACTGGGCCTTTGCACACGCTGTTCACCCAGCCCAAAGCCCTCTCCTCCCTCTCTGGTCACTGCTGGCCGCCCCGTGCCTCAGCTCTGTTGTCATACCCTCCTGGGCCAGGAGACGCCCCTGCGCTGTCCCCCATTCCTTGTTGGCACTTACACGCCTCCTGTGGCCACTCACTTCCTGTTGCTCTTTTCTGCTAGACTGTCAGCTCATGGTTTGGGTTCATCATGGAATGCACAGCACACGGCATACAATAGGGACTCAACGAATATCTACAGTATAGAATGAAGTACAGATAATAGTCCTTGGTAAATGGAAATCAGAGGTTAGAAAAGGCTGCTGACACAGTGCGGCTGCGGTGGCTGCAGGACCCGAGTCCCGGTGTGAGACGCCAGAGCCAGGGTGCTGCTCTGTGTCTCCTCCGAGGGCGAGGCCGGGCTTCATCTGCCTCTGCCCCGTGTTTGTGTTCACGCCCCGGGCAGGAACTGCAGTGCGCTGCTGAGCTGGTAATTTAATGAGCACAGACGTCCGTCCATCAGACAGTCTGGTTCAGCTACTGTTTTAAGAGATTTGAAGATAAATCTAGTGCGAAGGTCAGTCACTTAAATCGTCTGTTATTGTCTATTAAGGAAAATGTGTACAACAGGATTAACATGTAGCTGGCCCTCCATGTCTGTGAGTTCTGTCCATGGATTCAACCCACCTCAGATCGAAAATACCGGGGAAAACATTCCAGAAAGTTCCCAAAGGCAAAACCTGAATTTGCTGCAAGGCAACTATTTACATAGCATTTAAAATGTATCTACAGTTGTGTACACGGCTTGTACCTCATTTTAGGTTTTATGAGATCTGGAGATGATTTAAAGCATGGAAGGAGGGGCATAGTTATATGCAAATGCTATGCCAGTGTCTATAAAGGACCTGAGCACCTGTGGATTTCGGTGTCCTTGGGGGGGTCCTGGAACCAATCCCTGTGGATACTGAGGGACCGCTGCAATTCACAATAAAACATGGAAAAAGATATTTATTTTTCGAGACACTGAACCATTTAGTTGTTACAAGTATACATACATTTTAAGAAGCAGTAATTATAATGTAGACAAGCTTTTTATTCTCACCGTTAATTATAATTGTGAAAGGCAGGGTTATCGCATGGAGAGTCACCAGATCACATCCCCCGCAGATTAAGTTGTATCATTAAAGTGTACCCACCGCCTCCTTATTTGTCTGATTTTTTTTTTTAATACTTGTGCTCTAAAAACACGGAAGTCAGAGATATGGGAACATATGTATATGTGTAACTGATTCACTTTGTTATAAAGCAGAAACTAACACACCATTGTAAAGCAATTATACCCCAATAAAGATGTTAAAAACAAACAAACACACACGGAAGTCAGTGGGGCGAGTGTGATCTGGGCTTGTGCCTGTCTCACCTGCATCAGGTTCTCGGAGCTGTGGGTGCATTTTCATAACTGAGGGTCTCCTTAACTCCATCAGTTGGCGGTTTGACTCCTTTCTTCCGTGATTTTTATTCCACCTGTTGAAACGTGTGGACAAGTCGCCACGCCCTTGCCGATGGATTCAAATGGCCCAGCAGCCTGGGAACCCTGCCCCGCCCTCTCCACGGAGGCCTGTGTCTTCACGACAGGCCCCCGTGTCACAGCCGCTGGCTCAGGGGCTGGAGGAGGACGGGCTGGGGCTGCGGCCGCAGGAGGGCCTGAGACTGCACAGAGCTCAGCCCCCGCAGGGCCAGGGCCCTGAGCCGTCCTGGGGGCTCCTGCCCGGCCTCCAGCCGCTCCACCGACGGCCGTGGTCACCCCTCATTCACGTCTCTGAGCCGTCTCGTCTGCGCCTGGACTCAGCGCACCTTCCGTTGGGGCAGGAGCGCTGCTCTCCCTGCGGGCGGAGTGACCGCCCCGGTTCATGGCCATCGAGGAGACACAGGAGCTTCCAGGGCTTTCCTGGGGGTGATGGCTTTGAAGATCCCAGCGGTGACACGCTCCCTTCCTAAGGATACGGGTGAGAGAGCTGGGGTCTCCCCTCCCCTTCTCTTTCATCTGCATCCGTAAGGACTTTCTGAAGCAAGCCTGACCCAACCTGCAGTATCCACAGAGGAACGCACAGGCCCCTGTGACCTGCTAGGGGCAGGTTGGATCAGGGCTGACATGCCGCAGTCGGATCTCCGCTCAGCTCTGTGTCGCCGCGCTGACTCTGTGCTCAGGCAGCGTGGCCTCCAGCAGTCACCAGGCCGAGGCCTACCTCGCTCACACCAAGCAGGAGACACAGGGCCTGTCCCAGCCTTCCCAGGTCTCACTGCCACTTATCTGCCCTGATGGTGTCGCTGCTGGCCCGGCCGCACCGTGGCAGGAGCCAGCTGCGTGGTTGGCTGAGACCCACGTGACGGGGCGGTGCTGTCCAGGAAAGCCAGGGCCCAGTGAACCAGGAGGCAGGCCAGTGGGTGCTAAGCCGCGAGATCTTCCTGCGACCAAGGCCAGGGAGGTGGGCTCGCTTTCTTATTTGTGAGCTTCTCCAACAGAGTGGAACAAGGGAGAGGACAGAAATGTGAGCTGGTACATACTGGTGAGGGTCACAGCGGTTCAGGGGTCACGACCTTCCCAGGCAGCCTGGGATACAGAGGGTGGGCTCCCCAAACCCCCCTTTCCACTCTGAGTGGGACTGAGCATCTTTGAGGAAAACGGTGAGAAGTGTTAGAGCACAAATGCGCTTGTTATCGTTCTCAGCCCTCGGGCCAGGCGTGAGGCAGATCAGCATTTCACAGCATCTTAAACTCCGCTGCCTCCTGGCAGAAACAAAACCACGCAGAAATGAAAGCAGCATCTCCCTGGGGGGTGCGATGTGATCCCCTTGGGGGCCGCACCTCCGGCTGAGAACCATTGTCTGCAAATCCTCCATCCAAGGAGGTGTGTTCGGAGGTCTGCATTGTGGTGTGTGTTATTGAAAACAGTATTTTTCCCAGTCGAAGACCAGTTGAGAGACAGACAGGGAGAGATTACCTGTATTGATTATAAACTCCTTTGGTTGGACATACGCTGTAAAGCAGTTAAGTCACTTAGAAAGGAGGTTTTTTCTAATTATGGAAAACCTGTGTCTCCTGAGAAGGACCCCTGGACACAAGACCCATGAGAACTGCCAGGGCCAGGGGCGTGGCTCACCCTTCAGCGTCATAAAGGACACCGTCCTAAAGCCAGCTGCTCATAGCGTCCCTGGAGTCCCGGCTTCTCTCCAACAAGTCAGGAGTGAGAGAGCGAGGTGGAGGTGTGAAAAGGTCGAGCTCAGCTCCTTTCTTCTCATGTGAAGAATGAATAACATGTTGATATGCGGCCTGCAGAAGGCCTTGGAGAAATTCAACCCACGGCGTCTGGGATGAGTGATTTATTCCACGGGCAAGAGGCACCTGGAGGAACAATCGAGAAGGAGGTCCAGAGCCAACAGTTCCGGGACGCTTTTGATGCGGGTGGAGAGTAGAATCTACCCCTGGACCTCGGAGGCCCTGGATGGGCCCTGGGTGAAATGACTGTGTCCTGGGTCCCCGCTCAGACCGCAGCCTGGTGTCTGTTCCGCAGTAAAACCAGAGCACGCGCCTCGGAAGCCAACGGGAGGGGATGCTGCTGCCAGCCTGGGGGACAGAAGGCCGAACCTAAGGTTTGAGGGGTGTCGCGCGAGTCCGGGTGGGAGCCAGCGTGGCTGGGTGTGAACGCAGGAGGGAGAACGCCCGAGTGAGACAGGGCCCCCCCAGCTGTCAGGGGAGCTGGATAAAACCAGGAGAGGCCAACCCGTGACACCCGAACGTGAGCGGTTCTGAAGTCGAGGCAACTGCCCTGAGCTGGCCGTGCTCTCCCTGCTGAGCCCGCCCCTCACCGGCTGCGGCTTGTGCAGGGAGCCTCTCTCTCGGCCCTGGGGATGGACTGGATGCCTCGGAGCTGCCTCATGGATCAGAGGAATCATGGGGTGTCTTAGTCCCCTGGGCCGCTGTAACAAAGTCCCACAGACTGCTTGTCTACAACCAGCAGACATTTATTTCTCAGGGTCCTGGAGGCTGAAGCCTGGCCAGGTTCCAGGGAGGACTGTCTTCTGGGCTGCAGGCTGCCAACTTCTGGCTGGGCCCTCACGTGGCAGAAGGGGCGAGGGAGCTCCCTGGGGCCTCTTTAATGAGGGCACTAACCCCACCCATGAGGGCTCCACCCCATGACCTAATCACCTCCTGAAGGCACAAAGAGACGCTTGGTGGAGGGGGTGGGGCTGTCTGGGCCCCAGCTCCAGCCTGCTGGGCGCTTCCACTCTGGTCACCCAAGTAGAGACCGTGGTGCAGTCTGGGGCTGTGATTTGACCTCTGAACCCAGTAGTACTCTCCAACTCCCCCTCCCGCCTCTGCTCAGGTGCACAGGCATCTCCTGGGCCATGGGCTTCTCGCAGCCAGGAGCTCCAGAATGGCTCCTGGGAGAATGCCCCTTGGAGGGAAACTCTGCCAGACCCTTCTGGGCACCCAGGGCACGCACTCAGCTTCTGGCCAGCGTCCTCCGTGAACAGGGTGATGCGACCCCCTCCCTGCCAGGCCAGGGCGATGGTGCGTCAGGGTGTGTGCCGTGTTCAGAGCCGCCCTTGCAGGCTGTGCCGGCCCACGGTGCTCTCCACAAGCATTCCTTCCCTGGATGCAGGTCTCTGGAGAAGGCATCTTGTTAGCGTCCTGATTAGGAAATGACCTAATACATAGCTTTAGGTTCTGTCAGAGCCTGACATTCTCTTTCCCTTTTAATGATCCTGGTAATCATTAGGAGGGTGAAAACTCTGTGTTTTCTCTTCTTGTTAAGGATCGTGCTCAGCTGCAAGAAACGGAAGAGACAACCGAGAGCCTGACCCGATGGGGATTTACTTTCCTCCTCGTCAGACATCCGAGGAAGGCGGTTCAGGGCCGGTGTGACAGTTCTCGATGCCCTCAGGACCTGCTGTGGTGTGTGTCTGGGGCACCACTGTGCTGTCTTGTGGTTACAAGAGGGCTGCCCTACCTCCCACATCACAGCTGCATTCCTGGCGAGAAGAACTGGGAGGGTAGATGACAGAAGGGATCAGCCAGCCGAGTCCACCCCTTAAAGGCATCCTCTTCCCCTGTCTGCATTTCGTTGGTCAGAGTTCTGTCACATGACCAGCATGTGGCCAGGGGGTTCTGCGAAATGTAGTTCCATAGCTGGGCACATTGCAACTCTGATCTCCAATGGTGTCCTGTCCCTTAGAATGAAGGGCCCATGCACACAGCTCAGGCACCATCTGGGCCTGCCAGAGCCCTCAAGGAGGTGGGTCTGGCTCTGTGGGGCCTCCCTGGGCCCCTCCCAAGGTCTGGCTTCTGAGCAGTGGCAGCCAGACAAGAGGTGAGGGACCCTGCTGACGCAGACCAGAGTCAGCCTCCCCATCCGCCTCCAGTCCTGTTGCCGCGCCAGCAATCTGTCCAGAGGGAGATTGGGGAAAGCCTCCCAAATCCTTCATCCTGGGGGCACATCCCTGAAGTCAGCGCATCAGGGGCACTGGAGGCTGGTTCCGGAATCCCACGGAAGCTGAGCCACGGACGAGCAGAGGGAGGGGTTGCTGCTGAGGGGCCAAGCGAGCTTGGACACATTAGCAGTTCACTCTGTTCCAGAAAACTCTGTTTGTTTGTCGGAACGTCCCTGGTGGCGCAGTGGTTAGGAATTCGCTTGCCAGTGCAGGGGACACGGGTTCGAGCCCTGGTCCGGGAAGATCCCACATGCCGCAGAGTAACTAAGCCTGTGCACCACAACTACTGAGCCTGCGCTGTAGAGCCTGTGAGCCACTACTACTGGAGCCCGTGCACCTAGAGCCTGTGCTCCACAACAAGAGAAGCCACTGCAATGAGAAGCCTGTGCACCGCAACAAAGAGTAGCCCCTGCTCGCCACAACTAGAGAAAGCCCGCACACAGCAACAAAGACCCAGTGCGGCCAAAATAAATTTTTAAAAAATTAATTTTTTAAAGAAGTACTGAGAGGCAACAGACAAAATGACATTTTATTGTGCTGTGCTGCTGGTATTTTGGACACCTTTCTCCTGACTTCCCCAGACTTCCTGTAATGAGCTGCCCTGTCCTACATGTATAGCAGGAGCCTTGCAGAGTCAGGCCAGCTCTCCAGGAAGGTGGTTAATTAAAGCTGGCAGTCAGGAGGGCCTGTGGAGCTGACTGTGCCACCAGGGCCCCTGGAGCCAGGAGCTTCCTTCCTTCCTCCCCTCCCCCTCCCCTCCCCCTCCCCTCCCCCTCCCCTCCCCCCCTCCCCCTCCTTCCCCTCCCCCTCCCCCTCCCCCCTCCCCCCCTCCTCCTCCTCCCTTAGCCTGGAGGGACCAGCTGAGATTCCCCAGGCACATGCTCTGGTAGATGGGAGCCTTGGCCGCTGAGGCACAAATAGTCCCAAGTACTGACTCAGGGGGTTTCTTTTGTCCCCCTCCTTTTTCCAGGGATCTGAGAGGTGCAGTGTCCTGGTCAGGAGCCCTTTCTCCTGACCACCCTCTGGAGGGGAGGGTCAGTGGGTGGAAAGGGACCCTTTGCTGTCTCCTCTCCCCCCCACTTCCCTGCAGGGGCGCAGACGGAGAGGCTGTGCTCAGGGCGCTGATCGGACAGAGGCCCTGGGCAGGCGCCGCTGCTTTCTGAGCAGCTGCAAGTGTTGTTTTCAGAAATAAGCCAGATTCTCAGTCAAGGTCCTCAGAGCCCACGTGTGCGTGTGGAAGGGGTGGGGATGGAGGTGAGTTTCCGATGTGTGCTCTCCAGAACAAAGTCCCCCGACAGCTGGGGCGGGAACCGCTGCCTCTCAGCCTCCCTGTCTGAGATTCACGTTAGCTCATAAAAGCCTCTGAGCTGCGCAGCGTATCTGGGGGCTCAAGTGACGTTCTCAAGATTTTGTCTTCTTTTTGCTGTCTCACATAGATTTCTCCATTTGTGCTTTGCTGCTTTGCATATGGTACCAAGATAGCTGCCTGGGTCTGAGTCTCACTAGCACCTGCGTCTTCTCAGAAGCTCAGCATTTTTCTTTCTCAACAGTTTCAATGAAAACTCCAGAACTGTGTCTCCTTGGTCCACCCACTGCTACATGCCTATCCCTGGGGAGATCTCTGGCAGGGGGATCTGATGAGGCAGTTATCCGGGCTCGGGTCACGTCGCTGTCTTAGATCGGGAGGGGATCCAGCCCCCCCACCGCACGGAATGATGGGGGTGATGGTTCACCGAGGAGAACGCAGGTTCGGCTTCTAGAAGGAGGAGGACTTGGTGTAGACCCAGCAGCACCAGCAGGTGGCCGTCGCCCTTCAAGTCCAGCCCGTCGTTGCCCCTTCCTTCCTCCCCAGGCCTCCTACCGGCTGGCCTGCTTCCTGCCCCCCCCTCCCCCCTGCAGGTCCCGCTGTCCCGGGCCATCCACGCTGACACGGCTCCTGGGGTGCGCGCGTGGTGTCTGTGTGGTTAGACTCTGGGCTCTCGGAAGGGTTGTGTCTCATCTCACGTCTGCTCTGTGACCCCAGCTCTTAGCACATCATGTCTGCATCTGTCGAGTGTCAAGGTCGTGCTTCAGGAATGGACGGAAGGAGGACTGGAAGGGAGCCTGAGTCGGCCAACATGCTTTCCTGCTCTGACGTTTTGCAGGTTCTCGTGTCTTGGTCTGTAGCACGTCCCCGTCGTCGGCCTGGGACAGCTGCAGAGAGGGTGTGAAGTCAGGCAGGAGGACCCATGTGCTGCCTGACCCTGCGGACTATCGTGACCTCCGTGGGCGAGGTCACCTCAGGTCTGGATGTCCACTGTGTTGGTCCAGAGCATCGTTCCATGTGGGGATGGCTGCGGGGTATTTAAGGCTGCTTTTTCTTTTGTTTTGGTTTGTGTTTCTTTGCAAGCCCTGGGCAGGAAGGGCCAGGAGGACTGGGAGGCAAGTCCAGCTCAGACACACACACAATTGTGTGGTCACACACAATTGTGTGACCCTGTCGCTGATTTGGGGTGGTCGGCACAGAGCTGGTGTACAATAAGTGCTCAATAAATTACAGTCAAGTGAATAAGTCAGAGGAATGTGATTTGCTGAGCCACAGGCAGGTGGGGCTTAGGATTCCCATTGTTTCGGTGGGATGGGGTCGGAATTAATAGGGTCCGACATCTCCTGCTGCCATTTTGAAAATATAGCTTATGAATGTTGAATCAGAAAGGAGATGGGATGGTGGTGTGGGCCCAGGTCTCTCCAAGACCCAGAGAAATTATTCATTACCAGAACATTTTTCTTTTCTTTTTTTTTTTTTTTTTTAAGATTTTGCCTCAAATGTCTTTAAGAAGCTAACCCCTCTCTGCAGACAAGCTGGTGAATCACAATGATGAGAGTTTCTCAGTGAGGAAACAATGAAGCATCATTGAAAGCATTTAAAAAGAGAGGGAGTGAACGATTGTTACAGCTTCAGGAAGAGATCATTTTCCGGATGAATTGCTAAAATAGGAGGAACCTGGCCTTTTCTGCTCTAAGGAAAGGATGCTCTGGAGCTGAAGCACTTACAGAAAGCGCCGAGTGCGAACTGAAACAAGAAGGATTAAACAACCATTGTTCTCGCCCATTCCTTGCAGTCCTGGAATGTTTCCAAAGTTGAGGCGCTAATTAAAAGAAGAATGTTCTCCTCAGACACATCTCAATGGCATTTGTTCCATTTTATCCCTTTATCCCGTAGGGAGCTTGTGGCCTCCGGGCCGTGCACAAGCGCGTGCTGTCTGGACTCCGGGGTCTGTGTCTGTGTCTGACCCAGCAAAGGTCCCGGAGCTCACTGAGTGTCTGGGGAGGGCCGGGGATCTGAAGGTCCTCACCCACTTAACCTTCTGCACGAAAATGGTGGAAAGCACAGGCTTCCTCTTGCAGAATCCCCACCCTCCCAGGGAGCCTGGGTTGGAGCTGCCCCTTCGCAGAGGGACCACCAGACTCGCCGTGTGTTTCCATGTTAAGTGCCACGTCCTCAGACGGGAGGCTCTTTTCTCCAGGCTCTGGGTTCCAGACGGGAACGAGCCTCTTACAGGCGCTGTCACCTGTCTGGGGCATTTCGTGTCTCCTGGTCCAGGAGGTCTCGGGGGAGGACGCGGGCAGCAAGGCAGGGTGCAGGCGTGGACTGGGGTCCCCGAACGTCCCTGGGCCTCAACTTCCTCCTCTGCAGGGTGGGGTCATCACAGCGCCTGCCTCAGGGGCGCCGTGGGGTTACGGGGGGCGGTGCTGTGCTGTCAGGGGGCTGCGCTGGGTGAGCATGTGTGAGTGAGTGACCAGGCGGCCCCGCAGGGACGTCCACGTCCTGCGTCCGTGAGGATGCGCCGTGCGCCTCACCGGATCCTGGCGGGTGTGCCAGGCCCCCGGGGCTGCCCCCAGATCCAGGGAGGTGACGTGTCTCAGGGACCCCAGGCTCTTGGCGGTTCTGATGCTCTGGAGAGGAAGATGGTAGTCCTGCCTGAGTTCCTGGAATTGCATCTCATAAGCTGTCGATGGTTAAGCGCAATCTCGTTTCAGACCAAATCCTCCACCACCTTCCCCGTCCGGAACCGTCTTCAGGAATCTAAACAGCCACTGCCTCAGGGAGCAGCACATCTCCAGCCCCTCCTGCGGCTTCCTGCCGCCCTGAGGTGGGGACGGACTGCCAGTAGCCTGCAGAAAGCCTCAGGGAGTTGGGATGGTTGTGACGTGATCTGAGCCCATTTGGTCATGGACAAGGGTTCGGTTTTTTTGATGCGTGACAGCTACTTCCAGAAAGTCTGAGATGATGAGGGTCACGTGCTCTCACACAGCCCTCCTCCCAGGTTATGATGAAGCCAGGCCCAGACCAACCCTGACACGCAGATGGTCGTGTATTACCCACACTTCCTTGGGGGCAGACACTGAAGGCCCAGGTCAAGCCCTCCTGAGAGCCCGTGAAAACCCCAGATCTCCTTGCTGGAGATCCAGCCTCCCCTGCAGGCAGGGCCGACCTGACATCGCACAGGCAGGGCCTTTACTTCCTGCTCAGCACCGCCCCACAGCATCCTCTGGTCCACCAGATGGACCCAGAACTGCGTAGGGACCGTGGGTGCAGAGACCACCTGTCCTGCTGCTCCCTTTACCTGTACGTGTCAGATTGGGGGGGGGGGTCTCCAAAATGTGTTAGTCAGTCCCCTCGTGACCAGTAAGAACGCGTTTCTAAGGCCTGGGGTGCTAGTTAATAAGCTAGACTTTTCACCCAAAGAAACCCGCTTCTGGGTTCACTGTGCTGATAAAATCACAGCAACATCCGGTGCTGATTAGACATGACGCTGGTAGAAGCTGAGCGATGGGGTAGAAACTCCCCAACCTGGGTGCAAAGCCCCGAGGCAGCAGGTGGAGAAGGGCAGCTGGGCGGGGCCCGGCCGAAGGCTTCCCCTGGCCCAGGTCCCCTGTTGACTGGCAGTCCCATCACTGTGGCTGCTCTTGGACTCCTATGGCCTGGCCCCGCCCTTGGAGGCAGAGCCAGCGTCTGGGGACGGACGTGAATGAGGACGGCTTCCTGGGGGTAGGAGCTTGAGACGAGCTGGACGCAGGGCAGGGGCGGTGCTAGCCGGGGCGATGGCACAGCGGCTCTGTAAAGGACGCCTCCTCCGGGAAGGGCTGCCGGGTCGGGAGAGGGACGGGACTGTGGTCTCAGGGCGTCCGTCCTTGGCGTTAACCCCGAGCTCTGAGTACAGGCCCGGGTCCTTCCATCAGTTGCTTTCAGCTGCGGGAGGCGGTGCGTTGTCGCGGTGACACGTCCCTGAGCTCTCCCTCCAGGCTGTGCCCTGTCCCAGGGCCGCGTGAGGGCCATCTGCCGTCACTTTCCCACCCGGCCTTTCACAGGGTGACAGAGGCTCCCGTGGGCGACCCCGGGGCGCCCTCCCTTCCTGCCCCTGGGGTCCGGGAGGACCACTCGCCTCGTCACCCAGACGGAGGCTCGGGCTCAGACCCGACTCCAGTCCCCCCGCCAGTTCAACCCTCCTGGTCAGAGCGCGGGCAGTGGCAGGGGTGGAAGGGGAGTAAGTGAGTGAGTGTGGAAGGCCTCGCCCTGCTGTCTCTCTGGCTGACTTAACCCCCCAGGTCTGCAGGGCCCAGCAGCATCGCCCGCTCCCAGACGCCCCGGCTGAGCTGTTTCCTCTGACTTTGGTCAGTGACGGCGGGGGATCCGAGGCGGCCCTGCCTGGATCCTTCCCTACCACCCACCACAGCGAGGGGTCCAGCAGCAGGGTCCCCGCATCCCATGTCCTGCAGGCTCGCTGGAGCCCTGCTGTCCTTCCAGAGGGGGCGTTACCTCTGTCCCGCCCCACCTGCTCCCAAGGGGTTAACATCCATCACCTGGGACAACAGCCGCTGGGTCCTCTGCAGAGGGGTCAGCGGGGAGACTTCACATTCTGATGGGCTCCCACCTCCAGAGACGGCGTCTTCCTCACCAGGGGGTCTGGACACTAAGCATGGGGGGCCCTCGGTGAACAGTGTATGGACAGATAACAAAAGGCACTCACGTGCCCACCCCTCCTCATTTCACCGCCCCCTGCAGAGACCCAGGGCCCGTCCCTCACAGTCTGCAGCCTCAGCCTCGGGGCAGCCAGTACAGTTTCTTCTTTTCACTGTGTGCTTGTGACGGTCGGAACCCCCCAGTGCCTGCGTTAAATGCAATTTTCACGTGTGTGTGTGTCTATGGTTTCATACGTGTGTGCATGATATTATATACATGTGGATTTAATCTTCTCGAGGCTTCCTCTTTGACACGTGGCTTCTTTAGAAATGTGTTGTTCAGTTTCCAAATATTAGGGATTTTCCAGATATTGATTTCTAGTTTAATTTCATAATGGTTCAAGAATGTCCTTTCACGACTGACAGTCTCTAATTTTCATGGCCCGCCTATGGTCTGACTCAGTGAAGGTTCTGTGTGCGCCTGAGAACGACTTTATCCTGCCGTTACTGTGCAGAGTGTTCCGGAACGTCTGTTAAGTCGAGTCTCTTGACGACGCTGTTCGGGTTGTCAGTATCCTCACTGCTTTCCTGCCTCCTTGTTTTACGGCGGCTGAGAGTGGCGTGCTGACGTCTCCTACCCTAACTGTGGGTTGGCCAATTTTTCCTTTCGGTTCTATCAGTTTTTACTTCGTGCAATTTGAAGTCGTGTTGTTAGGCACACAGCTGTTTAGGACTGGTATGTCTTCTAGGAGAGCGCCCCCTTTTATCGCCCTGTAATGGCCTCTGCCCATCCCTGGACGTGTCCTTGTTCTCAAGTCCACTTTGCCTGGAATCGGGGTATTCATTCCAGCTCTCTCTTGTTTGCTGTTTGCGTGGTATACCTTCCTCCCTCCTTTTACTCCTAACAGAGAGATGTTTTTATGTTTAAAGTGGGCTTCTTTTTGATGGTTTGTAGTCAGTTCTTGCTTATTTTTATCCACTATGACGATCTCTGGGTGTTAACTGGTGAGCTATCACCACTCACATTAAAAACGACGATTGATAGAGTGGGATTCATAGCAGCTGTCTTGCTAGCTGTTCTGTCTGTTCCTCTTGTTCCTTCTTTTTTCCCTCTTTTTTTGCCTTCTCTTTAGTCTAACTGAACATTTGTTATTATCCCATTTTATCTCCTCAATTGACATTATTTATACCTCATTTAAAAATATTTTTCGTGGCTGAACTATGGTTTGTAATTTTTCACTTTTAAATTATCTGAATCCATGTTCAAATAAGAGTTCAAATAAGGGCTTCCCTTGAAGTGTGAGACGCTGTAACATTATATGCCCGGCGCCTCTCCGCCATCCCTGGTGCACTGTTTTGTCGTGCATTTCAACTTTCCCACGCTCAACTCTTAGCAATTTGTTTAATTTTGAGTTTAATCTTCCTACCAGCTTCCTTTGGCACTGTCCAGTTCACCAAGTGCTGGCCCCTTTTCTCTCTGCAAGCGTCTGTCTGTCTGTCTCTCTTTCTCCATTTCAGGTGAGTTGTCTGCTGTGAAATCTCAGCTCTTTAAGGGAGTCAGGAAAAGCTGTTGATTTGCAGTCTGTCCGGCTTTTTTCCGTATTGTCTGGGTGGGAGCTACACGCTTGTCTGCTCTCCACCTTTCTGAACGTAAACCATAATTCCGAACACAGTTTTGAAAGCAGCTTTTGATGAGATGAGGAAACAAGACAAAAAAACAAGGATCTTATCTAGTTTAAATAATTGGACAGATAGAAATGCCATGTTTTATCAATGTTCCAGCATCCCAAGGCAGTGGGGTCTTCATTTTCACCTAGAGTTGCAATGCAACCCCTGAATTATTCTTCCAGTGATTTATTCCACATCTGGTATAAGTAGCTTACGGGCAGTTCTAACAGGAAGACGCTGACTTGGTGAAATACCCATGGTATTCATACAGCCTCACCCGGAGCTTTTCTGATGGGCAGTAGGTCAGGGGGGCACCTCCAGCCAGGATGCCAGGAGCGGGACGCATGAAACAGAGCAGAGGGGCAGGCCGGCTTCTGCTCTGAATTTTCCTAAAACACTAGGTTGGTTTCACTTACAGCCACTGTCCCTCTTAATCACACACTGACGCGGGGCTGGAGCCCGGGGGCCGCTGCACCTCCTCTCACAATGTCACAGCTAATGTGATTGTCCCACCACGGTGAGGAGGTATGTGCGCCAGGGGAAACCAGACAGACCCAGGCGAGAGAGGGCGCAAGGTAGAGAAATAAAACACAGCAAAATCCCTGGATAGATCGGCAGGATGATGAATTGTAACCGTCAGTAACGCGAACAGCTTAACCATTATTAAAGCATTTTCTTCTGGGTCTTAGATAGAGAGGCCAGGAAATAACCAAAGACCTGTAAGTCCCTTATTAATCACGGAAGCACACTTTCATGTTTGCAAAATACTTTGCTGTAATTTATTATTCTTTTCAGTGGCTCCATCACAGATGTCTATGTACAGAAATCTGTATAATCCACTGGTTTAACAAGACATCTAGTTCAAGCTGAATGAGAGGTGGGGCAGAGGCAAGTTTCCTGGCCATCAGGGGCAAAGGCTGTTATGAAGAGAACGCGGAGCTCCCCTGCAGAGTTGCCTGTGATGAGGCTTCAGGGGCCACGCAGAGTATTCGAGTCTGTGTCTCTCCATCTCTCTCTGCCGCTCCCTCTCTCTCCATCTCTCCCTATGTATATTACACACACACACACATATATACATTCATAAATATATATACATATATATGTCACGAGTGGCCACCTATTTCCTAGGTCCCAGGCTCTGTGGTTTCTCCATTCCCTTTCCTGAATCACTAGAACTCTCACGGTTAATCTCCTTTCCTCCTGTCCCTGAGGACACTGCTGAGATATTCACAGGAAACAAGTTAGGTTTTCCAAATGACCTCGGATGTTTCAGAAACTAAAATTCCCCGAATACAGCACAGCCCCGAATCCAGCTGTGGACCCTGTAGCGGAAGGACATGGCGGGGCCTCGCTTCCCCTGCTGTCACCTGCCTGGTCAGGCTCCTGTTCAGGACCCTGGAGAGCTGCCCACGGGAGGGGACACTGTGCCGGAGCCTCTGCCAGAGACCCTCACAGCCCCCGCCCGGCCCCCAGCCCCCAAGGGGAGCCTCCCAGCCCCCAGACCCCAAGGGGAGCCTCCCAGCCCCCAGCCCCCAAGGGGAGCCTCCCAGCCCCCAGCCCCCAAGGGGAGCCTCCCAGCCCCCAGCCCCCAAGGGGAGCCTCCCAGCCCCCACCCCCAAGGGGAGCCTCCCAGCAGGTTCCCAGCGAGGAGGGACGGTTAGGTGTAAGATGAAGAGCCCTCTGCTGCGAGAATCCACGGCCTTGGAATGGGCGAGAAAGGAGAAACGGGCACTGCACTAGGCAGAATCATGTTCTTTTTTTTAATCTATTTTTTTATTGAACTATAGTTGATTTACAAAGTTGTGTTAGTTTCAGGTGTACAGCAAAGTGATTCAGTTACACACACACACACACACACATACACATATATGTACATATTCTTTTTCAGATTCTGCTCCATTACAGGTTATTACAAGATACTGAGTATAGCTCCCTGTGCTATACAGTTGGTCCTTGTTTATCTTACATACGATAGTGTGTATCTGTTAATCCCGACCTCCGAATTTATCCCTCCCCCCCTCCCCTTTGGTAGCCATAAGTTTGTTTTCTATGTCTATTTCTGTTTTGTAAATAAGTTCATTTGTATCATTTTTTTTAGAATCCACATATAAACGATATCATATGATATTTGTCTTTCTCTGTCTGACTTACTTCACTTAGTATGACAATCTCTATGTCCATCCATGTTACTGCAAATGGCATTATTTCATTCTTTTTAATGGCCGAGTAGTATTGCATTGTATATATGTACCACATCTCCTTTATCCATTCCTCTGTCCATGGACACTTAGGTTGCTTCCATGTCTTGGCTATTGTGAACAGTGCTGCCATGAACATAGTAGTGCTCGTATCTTTTTGAATTATGGTTTTCTCAGGGTATGTGCCCAGTAGAGGGATTGCTGGATCCTATTTTTAGTTTTTAAGGAACCTCCATATTGTTCTCCATAGTAGCTGTATCAGTTTACATTCCCACCAACAGTGCAGGAGTGTTCCCTTCTCTCCACACCCTCTCCAGCATTTATTGTCTGTAGATTTTTTGATGATGGCCATTCTGACCGGTGTGAGGTGGTACCTCATTGTAGTTTTGATTTGCATTTCTCTAATAATGGGTGCTATTGAGTATCTTTTCATGTTTCTGTTGGCCATTCTTTCTTTCTTTCTTAAAGCCTTTACTTTGAGACATGATGGGAAAACCTTACAAGTGCACATGAAAAAGTGAGACATGATTCCAGCTGAACGTGAAGCCGTGTAACCAAAGAGCTTTAACACCCGTCAGCGAGTGTGCCGCCCCTGGGGCTGAGCCTGGCGGGCTGCAGGGCCGAAGGGGATGGTGGCCAGGACTCCTGTCCGTCTTCCTCAGCGCTCCTGCACAGAGCCCACGGCCGCCTCCTCAGAGCCTTTCCCATGGGCAGCCGAGTCGTCACCCACGTCCCAGTGAGCAAAGGTCCCCACGGCCGGCGTGAGGTCACACTGGTGGCCCGGGGACCCAGGCCTCCACAGCGGCTGTGGCGTTGCTCGGCACACACGGCTCGCTGCGCTTTGGCCGGGTCTCCAGCAGGTGCCGCCAGGGGAGGCTGGTGATCGACGCCAACTCTGAAGCCAGTAGGGCACCGGCCAACAAACTGGACGCCACGCTTGCTCTGGTTGAATATACACATATATATCCCCTTTGCCTGGTGACTCAGCCTCGGCCGCATGCCCACCCCTGAACCAGGCACAGTGGACGGAAGTCACCGGCTAACCTGGACCTGAGTCACAGGGTCCGTTCTGGCTCTGAGGGACAGTCAGCACCCCCAAACCACAGTGCCAGAAAGCTGAGGGGGAGCTGGTTCCTCCCAGGGAATTTGGGGGCCACTGTGAACATTCAGAGCATCGATGCTGGTGGGCACGACAAGTAAGTGGACGTCACACCCAGGATGAGGCCTTTCCTTCCAGAACAAGAGGGGGCATGTGGGCAAACCTGCCCTGGAGCCAGGGGACAGAGCACACGGGGGAGCCTTGTCCTGGGGCTGGAGTTGGGGGAGGGGTGGTGACAGGGCGTGACTTCCCAGGACACTGGCTCCACCGCGCTGAGAGTTTGTCACGAAGGGTCTTTTCCGTTTTACAGAACTTAAACTCAAAACATTTTAAATACCGGCCCTGGCGCAATTAAATTCACTTTAGTTACGTCATATCTTTTTGGATCTAAAAGGAAAAACAGTAAACATGTCTGCAGTAAAATCGATAATTATCCTGGAATGAATTCCAAACCCTGGGGAGTAAGGTGACAAGTGGCCTTCGCCCATCTGGGCTGTTTTCAGCTTCTCAAGACCTTCAAGGGCTGTGCCCTGTGAGAGGAGCCGGCAGCACACCCACGGGCGCAGCCTTGGGAGAGGAGGCCCGGCATCGGGGAGTCTCTTGCATGTGGACGGCGTCCCCCGCCTGCTTCGTGTTCCTCTCCTGCAGGGACCCCGCTCCTTCTGCCGTTGGCAAGGGACCTGACAGCTCTGGCCCTGTTAACAAGAGTCGTCAGAGGGCTTCGACTAGAGGAATTTTCCCAAAATCTTATCATTCATTGCTTTACTTTGGTTTAAAGAAACCGTCACTTTAAAAGTTGCACATTTGATACGTATCCCTCAGCAGCTGCTCCTTTCAAATCTGGATTTTCTAGGATCTAAAGACTGAAGCTGAATAATTCATGACATGCTCTTTCCCAGATTCGGGTGTTTTATTTTAACAGTGTTAACGTCACGAACACACTCGGGCTGCAGCTTCCCTGAGAGCTGATGCGTGGGAACAGCCCCCGGGTCTACAGGCACGTGTGTGACCAGCCTCCCCGAGCCTCAGTTTCCTCATCTGCAAACTGTGTCACGGGTTATTGCGAGGCCGAGTAGGGTGCACACACCGTGCTTGGCTCCAGTCTCTTTCTCTTGGGGCTCAGACACACGTGCCGCGGGTGCTATTAGCCCAGATGTTCCCCCGTCGTCGGGCTGGGTCCTGTTGGCGCATTTCCATGGTTTCCTGAGCACATCTGCACACGGTTGCTACGTGCCGGGTAGGTGCCCTATATGGTGGTCACTGTACCTAAAACGCACGTCTACCACCCTTCGGAGGACACGCGGGCCACAGCACGGAGACCAAGAAGGTTCTGCCAGGACCTGTCCACTTTGGTTTTGCCGAGGACTTGCGTGACATTCTCCTGAAAGCACACGTCTGACTCGGGAACGAGGTCCAATCGTGGCTTTAGAAGCTGGAGAAATCCGTTCGTTCGCCGGGTGGTCACTGAGCGCCTCTATGTGCCAGGGACTGATCCAGCTGTGGGGACAGCAGTAAAGGAAACCAGTGACGATGGCTCTGCCCTCACGGAGCTCCCAGTCCAGCGAAGGGGTTGGAGAAGCCAGAAGAGGAGCCCCACGTGTGACGTGTGAGACAGAGTCGCGGGTCCTGGAGGGAGAGGGAGGGATGTGAAGCGTGTGCCTGGGAGGATGAGGGAGATCTGAAGATAATCCAGTTTGCCAGACAAATCCGTCAACTGAGTGTGCAGGAAGTAGCCTCACACCGACATGTGGGGACTGAGTCACGTGACGCTAAATAACGCTAATGGCAGCTTGGGTCACGTGCTTCAGACAGGTAAGACCCCGAGTCTCGGCCAGCGGAAGGCACAGGGTGGGAGAGGGACGCTGGCCGGGGCGTCTCTGCCCACAGGTTAACCGGGGCCCCGGCTCCCAGGAACGCTTCACAAGCGCCTCAGGCCAGTGAGAGCCCTGCGGGACCTGCTCTTTGGATCTGACCTTTACGAGGAGATCACGGCACTGGGTCCAGTGCCGTCTTGGAACGCGGCTCCTCTGGCGTCAAAGCCCTTGGTTCTCAGAGTGGGGCCCTGGACCAGCCGCGCGAGCATCACCTGGGAACTCGTCAGCGCTCAAAGAAACGTTCACGCGTCGAGGCGTGGGGAAGTCATTCCGCCTCGTGCACGAGTTAACTTGATTTTATGCGAACAAAGCCAGCTCGTTTATGGCCTATTAAACACACGTTGTACATCTGCTTTTTTCACTATTAAAGAAAAGCGCACGCGGGCCAGAAGAATGTCCGTGTTAAAAATAAATGGCTCCCTTCCCGGGATGACAGGGCTGGTCCTTCTTCACTGATAAGACTCCCTTCCCAGGTGCCAAGGTCACACTGACTCGGTGTATGCTCTGGTCTGTTCTTTTTGAAACCTTGAAGGAATGTATCTTTGACGTGTTTGACGTTCTTATTTTCTGACAAGACATAAAACTGTGCTGAAACACATGCTTCTCGGGAGCCGTTCCTCAGGATCATCTGAGCAGCTGCTTTTCTGGGCTAGAGTCCTCAGTCTGGCTCAAGTAAAACCCTTCTCTATTCTTATTATAGATCGTTGATTGACTATTTTCATGGACACTGGAGACGTCCTCCAGACCTGCTCGAGCAGAAGCCCTGGCCGTGGGGCCCTGCGACCTGGGTTTCAACAAGCCCCCTCTGGGTGATGCCCGTGCTGACATCTGGGAATCTCTGGAGTAACAACTCCCGGAAGATTTCTTCACACTGAACCGTCCCTATTAGTATCAGTTTATCCTGATGACGTCTGGCCTCCTCAGAGACAGGGAGCTGAGAGCTCTGAGGTTCTGCCCCGGCCTCTCCTACTGCAGATGGAGCCTCTGGGCTCTCCTCAGAGGGGGCAGCAGGGCAATGGGGTGTTTGCCCTTATCTTGGAAACAATTTAGTTCAGATTAAATGGGCCACTAGATGGGCCACTAGAATGAGGCCAGCCTCATGCTGTAAGTAAATCTGGGCTGTGATACACGGGCTCCGCTCTGCTAAAAATGCCTTTATCCTCCGGGTGCAGTTCTGAGCCGCTTATTTCCTTGATGAGGGATCACAGCCATCAGCTGACGATCGGGGGAATTTGTCCCCCATCACCCAGCACCAGCAGCCCCATTACCTTCTCCAGCTCGCACAGATGTGGACTCTGTTGACTGAGTGAGGGGCCGTGTAGTGTATCTGACGGTCTGCTTGGTTCATAAGATCCCGCTTCGTGATTCCTTCTTAGCTTAGAGACTTAGAGACATCAGAGACTTGCTATGGAGTCTGGGAAGGAGTCGGGTGGAGACGCAGAGATGGAAGTTACTCACATAGTGCGTGGACCACGGAATCCCAAGGAAGAGTTTACAAGAGAAGGTGGCTAAAAACAGCCTTGGGGGATGTCTGCATGTAGGGGTCACAAGGAGGAGAGACAATGGTGGAGGCAGATAAAGAACCAGGCAGGGAGAAAACTGAGAAGTGCAGTAAAACAATCAGTGACAACTTTTCACAGTGAAGGAACCGGTCCGTCATCTAAAAGGCTTCAGAAAGAATGAAGATGAGACTAAGGATGAGCCCTGAGTTGGAGGAGTCATAAGTGGCAACATCGCTGAGGCTGGAGGGCGGGGCTTTGGGACGAAGCCCGCCCACCCCTGCTCAGGAGGCTGGGGGAGGGCGTGCAGTGGGAGCACTGGGAGGGCGTCCCAGTGCTCATCCCAAGACATGGGTCTCTTCACAGCTGCCGTGGCTTTGTGGGAGGGGCACCACCTTCTGCCCTCCATTCTCCCTGGAGGCCAACGTGTATCTATTCTCTCCCTCACTGGACAGATATCCTTCGAGGAGATTTAGTCAAGGAAGAATGGGCCTAATGGAGTCTTTCAAGATAAGTGGCCCCTGTGTGCCGTGTTGCCTGCTCACGTGGTTGGGTCTCCTGCAGACTCTTCTGCTTTTATTAGCTGAACAAGCTGCATTTGTCTGTTAGTTTGCAAATGGCCCTGTCCCTCGGTTCTATTCCTGGTTTCACAGGTCTCCTGGGTTTTGCGAGATCTTTTTCCTTCGCTAATTGGAGCCAACTTCTTCTGTCCTTGGGTCTACCACTTAGATGGTCTCCACGGTGCAGGCTGTTTCCACGTGGCAGTGGAGAGCATAGGGCACAAAGAATGCCCATGCCTGGGCTTACTGGGCCACCCTGCCCTTGGGGCCTTGAGGTGACCCTGCCTCTGCAGGGCAGATCCGCTTATAACACGTGCGCTACCTTGGAGTTTTAGTGCTGTTTCCGAACACCGTGTCCCGGCAGTGAAAAATCCCTCTGATTTTCCCAGTGCTCATCCCAAGACATGGGTCTCTTCACAGCTGCCGTGGCTTTGTGTGAATCTGGTCCCCAAACTTGGAGGAGCTGGAGAGGTTCAGGAGAGTAGAGTCAGATAAGGACAGTGGCCTGCCTGTCTCAGGCAGCTGGAATGTAGATGTGGGGGCTGGAGCTCAAGCAGCCATTTTGGAACATGAGGAAGAATCAGATACCGAGGAGTTCCTAGAAGCAAGAGAGAGGAGCGATCTTCCCTTATGACTGTGAATGATGATGCCAGCCCTGGACCACACTTCTCCACACTTGGGTTTTGTGCGAGAGAGTAGCTTGTCTCACGTGAGCTCCTGTGGACTGAGGTCTGCAGCCGCTCACAGCAGACTTGCCCCACCCGATGCAGCCACAATGGATGCATTTCTGCCCCCTGTGCTGACTGGACAGAGCAGCTGCCCTCCGACTCCTCAGAGGACAACGTGCTCACGAGTCCCCGGGGCTGCTTGCACTGCAGATATGCTGATTCCTGGGCCAGGGCAGGGGCCTGGGATTCTGCATTCCCCACATCTCAGGGGATGCCAGGCTGCAGCTCCCTGACCACACCTGGGGCCTAGAACTCATCTGCCTCACGGGTCTCGGCCTGGGTGCTCTCACCTGCCCCATGCAGGGCAGCTCCTGTCCAGCTCGGCCCACAACAGCAGCTGCTGCAGAAGAGCAGTCAGCAGAGAGGATTTGCATGTGATGGGCCTGGCGGGGAGCAGGGCCTCTGCAGTGATGTGGGTCGTAGAGGAAACACGTCCCCTCCCCTCCCCTGCAACCTTCCTTCCACAGCAGGAAGCTGGGGCATCGTTGTGATATCAGAGGCCCAGGAAGGGTCCAGAGGACGAGTTAACAGTTTCATGCTTTTCTTAATCCTCGAAGCAGGTTTTCTGAGCCATTTGCTGGGTCTTCAGAGTGGCTCCCCTTCTGTCTTCCGAAGGTTGGTTAGAAATCAGGGGCTGCAGCCCAGGAGCCCCGATTATGTCACTCACACCTGAGCACGCTCAACGCCCTTCCCGACCGTGGGTCTGCCTGGACCCACAGGGTCACTCTCCCTCCAGCCCCGCCCGTCCTCCCTGGGATTCCTGCACAGACTCACTGAAAACAATGCTGGGGAAGGTGCGGGGCCTGGACGGGAGGGCGGGGCCTCAGGGACTGTGACCGCGACCTTGCGCTGGGGGCCCACAGTCCTCAGCACCCTTTCCTCAGAGGTCCACCACCCTGCAAGGTGGTCAAGAACCTGCGTCCTGCTGTCAGGCGGATTCAAGTTCAAATCCTGGCTCTGCCATGTATTAGCTATGTGGCCTTAAGAAATGACTATCTCTTTGGCTCCAGAGGGCATTGCAGGTGAGGGGCAGCATGGGGCAGGCACAGTGTTGCAGGAAGAGCCTGTGAGCCTGGGGCAGGGAGTGACAGGAGAATGGCTGAGGGACAGTGAGGTCAGATCTGCAGGGGGCTCTGTACCATGCAGGGCAGAAGGTCACAAGCCCAAGAACCCAACTCAGGTTGCACAGAGGGACAATGTGGGAGCGCAGGCTCCCCATAGGCTGCAGGCGCAGCTGATCCAGGGGCTCAGCTGCTTCTGCCTCCCCACCTCTGGGCTCTGCTGTCCTCTGGGCACCTCCAGCCTCACGCTCCTGTGTGGCAGCAAGGCAGCTGCCTGCAGCCCAGGCACCCCCTCCTCCCAGCACCCAAATGTTAGTCTCTCACCCCCACAGGTCACTGGGATTCCCGGTGGTTGGGTCGGGGATCAGAGGCACCACCGGGCATGCCTGGGTAAATGCACAATCCTGGGCCCATGACACCGACACCCACCCTGTGGGCTGAGGGGGTCTGCAGCCTGACTGCTGCCTCAAACCCAGCTCCGTCACTTTCTAGCTGTGGGACCCAGGGCGGGTCACTGCACCTCTTCCTGGGTCTGATGTCCAGCTGTAGAATGTGGGCGAGCGCAGCACCTGCTCACAGGCTTGAGGGGGGTGCGGTCCACGTCCTAGGAAGAGGCGCCACCCAGGGAGGTAGGCGTCCAGTGAGCGCATTACCAGTCGTTATCAGTCACCTACCACAGGGTGCAGGTGTGTGAAGTGCCCCTGAGGTATCTGGCTGACACCTCATCAGGTGACCTCTGCTCTTGCAGGTGTCGCATCTCTAGAACCTCTAACTTACCTGGAAGTCATGTCACCAGCTGTGGGTTTCAGGCACCTCTCTGCATCTGGCCATCAGCTGGGCATGGAGATGACCCACCAAACCATTACTGAGTTCCTACTGCATCCTACTGCATACATCCATGAGGTCAGGTCATTATCGAGCACCTGCTGTATATACTCACAGTGCCAAGGGCCATTGCCAGTGGCTTACTGTGTACATTCACGTTGCTAGGTCACTGCTGAGGACTTACTGGGCACATCTGTCTCAGGCACAGTGCTAATGGACCTGGACCCTCAATGACGCACACCCTGGCTTTGCCTCTCCAGCCACACATAAACCTGCTCGGGGAGAGCAATCTGGTGCTCTCGTTCATCCTGCAGCAGCAGCACGTCTCCGAGAACCATCCCCCAGCCACCCAAATCTGCAGCTGGTTCAAATTTTGAAAGATGAAAAAATGAACCATTTTTTTGAAACCAGCCTCATCTCTATTTCTTCATCCAAAATGACTGATGGCACAGCATCTGATCTCAGTCAATTCTAAGTAAGCGCGGTCACAGCAAGGTTGGACCTGCTCGGTTCCCTCTCCTGGGAGGGGTGGGTCTGAATGCACCGGGGTCCTGGATCCCTCCTCACAGACGTCTGCAGAGGCATCCGTCATGAACTGGTCCCTGTGGGTGGGTGGATGACAGAGGTAGCCCTGAACAGCTGTGTACGACGTACCTGGAGCCCTCTCCTCTAAGCCCCACTGCAGGGCTGCCGTGGAGGTTGGTTCTGTGATTCTCTCTCTCAGTCATTTCCTCTCTGGCCAGCCTTAGAAAGGTGAGGACGCACCTACAGGCTCGCTACCCCAAAAAAATGTTTGAGCAAATCAGCACAGCAAAGGGAAACAGGGACTGTCCGGGTCAGATATTGATTTCTCCCGTTACTCTGAAGAAGCCCCAGGGAGGATGGGAAAAAAATCGATAGAAATTTAAGGTGAGGAATGGAACTGACAGTTTTCTTACAAGATAGATTAAATTGAGACGAACTAAATAGAGCGGCTGCCCGGGTTGTATGTGGGGAATGGAGGCACTATTGGTTCATGCGGGGACTGACTCAGTCCGTGGATCACAGTATCTGCCACAAATAAGAATCACCTGGGGAGATTTAAAAATCCTGATTTCCAAACTGTGCCTCAGACCAATTACACCAGGAGCTCTGAAGGTGGCAGTCAGGATCCAGTCTTCCGAAAGCCTCTCCGGTATTTCAGTGGGCGGCTATCTTGGGAACAATTGGCTAGAGCCCCTCCAGCCCTCTTGGGCTCTGGAGGTTTCTGTCCCACCCAAGCCTGGGCACAGGGCGGAGTGGGGAGTGAGCAGAGCTCGGGGGCATTCTCAAGCTCCCCTGGAGCTGCTGCGTCCTCTAAGCCATCCTCTGTCCTCTCTCCTCATAGCCATGGTCTCTGCTGGCCAGAGATCCCAGAGTACACACCCTCTTCTTTGGCCAAGCCCTCCTCCCTGGCCAACGTCCTAGATGGGCCTGAAGAATGACATTCACGTGTTGGACATGCAGCCTCTATTTCCCACTTTCGTAGCCTCCCCTGTGGCCCAGATGTGTCTTTGCTCCTGGTGTCCTGAGGGTGGGCTATTCATCCTGGCTTGAGCCACAGTGATTGGTTCAGGGATGGGCATGTGACTCAAGCAAGACTCTCTGGCTCAGATAGGGAAGCCCTGAAATTATGGCTGAATGGCTGGGAGGTGGTGGTTGACTTTTCTTGAGACTTCTGTGTCATGAACTGGGGGCACAGGGGGATGTTACGGTTGAGCTGTTGAACAAAGGTGCTCTGAGAATAAAGCCAGCACAGAGAAAGCGAGGAGAGAATGAACCCTGGTAACGTCACTTGAGCCCCTGGATCAAGCCAGGCCTGAAACCTATCCTGTTTCCAGCTAGGCGCACCTAACACCTCTTTCCACTCAAGGTGGTTTGGTGGTGGTTTGCTCTCATTGCTCACGACGTAGACGATCCTGACACACACAGGTGGCCCGCGGCTCCTCATGACTTGGTTCTGGCCCTGCTCACCCCCAGCCTCTGGGCACACGACGCTCCGTCTCCTCTCGGAGCTCAAGCCACACTGAAAGGTCTTCAAGCAGCTCAGTACAGCGATCCAGATGGCCCAGCTCCAATCCTGGTTCTGCCACTCAGAGCTGCGTAACATCAGGCAAGTTGCTTATCCACGTGTGCTTCAGTAGCCTCACCCCAAGTACAGGAATATTGATGGTACTGTGCTCATAGATGTCTGTACTCATAAGGATGGATTCGGGATGCAGTGAGGAGGTGTATTTAAAGCAGAACTGTGTGTGGGCACAGTGAGGCCTGTGTCAGTGTCAGCTCTTGCTATAACAATGGTGTGTGTGTCTAAGGGGCTTCTCATCCTCCCACCTCAGGGCTTTGCACCTGCTGTTCCCTCTGCCTGGAATGCCATCTACTTTGCTCACACCTCCTTCAGATGCCAGCTCCCAGAAGGTCCCTGTTTTATGTTCCCAAGGGTCCCTGTAATTTTCTCTCCCAGTATCCATTGAAGTTTGCAATTCTATGTCGTTAGAGCACTATTCTTTTTCCGTATCCCTGTCTAGACCGTGAACTTGAAGACGTGATGAATCTGGTTTGCCACGGTCTGTGGCTTCAATACCGAGAACAGAGCCCGGCCCCTCAGAAAATACATTTGGAAGGAAAGAAGGAAGGGACGGAGGGAGGAAAGGAGGGAGGGAGGGAGGGAGGGAGGAATCGAATGGTCTGGTAACTCAGGGACAACTTCACAGGGAAAATGTGAGAGACTCGAGGGCTGAGGGCCACCCCGGTGCTCAGGCTTGGAGGAGAAGTCCAAGCCCTCAGAGCTGTGGCAGTGGGGGTTAGAGACACCCTTTGACCCGCGCGAAGCTATAGATGGCCCATATTCTTTTATTATTCTATACAAACTTCGGGTGTACAGCATTATAGCTCAACACCTTATACACTAGAGGGTCCACATTCTCGATCACTTGATCAAGAGAGCGCTCATCGCTGGACCCGCTCAGCACCTGCAGTTGCAAAGCCCCAGGAAGGTCTGCACTAGGCATGTGGGGGGGGGTTAAACGCGCTGTGAAGAGCGGTAAATGGGCTCCAGAGGGGATCTGTGTCCTTTTCTCCTTCTAAATACATTTCGACATTATTCGCTTTTAATTAAAACTGAGGCAGGTGTCACTCTGCTAAGATCATACCTAAGAAGTGAGAGGATGGAGAGGATGTTAAGAGGGATGGGCATGGATAATGCAAGGTAATTGCGATGATGTTTCATGAAATGTGTTTTGTTCTTAAAACTGGAATTGGCTTTGATGTCTTTCAAAGCCCCAATTCATTTTTAATCCATGCAGAGACTCTTTTCTTCGTTTTCCAGGCTCTTCCAGGGGCACTGGGGACCAGTGACATGCCGGGAGCTGGACGGAGCATGAGTTTGAACAACAGTCGTAATGAGATGGTCCAGTCCCCAAGCCTGTCCCACGGTGGGCAGCACTGTGGGCATCTGGGTGCAGAGGGTGAGGGGTCCCAGTCCTTTCGTGGTTGAGCTGAAAGTCACCTCCATGATGCAGAAGGGTACAGCACCTCCCCAGGAACCCGGGTCCAAGGCTGTGCTGTGTTCATGGGTCACAGTCTCTGCCAGGCAAGGGTCAAGGTCCTCTGGGTCCAGGCTACAGACCTGGACTCTGACCAGTGCCAAGCACCAGAAAACTTGGAGACACTTAGAAATTCAATGGATTTTCATCCTGATCTGAAGAATTTCCTCTTCTTTCCTGCTACCCCGTGCATGCGTGCTGCCTGAAGGAGGGGGGGAGGAGCTTGGCTCAAAGCGGACTTAAAGTGACATCTGTGAAACAGCCCCCTCACCCCACCCTGGGTGGGAGTTCCCCTCAGGACCCGGCAGAAGACACCACCTGCCAGGATTGGCTTCCTCCATCGGCCCCACCTTGGCAAGTTATCCACAGCTTCGTGAACGCCGGCCCACAGCAGGGAGAGCGTTCCCGCGTCCCTTTAAAGGTGGAGAATAAAAGTGCTCCCAGGACAGAAAGTCCAAGTGCAGCATCGCTGCGTTAACAACCTCCTCGTGAGGGTCCCTGGCCTCGTCTTTTCTCTGAGCTGTCAGAGTGGATGCAGTGAACTGTGTTCCCCCATCTAACGCCGGCGCAGCCCGATTCCTGGAGATGCTCAGGGCCTCCGACGACCTGGGAGCCTGTCAGCAGTCACAACGTCCTGAAGAAGCCCCACTTCCGATAACGAGAGGGGCTCTTGGGAGAGCCTAGGCAGCAGGACAGAACCAGGGAAGATTTGTGGAGTACGTCAAGGGTCCTCACAAGTTCTTTGTTATCTAAGAGATAAAGGCCTCTTTGCAAAGTATTTACTGCATCTGTGATGCTGGAAAAGAAATACACACGAGGGTTATTCTACTTAAACATCTTGACGGTTTTCTCTGGGGAAGACTGAAGGCTGATGATTTAGAATCGTGATATATGCTATACAAACAAGTACTCAGACCACCGCTATAGCACCCCAACCGTTCTCAGAGGCCCAAGCACCACAGCTGCCAGCCCTTCTGCATCCCTTCCCTGGTTTCCAAACATGTTTTGTCTCCAGGCAGATCTGGGTCTCAGGCTAGAGGGAGGTATTGGGCCCATATCTACTTCTTACCGAATATTATGACCAAGTATGGGCCTGAGACAGCTTGTGTACGTGTTGCAGGTGTGCCACCCACGTGGCTAATCTATGGGTGTGCATCTGGGGATGGTTCTGTTACCTGCAGGGGCTGCCTGAGACTCACCTATCTGGTTCCCACGTCAATCGCCCGAAGGTGTGACTTATGGGCTATAGCGGTGTGTGTCTTACATCTGCGATGCTGTGCGTGTCACGCACGAGCTGTTTTCTTGTGCTCCGTGCGCTTCTTACGTGTGTTCCCAGTGACTGTATCGTCTGCTTCCCACGTGTTGCTATCCGATGTCATCCCTGTATATGTGACCTGTGCTACACTCACGCACCTGTGCTACCTGGATGTGGCGGCATCCTGTGCGTGTGCGTGTCACTTGCATGTGTTGGTGCTTATTTGTGTTGCCACGTGAGTCTCCTCCGTATCCTGGTCCGCATCCGCCTCATGTACAAGCTTCTGCTGTGGGCTCTTACTGTGCACCGCCCCCCGGTGGCCTGTGTACCCTCCTCCCTGTTCCCGCGCCCGCTGCTCTGGGTGTTTCACGCACTCCTATATGCGCCCTACTCACGTCAGTTGTTTCCGGGCTACTCACCGCAACATTAACCCTCCATCCTCCTTTTACAGACGAGGAGGCCGAGGCCGGAGGGTCCGGGCTCGGACCGCACGGCGGGAATCTGCACAATCACGACCCTAGAATCTGCTCCGTGCCCTCTGCACTAACGAGGCCTCCTCACTGCGAAGTGACGGACCCACCTCACATCTGCTCAAGAAAGCAGGGGTGGGGCTGGTGCACTCCTGACCTGAGGTCTCCGCAGGGCAGGGCCAGCTTCAGGTGCGGTTGGATCCAGGGCCCCAGTGACGTCATCAGAACTCAGTCCTTTCTTCCCTCTCGTCCCTTTGCCTTCGTTCAGCCTGGCTTTGTTATCAGGCGCCAATCTCTGCCTTCGGGCATCTTCAGGCCCCTCCACGGTGACGAGATGGCAGCGGAGGTCCTGCTCACCTCCTCTCAGAGCCGAGGCTTTCCTGTCAGCCCCGGGCGAGGCCCGGCACTCACTCTGATTGGATTGCATGAGGTCATGTGACCATCCCTGACCCAATCACTGCAGCCAGGACACAGCCAGTGGAAAGTGTAAGAGCCTTTCCTGTTGACTTGGGACAAACCCTAAACCTCACTCTGATTGGACATGTTAAGGTGATGTGACCTTCCTGAACCAATCACTGCAGCCAGAACACAGCCCGTGGTAAGAGCCTTTCCTGTCCGCCTGGGACAAGTCCTGATGCTCACTCTGATTGGACATGCTGATGTCATGTGACCAGCTCTGGACCAATCACTGCAATCAGGGCAGGGCTTGACTTGACCTGAATCACAGCCCCAACTGGAGCCAAGGGTGCTCTGCCTGGATGACGGGTCTGAGCGGGTGGATTCCCGGATGGAACTTGGGGCGCTCCTAGGAGAGGTGGATGCTGGGAGATGTCCAGCACAGAATCTGGGTCAGTGCCCCGGAGGCCCCCAGCTGCCCCCGCATGCCGACCCTGCAGGGAAGAGAGGAGGGATTCCAGCCTGGTCCTCACTTCTGGTCCTGGACACGAATCTCTGAGACCCGCTGACCTCGGCCAGAGCCTGGGACCTGCTGGGACTATGGCCTCCTGTACAGCTCTGGCCAGAGGTCGGCCGCCCCGCCCCACGTCCTGCCCTTTCTCTGGCCCTGCAGATTCCCTGCCAGGCTCCCCACAGCCCAGCCACGGGCTAACGCCTCTCTGAGCCCACCTGTAATGTGCTCCTTAGACGGTACTTTCATATTTGAAGGTTTAGAACCCGAGTGTATCAGTGTGAAGATTGGGGGATTTGTGCATTCACCGAATATGAATTACACTGAGCTCTGGAAGGTCTTGAGGCTCTAATGAAATTTGAAATGTTAACCTGATTCATGAACTCGGAAGCAGATGAACCATCCACAGGCGTTTCAAGGCGACAGCGAGCTGCCGACTGTGGATGTGTGTGTCTAGTGCCAGTCCTGGGATTCTCCACCCGATTCAGAACCAGAAATGCCGCCTAATGCGATGCACAGCTCACACAGCTCTAGGATCAGAACGGGAGATTCTGGCGGGAACGGCTCCCAGAAGTAAGGTCTAAGGTGGGGCTACAACAGCCCGTGTGTCCAGATGAGGTGCGCACACTCCCGTGGTGGCGGCCTGTCCTCAGGTGGAGACAGCGCCCAGACGGGCTGCTCTGCGGTCTGCTCTCGGTGCTGCTGGGGAGAATTCACAGCCGCAGTTAAAGAACAGGAACCGCCAGAGGCAAAGGCTGAGACCACCCGCCTCCAGAAACGTCTGAGGCTCAGCCTTTCCCGCCCTCCTCTTCATGGGCGAGGCTGCCTCTCCTGAGCCCCTGGGAAGCCCTCCCAGACCCCAGTCTGCCCGTGATGCTCCTTCCTTTGAGCCTCCGCGGCACAGGGTGGAGCCCCATTAGAGAGCTCGTCTCACCCACCTGGAGTAATGGGATTGCTGGATGGAGGTCATGCTCACTTCTGTCCCAGAGCATCTGACGTCCTTGTGGAGCTCCTCCCCACTCTGACATGGTGACTGACTGCAGCAGCCTGGGTCCTGGGGCAACTGTGGTGAGCAGAGCACCCGTCAGTCCATGATTGGCGTGTGGCACAAGCAAGAAATGGACAGCTGTTTCCAGTCACTGAGATTCGGGGATTTTCTGTGACTGCTGAAAACTTCTGTGTGTTTTAGTCAAAAGCAGCTCCTGTAATAGAATGGGAGTCTTGGACAGCAGACAGAAGTCCCTACACAACTGCATTTAGCTTCTCTATTGCACAGGCTTAGGCTTCACCCTGGTATCTTGCATTCCAGAACTCAAAGCTGGAACACACATTTCCTGGAACATCCTCTTCTGTAAGGATTAGAGTTTAGTTATTATTTACATCTGATACATCTATTTGTTAGTTCTAATGGGTTTACTCCTATCATTTCTAATCAGGCTTTGAATCTTTTAATGTATCTGTTTGTGCTTCAGTTGCCTCTCTTGGTTTCAGACACACACTCTTTACCTGCCACCCCCCCCGTCTAGCCTCATTCACCCCTCTCCTACCAGCATTTCTCAAGCCTTCTCCCAAATACTTGACCTCCAAATAGCTTGACCTTGAATGTTTGCTCCAGATCTGCTTATGGGGGGATGTAAACTAAGATGACATATACTAGAGGTAAACCCTCCAGGACTTAAATTAGTAGTGGGATGTGAGGCAAAGAGAGAAATCATGGATGAAGCCTGAGTAGTTGACCTGAACATGAAGGCAGCACTGCTACAGAGATGTGGATTATATTAAAAAGAACCATTACATAACTGGGGACATGCCGGTAAAATCTTGATGGTGACACTATCTGAACTCTTCTTAGCAGCCACAGGATAAAGGGCTGTGAATATTTCTAGAATTTCAAAAGCCTTAAACTCCTGATGTCCCCAGTGAGTCTTTTCAAGTCTGCCTTAGAACATTAGAGGATTCTTCTTTTTATCATCTATCAGCAATGGATTATTCAAATAGCTTCCAACAAGAACCATTCATTTCTGGGTAAAAAGTTCAGACACTGTCCCAGAAATAATTTCATTAGCCGTCTCATTTTCAGCCACACATGACTTTATTAAGTTTCCTCTGAGGAATTAAATTTCCATGTTTGGTCTCCACTGGATGGTGACTTCACTGCAGAATTCAGTTACATTTGTTTCAGTCCTGTGCAAAGTAACAGAATGTGCACTGGTAACTGACAAATGGGTTTTTACAACTTTATGCTTGTGCATACCTGGGAATTGTCAAAAGTATTCTGGTTGGGAACTTTACCATTTTTTTCCCAAATGTGCAACACCACAAGAAAAAAAAATTAGTAGGTTTGGCAAATCTTCTTCTTTGGGGATCTTGTCCAATATGCTATTACTCAAAGTACACAGATTATTCATAACATATCCCCCTTGTTCTCAGAGCACTTGCAGGTTAAATAATCTCCCTAAGGCAGCCATTCATCCTGTAAGATTTTTGTTTTGTAGACAGAATTTCAAGGTATCTTCTTCTTTCACATGCAAAGGCACAAAACAAGTCTCAACAAATTTAGGAGGATAGAAATTACATTAAACACCCTTTCTGACCACAACAGTATGAAACTAGAAATCAATTGCAGGAAGAAAATTGGGACTAGACAAACACATGGATAACAAACAGCATGCTACTAAAAAACCAAATGGTCAATGAAGAAATCTAAGAGGAAATCAGAAAATACCTTGAGGCAAATGACAATAAAACCACAGCTTTCCAAAATGTATGAGATGCAGCCAAAGCAATTCTAAGAGGGAAGTTTATAGCAATATAGGCCTACCTCAAGAAACAAGAAAAATCTCAAACAGCCTAACCTACCATCTGAAGAAATTTAAAAAGAACAAACCAAGCCCAAATTCAGCAGAAGGAAGGAAATAACGAAGATCAGATCAGAAATAAATAAAATACAGTCCAAAAAATAAATAAATAAAAATGATCAATGAAACCAAGAGCTGGTTTTTGAAAAGATAAACAAAATTGATAAGCCTTTAGCCAGGCTCATGAAGAAAAAAAAAAAAACAGAGGAAGGAACCAAATAAACAAAATAAGAAATGAAAGAGGAGAAATTATAACTGATACCACAGAAATACAATCATAAGAGAATACTATGAATAGTTGTATGCCAGGCAATTGGACAACCTAGAAGAAATGGATAAATTCCTAGAAACATACAATCTTCCAAGACTGAATCAGGAAGAAATAGATAATCTAAACAGACCAATTTCTAGCATTGAAATTGAACCAGTGATCAAAAAACTCCCAAAAGGGCTTCCCTGGTGGCGCAGTGGTTGAGAGTCCGCCTGCCGATGCAGGGGACATGGGTTCATGCCCCGGTCCGGAAGATCCCACATGCCACGGAGTGGCTAGGCCCGTGAGCCATGGCCGCTGAGCCTGCGTGTCCGGAGCCTGTGCTCTGCAACGGGAGAGGCCACAACAGTGAGAGGCCCGTGTACCACAAAAACAAAAACAAAAAAAACTCCCCAAAAACAGAAGTCCAGGACTAGATGGCTTCACAGGAGAATTCTACCATACATATAAAGAAGAGTCAATACCCATCCTTCTCAAACTATTCCCAAAAATCAAAGAGGAGAGAATACTCCCAAACTCATTCTTTGAGGCCACCATTACCCTGATACCAAAACTGGACAAAGATACTACAACAAAGAAAATTACAGGCCACTATCTCTGATAACTATAAATGCAAAAATCCTCAACAAAATATTAGCAAACCAAATTCAACAATATATGAAAAGGATCAAACATCTTGATCAAGTGGGATTTATTTCAGGATGCAAGGATGGTTCAATACCACAAATCAATCAATGTGACACAGCACATTACTGAAATGAAGAATAGGAACCACGCAATCACCTCAAGAGATGCAGAAAAAGCATTTCACAAAATTGAGCACATGTTCATGATAAAAATTCTCAACAAAGTGGGCATAGAGGGAACCTACCTCAACATAATAAAGGCCATATATGACAAAAAAAAGAAAAGAAAAGAAACGAAACTTCCCAGAGCAGAGATTGTAAACTGCAGGACACAGGCTGGGCGATCTCCAGGTGTTTGCTTAACCTGGTCAGTGCTGAAACAATCTGAGTTAGGGTCCAACGCTTAAAAATTAAGAAGTTTTGCCTAAAGTGCTCATTTCTGCATGTTCTTGAGCAGTCAGAGCTCAGATCCCACACGGCTGATCCCTGAGACCCATCCCACACGGCAGCCGCGGCTGGTGCCGAGCGGAGGACACCCCCTCGTGGGGCACAGTCTCACCAGCGCCCCAGGCCCTCCTGGTCCGTAGTTTCCTGTCACCTCCTGCCCGTGGGTGTCCTGAGGATTCACCTTTGCATCAATTCATATTCACTGAACGGACCTTTGGAAATGTGAGACCCTTCTTGACCTTGAGAAGGTTTGACCCTCAAGTCAGAGGATGGGGACAGACAAGCAGTTCAAATCACAGCACAGCATCCCATCAGGGAAACGGAGGGGGAGAACCTTGATTCAAGTCCGTGATGGCGTGGCTGGGAGAATAAAGGCACCAAAGGCGTCCACACCCTGATCCCCAGGACCTGTGGCTGTGTTACCTTGCCTGGGAGACGGGGGCTTGCAGATGGGATTAGGGGTCCAGACCTTGAAATACAGAGTGCATTCTGCATTATCCATGTGGGCCCAATCTAATCCATCAGTGGCTAAAATATGACAGCCTTTCACTGGTATTGAGCCCAGAACATCCTCTGTGGCTGTAATAGGGGACCACTGCCCTCTAAGACCCACAGCTAGTTCTCAGGATGCCGCCGAGCCTGTGTCTGAGGGACGGGCACGACCAGGACGTGGATGGTAGACCCCGGACCTTGGCCCCCTCCCCGACATTCACTCTTTCTACTGGCATTGCTGACTCTGAATCGTGGGCCAGGTCCTCCCTGGGTGCTGGGGGTGAGTAGCAGTGGAAAGACCAAGCCCTGCAGGTCAACCCCCGTGTCAGAGATTCCAGGAGAGAGACAGCGAGGGGCAAAGAGGAGGCCTGCACCATGTGGACTCCAGGAGGGAGGTCATCTTGGCTTCACCTCAAACATTATCAGTTGGATTCCCAGAAGACTGGCTGCGTTCTCAACTGTCCATGTGACAAACCTCTGCTGTGTCGTGTCGCTGCAGGCCTCATCCTTGGCATCTCCCTGGCTCTGGGAGAGCAGCAGCACTGTCCTGTGGGCTGGAGGGGGTGGACCTTCCTGAGAGATCTGAGGGCTCAGAGAGCAGGGCGTCCTGGATGGTGGGAGGTGGGAGAGTAAGTGTGAGGTACACCCGGAAACCAGGGAAGGGGAGACGCCCTGCTGTAAGGCTGGAGGAGTCCTAGAGGGACGGCCCACTGCATCTGGGGTCAGTTGAGTGGTTTGCCTTGTATGCGTGACTATGGGAAAGAGAAATGAGAGAAAGAGAGAGAGAGGTGATACTGACTGACAGTGATGCCGAGGGAATGCTGACAAGGTTGAACAACGTCAGCTCTCCCTCGGGTATAAATTGAAAATCATCTCAAGTGAGTGGACTCAACTCAGGGAGACTCTCTCCTTCCAGATGACAGGTGGGAAATGAAAGGTTGCTCTGACTAAATCTTAACAGCCCACAGGCATGTGTGAAAGGCGAGGTTATAGGGAACCAGAAAATCAATCTTGATCTAAGAGAAAAAAATACAATGGTATTATTTTTACATTATTATTATATCCTGTTCCTGTTGCTCTCCTAAAGTCTAGGCTTAAGCATTAGGACTGAAGGGATAAGAAATATGGGTTGAGGCAGCCAGGCGAGGAAAAAGATACATACGTTCACATGAAGCAATATTTGAGTCCAGGGTCCTAGATATGAGAAAGCATGTGATAAAGGCCTTTGAAATCTAGTACTTCATCCACAAGCGCCCTGAAATATAGCATGACAAATTTCAAAATTATTTCTGTACCGTTTACTGCAAAGTCCATCCTGTGAACGTGACGTTAATAACCACCACATTTATGGGGTGCCTCCTGGGCCACAGGCCTTGTGCTAAGGGGCTCAGACGGATTAGCTCGTTCAATCCTCTCCCAGTGAGGTAGGTTCTGCTCTCACCCACACCCACCAACGAGGAAGCTGAGGCACAGAGGGGTCACAGAGTTGGCCACACAACCAGGGAGGGGTGGGACCAGGACCCCACGCAAGCGTGTTCCCCTCCCAGCTGGTGGGCCCTCAGCACCCAGGATGGAGCATGGTGTGGGGGGAGCCGCCTAAGACACAGGGGCCACGGAAATAATGACAACATGGGCGAGTCCTACCTTACTCGAGGTTTAGATGTAAACTGAGTTCCTTTAAAAATTACAAGTTAACCAGTATTGGAACAGATCACAGCTGGATTTTTTTTTTCTCTCTGTTGAACATAAGATGAAATACATACCTGTCTGTAGGCCCATTTTGAATGAAAACATAATTTTAAACACTGGTTCACGTCAGAATGATGAGATACTCACCCCCTGGAGACAGATGAGGGGACAGCAGATGCCCATCCCCCGACTCCTCTGCATTTGGGGTGTGGACTCCTTGACAGGAATGACCCCAATGGTTTACACAGTTCCCCCCCCGTTGTTGAGTGTATATATCTGAATTTAACAGCTAGATGAGCGTGTGCCAGGATCCCGCTGTGTCCGCACCATAGCTCGGAAGAAGGTTCCTTGGTTGACATCCACGTAGTGAGCTCCCCACGTTGACTTCCGGTTCCCTCTGCACACGATGACCAAGGGCTGGGTCAGCCCCTCTCCAGTCCCTGCCACATCTGCTCCTGCTGGGGGAGGTGCTGACTGACCAAGAATCAGTGTGTCTGTCCCCAACCTGCTCATGCCAGTTGTATCTGTTATGGAGTTTAGATACTTTAATAAATCATCATAAGTGAATAAGATAATAGGGCAAAATAGCGTTCTTTCTATGAAACCTGAACTGAAAGCCTTAGGTTTACCTAATAAAGAGAGATGCTTTAGAAAGTCCTTTCGGGGCTTCCCTGGTGGCGCAGTGGTTGAGAGTCCGCCTGCCGATGCAGGGGACACGGGTTCGTGCCCCGGTCCGGGAAGATCCCACGTGCCGCGGAGCGGCTGGGCCCGTGAGCCATGGCCGCTGAGCCTGCGCGTCCGGAGCCTGTGCTCCGCAACGGGAGAGGCCACAACAGTGAGAGGCCCGCGTACGGCAAAAAAAAAAAAAAAAAGTCCTTTCGAATTAAGTATGGGTGAAGCAACTGTAGAGAACTGGGTAAAAACTTTGAAGGATTTTGTACTGAGATTGTAAGTTTCATCATCTCATTTGAAAAAAAAAAACAAAACCCTAGAACTATAGCTCCTAAAAACTATATTATGCCTGTGCTGAGGTAACGGAAAGAAAGCCCAACTCCAGTTATCAAATCCATACTCAAAATATTAGCAAACAATTGTACCTTCACATACTTTATGTTAAAAAATATTTTCAAGAAGTATAGGTCTTATTTTTATCATGATTCCACATCTTATTCCCCTTTATTCAGATAACCACACCAGCTAAAGAGACATCTACTCTGCTCAGAGGCAGGAAGAGGAAAGAGAGCCTTACTTTGGGGAACAGAGATTTTTCTTTTATGCTTTGATTCTCAGCTCGCTCTGCTCAACACTGATTCCTCCATCCCCCGACAGCCCTGCTCTCACCGTCTCTGCCTCCCCCGTCGCTGGCTTGCGTCCTCTCGGCTCCCACCCGATTCCAAGCTTACCTTCCCTTCACCTGAGCGAGGCTGTGGCCTCCGCTCACCCCGCCCCCCTCCATCCCCACGACCTGAGATACTGTCCACGTGTTGGCGGAGGGTCAGGCGCTTTAAAAACGCCATTTAAGTGAAAGTTCAGCGTCGTACCATCACATGCGATGCTTTTTACATGCTGGCGTCGAGAACTGCCTCCACGCTGTCAGAGGAAGGGCACTTCAGCGAGACCTCGAGAAGAAGCCGCACACACAGCCCCACGCAGCGGCTCACACGCCGTAGGGCTATTCAACACGGTGGATCCGTCCTCCCAGGGGGAACCCTGGGTCTGTGCAGAGCGTGGCGAGGTGTGGACGGCGGGGCCTGTGAGCCTTGCGGCCCGGGGTCTGGCTGTGGGAGACGCTGGCGTGGACGCCCTGCAGCCCCTGGCTGGCTGTGACACCTCCCTTCCCAGGGGACGTTTCCCTCACCAGGAGTCTCACTTCCCAGGGCGGAAACCGGAGGTCCGTTTCCCAGCCTCCCTTGCGGCGGGGCCCAGTCATGTGACCCCGGCCCACCCATCCGAAGCCTCCCGTGAGCCTCTGCTCCGGAAGAGAGAAGGTGGAGCTGGCGGAACCGGTGAAGGCGGTGGCGCTGGCGGGAGCCAGGCCTCGGTGGGGAGCGCTGGAGAGAAAAGGTCCAGTTCTCGGGGCCAGCGGCCGCGGCGGGGTCTGGCTGAGTGGCCCTGGTGTGGGGCAGGCGTTTGTTCCCCACGAGGGGCCTGAGCGCCTCCTGACATGTGCCCTGGCCGCCCACCTGGCGGCTTCACCTGGGGCGGTTGGAAATGCTCAGGCTCAGACCCCGCCCAGACCTGCGCGCACGTGAACGCTCAGGGGCGGTGAAACGTGCTCCTTTCCCCCTTCACCCAGCTGCAGGGGTTCCTGTCCTTACAGCTACCAGCCCTGATGATGTAGAAGCCCTGGGAGGACTTAACCCGGGAGTGAGGGGCTCTGGTTTATCCTTTCCATGTCTGTCCTGCTGCTGGGCTCAAGAGGGGCGGAGGGGAGGCCAGGCCAGGGGGCCACGACTTGTCCAGAGAAAACACGTTGTCACAAGGTAGGCAGACAGGCACATGCCCTGTGCAAGAACCGAGACACACACCTGCAAACTTAGACGCACACATCACAGATGCTCACACACACAGACTCCCATGCGCAAATTCAGAAACATCCCTATTTATACAGAGAACACAGACCCACAAAGACACAGGTGAGGGTGCTGGCCCCAGAGCTGCTTTTCTGTCTCGTGCCCCTAGAACCAGAGGAATGAACTAAGCCTGCCTGGCTTTGCTCCCCTCGTGCTGCAGAAAACCTTGCAACTGAATTAAATATCCCTGAGCCCCGGGAGACTGATTTGGGAGATTGGATCCGGTGATGAGAAGTCCCAGCTCCAGGCCAGGTGAGATGCCTGTGGTCCTGCCTCTCTCAGGGAGGATCACTGAGCTGAGACCCCATGGCTGCAGATCAATATGGACCAGATGCTAATGGCTTTTTAGCTGGGGACAGCCTTGAACCGGGGCAGCGTGTGCTGCCTTCCACAGGGCAGAGCGGGTCAGCCACGGGCTGTGACCCCTGGTTGGTGACCTGGTGCGTATCACTTGTGCATCCGCGGGGTGTTCTGACATTGGGGACATCAGCGTCTGTCCACGATCAGCTGTAAACAGTATTCATACCGTGGTGATTCTATCCCACTGATCAATTACAAGGGAAGAAAATCACATTTGAGAGGTAGTCAGACATTCTATAGTATATTGCACTTCAAATTGTAATTTTATGAAATCTCATTATTTGTGTCTAGACTGAAAGAGATTTAATTTTGATTACTTAACTGCATTTCCTGTTGCTCTTATGAGGAATGCTGTGTTTCTAAAGGTCCTGTGTTTCAGTCCTTGAGCGTGGTTTCTTTCCTGATGTGTCTGGAACTGAGCACCGCCATCAGGGGCTTCTAGAAGAGTCTCTGGGAGTCTCAGGGCTTGATTCTGGAAGGACATTATATCCATTCTGGGCCGCTTGCTTTCATCACTGTTACTGTCGTCATCACCACCATTATTATCACTGTCATCATTACCAACATCACTGTCGTCATCACCATCATCATCGTCATCGTCACGATCACAGCCATCACTGAATGTGGTACTCACAAGTCCTGGCACTGCTCTAAGTGCTTTCAATCTATTACTCTTTTAACATCATCACACGTCCATAAGATAGTGTCACCATCCCCATTTGAATGGTGAAGAAGTTGAGGCACAGAGAGGTTAAGAGACTCACCTAATGTTGAATAGGTAGTGAGCTGCAGAGTCTGGCCTCAGACCCACCAGCCTGGTCTGACATCCACGCGCTTACCCACTCTCTGTTTTGCACAACACGCCCTCGATCTCCCTCGACGGTCTTTGCTCTCCATCATTGGGATTGTGTCCTCACCTCAGCTGTTGCCAGAATGTCCCTCCCTGCCCCTAAGCCTTTGTCAATGTGCTCATCCTCCAGACTTCCCTCTGGTCCATCGTCTCATGAAGCCCCTGCTAGCATCTCTCCCCAGCCCCAGACACTCACACTGCTGTGCTGTCCCCCCTGGACACGGACCCCCTGCAGCACTGTCCTGAGAACCACAGAGGCAGGTCTCCAGTTGGATAGACTCTAGTGCCCTAAGCACCCCCCCAGGATGTCCAGGGACAGCCTGTTGTTAGCCCTGGTGATGGCACTGGGTCAGGGAGGAGATGTTTATCACCTGAAATTCCTGGTCTCTCAATGTCCTCACATCACAGCCCACAGAAACGACATGCCGTGGCATCATTCGGGTTTGACAGGCATCTGCTGCTCCCCCCCTAGCGTGGGGCCCCCGGCTCTGGATGTAAGCGTGTGACGTGGGCAACTGAGAGATACTGAATTTGAATGAAATCAGATTGAAGCAGAGAAGCCTGTCTTGCCCCACAGCAGAGAAGCCTGTCTTGCCCCACAGCAGAGAAGCCTGTCTTGCCCCACAGCAGAGAAGCCTGTCTTGCCCCACAGCAGAGAAGCCTATCTTGCCCCACAGCAGAGAAGCCTGTCTTGCCCCACAGCAGAGAAGCCTGTCTTGCCCCACAGCAGAGAAGCCTGTCTTGCCCCACAGCAGAGAAGCCTGTCTTGCCCCACAGCAGAGAACTCACTCTCATCTGATCTCCCTGCTGGAGCTCACTCTCATCTGATCATCAGATGGAGCTCACTCTCATCTGATCTCCCTGCTGGAGCTCACTCTCATCTGATCTGATCTCCCTGCTGGAGCTCACTCCCATCTGATCTCCCTGCTGGAGCTCACTCTCATCTGATCTCCCTGCTGGAGCTCACTCCCATCTGATCTCCCTGCTGGAGCTCACTCTCATCTGATCTCCCTGCTGGAGCTCACTCTCATCTGATCTCCCTGCTGGAGCTCACTCTCATCTGATCTCCCTGCTGGAGCTCACTCTCATCTGATCTCCCTGCTGGAGCTCACTCTCATCTGATCTCCCTGCTGGAGCTCACTCCCATCTGATCTCCCTGCTGGAGCTCACTCTCATCTGATCTCCCTGCTGGAGCTCACTCTCATCTGATCTCCCTGCTGGAGCTCACTCTCATCTGATCTCCCTGCTGGAGCTCACTCCCATCTGATCTCCCTGCTGGAGCTCACTCTCATCTGATCTCCCTGCTGGAGCTCACTCCCATCTGATCTCCCTGCTGGAGCTCACTCTCATCTGATCTCCCTGCTGGAGCTCACTCCCATCTGATCTCCCTGCTGGAGCTCACTCTCATCTGATCTCCCTGCTGGAGCTCACTCCCATCTGATCTCCCTGCTGGAGCTCACTCTCATCTGATCTCCCTGCTGGAGCTCACTCTCATCTGATCTCCCTGCTGGAGCTCACTCCCATCTGATCTCCCTGCTGGAGCTCACTCTCATCTGATCTCCCTGCTGGAGCTCACTCTCATCTGATCTCCCTGCTGGAGCTCACTCCCATCTGATCTCCCTGCTGGAGCTCACTCTCATCTGATCTCCCTGCTGGAGCTCACTCTCATCTGATCTCCCTGCTGGAGCTCACTCTCATCTGATCTCCCTGCTGGAGCTCACTCTCATCTGATCTCCCTGCTGGAGCTCACTCTCATCTGATCTCCCTGCTGGAACTCACTCCCATCTGATCTCCCTGCTGGAGCTCACTCTCATCTGATCTCCCTGCTGGAGCTCACTCTCATCTGATCTCCCTGCTGGAGCTCACTCTCATCTGATCTCCCTGCTGGAGCTCACTCCCATCTGATCTCCCTGCTGGAGCTCACTCTCATCTGATCTCCCTGCTGGAGCTCACTCTCATCTGATCTCCCTGCTGGAGCTCACTCCCATCTGATCTCCCTGCTGGAGCTCACTCTCATCTGATCTCCCTGCTGGAGCTCACTCTCATCTGATCTCCCTGCTGGAGCTCACTCTCATCTGATCTCCCTGCTGGAGCTCACTCTCATCTGATCTCCCTGCTGGAGCTCACTCTCATCTGATCTCCCTGCTGGAACTCACTCCCATCTGATCTCCCTGCTGGAGCTCACTCTCATCTGATCTCCCTGCTGGAGCTCACTCCCATCTGATCTCCCTGCTGGAGCTCACTCTCATCTGATCTCCCTGCTGGAGCTCACTCTCATCTGATCTCCCTGCTGGAGCTCACTCCCATCTGATCTCCCTGCTGGAGCTCACTCTCATCTGATCTCCCTGCTGGAGCTCACTCTCATCTGATCTCCCTGCTGGAGCTCACTCTCATCTGATCTCCCTGCTGGAGCTCACTCTCATCTGATCTCCCTGCTGGAGCTCACTCTCATCTGATCTCCCTGCTGGAACTCACTCCCATCTGATCTCCCTGCTGGAGCTCACTCTCATCTGATCTCCCTGCTGGAGCTCACTCTCATCTGATCTCCCTGCTGGAGCTCACTCTCATCTGATCTCCCTGCTGGAACTCACTCTCATCTGATACTCTCATCTGATCTCCCTGCTGGAACTCACTCTCATCTGATCTCCCTGCTGGAGCTCACTCCCATCTGATCTCCCTGCTGGAGCTCACTCTCATCTGATCTCCCTGCTGGAGCTCACTCTCATCTGATCTCCCTGCTGGAGCTCACTCCCATCTGATCTCCCTGCTGGAGCTCACTCTCATCTGATCTCCCTGCTGGAGCTCACTCTCATCTGATCTCCCTGCTGGAGCTCACTCTCATCTGATCTCCCTGCTGGAGCTCACTCTCATCTGATCTCCCTGCTGGAGCTCACTCTCATCTGATCTCCCTGCTGGAGCTCACTCTCATCTGATCTCCCTGCTGGAACTCACTCCCATCTGATCTCCCTGCTGGAGCTCACTCTCATCTGATCTCCCTGCTGGAGCTCACTCTCATCTGATCTCCCTGCTGGAGCTCACTCTCATCTGATCTCCCTGCTGGAACTCACTCTCATCTGATACTCTCATCTGATCTCCCTGCTGGAACTCACTCTCATCTGATCTCCCTGCTGGAACTCACTCTCATCTGATCTCCCTGCTGGAACTCACTCTCATCTGATCTCCCTGCTGGAACTCACTCTCATCTGATCTCCCTGCTGGAGACTCCATTATCTTTCCTTACAGAGAATCTAGCCTCTAAACCTACACAATTTTCCTGCTGTAGCAAGATGCAGACAGGGACTTAGAACAGCATGTGTAACAGACCCAGACTGGGCTTCCCCACTGACAGCTGACAGGAGCAAGCCAGCCCCCCTGTGAGCACGTCCCCTTCCTGGGCAGCCCAGGAAGGGGTGGCCTCTGCCATGGTCCCCTCTGAGACCCCAGCCCCAGGAAAAGGACCCCCAATCTCCCCTGACCGATGTGCAGCTGAGAAGACCAACGTTAACGATGTTCACTCAGTGCCAGCCATGCTTGAGGAGCTCTGATTACAGGACCAGTTCACTCAGTCCTCACCCTGACGTGGGGATAGTTTATCATCAGTTTTTGGATGAGGAAACTGAGGCACAGAGGGGTCCATTCCGTTGTCCAAGGAAACACGCTGGTGAATGACGGGACTAAGGTTGTCACCACCACTATCGTTATCTTCTCCACAATCATAATCGCCCTCATATCAGCACCTTCCTCATCATCCCATTGTCGTCACTGCCCCTCCCTTCTTCCTTTTTACTTCATAAGTCTTTCTTTTTCGTGTCGTTGATTTCTCTGAGAAAGCAGAGTCGTTTTTGTCCTTTGTGGTTTGCCTTAACTTGTTTCTCTATAAAATAACTTGTTAAAAATTATATACATATTATTCAGATACTTACAAGGTAAATATTCAGACATTACGAAATTAAGACTAAACAACCATTTATAGAATAAGAAGAGAAAAAACTAATAATTCATGTTCACTATTAATATTTTGATGGTTCTCCTTTGCTTTTATTCAAAGGTATGCAAAACTTTTCTTTCACCAAACATAGGATAATACGGCATGTGGTATTTCATAACCTGCTTCTTCCACTGGACACTGTGTTGTAACGTCTCATGCCCACTCTCACCCATCTACCCGCACCTCGTGATGTGAAGCCCTCACAGGTGACACCAGCCGGCCTCTTCCACCTGTCCTCCTCGCTGCTCAGTGGGGCGGGCGTCTGCACTCCGGTCCCCCAATTCCCATAGGAACCCCACTTGTTCATGGTCATCAGTTCCCGACCTGCCTCCTGCGGGAGACCCCCTCACCCACATGTTCTCTGAGGCCCCCTCCCCATGTGGGTCATCGCTCATAAATCATCCCGCTCGCTGCCCTGTCACATTTCCCGAGAAACTTCTCACTCCAGACCCTGGATGGGTACTGGGGACACAGAGACACCCCCGCTGACCTCTCTTGAGCACTGACAGGCACCAGGCATTTACTATTTACGTGTCTGGCTTCCATAATCCCATAGCAACACCATGAGGTACGTTCTGTCATGTCCCCGATCCAGGCACAGAGAAGGTGAGGCAGAGGTTGCACAAGTGAGAAGCCAGGCTTCACTACAGGCCGTCAGAATCCAGAGCTGAGGCCCTGACCGTCCTGCTAGTCCATAGTCCCTGCCCGTGAGGGGGCCACCCTGCACCAGAGGACTCTGCACCCGCCCAGTCCTGTGTCCTGGGAAAGGCCAGGCAGAGCCCTAAGTGCTCTGTGCAGCTAGAACTCGTTTAGTTGTAAAGGACAGAAAACCCAACTCTAACCGGCTTTAGGCCAAATGGAGGGTTTCAGCTTCAAGCTCCTCCAGAGGCTAGGGCCAGAGCTGGCCTTTGCAAGGCTGGACGCAGACCCGGTGATGCTGCCAGGGCTCACTCTCCCTCTCTCCCTCGCACTGTCTGATTTCTTCTTCCGGGTCAGCTTCCCTCTCTCCCTCGCACTGTCTGATTTCTGCTTCCGGGTCAGCTTCATTCTCAGACACACTCTCCCTGATGAATGTGGAATGACTGCAGCATCTCTGGACCTCACACTCTCTCAGCTTCAAGTCCAGCGGGAGGTCACCTGCCTCTGTCCTGGAATGTGCACCAATGGAATGTGACAGGAGTGACGGGTGTCCCCTCTGATAGAAGCTTTAGGAACCAGTGTGCCACTCGTTTCCCTGCCGCAGTGAAGAGCAGCGTTCCAGGTAGAAGCCGCCTCAGTAGCCTGGGGCCTGGAGTGACAATGATGGGCAGCAACTCCACGGCCAAGACGAGATGAGCATGAAGCATGAGGGAGAATTAGCCGCTGTTCTCATGAACACTAGACCTGGGGCTGTTCGTTACTGCAGCGTAACCTAGCACGTCCTGCCTGATCCTCCCGTCCATGAACGTGGTGTGTGCCGGCTGAGGGTTTCCCCCAGAGAGCCGAGTCCACACGGAGACCCAGTCGATACCTGGTGACTGATGGGTGCCAGTCACCTTTCCCATCGCTCCTGTTTATCTGGGCTGGTTCCCTTTTCCTATCAAGTCTCTCTGGCCACTCGCCCTCCTGGCTTCAGCCGAAAGCGCCCAGCAGGGCTCCAGGCGCCGGTCAGGAGCAGGTGATGAGCCCCGGCTCACCCTCCTGAACCATGCAAACGAGTCTGGTTTCCATCAGTTCTCCTTGTGCGCTTGGGCACAGTGGGATCTTCCCTGGAGAAGGTAGCTAGGAGCCCACCTTACACGATGCGTGAAGGAAACGCCCATCACCAGTTTTCAAAAAAATGTTTTTCTGCACAGTTGTGGAAAAACTAGGGCACTGGCTGCCGTAACGTTCCCTGAAGTCAGAAAGCCCCCGGGCTCTAACTTAGCCTTTGCTCAGCGGAAGACTCCTTGGCGCTCCATCGAGCTAGGCGTCGTCCCTCACAGAGCACAGGACACGGTGCCCACGGAGGAAGGACCGTGTCATCGTCAACCACAGCTTCCTACACTCAGCCTGCAGCCTGCCTCCTGACGCAGCCTGGCCCCTTCCCATCTACCCTCCTCCTCGACGGGGCCTTCGTTTCTGGAAACTAGTCCAGTAAACGTACCTGTGTGTGTGTACGTGCGTACATGTATATGAATAAAACATTCACTGGAGTGTTTATAGACGTTTCAGACCAGCAACCACAGAGGTGTGCGTGGACTGGGGCAGGTTAAATGCCGCGTATTCATTGTCCACAGGGACCCCGCGCGGCTCCTTTTAGACGTGAGGCTCCTCCATGTCTGGCACCCGGGGGTGGGGAGATGCTCCAGGTTTGGGCAATGGGGCGCTTGCTCCAGGACTAGGGGCTCAAGTGAGGGGAGCAGAGCTGGAGCGGTCACGCGGCGGTCAGTGGGGCGCATGGGCCGGGGTGCCTGGGTGTGACCTCTGCAGGGCCCCTGCTGCCTGGCCCCCGGAGAAGGGCCTGCTTTCTGGGTCTCCGGCAGTTCTGTGAACCCTGAGGGCAGAGCATGATTTCCCTTTGTCCTTAAGACAGAGAGGCTGTCTGCCGTGGCACCGAGAGCCCTGGACCCCGGAGCCTGCCCTGCATCCTTTACCCTGAAGGGCAAGGTCGCACATGGGTCTCCCTGGCTCTGCACCTGGATCACAGGCTGGCAGAGGGCAGGCCCTTCTCACCTGTGCTTGTCCCCATGTCACCTCCTGCAGGACAGACTGGCTGCAGGGCTGACTGCACGGAATCCCCCGTTCACGTTGCTGGTCTCAGGTGGGGTGACAGGGTGACAGTGACGCAGGGACACACATGGCTGGAGCCCTGGCTGACTCCGGGAGCTGTCAGAGCTGAGCCAGAAGTCACCTCCTGGGAGCACCTGGACCCACCGCCTCCGTCAGGGAGAAGCTTGGTGACAGCTCTCCAGCTCGACGCCCGTCAAATAAAAGTCTCCCGATACACTAGGATGAATCTCCCTTCCCCAAGTTTTTCTCCCGAGAGTGGACACCTAGCCAAGATCGCCAGTTTTAACCATGGAATTTGTGAAAGATGAGCTGTCCTCGTCCCGCGTCCAGAGACGCAGGCATCAGTGTCCCCCCCCGCCCCCGCCGCACTCGGGGTCTCGGCAGAGATCACCCCGCTCTGCGCGTGCTTCCTAACAGCCACCCGCAAGGGCGGAACTTCCTGTACAGTGAAGACCACCTATGCCGCCTGAGACCAGCACACCAGGGGGGAAGCCAGCGCAGCAGTCTGTCCCCAGATGCTCCCTGGTTTGGCATTTTCATCCCAAGATCCTCACTTGAAGCCAATGCCCACATTTGACACAGGCTGGGGCGGTTGGCCTTGACTTTTCTGGGGAGTCCCTGAACTTTCCACTTTGCCTTTATTTCCGCTTCTAGCAGCTTCACCGAGTTACTATTGGCACAAGATGAAAGGCACTTACTGACCATTTTGGACGTGTGTCTCTGTGTGAAGCCATCACCACAGTCACAGTAATGGGCGTGTCACCACCCCACATCTCCTCGTTCCCTCCTGTCCCCTGCCTCCTGACGGGCACCTACGCCCTGCCGGCTATCGCTAAAGAATTTCCGCTTTCTCGAATTTTATAGAATGGAATCCTGTTATCTACATTCATTTTGCCCAGCTTCTTTTATCCAGAACGACCTGAGATGCGTGAGGCGGCACAGAGCTTTTCATTGCTGAGTAGTTCCCTGTACGCATGGACCACAAATTGTTTTCCATTCAACTGTTGATGGACATTTGAGTTACATCCAGTTTTCACTCCTTACACCTAAAGCTACTTGAATATTCGTGCACATGTGTTTGCTTAGACACTTGCTTTCATTTCTCGTAGGGAAGAATCTAGGAGTGGATTGACTGGGTCGTACGTATGTGTGTGCTAACTTTTCAAGAAGCTGTCACGTTATTTTCTGAAATTCCGCCATTTCACGCTATTGCCAGTCGCGTGTGAGAGCTATGGTTGATTCACATCCTCAACAGCACCCTGTCCCGTCCGTCTTTTAATGTTCGTCCATTGTAGTAAGGTGTGCAGTGGTATTTTAAAATACCTTTTTGGAGTATGATTTACATACCAAAACACTGACCTATTTAAATGTACAGCTCAGTGGTTTTCAGTAAATTTAAAGAGTTGCACAGCCATCACCATAGTGAGATTTTAGAACATTCCCGTCGCCCCCCAAAATATTCCACTCAGTTCTCCCCCCAGCTTCTAGCGACCAGGAGTCTGCTGCTTGTGTCTGCGGGCCTTCTTACTTGACATTTCACATGAATGGAAGGGCACCTGAGAAGGACTTTCACACCTGCTTCTTTCACTTAGCACCATGTTTTGGCGATTCACCCAAGTTGTTGCTTGCCTCGGTGCTTTGGTCTTTTATTGCCAATTAGTATGTCAGTAAACACATATAACACATTTTGTCTCATGATTCACCATTTGGTTGCCATTTTAATTGTTTTGGGGTTTTGACTATCATGTTATGCCCCGAGCATTTGGGTACAAGTCTTTGTATGCACGAATGCTTTCGTTTATCTCGGGCAGACAGACACCTAGGAGTGGAATTGCTGGATCATACTGTAATAAATTTATATTCTTTTTTTTTTAATTGACAGATGGGACTTCCCTGGTGGTGCAGTGGTTAAGAATCTGCCTGCCAATGCAGAGGACTCAGGTTCAAGCCCTGGTCTGGGAAGATCCCACATACCGCAGAACAACTAAGCCCGCATACCACAACTGAACCTGTGCTCTAGAGCCCGCGAGCCACAACTACTGAGCCCTCGTGCTGCAACTACTGAAGCCCACGTGCCTAGAGCACGTGCTCCACAACAAAGAGAAGCCACCGCAATGAGAAGCCTGCGCGCCGCAATGAAGAGTAGCCCCCGCTCACTGCGACTAGAGAAAGCCCACGCACAGCAGTGAAGACCTAACGCAGCCAAAATTAATTAATTAATTAAATTTATTTTTAAAAAATTGACAGACTATGTTGTGGTCTGAGTGTGTCCCCCCAAAATTCATATGTTGACATCCTAGTCTCCAAGGTGATGGTACTTTGAGACAAAGCCTGTGGTGGGGGTGATTAGGTCATGAGGGTAGAGCCCTCAGGAATGACATTAGTGTCCTTATAAAAGAGGTTCAGGAAAGCTCCCTTCCCCTTCCACCATGTGAGGACACCCTGAGAAGAGGGCTATGAACTAGAACCTGGGCTCTCAACAGACACTGAATCTGCCACCTTGATCTTAGACTTCCCAGCCTCCAGAATTGTGATGAATAAATTGCTGTTGTTTATAAGTCACCTAGCCAGTCTACGGTGCTCCGTCACAGCAGCCCAAATGAACCAAGACAGACTGCTTTCCAAAGTGGCTGTACCGCTTTACATTCCTACTAGCAGTGCATGAGGATCAAAGTTATTTCATGTACTTCTCTCTTTTATATCCTCCAGTGTTATTGAGATATAGTTGACATATAACTTTGCACTAGTTTCAGGTATACAACATAATCATTTGATAAATGTATGTCTTGCAAAATGACCACCACAATAAACTTAGTTAACATCCATCACCTCACAAAGTTACAAACTGGGATGTGATAAGAACTTTTAAGATCTACTCTCTTAAAAAAATTTTTTTTAAAGATTTACTCTCTTAGGAACTTTCAAACATGCAATACAGAATTGTTAACTATCACCACGCTGTGCATTACATCCCCACCACGCACTTTTTGAAATTTGTTATTATCTTTTTAATTGTCATTCTAGTAGGTGTGGAACTGTATCACACTTGAGCACTTTATTTTTCTAATGATTAATGATATTGGGAATCTTATCCTGAACTTATGTGTAACATATATTATATATGATTTATACATACACATTTGTCAATATTGTTGTAGCTTGTTCAAATCTTTTGCCCAAAATTTATTAAATTTTGTTTGTTTCTTTGTTTTTTTCTTTCTGTGGTACGCAGGTCTCTCAGTGTTGTGGCCTCTCCCGTCGCAGAGCACAGGCTCCGGACGCGCAGGCTCAGCGGCCATGGCTCACGGGCCCAGCCGCTCCGCCGCATGTGGGATCTTCCTGGACCGGGGCACGAACCCGTGTCCCCTGCATCGGCAGGCGGACTCTCAACCACTGCTTTTTGATGTTGACGTCTGAGAGTTCCTTGAATATTGTGGATACAAATATTTCGTCGCTTATGTGATTTGTAAATATTTTCTTTCAGTCTGTAGCTTTTCTTCTTATTCCATTAATTTCTTTTTTTTTCAGCACAAAAGGATTAATTTTGCTGAATTTATCATTATTTTTTAAGGATCACGCTTTTGGTTTCATAGCTAATAATTCTTTGCCTAAGTATGGGCATGAATATTTTCTCCTACATTTTGTTCTAAGAGTTTTATGATTTTCCTTTTTTACAGTTGATCTATGATCAATGCTTGGTTTGTTTCGTATAAGGTACAAGACTTCCTTTGATGATTATTTTATTTTTTATGTTTTGCATATGGATATCAATCTTTCCAACATCATTAGCTGAAAAGACTATATTTACTCCACTGCATTAGTCTTTCAACTTTGTAAAACATAAGTTTCCATATTATTGTGGGTCTATGTCTGGATTGTATATTCTGTTCCCTTGATGTAAGTTTCTACCTTTTCATCAATACTTCACTCTCTTAGTTACTATAACTTCATACGAGTTCTTAAAATTGGGGAGGACGTTCCTCCAAATTTTTTTCTTTGTCAAAATTATTCTTACTGTTCTACCTCATTTGCTTTTCCATACGAAGTTTAGAATCATGTTGTCACTATCTACAAATAAATCCTGCTAGAGTTTTTATTGTATTATGTTATACATAGAGAATTAATTGGGGGAAGAATGAGTACCCTAACTCCTGAGTACTCAAAGACACGATCATGGTTTGTTTCTCCATATACTTAGATCCTCTTCTTTGATTTATTGCCTCAGCATTTTGTCGTGTTGAGATTACAGATCCTGCACATGTTTTATGACCAATTGTAATTATATTTTGTGGTTCAGATTTGCACTTCGTGTACATAAGAACGTGATTCATTTCTGTCAGTTGATCCATATACTAAGACCATTCTAGACTCATTTATTAGTTACCAGAGGGTTTTCCCTTTTTCTTTTTCTTTTGGCAGATTTATTGAGACATTCTTCATAGAGAATCATGTTGTCTACAAATGGAGACAGTTTTATTTCTTCTCTTAGAATATCTCACCCCCAGGGGCAGGCAGAGCACCAGAAATCATAGAGATACTTTATCAGGTGAAATCCCCGTCTCCTCGCCTGTGATGGTCTCAGGATCCCCCAGACAGACCCTCACTCACACTTCAGAGCCGCAAAGTTCACAATCAGCTACAAACAGCTTCTGCAGAGTGGATTAAATGTCATATTTTAATGACATAATTACCTGTCTTGATTATGTAATTAGTAAAAACACCATAATTATACACTTAGAACCTGAAATCATTTATTTCAGAGGCCCCGTTTTGTCATTTGAACAATAATTTGTCATGGTGAACCTCGTAAAATCCTACACAATCTGTGGAGAAGGTAGTTTTAAAGGGGTGAAGATGGATGCCCTCAGCAAACTGGGTACCAACAATTTCTTCAGTCATCAAAAAGAAGCTCAGAGCCCTGGTGAGAGCTGCAAGTTATAAAAGCCAACAAATTAAATAAATAGAAAGTCATTTTGAAATATAGCTCTACACACTGCTAATTTGTTACTGAGTGTTTCAAAATCACTTAGTCTGTAAGAGAGCGTAAAAGCCTCAGGGGTCCTTCAAAGGCAAGGGTTGCGACTTTTTTCTAAATATTTAGAAACAGGTGTGAGTGTGAGTGTGCATGTGTGTGTATAACTCTTACGGTTAAAGGTACTTTACATGAAGGTCGTGTCCATGACTCCACCATTTAATAGTCATCTCTGGGGAGCTTGGGTGTGTATTTGAAAACATCCCTCTAGAAGGAAGCTCCACATTGGAAACGGGTTTGAAGCCCTTACAGTCCAGCTCCATGAGTGGGGGCGCTGGGGAATCAGAGGTGACGAATAATAAAAGAATGAAAGGTAGATCCCTTGGCTTCCCTGGTGGTGCTGTGGTTAAGAATCCACCTGCCATTGCAGGGGACACCGGTTCGAGCCCTGGTCCAGGAAGATCCCACGTGCTGCGGAGCAACTAAGCCCATGCGCCACAACTACTGAGCCTGCACTCTAGAGCCCATGAGCCACAACTGCTGAGCCCACGAGCCACAACTACTGAAGCCCGCAAGCCTAGAGCCCGTGCTCCGCAACAAGAGAAGCCACCGCAATGAGAAGCCCACGCACCACAAAGAAGAGTAGCCCCTGCTCGCCGCAACTAGAGAAAGCCCGCGCGCAGCAACAAAGACCCGACGCAGCCAAAAATAAATTAATTAATTATTTAAAAAAGAAAAGAAAGAAAGGTAGATCCCTCTTGTTGAGGAAAGTCTGGAGAGAGGAGGAAGCAGCAGGATGGGGATGGAGTAGGACGCTGCCTGGGAGACCTGATGCCTCTGGGTCAGGGTCTCCCAGAACTCGCCATCCTGATCGCACCTTGTTCTGGGGAGGAGGTCTCTCCTCAGCCCCAGCTGGCAGGTCAGTGCCTACTCAGTCCTCCTGCCGACCCCTCCCTACCTAGAGGGTCAACACCTCCCCCACCCCAGACATCTCTCTGTGATGGAGGACCTGACTCAAGGCTGTCAAGGGCTCTCCTGCTTGGGGACACTGGGGACCCCAGCTGCGCTGGGGTGTCACCATGCTCTCACTGTTGCTGTGCATTCCCCAATCTCTGTTTCCAAAAAAGACAGGGACTTCTTGTGCTTGGTCATTGAGATGCCTGCTCCATCCTGTTTTAGAGAAGGTCTGTCTTCATTCCCCAGGGCTGGTTCTCCAGTGGATTCCTGTTCACACACACAGTCAGTGTGAAGGAGAGAGAAGATCCTGACTGCAGCACCAGAGTGCCTGGATCCAGCCACACCTGAAAGCAATACCCTGTACTTTTCAGTGAAGTGGGCCAATAACTCCCCCACTTTTTTAAATGTTTTATTTTATTTATTTATTTTGGGCTGTGTTGGGTCTTTGTTGCTGCGTGTGGGCTTTCTTCTAGTTGCAGTGAGCATGGACTACTCTTCGTTGCGGTGCACAGGCTTCTCATTGTGGTGGCTTTTCTTATTGCGGAGCATGGGCTGTAGGCGCATGGACTTCAGTAGTTGTGGCACACGGGCTTAGTTGCTCTGCAGCATGTGGGATCTTGCCAGACCAGGGATCAAACCTATGTCCCTTGCATTGGCAGGTAGATTCCTAACCACTGTGCCACCAGGGAAGCCCCTCCCCCTTTTTTAAGCCAATTAGAAATTGGTTCTGTCACTGACAAAGTTATAGTTGATAACCCATGTCTGTCCCTCCCACCCCCACTTCATTCTTCTGAGCCCGAGAGAAATTGGGAGAGAGAAATAAGTGGGCTGTGCAGAGGCAGGTTCTGAGCACCAGGTCATCATAGCCCCTTCCCACCACATCAATGGACCGATAACTTTGGAAATGCCATTTGCACCAAAACCTTTATAGCATCCTTCTGCCCACTGTGCCCACAACCTGGACACCCTTCCGCAGAACTTCTGCTCCACCCTAGAGAGTCCCCGGCCATCACCTCACGCATCTCTGAGGGCATTCCTGACTGCACACTTCCTGAGCTCCCTCCCCAGCCCCCGTGCTTCTGCCATCTGTGCTCAGCCCAACTTCACATCTCTCTGATACTGGGACCATCCTCCTCCCCAACTGTGCTTGGCCCCCTGAGGGAAGGAGCTCCCTTACATGTTCCTGGTTTCTTGGCTTCTAGCAGAGCCCTGGGGTCCCTGATAAATGCTCATCAGCAATAACCATTCACCCACTGCCACAAATGCACAGGTAACTGCAGAAGTACAGAGGGTGTGTGGGCAAGAGAGAGATTGGGAATCCCTGCTCTCGTCCTTGTGGTTTGGAACGCATTGCTACGGGGTTCTAATTAGGCTTATACTGCAAGCAAAGCCACACTTCAAAAAAAAATAATAAGTCTACTACAGGAATAAATAGACAGTTTTGCACGTAAAGTTTCCACCCTGTGCTTTCCTGGCAGGATTCCGAAGGCTTTTAGAGCTTGTTATCCTAACTGGAGAAGCCCCAGAAAGGAGAGCTAGAGGGGAGTGACGGTTTCCTGTATGTCACTCCTGACATTCTGGGTCTCTGAGCATCCCAGCCTGGCTGCAGGGGAAGAGGGTGGGAGGGGACCTGGCTCAGGGAGGTTCCTGGGGGCTGGGGCAGCTGCAGCGACCTGGCGGGAGCAGCATCGGGCTGTGGAGGGACCTACAGACCCTCCTGCCCCCATCCTGAGACACCATGCAGCAGGACTCCCTCGGGGCAGTGCCACCACCTGCCCCTCCCTGCACAGGATGGAAGGCAGACTCGGCCGACGCTGGGCACATGCCAGAACCTTCTAGAATGTTCTGTCCTCAGTGTCTTTAGTCATGACAGTCAGACACACAGCAGAAGAAAATCACCAGGGAAATGCAGCAGCACCAAGGCCCTGTGTGTTCATTTATTCTTTTGATTTGTTTAGCTGCAAACCAGACTCGTTTTTCTGCGGACTGGAATAGAGCTGACAATATCGATAGTTTATTACATGACCATTAACAGCTGATCATTTATTCCTACTGTGGTTTTTCACTCAGATTTATTTTTACATCTAGCATAAAGCACCTTGTTTATTTTTCTGAGGGACTCTAGGCTTTACTTAATTGATTACCACAACTGACCTCCGGCCCCCAGATTTGTTAAAAAAAAAAAGTACACACTCTAACTCAGGGCACACAGAGCAACATTTCTTTACCTGAATTTTGATTTTTCATTTTTCTGAAAGTTAGCAAGTTTTAAGGGGCTTTTGCCCTAAGCTATTCATCTTTTATGACAAATTGTTTGGGAACATAGTATCTGAACTTTAAAGGTTAGCAGGGGGCTTCCCTGGTGGCGCAGTGGTTGAGAGTCCGCCTGCCGATGCAGAGGACGCGGGTTCGTGCCCCGATCCGGGAAGATCCCACGTGCCGCGGAGCGGCTGGGCCCGTGAGCCATGGCCGCTGGGCCTGCGCGTCCGGAGCGGCTGGGCCCGTGAGCCATGGCCGCTGAGCCTGCGCGTCCGGAGCCTGTGCTCCGCAACGGGAGAGGCCACAGCAGTGAGAGGCCCGCGTACCGCAAAAAAAAAAAAAAAAAAGGTTAGCAGGGATAAAGCTAATGTTCACTTTTCACTTTCACTCACTGGCTGTGTTCCTGGGGCAGGAGCTGAATGTCACGGCATCCTGTCTGTGACAGGACAGCGATAAACCTGCCTCCCGCGGGTCCTGCAGGTCGAGTGGGCCTTGCGTGGAAAGTGCTCAGACGGTGCCCGGCTCACGACAGCCCCAGCGCATGGGGCTTCCCCCGTGGAGCTGCCGGGCCAGGTGACAGCATCACCGGTTCCTGTGCCTGATGTGAGATGTGCACCTGCCGGGCTGTGTCTGCGCTGTGTGAAGTGGAGCCTGTTCTCTGCTGGCCCTTCCGAGACTGAACGACTATGTTCTCACCAAATCCACGTTTAATTCCTAAGAATTCAAATATATGCATTTTGCCAGAAAAAAAAAGAGAGAAATCAAATTGAGCTGTAAAATGAAATGTACACATGTACTGTTTATGACACGCTGTTCGTTTCAGTATGTATTTTGCATTCTGAATACATTTGCATCTATTCTGTACGCGTCTTGCAAAGCTTTTGGGTATTGGGTTTCATGGCTGATCTCAGAGGTTTGTAAAGGCAGTTTTGCCCAAGCACGCTCTGTGCCGGGACGCAGCCCACATGGCGCACGAATCCACCATGTAAGGGAGGAGCCATTCGCGTCTCACCCTCGGGGCAGCGTCCCCACCGGCACCGCCTCTTGGTTTCTTCCCAAGGGCACGTATCTGAACTCACACAACTCGACGTGGATGTGTGACGGCCTCGACTGCACAGCGAGGCCACTGTGGTCGTCCAGGTGGGAAGGGACAGCTGCCTGGACCAGGACGGCAGCAGGGGACCTGGGGAGCGTGGATCAGACCTCCCTAGTGGGATGGGGGTGGAGAGGGGTGAGGGGACGACACCCGTCACTGTTCCCTCCTGTCCAGGGCTGAGGGAGGGTAACCTATGGATGACCCCCTCCATCCTCTGTCCTCTGTGGACCAGATGCTTCCTGCCACCAGCCCCGTGCCCCCCACTTCCCTGGCAGCCCCCAGGTGCATTAGGAAGAGCAGGGTCCACTTTCACACTCGCCACGACGGAGTGCCCATGAGCTGCTGGCCCCGGGTGCTGGGCGGGGCTCCTCGCAGCAGGAACGCCTCTGCAGTGTCGCTCTGGCTCTGGCCCCTACTTGCTTCTTGGCTCCCTGAGCAGCGCCAGCCCCTCTGTCTATTCCTTTCCTGTCATAGGCGGCTTTCTGCGTAGCCAGGGTTGGCTCCCCCAGGGACTGCCCAGGGTGACACCGGGGCTGCTGCAGGTGCCCCAGCCAGACCCAGATCCCTCTCCCAGCTCTAAGACCCCAGTAACCCACTACCCATTCACCCAACAAGTATTTAATGAGCACCTACTGTGCGCAAGGCAGCAGTGAAGGGTGGTCCCTGAACACAAGCACTGCGTCTAGAGGGGACAGTATGGACCAGAGGTTACCTTGTCAGCTGTGCTGAGTGGGATGAAGGAGGGGACAGCCCGGGGGACGTGACCTCAGGGACACAGGGCAGGAGCACTTCCCGGGGGAGGGAGGCTGGAGCAGAGACAGGAGGGCTGGGGAAGGCCCACCAGGACAGCAGGGCAGGCTTGAGGGCAGAGGGGCAGGAGGCCAGGGCCTGAGGGGGAGGGACACGGTGACTGGGGACACACAGGGTCCAGCGAGGCCGGATCACAGCCCGTGCTGGGGAGGGGGCGGGGGGACATCTCAGGGCCCTGTCGGCCTCAGTGCTTGGATCTCCTGCTGACACAACGCCCCAGCCCCCATCCTGCTTGGCTCTGCATCGGGGGCTGGGGTCCGTGGACGCGCTCCCCTGCGCAGGACCCTGCCAGCTCCTGACCACCGGGGCTCCGCGGGACCCGAGGTGGGAGGGGCCCCTGAGCAAGGAGGTCTCCCTCCAGCTCCCCCAGCTGCCCTGCAGAGCCCCCTCCTCGGGCTCCCACCCCTGCTGGTGCCGTCCGCCGCAGTGCTGGGGTCCCCAGGGGTCCTTCCATGGTGGGCGGTGGTCCCGCGCCCAGGCTGCTCCTGGGCCCCGCCCCCCCGGCCCCCGGCCCCGGGAGCTGCGCGGAGCTGGCCCTGCAGTGGCTCTTCTCTGCCATCACCCACGGTCTCTGCCCCTCCAGCCCGAGCCACCCCCTGCCCTCCCAGCTCTGCCACCGCGGGTGTGACCCAGTCTCCACTTTCCTGCCTAGATCCTGCCTTTACCGCATTTGAGGTTGGCAGCAGAGGGAAACCACTGAAGGGATTTTAAGCGAGGAGATGACTTTATTCAGTTCAGTCTTTAATGACTCTGGCCGAGCAGAGAATGTGTTAGGTGTGGGCGGAAGTCAGGAGCCTGCAGGTAACCTGACAAAGGTGACAGCGCTTGGGAGGGTAGCAGTGCAGATGGATGAAAGTGGACACATTCCACAGAGCTTAGGACATGACACCCAGAGCCCCGGGAGGTGGACCCCGCCGGGCTGGTCGTACAGAAGGAACGCCTGAGGTTCAGAGGCGCCACCACTCCCGCAGCACCGCCCACCCTGGAAACCCGGAGAGGGAGTCGCCTCCAGTCCGGCGCCCACCCTGCCGACCCCTCGCCTTCTCTCAAGGCCACCTCCGCACACGGGGCCCCATCATCCTGACTCTAAACTCTTTGTATTTGAGGCAAAATTGAAACACAATGAGAAATGCAGAAAAACATCGCTGACACCACTGACCTGGCTTCAACCACCATCCGTCATTTTTAGTCTCCACAGAACGGTCTCTGCGCACAGAATGTCGATGTCCTGATGTTTCCCTGCACGAAGGCCTGTGCAGGGCTGGGGGCTTTGAAGAGGGAACTGTGGGACCCCCATCCCTGTAGGCTCCTCCCCAGGAGGGGGACAGGACGACGTTGGTCTTCCCGGGGCTCCCTACAGGTGGACGGGAGGAAGGACAGTGGGGAAGTGGACACAGGGAGCAAATGCCCGGGGTCCTAGAGCTGCACACCCGCCCACCTCCACAGGGTCTGGCTTTGCACCAGTGAAGGGGCCTCGGACCCCCTGTTCAGGCCTGTGCAGACCCAGGGTTGTGAAGTCTCCGGACTGCACCCCGCAAAGGAGAGGCCATCCCACCCATTGCCAGATCATTTGAGCTCATGGCAGGTGTGCTGTGTGCAAGGTGGGGAAGGCCCAGGTGGGGGGATGAGGGCGGGGCCAGGCTGGGGGCGGGGGCAAGCCTGAGGGGCGGGGCCAGGGTGGAAGGGCGGGGCAGGCCTGAGGTGGGGGGGCCTCCACTGTTCTCTTGTGCTGATGGGGCATAAAAAGAATGATGTCCACTTTGGAGGGGCCTCCGCTGGTCTCACAGCCCCTCTTTCACTGCTTCCATCTTCACCTTCTTTATCGGACCTCAAGACAAATGTGGTGAACTAATCACACTGCGCAGATTCCGTGTCATTTTTCTGCAGGTGGATTCCGTCTGGTTTGATTGTTTCTTTATTCCCCTTTAATCCATTCCTCTTCTGCTCTTAGGAAATCACAGAATTGTGTTTACTGGTATTTAATGTTTATGAAACTTTTATGTTATTAATTTGAGTGTGTTTATTGAGACTCTTTCCTAAGATTTCACTCCTAGGACATCCTTGAACTGTGTTTAATGACTATCTTTTTACTCGAATGTGTTCTTGTAAAATGTCCACTGCTGTTTTGTGGGCATATATTTTCATTCTGTTTATGACACTTTATTTTTATGAATAATTATGTTATTTTATGTTATTTATTTATTTATTTTTGGCTGCATTGGGTCTTTGTTGCTGCACGTGCGCTTCCTCTAGTTGCGGCGATCGGGGGCTACTCCTCGTTGCCGTGTGCGGGCTTCTCATTGTGGTGGCCTCTCCTTGCGGAGCACAGGCTCTAGGCGCGTGGGCTTCAGTAGTTGTGGCACGCGGGCTTAGTTGCTCTGCAGCACGTGGCATCTTCCCGGACCAGGGCTCGAACCCGTGTCCAGGGAAGCCCGGCATGTGGGCTCTTACTTGCGGCATGTGGGATCTAGTTCCCTGACCAGGGATTGAATCCAGGCCCCCTGCATTGGTAGCGTGGAGTCTTAACCGCTGGACCACCAGGGAAGTCCCACAAATAGTTATGTTGTGACCAGATGCTCACGTCGCTAAGTGCACAGCGACTGCCTTGTTTTTCGGGCTGCATCCTGCTCGGGGTCAGGCACCCACCACATTTTCCCTCCACGTTCCCAGGTAGCCTCCAACTCCCGGCCACCACACACACGCTCAGAGAACATCCTCTTACGTGTCCCTCGTGGGCCTGTGTCAGCATCTCCCCAGACTCATGCTTGGGGGCAGGGGAGGGGGGACCCCTGCTAATAGAGATTTCCTGTACTTGGTCTGACTAAATAATGCCAGGTTCCTCTCCAGGATGGGTGCTCCCTCTACCCTCCCGCCTGCCGGGCACTGGAGTGCCTGTGTCCCCATCTCCCCGGCAACACTGGCCGTTGCCAGTTTCCTAACTGCTGCCCGTCTATTAGGTGTAAACGGTATCGCTTTGCAGGGTTCATTTGCATGTCCCTCATGACCACCGATTTGGAGCACCTTGACACAAGCTCGTTAGTATTTTGAGGTTTCAGTTGCTGATGATTATCTGTTAATAGCTTCACGTCCATTTGTGGGAATTCTCTCTTTCTCTTGTTGATTTTCACAGTTACATTGTGCATTCTAGTGTTGACTGTTTACCAGTTTCAAGCATTACAAACGTGTTCTCCCACCTGTCAGTGGTCTGTTAATTTCCATGATTTCCTTCATGAACAGACATCCTTACTTAGATGTAAGAAACTTAATCATTTAACGATCTGGCTGATACGTTTTAAATTTGTTTAAAATATACTTGCCAGCTCCACGTTCACCAGCGTCCTATATAACCTGCTGCTTTATTTCCTTTCTTATGTAGGTTTGTAATCCACCTAGATCCCACCTTTGCTAGCGGTGTGGGTGGGGACTTAGTCTTCTTTCTCCGTTTATACAACTGGTTTCCCCCCACCCGTTTCATACCATCCATCCTCTGTACCTATTTGTGGAGCCAACTTCACCACTGTCTTTACAGCCATCCTGTGAACACGGTATTTAGTTTGTTGGTTTTGCTGCAATATTCTCGCTTTTGTTGACTGTGCCCCCTTAGGGGGAAGCCAACCAGAATCACACAGAACAATGAAAACATCACCATCAATGGCAAAGACGCCTGGCACACACTCAGCTGCATGCTGGTGGAGGGCACGGCCGTAGGGTCCAGGAGGCCAGCCTGACCTGGGCCCCAGGAGCAGATGCTGCGGTGAGGACCTGGGGATGAGCCATGCGGTCAGAGGCTCTCTCGGAGAGCTGGTGAGGGGCCAGGAGCCAGGCTGGGAGGGGACAGAGCTGAGCAAAGTGTGGTGTCCACGTGGCCCTCAGTGCGATCGTACCGGGGCAGGGAGTGTCACCACGTCTCTGAGCGGAATCTCGGGAGCCCAGTCACACCCCACACCCGACACTGTCGTCGGTTAAAGGCAGAGTCGTGATGCTAAGTGTTTGACAACTGTCCCTGTGGGGTGGGGGAGACGTTCATAGCATTTGTCAGTTTTCTGTGGCATAGATATTTTCCCCCAGGACTCATTTTTAAGCTACCAACTGGCTCATAGAGTTCCTGAAAATTTAAGATGTAAAAATCAGCTCTCACAAGCTGGCATCTGCTGGCCTCACGCCATTTCACCCCCCTGTGATATGAGCACATCTGGCTCAGCAGCCTGAGGCCAGGCCATGTCCCAAGAGCAGTGCAGGGGCAGCTGGGTGCTGGGGATGGAGGGGTCCCAAGGAGCTGAGTGGAGCTCCAGCTCTCCCTCCCCGGGCTGTGTGCCCTCGGCTTTCACCAGGGTGCTGTGACGCTCACACCAGCTGCTTTTTAAAAAAAAATTATGCTTTATTGGGTAACACTGGTTTATAACATTCTATAAGTTTCAAGTGTACAACACTATACTTCTATATACTCTACAGTGTGCTCACCCCCACAATTTTAGTCTCCATCCCTCACCACACACATGATCCCCTCTACTCTCCCTACCCCCCCAACCCCTTTCCCTCTGGTAACCACTGCTCTGTCCTCTGTATCTATGTTTCTGTTTTGGTTTGGTTTGTCTCGTTCATTTATTTTGTTTTGTTTCTTTCTTTGCTTTTTAGATTCCACATATGAGTGAAATCAAGCAGTGTTTGTCTTTCTCCATCTGACTTATCTCACTTAGCATGATACCCTGGAGTTCCATCCATGTTAACGCAAATGGCAAGAGTTCACCTTTTTCGTGGCTGAATAGTATTTCATTGTGTGTGGTGTACATACATACACCACATCGGTCTTAGCGTTATCTTTTCTGGATGTGTCTGGATCTGTCTCCTTAGGCAAAGGAAACAAAAGCAAAAATAAACAAATGAGTCTACATCAAACTAAAAAGCTTCTGCACAGCAAAGGAAACAATCAACAAAACGAAAAAATAACCTACCAAATGAGAGAAATATTTGCAAATCATAGATCCAATAAGAGGTTAATATCCAAAATATATAGAGAACTCAACAGCAACAAAATACCCAATCAAAAAACGGGCAGAGATCTGAATGACATTTTTCACACCAGCCTCTGAGAACAGATTGTTAGCTGTTTGGGGTTTTGGGGAACCAGCTCTTAAACTGCTGAAATCAGATGTGTTGGGAGTATTTACCCCAGGGAACACAGGAAGCTCTGTGAGTCAGGGTGTCTTACAGGAGAGCTGGTTGCTTTGTATCTCCCAGCACATCACGCTGCTCCTTCTTCCTGAGCCTCAGTTTCCTCTGCTGTGAATGGAGAAGAGGACTGGCCCCTGCCCCAGGGGGACCGAGGGGGTGAATGGGATTGTACAATAAAGCCCCAAGCCCAGGGTCTGAAAGCCGCGTCTAAGAATGTGCGCTGCCATGATTGCCCCAACCCATCATGGCAGGAGATGTACCAACCATAGCCCTTTCCTGGGGAGAGGTGGAGGGACAGTCCGTGTTCACAGGGAGTGAGCCGGGATCCAACCCAGACCTCTCTGGATTGGAAGCAGCCTTGCAAACTCCCCAACTTGGGGTCCAGCTGCTGAGACCCAGCTGTGAGATGGGCAGGTGTCCTGCAGTACCTGCACCCCTGCACGGGGGAGGACATCGGGAAGGCAGTTCATGCCCTGTTGAAAGGGCAGCTGCTACTCAGTGCCACCCATGGTAGCAGGTTTGTCTTCACAGAGCTGGCCTCAGGTCACAGGGCTAGGGCAGGAGAGAAGTGAGTGACCGGGCTTTGCCCACACCTTCCAGGGATCGGCTGTGCTCCAGCCCCGAGACCACCTGGTGCCCATGCCCCACCTGCTCTCCCCACAGCCCACAGGGTCCCACACACCTGCCAACCAGAGACCCTGGGCTGGTAGGAGACCCCTGGCTGGGGAGCAATTAAATTTTAATTTCAGATAAATAACAAGTAATTCTTAGTATGCCCCATGGGGTTTGTTCCTAAACACGGTCGGAGGTATCTATTAGGAGGAGGTTGGGCACGTGGACGGGGCACCGCTTGCGATGCTCCCCTGAGCCCCTGCACGCAGCCCACCTGGGCGGGTGGGGTGACCACAGCGACAGGAACACCAGGAGGAGACACACTTCAGATGCCACGTGAAACCCTTCTCCTGCGCACGCATTTCCCTGGAAGGTCCTCTGTGGGTGGAGAACGAAGTGTAGCCTGTAGCTAAGGGGTGTGGCAGAGAAATAACGTGTTCAGTGTGGATGGACTTTTCTCAGGCACTGCTGATGAGAAGCCCACGGAGGGGAGGCAGAGACCCAGGTCTCTGCAGGGCAGGAGGGACGGGGCGCCAGGGGAGGGTTGGAGCGGCTGGTCCGTGGTCACCTGTGCGAACCTGTCACCTCATCAGACTCACAATGAGCTTTGGGCATTAGATGGAGCCAACAGCCAAGCTTCCTAAATTCCCCCAAAATGAGTTTTTCTGGCTCCCTTTTCTTGGGAATGAGCAAAGCAAACACTGCAGTTTTCAGAATGTCTCAAGTCTCCCTTCTTCCAGCTGAGATCAAGACAAGTGAAGGAGGAAGGGCGCCATGGGCTGGAGATGGGACAAGTTTCATCAAAGTCTCAAGTTCAAGCTCAGAGTGACCCATCACCCGAGATCCTGGCTGCCCAGACTTCAAGGAGAAACAGCCCCAGGCCCTGTGGGTCGGAACCATCCTTCAGAAGAGAAGGAACCTACACTCGAAAGCCTTCACTCACTGGATAGATTCCTCGCCCAAATGCTCCTCTTGGTAACAGAATGGTCTCTGTGGAAGCTTTTGTGTTCTTGGTGGTGGATTTTCCTGGGCTGTTTTCAGTGGTTCTGAAACAACGTGGCAGGTGCGTAAACGCCCAAACTGAGCCTATTCCCCCGAGTTCCAAACTGCAGGGGCTTCTCAGCCCCCGTGGAGGTTGAGGGGCGCTAGAATCTTGGTGCACCATGTTCTGCAGATGAGCAGGAAGCAGCCGTGAGCGTGCGGGAAACACACAGTTATTTTCGCTGCAGCAACTTGGGAGGAGGGAATGGACGAGGGTCAGACTCCTGAGGTGAGCCACAGGAAGGGTGGGGACCTCAGAGCTCTGCACCCCTCATCCCCGGGCATCAGCCATGCTGGGTCCCAGCACGACTGCCCACATGCTGCATTCTGCTCTTCCCTGGTTCCTGCCTGCAGAGTCACAGACCTGCCCCCAGGCTGCCGTGAGCTCCCATGTTCCCAGGAGTGCAGAGGAGGTGGGCTGAGGCTGGGAGAGGGCTCTGGGGGACGTCTGTTGTTACTTGCTTTCCCTTCACTGGGTATCAACATGGGGTTCTGCTTGGAGCCCACACCTTACTCATTAGATGAATTTTTTTAAATTGAAGTATAGTTGATTTACAATGTTGTGTTAGTTCCTGGTGTACAGAAAAATGGTTCCGTTTTATATATATATATATATGTTCTTTTTCAGATTCTTTTCCATTCTAGGTTATTACAAGCTATTGACTATAGTTCCCTGTGCCATGCAGTAGGTCCGTGTTGTTTATTTTATACACCGTAGCTCATACCTGCTAGTCCCAAACTCCTAATTTATCCCTCCCGCCACCCCTCCCCCTTGGTAACCATAAGTTTGTTTTCTATGTCTGTGAGTCTGTTTCTGTTTTGTAAATAAGTTCACGTGTATCATATTTCAGGTTCCACATAGAGCTGATATCATGTGATGTTTGCCTTTCTCTGACTTAGTGTGATAATCTCCAGGTCCATCCATGTTGCTGCAAATGGCATTATCTCATTCTTTTTATGGCTCAGTAGTATTCCACTCCGTATATATGTACCACATCTTCTTCATCCATTCCTCTGTTGATTGACTTTTAGGTTGTTTCATGTCTTGGCTATTGTAAATAGTGCTGCTGTGAACATGGGCGTGCATATATCTTTTCTATATCGTCGGATATATGCCCAGGATAGGATTTATGGATCATACGGCAACTCTGTTTTTTAGATTTTTGAGGAACCTCCATACTGTTCTCCATAGTGGCTGCACCAATTTACATTCCCACCAACAGTGTAGGAGGGTTCCCTTCTCTCCACACCCTCTCTAGCATTTGTTATTTGTAGACTTTTTAATGATGGTTATTCTGATGGGTGGGAGGTTTTCCTCATTGTGGTTTTGATTTGCATTTCTCTAATAATTAGCAAAGTTGAGCATCTTTTAATGTGCCTATTGGCCAACTGTATGTCTTCTTTGGAGAAAGAAGTATTTCCACACTGACCTTGAGAATGTCTGTGTTTCCTCTGGTGTGAGTACTTTTAACTTGTATGTCTTTCTAATTCCCCAGCTCTCTATACTCTGATCAGGGATGCCTCCATACTTACTCTGGTGTGTATAACCTGAACATATATGTCTCCTTAATTAATAAACAATTGTGTGTACATTTACAAAGAATGTCTTTTTTCTTCTCCACATCTGACTACTCTTACCTGGATTGTCTCTACCCAGGAGTGTCTATTCTGACCTGGGTGTCACTCCAGTTTCACAGGTGTGTCTCTACTGAATTGGATTGTCTCTAATTCCTAGTCTACCTAGTTTTTCAGGTGTGTCTACTCTGACCTTGGTTGTATTCCTTATTCCCCAGGTATGTCTACACTCACATGGGGAGTCTCCATAATCCCAAGGTGAGTTTAATATGACCCAGTGTGATCCCTACATCCCATATATGTCTACCCTGACTTAGAATCTCTCTCTAAACCCCAAAACTACTATTCCTACCTAGGAGATGTACCTGGTTCCCCTGGTGTGTCTACTTTGACCAGTGAGGTTTTCCTGTAACATGGGTGTGTTACTTTGACCTGGTATATCTGCCTAATTCCCCAAGTGTGTCTATACTGATGAGGATGTCTCTCTAATTCCCAAGATGTTTCTATTATAAACTGGGGTTTTGATCTAGTTGCCCAGGAATGCCTAAACTTAAAAATTATTTCTCCAGAATTCCCCAGGTGTATTTAACTAAAGACTTGAAACTCATTAGGGGTGACCTTATATGTTTCAAAATATCTAAAATTACAATGAGAATCTATAAACTCTTTACCAGAGTTATATATTAAATAATTGCATAGCCTCAGACTATTTACTATCTGAACAGGAAGAAATATACATTATTGTTAATACATCATGTTTTGCTGATATAAATAACTCAGAAAAATCAGGAGCCAATTAAAAATTATGCAAAACAATGCAGATTGACTTTGAAAAGTAAAAAATGAATCCAATTATAACCCACTTGATATATTTTTTAACATCTTTATTGGAGTATAATTGTTTTACAATGGTGTGTTAGTTTCTGCTTTATAAGATAGTGAATCAGCTATACACTTACATATATCTCCATATCTCCTCCCTCTTACGTCTCGCTCCCACCTTCCCCATCCCACCCCTCTAGGTGGTCACAAAGCACCAAGCAGATCTCCCTGAGCTATGCAGCTGCTTCCCACTAGCTATCCATTTTACATTTGGTAGTATATATAAGTCCATGCCATTCTCTCACTTCATCCCAGGTTACCCTTCCCCCTCTCCATGTCTTCAAGTCCATTCTCTATGTCTGCGTCTTTATTCCTGTCCTGCCCCTAGGTTCTTCATAACCATTTTTTCTTTTAGATTCATATATATGTGTTAGCATACAGTATTTGTTTTTCTCTTTCTGACTTACTTCACTCTGTATGACAGACTCTAGGTCCATCCACCTCACTACAAATAACTCAATTTCGTTTCTTTTTATAGCTGAGTAATATTCCATTGTATATATGTGCCACATCTTCTGTATCCATTCATCTGTTGATGGACACATAGGTTGTTTCCATGTCCTGGCTATCGTAAATAGAACTGCAATGAACATTGTGGTACATGACTCTCTTTGAATTATGGTTTTCTCAGGGTATATGCCCAGTAGTGGGATTGCTGGGTCGTATGGTAGTTCCCCATTTGATACTTTAGTTGTTTAAATTTGGGCAAATGTACATCTTGGCTTTGGAGTATTTTTTAAAACACTTGATATTATCCTCCTATTAATCATATTAATAATATCCCTTTTGTGTTGTATTTTCTCATGTGTCCTCAGTGCTTTTCAGCAGTCATTGACTAATCAAATGATCTCCATGTGAATTGAACAACAAAAACTACATGAACAAGAATCATCAGAAGAACCTACTGAGATTCTGGTTCATGATCTTCAGATGTCCAGAGAGGGAAGTTAAAAAAAAAAAGTGTAACAAGTTAAAAAAAAAAAGTGTAAGAAGTTAAATTTAAAAAGTGTAGCTATTTTAGAATGTTTTAGAATGTTTTTGAACTCAATTGACTACCAGTTTAAAACAAGTAGGTTTAGGGCAATATATATGAATCACATGGTTACCACAAATCAAAAGCCTACAATAGATACTCAAAAACTAGAGAGAAAGGAACTCAAGCATACTCCTACTAAAGAAAATAATCAAACCACAAGGGAAGAAGCTAAAAGAAGAAGAAAAGGTCATTAAAGAACTACAGAAACAACTAAAACACAAGTAACAAAACTGCAATAAGTACATACCTAACAGTAATCACTCTAAATGTCAATGGACTAAATATTCCAATCAAAAGACATAGAGTTGATGATTGGATAAAAACCAAAACCCATCTATAGGCTGCTTACAAGAGACTCACTTAAGAACTAAAGACACACACAGACTAAAAGTGAAGGGATGGGAAAAATTATCTTATTCAAATGGAAACGACAAGAAAGTGGGGAGAGCAATATTCATATAAGACAAAATAGACTTTAAAACAAAGTCTCTAACAAAACACAAAGAAGGGCATTATAAAATGATAGAGGGGTCCTTATAAGAAGAGGATATAACACTTATTAATATATTTGCACCTAATATAGGAGCACCTAAATATAAAGCAAACATTGACAGACATAAAGGGAGAAATTGCCAGTAGTACAATAATAGTAGGGGACTTTAACACCCCACTTATGGGACTTCTCTGGTGGCACAGTGGTTAAGAATCCACCTGCCAATGCAAGGGACACAGGTTTGAGCCCTGGTCCAAGAAGATCCCACATGCTGTGGAGCAACAAAGCCTGTGCACCACAGCTACTGAGCCTGCACTCTAGAGCCTGCAAGCCACAACTACTGAGCCCACGTGCCACAACTACTGAAGCCCACATGCCTAGACCCCATACTCTGCAACAAGAGAAGCCACCTCAATGAGAAGCCCACACACCAACAAATAGTAGCCCCGGCTTGCCACAACTAGAGAAACCCCACGTGCAGCAATGAAGACCCAACATAGACAAAAATAAATAAATAAATAAATAATTTTTTTAAAAAAACACCCCACTTACTTCAATGGGCAGATCATCCAGATAGAAAATCGATAAGGAAACTGTGGTCTTGAATGACACATTAGACCACTAGGACTTAATAGATATCTACAAACGTTCCACCCAAAGAGAGCAGATACACATTCTTTTCAAGTACACATGGAATGATCTCCAAGATAGATCACATGCTAGGCCACAAAAGAAGTCTCAACAAATTTAAGAGGAGAGAAATTATAACAAGCATTTTTTTCCGACCACAATGGTATGAAACTAGAAATCATTACAGGAAGAAAAATGGGAAAAACACAACATGTGGAGACTAAACGACATACTACTAAAAAATCAGTGGGTCAATGAAAACAATCAAAGAAATCAGAAAATACCTTGAGACAGTCCCTTCAATAAGCGGTGCTGAGAAAATTGGACAGCTACATGTAAAAGAATGAAATTAGAACATTTTCTACACCATATACAAAAATAAATTCAGAATGGTTGAAGACTTAAATGTGAGATAGAAACCATAAAACTCCTAGAAGAAAACAAGGCGGAACACTCTTTGACATAAATCATAGCAATATTTTTGGATATGTCCCCTAAGGCAAAGGAAACAAAAGTACAAATAAACAAATGGGACCTAATTAAACTTAAAATCTTTTGCACAGGAAAGGAAGCCATTGGCAAAATGAAAGACATCTTACTGAATGGGAAAAAGTATTTGCAAATGATATGACTGATAAGAGGCTAATATCCAAAAATATATAAACAGCTCATACAACTTAATATCAAAACAACAAACAACCCAACTTAAAAATGGGCAGAAGACCTAATAGACATTTTTCCAAAGAAGCTACACAGATGGCCAATATTGCTAATCATCAGAGCAAGAAAAATCAAACCCACAGTGGCTACCACCTCACACCTGTCAGAATGGCTGTCATCAAAAAGTCTACAAATCACAAATGCTGGCAAGGATGTGGAGAAAAGGGAAGCCCAGTACACTGTTGGTGTGAATGTAAGTTGGTGCAACCACTATGGAAAACAGTATGGAGGTTTCTCAAAAACTAAAAATAGAACTACCATGTGACCCAGCAATTCCACTCCTGGGTATATATCTGAAGAAAATGAAAACACTAATTTAAAAAGATATATGCACCCCAATGTTCATAGCAGCATTATTTACAATAGCCAAGATATGAAAGCAACCTAAATGTCTATTAACAGATGAATAGATAAAAAAGATGTGATATATATATATGTATATGGTATTTATAGTACTTATTATATATATCTAGTGTAGAGTATATATATATATATACATATATACGTGTATATAGATAAATATATAGCATGGAATATTACTCTGCCATAAAAAAGAATGAAATGATGTCATTTACAACAACATGAATGGACCTAGAGGGTATTATGCTTAGTGAAATAAGTCAAACAGAGAAAGACAAATACTGTATGTTATGACTTATATCTGGAAACTAAAAAATAAAACAAATTAATATAATAAAACAGAAAGAGACTCACAGATACAGAGAACAAGCTAGTGGTTACCAGTGGGGAGAGGGAATGGTGGAGGGGCAAGATAGGGGTAGGGGATTAAGAGGTACAAACTACTGTGTTAAATAAATAAGCTACAAGGGTATATTGTACAGTGCAGGGAAATATTGCCATTATTTTATAATAACTTCAAATGAATTATAATCTATAAAAATAATGAATCACCATGTTGTACATCTGAAACTAGTGCAATATTTAAATCAACTATACTTCAATTTTTAAAAAAGACCCATAGTTATGTAACCAAAATTTAAAACTGTCCTGAGTCCAGAAATTCTGACTCTGATCTTGAACAAAACTCAAGCTTATTCATGTCAGAACGACATTACAGCTTTCAAGCTAATCAGCTACAGTCAAGTAAGCTCATGTGATGAAAAGAGATGTTAAGTGTCTGGTAAGCAAAGCACAACAGAAAACAATGAATGTACTTGCAGGTTCGTGCTTTATAAGCTACCTGGAGCTACTGAGAGTCAAGTTTCTTAGCCATTTCAATTGGGATGTTTCCCTGTTTCCAAAAACTTTGCTTCTCACTCAATAAAATATTCATATAAAGAAAAATTCACTAAATTTACTTTTGATAGTAGACATACCTGGGATTAGAAAGACATCTCAGGTTAGTGTAGACACATCAGGTGAAGGAGGGAGACACCACAGATCAGGGCAGTTAAACATGCAGAACAAAGGAGACATCCTACAATAAGGTGGACATCCCTGAGGAGCTAGGGAGACATCACAGGTGAGAGGTAAGACACAGAGGACATAGAGAGACATCTAAGGTCAAGGTAGGCACACCAAGGGAATTAAGGGAACAACTCAGGTCAGAGTAGACATAACTGGGGAATAACGGAGAGGTCTCAAGTCAGGGTTGACAAGCTGGGAGAATTAGCAAGACATTAAAGGTTAGGGGAGACACACCTGGGAAATTACCGTGACATCCCAGGTCAAGATGGAAACTCATATGGAATAAGGGAGACATCCCACATCAGTGTAAACGCATCTTGGGAAATAGGGAGATATACCAGTTCAGTATAGACCTACCTGAGGAATTAGGTGAGACATTATTGATAATACAACTGGGGAATAAAGGAGACTTCCCAGGCCAGTGTAGACACATCTGGGGATTTAGAGAGACGTGTGAGGTTAGAATAGAGACACGGGGAAGAAAAAAAATGACACATGCCAGGTAAGGGTAGACACACCTGGTGAACTAGAGAGATAATCCAGCTCAGAATAGTTACACTTGGGGAGTTAGGGTGACACCCCTGGTTATGACTGACATTTCAGTGGAACAGAAGAGACATTCCTTGTTGGGGAAGACACACTTGGGGAAATAGAAAGGCATCACAGTTCATAGAAGGCAAATCTGTGGAATCAGACATCCTAGATTACTGCTGACACACAAGCATGTTTAGGCAGGCATCAAAATTAGGATAGATGCACCTGACAATTTGGTGAAACATCCTAGTTCTGTGTAGACACACCTGAAGAATTAGGGAGCCATTGCAGGCCAGGGCAGAAGCACCTGGGGAATTAGAGTCTTCCTTGTCACTGTAGACATACCTAGGGCATTAATGACACATTCTAGGTCAGACAGATATTAGCTATCCCAGGTGAGTATAGACACGCCAGGGTAATTAGAGAGAGGAACCAGAATTGAGGTAAGAGGTAAGTGGGCCCCGGGGCAGAGAAGCTGGTGTTGGTCAAGCAGAGTGAACTGGAGCTTTGTTTCCCCCGGACACTCCAAGAACAAGGCTAATGGCAGGAGCTGAGCCCTGCTGGAGTAAAGAGATAAGACGACCACATCTACCACTCCTGAGGTCAAGGAAACCTCCCTGACTGTACATGCGTAGGAAGGGTCCTCGGGGTCGAAAAGAGAGCGAGCGCCATCCCGTAATAGGCGTTGTCAAGCCTCCCACAGGCCTCTATGCTGGACCATCTTGGCAAAAACACGCACACACATATTGGGAGAGCCTAGGACATGTCAGGTGTGGAAAAGAAACAGGATAACTGGTCACAGGTACACGAAGACCCAGAAGAACTGCCCCTATATGAGTGACTTAGCCACCTCTCTACTGCACTCCTCCTCATTAGGGAGGACGCCCACACCACTTCCCTGCCCTGCTTCTGTCCTGCATAAACTGTTTCTCTGTGTGCTCTCCCACATGTTGTGCTATGTCTCTGATAATAAATTTTGTACCTGTTTTTTTTGCAGTTTTTGCCTCTTTTGCCTCTTTGAGAAATGCATTTTTCAAATGGGGCAAGAACCCGGGAAATTAGGGAGACATATCAGGTCAGTGTAGACACAACTAGGAAATTAGAGAAAGAGCCCAGGTTGAAGTAGTCACACCTGGGGAATTAGGGAAACACCCTAGGTTGGGTTGACACACCTGGGGAACTAGAGCGGCATCCCGGAAAGAGTAAAGCAGTTGGGGAATTAAGGAGAAATTTCAGGTTAGAGTAGACGCTTCTGGGGAAATAGGGAGGCGTCCCAGGTAAGCTTAGACATGCTTGGGTGATTTGGGAGAAATCTTATTCAGGGGAGACAAAGGGTGATATTAGGGTGACATCCCAGATCAAAGCAGACAAAGTGGGGAATTAGGGCAGAGGCCACAGGTCAGGGTAGACACACATGGGTAATCAGGGAGACATCCCAGGCTAGAGCGGACACCTCAGGAATAAGGGGGAAATCCCAAAGCAGAGTCTTCACACCTAGGAAATAAGGAAGATGTCCCAGGACAGTGTGCACACGCTTTTGCTGATTCTTCCTGTACTGCTCCCTGTGCACATGGGGTTTAAATTCTCCTCAGATAGGCTGTCCTTTTTAAGGGTAACATCTGGTCATTCGGGATCTTTGAAACATCTGGAAGTCTGTCATGGCTAGAGAAGCTAATCTCAAAACACTGCAGTTGATAAAGCTTCAGGAGATGAACACCATAAGCTGCCTCTTCACCTCCTTTACTCGTGGGACCAGCTCATTACAGTATGCACGGTTGTCATGGTAACAGGTGCCAGACAGGAGGCAAAAATTCCAAAAGGCTTGGAGAAGATAGTTTTCTAGGTCACTCCTGGCTGCCAGTGACTTAAACCTGATTCTTTCTCGCTTAAGCAGCAAACAGCATTTTTGTTTTTGTTTTTGTTTTTGTTTTGCTTGCGTTTTTGAAAAGACTAGTTAGTACCAATTCCAGGCAGAGCTGCAGTCAGGGCTCCGTAGCATCATCAGGACCACAGTCTCTAGCACATAGTTCTGCCTTCTTGATTAAAGTCATTGTCAAGCTTCCCATGTCATCACCTGAAAGGTTCAAACTCAGATCATCATTCCTATCAGTAGGCTCAGACTTTAAACAAAAAAATTACCAGTCATTTTATGAAAAATACCATGCAAAGTACCGAAACAAGAAATTCAATAACATACTGTTTTCCACAGTGACTGCACCAATTTACATTCCCACCAACAGTGTAGGAGGTTCCCTTTTCCCCACATCCTCACCGTAGCTGGTTAATTTTAATGAACAGGGAGTTAACCCCACAGAGCAGTAAAGCCACGACCTCCCCCCAGACAGAGGCTCCCCTCAGCAGGAACCAGGATTCTCAGCATCTGCTTCCCCTGCCCCAGCCTTGTTGCTGCAAATGAGCTTCGTAAGTGCGCTCGGGCCAAAGAAATGTCATTTTGCAATTGTGTAATGGAAAGTCATGATCCTAGTACAAATGTTATATTATTGGAGAACACTGCAGCAGCGTTGGGAGTGACAAAGCAGCCACTTGTATGGGCCTTGCTTCTATAACAGGCAATCCACTGTACGACAGCCTAGGTTCTTTGGGTGTGGGCACCTTATTAGGTGTGGTCTCAGCGTTCCTCATCTACACTAACAGGGAAGCACTCTTAGGGCGATCCAGCCAGCCAGAACAAGTACAACTTGTTCTTACTTGAACTCCTGGAGAACGACCCATGAGTAAGCGCAATTCGTGATGTTAAAGACACAGATCTAGGATTAGGGAACGTAAGATTTAAGGCAGGAGTAGATTTCGATGGACGAGTTGTTACAAGATCATATTTGGAAAAACAAGATTTTGACTAAATGCTACAAGAAGTTCAAGAAGTGAAGACTCCTGAAGAACTAGAGACCTTTACGCTTAAACATGGAGAAAATATTATTGATACTTTAGGAGATGAAGTAGATAGACTTGAGAAGGAACTGAAAAAACGAAATCCTGAAGTTCGACATGTAGATTTGGAGATACTATAGACTTGACGGAATGAATCACCTTGGAGGCAGCCTTGGAAGCAAGTTTGTCAAGACTACCTTCCCACGCTGAAGGGGTCAATGTCATTCAGAAGCCGTTCCGGTTTGTTTTAAGATAGAGGAAATATTTATGTAAAGAGCAATTCAACAGTCCACAGAAACTAAAACCACTTCTTACTTCTCAGAGACATATTACAAGTTGAATCTATTTGGAAATCATGTTTTCATGTTTCAACAGGAAATATTTTGGTTACTTATATCATTCATAATTTCTCATTTTAGTAATGTAATTAAATTCTCATCTTAATTACATTTAGATTCAATGTAATGTCTAACAAGATTCCAACGGCATTTTTTACAGAAGTAGAAAAAAATCATAAATTTATTTGAAACCACAAAAGACCCCAAATAGCCAAAGCAATCCTGAAAAAAAAGGACAAAGCTGGAGCCAAGAATACTCAGTGGAGAAAAGCCAGTCTATTCAATAAATGGTGCTGGGAAATTTGGATATTCACGTGTAAAAGAATGAAACTAGACCCATCTCTTATAGTGCTCACAAAAATTAACTCAAAATAAATAACGACTTAATATGAGAACTGAAACCATAAAACTAGAAGAAAACAGGCAAAAACTCCTTGACATGGGTCTTGGCAATGAGCTCTTGAATATGACCCCTAAAGCACAAGCAACGTAATCAAAAATAAGTGAGTGGACTTACATCAAACTAAAAAGCTCTGAACAGCGAAACAAGCAGCAAAATGCAAAGGCAGCCTATGGAACGGGAGAAAATATGTGCAAAACCATCTCCCTGGTTAATCTGACAGGTGGGGGTCATAGGGCAGATGTGAGATGAGATACAAGTCTCCTAAGAGCTTAGGTGCAACTAAACAGGTAGGTGCCTGTGTTCACATGCTTGTGCACGCACGCGCGCGCGCGCGAGGATAAAGAAGTGAATGATTCCATGTCAAAATGGATGACCTGGAAAAGGTGTGGTCCTGCAGTGATGGGAAGCAATCTGCCAGTCTAGAGCCATGGCTTGTGGGGGAAGGGGGACAGGTGGAGCAGGTGAGGTCACCTGGAACTTGAAGGATGATGGGTATTTGTCAGTGTTGCTGGGTCTGCAGGCACCGTTACAGATCTGCTCCATGGGTCCACTTTCTTCAAGTAACTGAGCCTGCATTTTCCTTGATGAGCCATCATCATTCTTTTTTTTTTAAGAAGACTGTATCCTTTTTTATTTTGTTTTTTTGCTTTGTTTTTCAAAGATTTATTTTTGGCTGCGTCGGATTTCAGTTGCGGCGCATGGGTGCACAGCTCTTCGATGCAGTGCTCGGGCTTCTCTCTAGCTGCGGCGCTTGGGCTTCTCTCTAGCTGCGGCGTGCAGGTTTTCTCTTCTCTAGTTGTGGCACGTGGGTTCCAGGGGGCGTGGGCTCCGTAGTTTGCGGCACGCAGGCTCTCTCGTTGAGGCGTGAGAGCTCAGTAGTTGTGGCATGTGGGCTTAGCTGCCCTGCGGCATGTGGGACCTTAGTTCCCTGACCAGGGATGGAACCCGCGTCCGCATTGTAAGGCGGATTCTTTACCACTGGACCACCAGGGAAGTCCTCAGAGCCATCATCGTTCTATGTGGTCAGGTTATCTGACTCCTGTCATGGGTCTAAGATGGCTATGTTACCCAAACCCAGCTTACTAAATCATTAAACCTCTTGCCAGAGATTGACCCGAAAATGGACGTGTAGCACTGGATGGACCAATGAGACTCAGTCCTGGGTTTTTCATTTAAATGATTGAGAAAGAAGCAGCTGAGCTTTCTAAGAAGATGCAAATATTAGTGAGACTCAGATCCAAGCAGCTATCTTGAGACTACATAGGGAGAGCCAAGGCACAAATGGAGGAGTCAGATCTGCAGGATGGAAAAAAGGGAAAAAATCTTGATAATGTCACTCGAGTCCCTAGAGCGAGCGTGCCTGAAGACATCGCCCTGGTGTTTTTGTTCTATGAGCTACTTTCAGTTGAGTTTCTGCCACTTGACATTGAATTAAGACAGAATAAATCTGCCTGGTATTTACAATGCCATGTCACAGTCTGTTTGGGGATTGGGAGTTGGAAGAAAGCTCTCATACCGAGAATAAAGTTTTTAAAACCTACTCTGGATCAGCTACCAGTCATTCCGCAAAGAAAGGGCCCTGTGTTCAAGAAGAGCTTTGGGAAATCTGGCCTGACCATAGGGAACCTTCCTCTTTCTCTTTCTCTTCCAGATGACACTGTGTAGCTTAGAGGCATTTATAAGCTAATATGTCTATGGACCTCAAACAGGGAGGCAGATACGCAGCATTCCCCACCCCAGTTATCTGGGGAGTTTGTCCTGGAGAGCACACATCGAAAATAGGACTTTCTCCACTTCCACACACACAGGTGAATTCTGAGGATCTTGACTTGAGAATCGGACTTTACTTCTGAAAACAACCCACACTAGTTACTCAGAAAGTCGTGCCTCCTCCAAGGTCTATAAATGACGCAGCCGCCCTGAGCACAGCAGCCTCTTCCTCTGCTCCCTCTGCCAGTGAAGGGCTCAGGAGCCCAGCCCAGGGTCTAGAGCTGGTGTGCATCTGCATTCACAGGCTAGTGTGAAGAGACTGGATCCAGGGGCAGGGCTGGTGCCTGACCAGGTGCAAAGAGCCGAGACCACAGTTTCCTCTGCATGAGGAAGCGGATGTCCCTGAGGCCCTGCTCCTGGGGAACATAACCTGAGGACTCCATCACGTGGATGCTGCTGGATTCCATGGGTGCAGCACAGACCCAGCTACAGGTTCTGGAAATACTGTGACTAGGCCTTGAGTGTGCTGAGACCTCCACCTCTGGAGCAAAGCACAGGAGCCTGGAGGAGCCAGCGCCTGTTCTTGCTGAGCATTGACGCTGGGCATTCACTGATCCACCTAGTTTGGCTCCTGCGGGGTAGAAACCCTGCGTAGACGAAGCCCAGGGCGCTCCAGAGCATCAGGGCATCGGGACCCGCAGGGGAAGGTCAGGACCCCACTCGCACCAACTGCAGCTGCTCTTCGGGCTTCCGCTGGAGCTGCTGGAAGCTGAGAATGATTATAGGGTCAGCCTGAGCATCTCACATGTAGCTTTCTTTTACCTCTACCTGGAATTCAGTCCCTCCTGTTCTCTCTGTCTAGAACACCACCCATCCTTTGTAGTGAGGACAATTTTAGACTCTCACAAGTCTACCTTGATTAAAAATTTTAAATTGCAATGAAAGGGAAACGGAAAACAGAGCTTCCTGGCAAGGCGCCGAATGCCTGGAGCTGATGCCTCACAGACTCTTCTGAGTAACAGCCAGCTTTGTGCCAAGTCAGAGTGTGTCTGCAGCCCAGACACATTTTCCCTAGTTCTGACCACATACAAATGCAAGATTCTTCCATAGTAGGATCTGATGACCATGAATTTGTCCCACTACCCTCCTACTTCCTGTGTCTCCGGATACGTGGAAGATAATCTGTGTAAGGATGAGAGGCCAGGTCAGCACGTCGGTGGCCTGTGTGTCTGGGAGGCCGTGGGATGGTCCTATCTGATCCCAAATGTGGGACCAGACTCCCTGGTTGAAACCCAGGTTCTGCTGATCCAGAGCTGGTGACGTTGGGCAGTCAGTTTACCTCTCTGAGGCTCAGCTGCCTCGTTTGTAAAATGGGGGTGACAACAGTCCTTAACCACGAAATGTCACTATAAGAACTAATAAGTAGTTTATCATTCTTGGTAAATAAGCACTCAGTGAATGCTAGCGGGAGGATGACGGAGGGGGAAGAATTATCAGATGTATCGTATTTAAGATAAGTAAGCCAAGTCTTAAGATCCCTACTGATCATTGGTGAGTCAATGAACTCACTCATTCAACAAGTGATCATGGGGGAAGACTCAATAAGAAAATACACGCAAAGTTCTTAACTCAGCCCAGTACGCACACAACTAAACAGCAGTGCCCAACAGATGTTAGCTGTAAACGTGATGACGGTGATAGCGAAGGTAATGATGATGGTGATGATGATGGTGATGTGATGAAGTGACGGATGTGGAGGGTGATGGATGAGAATAAGGAGAAACTAACAGAGCATCTAAAATATGTAACTGCATGTGTAGCACTGCTAATGACACCTGGACCTAGATAAACATATCAATGTAATGAATGTTTATCGAGGACCAAGTACCAGGTATTGTGCTTGAAATTTGTCCTACTTAAGTACGAAGATATTCTCTGCAGCTTTGAGGGTAGCAGCAAAATACTGGCGCAAACACTCAATAGAAAGTAGAGACTGGGATGATCTTTCCTCGAACTCACAGCTGCAGAACAAGCTACAGAGACTAGATGAGTGTGTGTGTGTTAAGAAAAAGTTCACAGATGGCAGAATGAGGAACGTGGGAGCAGGATGGAGAAAACAGTGAGTGGGTTTGGAGCCAAGCAACACCTGGCTCCTTTCCCAGCCCCAGACCAGCTGTGCAGCCTTAGGGAACTCATTAAACCCCTCTGAGCCTTCATGTTCTCATTGTGAAAACTGGTAATGAATACCTTCCCCATTAGGCTATTGTGAGGACTTAATGAGGTGTCTCCAGGATGTAAAATAAGTCACTCAAGGCATGAAGCTAATCCCTACAATAATCTACTATTATTAACTACCTCGCGTTCCCATTTCCTTTTTCTCTATTACCAGCTTCTGAACTGTGAGATACCAACAAGACAGTTGATAAAATTTCAGAATCCTGGTCCCACCTTAATGAAATATATTTTGGGGGGTTCAAGCTTCCACCTTTGAAAATAGAAACTTTTCAAAGGGATCAGGCTGTGCTTTCTTCATTGAGATTTTTGCTGTCGTAAGTGGAACCTCCTGATTCTCATGAAAGACATGAAGTGTGAGCGAGAAAAAAACTGGCTGTTTCAAGCTACCAGGATTTTGTGGGTTATTCGCTATTGCAGCACAATACAGCCTGGGACGCGCCTTCAGCTACCTTGGCGCTGTGTAATGAGTCTTCCTGGTAGGATCCAGAATTGGCTGATTTAATTCCACCTTCCAGCTGAACGGGAGCTTCTGAAAGAAATAAGGTAGCATCACGAGAAAATACAGCACACACGTCTCTTCCGCTCCTGAGTGTGGGAGCTGAGGCTGGTGTACACTGTGCTGGTATTGAAACTCTTGTGTGCTCACCACTGCCGTCCTCTCCTGGATTCCTCGTGAACTTTCTAGAAGACAGGGTGTATTTGTCATCCACCTCCACCCACCGCATACTCGCCTGCTCGGGGCCTGGCACCTGAAGATGCCACTCCCGCCAGCTTCAGGTGGTTTGAGGGTCGGGGTAAGAGCAGGGAGGAAATCCGCGGAGAAGCGGCCTCTCTGAGGGGCCCTCCCTGCAGGGTGACCTCCTGGGGCCCTGGGTCAGCCTCCACCTCCTTCCTAATTAATAACTGCAGGTAGAGAGAGGCCAGCCACCTGCAGATTGTCTGTTCTTAGGTCCAGAGCCAAGTCTAGCCCACTCAGAGCGAAGAACACAGCTCCTGAGCCGCTGATGAAATTCATTAAGGGGAAGCTGGCAGGAAGATGGATGGAGGCTGCTAGAAACCAGCCTAGCGCTCTGTCTGCAGGGAGCTCACATCCAGGCCCGCAGGCTTGGGGTCCTCCAGGGGCTGGGGAGGAGACATGCGCTGTCCAGCTCCAGCCAAGTACCAGCAGGAAGGGACAGAGTCCAGGGTGCCAGGTCTTACAGGGTGCCGATTCCGTGTCTGGTCTCAGTGGACATGGGGGCTTGCAACCCCTGACTGAGAGTGAGTCCTCAGCTGAAGCGACCAGCGGGAGGGTCGTAGAAGGCCCTCGTCTTCATAACCCTGCTCCGTCCTGGCTATCATACAACTGCTAAAAAACATAGTAACCCCTTCCTTGTCAGGAGCACATCTATTGCAAAAGGAAGATTCAAATTTTCAATAAAAGATATAAAAATTCTAAGCAATAAGATAATGCAGAATGAGGCAGAGACAGTTCATCTACCTGCATCCATTCTCCCCTTCTTTCTTCCCAGGAGTTTCCCTCTCTCTCTAGTGGCCCCTCCTCCAGGAACGCCCCCCCCCAACAGCTGCCCTTCAAAGTCCAAATTCTCCCTCTTCTATCCTCCCAGGGGAATAATGAAGCTATTCACTCCAGGAAAACCAGTGGGGTGTGTAAGGTCGGATCTTAACAAACGGCACCGCGGAACAGAGGAAAGCTTCAAGTGAGCTTCATTAGGGAGCGCTCCCGGGCGAGGTGCACTGGTCTGAGAGATTAGGGAGCGCTCCCGGGCGGGGTGCACTGGTCCGAGAGAAAGGGGCCAGAGAAGTCGCGCCGGGGGGGGGGGGGGGGGGGGTTGGGCAAGACTTTATAGGGGAAGAAGGGAAAGGGGTGTGGTGAATCTGGAAGGGCGCAGGGTATTCCTTATTTGGTGGTCTTTTCGGGTATCCTGGGGGACCGTTAGTCCCGCCCCTCGAAAGGCGGGAAGGCTGGGCTGGGTTCAAAGTCCCCAGGTCAGTTCCTGGAACTGGGTGGTCCGGAGAATTCGGTCTGATGCAACCTGTGAATCTGCTTGTGTTCCCCTGCCTCGGCCCGTTGGCCTTACAGGGTGTGTGTGTATTTTCCCTCCAATTCCTCACCAAAGAAGTATTTGCCAGCTCGAAGCATAAAACAAACGTGTTATCTTCGCATAACGAGGACTGTGAAAATTAAAACTACTGAGAGACAATCAGAAAGAAATCGCAGGTCTCCAGCGGCTGGTAGATTCCTTACGGCAAATGCCGGAAGGCCAGGTGTCAGTTACATAGCCCGACCCTCCCGCAGGAAACGAGGCCTCAGGTCCTCACCAGGACTCCTCAGGATGGACAAGAACAAAGAGAGACAAACAAACCGACAGGTCTTT